>NC_065595.1:24985000-25585000 GCF_024542745.1 Macaca thibetana thibetana | reverse complement strand
TTCAACCATTATGGAAAACAGTATGGCGATTCCTCAAGGATCTAGAACAAAATAATGATTTTTTAAACTATTCCATCTTCTGTCAATTCTGCATTGAATCTGCCTCTCATCCTAATGGTTTCTTGAGAAATCATCGTGTGTGTATTCAACCGAACTCAAAATTTTTATCTTCCTCTCTTATAACATGAGAATCTTCAGATATTTCAACTCCTCATACTCCTCTTCCAATTTACAGATCCTGGCTGTCATTTGGTACTAAATTCCATCATGTTTTATTTTTCCCATATAACACTATTAATAATTTTTTATATAATCAATGTTTATCTGCTCACATATTTGATACTTTTTTTTGCTCAACTTTCTTTTTTACAGCTCAACACTTCCAATCGAGATTTCTCTCCACTGGCATTTTCTAACATTTTGCATTTCTTTTAGTGAGTGTCTGCTGGTGGTACACTTTCTCAAATTTTGTTTAACTAAAGATGTTCTCAGTTTAACTTTTTACTTGATGGATACTTTTGCTGAGTACAGAATCCTAGTTTGGCAGTAATTGTTCAATTCACTACATTGCAGATAATTTTCACTGTCTTCTGACTTTCATTATTGCTTTTGAGAGGTCATATATCATTTTAATGAAATGTAGTAGGCTGATTTTTTTTTTTTTTTTTTTGAGATGGCGTCTCACTTTGTCACCCATGCGGGGGTGTAGTGGCATGATCTCGGCTCACTGCAACCTCTGCCTCCTGGGTTCAAGCTGTCTCCTGCCTCAGTCTTCCGAGTAGCTGGGACTACTAATGCCTAACTAATATTTGTGTTTTTAATAGAGATGGGGTTTCGCCATGTTGACCAGGCTGGTCTCGAACTCCTGGCATCAAGTGATCCACCCACCTCAGCCTCCCAAAGTGCTGGGATTATAGGCGTGAGCCACAGTGCCTGGCCTAGGCTATAAATATATATGTTAAAACATATATATATGTTTTAAGCAAAAAGGGTGAAGCTAGGTTCCTGATGCTAACTTATGAAGATATTTTGTCTCATTCTTTGATACTCTAAGATTTAAACCGTAAATAATTTAGAATTATAATATGACAATCTCAAGTTATCTAACCATTACATAGTAGTAGGTTCAGATACAATCAGAGCAACACTGGCTTAATCAGGCAGGGTGTGTTTTGGCCATGAGGTACAAATTAACAAGTAACAGTGACCTAAAGCATAAAGTCATGTATTGTTTGCTTAATAAGAAGTCCTGAGGTCTAAAATTCAGTTACATTCTATTTTTCATGAGTGTATGTATTATACACAAAAAGACAGGTCTGCTCTTGAATTGGGATATAAGTCTATTAATATTTTGGAAATGCACATCACTAACTTCCTTAAAAGGGGTTGGCTTAGAAGAAATATATGGCTAAAAATGGTCTTTAAAGTCATTTTTTCTTCATTCTTTACTACAATGCCACTCTGACAGAGTCAGAGAACATCAACTCTGAGGTGGATAGGAAACATCACCTCAATTTTACATGCTATATAGTGTACACTTTCTCTTGTGAGGAGTGAAAAAAGTACCAAAGACATTCTTTTTTTCCCTTAGTCCCTGCAGATCTAAAAGATTAAGATTAACCAGGAACATTGTTAATAATTACATAGCCTAAAGCAAGATATAATGTCATAAAAAGCAGACAAGATTTACCTTTGCTAATCCTTAATTCATATAATCAAGAGCTACTGAAATACAATTATCTCCTATTTTTATCTTTAACTTTAGCTAAAACCATTTTAATTATCTGTTTTCCTTGTCCATCTCAGTGCAGCCACTGACTTCAATAGTACAGTAGATTTTATTCATCATTCACCTGAACTTATAATGGTCCAGTAATATTGTCTTATCACTGGACAGTTTTGAAATTAGTGATTACCAAAATCCTTCTGTTTGCTTAGCCATAGAATTCTGCAATATTAATAATAAAGGGTAGGCTTTGTGGGCTTTTTTAGAAGCAAAAACTAAATTCCTAACCTGTGAGAAATCAAATTTCAGTGATTTAAAATAAGTTCTATGAAATAAAGAGGGCAAGGCCTTACTTTTGCTCAGAATCCTAGAATCATTCATACAGATGAGATAATTTCTGCCATTGTTTTTTTGAAGGGAGCAGATATTTCTATTAATTTTTCTCTACCTAACATAAATTCTGTACTTTTGGGTTGAATTTGGAAGTTTTTCCAGAAAATAAATAATTGCTAGTTTGCATAATCCACACTGAATAAATACATAATTATTAACTATTTCCTTACTTCTAATTCACAAAGTCAGCACAGACATTTTTGACGTGGCATTTGAGATACCAGCATCTTCAGAATAGATAGAAAACATGCTGTGGATGTTGAACAACATAAGGCTGAGCTGGTTAGTACTGTAAATACTGTTTAATTGCCTTTATGTCTAATATTCTTCCTTTCGACATTTAACATTGAACCCTTCAAGAATATTAGGTTGCATTTTTTATAATGTTGGCTATTACAGGATTATGAAATCTGAGATGTTAATATCAGTAATCATAGTGCTGAGGAAGTTATTAGTATACCAAACAGTGCTTCCACATCTTTTGAGAATTGTACATTAGAGTTTCTGCTTAAATTTTGGTATTTATATCAGGAACCTACAATAACGTATCAGCAGACAAAATTTTAGTAGATGATTTAAAATATGTTCCTAGCAAATGCTAACAATATTATGTTTATTTCTATATATTTTCATTTGATAAAAATATTTCTGATAACTCCTTCCTTATTGTGACCTATTTATATTTAGAATAGCAATTTTGGAAAATGTCTCATGGTGGGGGTACTTAAATGCTTAAAATGTGTTACTTTGATTCCATATGAAATTTAAAGTAGTTTTTTCTAATTCTATGAAGAATGTCAATGGTAGCTTGATGGGAATAGTATTGAATCTATAAATTACTTTGGGCAGTATGGCCATTTTCATGATATTGATTCTTCCTATCCATGAGGATGGAATTTTTTCCATTTGTTTGTGTCCTTTCTTATATCCTTGAGCAGGGGTTTGTAGTTCTTCTTGAAGAGGTCCTTCACATCCTTCGTTAGCTGTATTCCTAGCGATTTTATTCTCTTTGTAGCCATTGTGAATGAGAGTTCATTCATGATTTGGCTCTCTGCTTGCCTATTGTTGGTGTAAAGGAATGCCTGTGATTTTTGCACACTGATTTTGTATCCTGAGATTTTGCTGAAGTTGCTTATCAGTTTAAGGAGTTTTGGGGCTGAGATGATGGGGTTTTCTAAATTTAAAATCATGTCGTCTGCAAACAGAGACAATTTGACTTCTTCTGTTCCTGTTCTAATACCCTTTATTTGTTTCCTTGTCTGACTGCCCTGGCCAGAACTTCCAATACTATGTTGAATAGGAGTGGTGAGAGAGGGCATCCTTGTGTTGTGCTGGTTTTCTAAGGGGATGCTTCCAGGTTTTGCTCATATGTGGGTTTGTCATAAATAGCTCTTATTATTTTGAGATATGTTCCATCAATACCTAGTTTATTGAAAGTTTTCAACGTGAAGGTCTATTGAATTTTCTCAAAGGCCTTTTCTGCATCTATTGAGATAATCGTGGTTTTTGTCTTTGATTCTGTTTATGTGATGGATTATGTTTATTGATTTGTGTATGTTGAACCAGCCTTGCATCCGAAGGGATGAAGCCAATTTGATCATGGTGGATAAGTTTTTGACCATAAAGAGTAATGAGATCATGTCCCCTTCAGGGACATGGATGAAGCTGGAAGCCATCATCCTCAGCAAACTGAGGACAAACATAAAGGAACAGAAACATAGGAACAGAAAACCAAACACTGCATGTTCTCACTCATCAGTGGGAGTTGAAAAATGAGAACACATGGACACAGGGAGGGGAACAACACACACCAAGGCATGTTACAGAGTGGGGGACAAGGAGAGAAAACTTAGAGGATCAGTCCATAGGGGCAGCAAACCACTATGGCACATGTATACCTATGTAACAAACTTGCATGTTCTCTGCAGGTATCCTGGATCTTAAAGTAAAATTAAAAAAAAAAAAATAAGCCTTAAAAAATAAAAAAATAGGCCTGGCGCGGTGGCTCACGCCTGTAATCCCAAGCACTTTGGGAGGCTGAGACGGGCAGATCACAAGGTCAGGAGGTCGAGACGATCCTGGCTAACATGATGAAACCCCGTCTCTACTAAAATACAAAAAAAATTAGCCAGGCATGGTGGCAGGCGCCTGCAGTCCCAGTTATTCAGGAGACTGAGGTAGGAGAATGGCATGAACCCAGGAGGTGGAGCTTGCAGTGAGCCAAGATTGCGCCACTGCACTCCAGCCTGGGCGACAGAGCGAGACTCCGTCTCAAAAACAAACAAACAAAAAAAAAAAAAAACAAAGATATGTTCAAGTGTAAAAAAAATAAAGACAAATGTAAGCACCTAAAAAGAAGTGTTACTCTGCTAATGTATAAATCATGCTTCTGAAAATCATAGAAACAAAGTTATAAAGGTCTTATACATCATTGAAACATATTCTCTTATTTTACAACTGAAATATTAGGAGGCCACATAGCTAGTAGCAGAGTCAGAAATTACCCTCAGGTTTCTCACATACAATCTTTTCATTATAAAAAAGTAGTTTTCAAACAACTTGACTATTATATTCCCAAGGAAGGAAATTAATTTTATTATCAACTTGAGGTTACAGACAAAATAAAAACTATGATAGGATTTGATGTAATAACTGTTTTGAAACTTGAAATTTGTATTTGTGACTAGATTGGGGATTCAATAATTAGACCACAATAAACTCAACTAACATTTGCCTCATATGTCTTTTTTTTTTTTTTTTTTTTTGAGATGGAGTCTTGCTCTGTCGCCCAGGCTGGAGTGCAGTGGTGCAGTCTTGGCTCACTCCAACCTCTGCCTGCTGGGTTCAAGCAGTTCTCCTGCCACAGCCTCCTGAGTAGCTGGGTTTACAGGTGCCTGCCACCATTCCCGGCTAATTTGTTTTTGTATTTTTAGTAGAGACAGGGTTTCACCATGTTGACCATGCCAGTCTTGAACTCCTGACCTCAGGTGATCCACCCACCTCGGCCTCCAAAGGGCTGGGATTACAGGTGTGAGCCACGGCACCCAGCCTGCCTCATATTTCATGAAAGCAGCAAAATGTCATTGCTTTAACACCATATACACATCATTTTATTTCCTTTTTCTTTCTGTAATATATTAAATATGACTTACGGTGTTTCTCACAATAACAAAACATTTATACAATGTAGTCCATTAAGTCAATTACCTAATTATACTAAAAACAAACAAACAAACAAACAAAAAACAGTGAGATAAACTTCCAAGACTGTGAAGAAAAAGAATAGAACTTCTCATCTTACAGTAATATGACAATTACCTCTTATATCCCCCCAAAAAAAGGGGTAAAAGATGCCTTTTTTTGGACAATTGTTTACATGAGTGTTGTTTTCTCATTTTAGAGCATTTAGAAAATATAGAAAATTATGAAGAAAAATTTTTTTAAAATTACCCATGCTTCTACCCAGAGAAATTCACTACTATTTTTTTCTTCCCATTCTCTCCCTCTCCTTCCTCTGTCTCTCTCTTTAATCTCATATAATTTTATTTTTTTCATTGATTTATTTTGCCAAAGATTTTTTGCCATAAAATCTTTTCATTGATTTATTAATTCTTGTCAAATTACTTAAGATTTTCCTCCAAAAGTTCTATAAAGTTCTTAATTGAAATCCAGGAAATTTACAGTTTATATTACTGAAACGTTTTATGAGAAAACATTTATTTAAGTTGTATCTTTTGTTCCCCAGTAAAGTTTTATGGGTTTTTAAATATAAATCCTATGGTATTTTATAAGCTTAAGCATTTTATATACTTTATTCCTACTGTGAATGGCAACACACACAACACACACACACAAACAGTTGTTGCTACACTGTATATATTTTTCTTTCTTTTTTTTTTTTCTTTGAGACAGAATCTCGCTCTGGCCCCCTAGGCTGGAGTACAGTAGCTCAATCTCAGCTCACTGCAAGCTCCACCTCCCGGGTTCACGCCATTCTCCTGCCTCAGCCTCCCAAGTAGCTGGGACTACAGGCACCCACCACCACGCCCGGCTAATTCTTGGTGTTTTTAGTAGAGACGGGGTTTCACCATGTTAGCCAGGATGGTCTTGATCTCCTGACCTCGTGATCCACCCACCTCGGCCTCCCAAAGTGTTGGATTTATAGGCGTGAGCCACCACGCCCCCCAGCACTGTATATATTTTTCATGTTTTTATAACCAGCCAACTTAATGGGTTCTTACTACTTTTGATAGACTATATGGTTGATTATTTGGAATTCCAATGGCAGAAAATCATATCATCTGCAAATAAGGATAATTCTGTCTTTATATTTTTATTATTCATATGTACTAACTAGGACTTTCAAGAGAACATGACCTAATAGTGGTGGCAGGAGACATTCCTCATGCCAGCGTGACTGTAATGGGATGCCTCTGAGGTTTCACTGTTAAATATGATGTTGGCCATTGTTCTGAGATAAACATGGTGTATTAGGCGCTGTTCTCAGGCTGCTGATAAAGACATACCTGAGACTGGGTAATTTATAAGGGAAAGAAGTTTAATGGACTCTCAGTTCCACATTGCTGGGGAGTCCTCACATTCATGACAGAAGACGAAGGAAGAGCAAAGGGGTATCTTACATGGTGGAAGGCAAGAGAGTGTGTGCAGGAGAACGGTCCTTTTATAAAAGCATCTGGTCTCATGAAACTTATTCACAATCATGAGAACAGCACAGGAAAAACCCACCCCTGTGACTAAATTCGTTCCCACTGGTTGCCTCCCATAACATGTAGGGATCATGGGAGCTACAATTCAAGGTGAGATTTGGGGACACAGCCAAACCTTATCACATGTTTTACTACATTTAGAAATTATTCTTACATTTTTAGTTTATTGAGATTTGTTTTGTCTGCTTTTATCAGGCTCAATGCTGAAATTTGTTACATGATACTTAAACATCTGTTGAGATTATCATTTTATTTTTCTTCTTTGATCATTTCATGTGAAAAAATGTTTGTATATTTTATATCAGGAAACCATTATCAAAGTTTCAGATTCTCCTAGAACTTGGTTATTTCTTTATTTAATACACATATTTATATTATTTTATATTTTTATATGCTTACGGTCCTGGATAAGATAAACTTTCCTCACCCTTAACCATCAGGACTTTTTTTTTGCTTGATTATTTATTTATCTGTAGTTCTCTACAGATTAATACCCAGTTACCCAGAAATCCATACTGTTCAAATGAAAGAACACACTGTGGTTGTGGATTGTACAATGTGGCCTTCCAGCCAGAGTGGGTAAGGTTTAGGGGTTGGGGAAGAGGTGGGAAGTCCTCAGTAGTCTTTGGAATAATGGTAAAATGGAACAGGCAGCCCCTTCTCCATCAGATCCTCCGCAGGGCTCCAGCTGCCACTATGTAATCTCCAGACAACACCTGGGCTCCAGGTCCCTAACGGTGCATCAGTGCTGCAGCTGCATTCTATTCCTGTAAGATCCTGCTCCACAGCAAAGCGAATATTTTTCTATTTTTATATATTTCTAAACTCAATGGAATTTGTATTTATGTTTCACATATCCAGATATATTTAAGAAATAATTTTATAATTACAAAATCTTAACATGTAATGTGAAAATTATAAATAATTGCCAATGATCAAAAAAAATCCTGCAATTTTTCCACCATCCAAAGATAATCAATCCGTATGTTTTGATATATCTTTCCATTATTTTTCTACACATTAGGACTAACTAGAAAATTTAATTTATATTGAGATGTTAGTAGCTAAGAAAAACTTAATGTAATTTATTCCTGAGGCAACCTATTGGCATTGGATATGAAGCCTTATTGCTTGGTACAAAGGAGGAAGAACTAAGAGGGGATGTTTTGTCACAGATTACAGCATTTGAAGTGATGAAGAACATCAGTCTTATTCTAAATAAAATCAGTTACCTAAGTCATCACTATGTAATTCGCTGAAATATTCACCTTTCATAAACCTTTGCAGGTTTCCGTAAAACCCTGGTCACTCTTAAAATCATTTATGGTGTGTCTATTGGCCTAATTACCATAACTCTTGTAGTTCAGGTCTTGTATTTTGTCCACTTTGGCAAGCCCACCAGTGACACTGCCATCATCATTCATGCAGACAGAAAGTCCAGTCCTGCCACCTGCCTCTCTGGTTCTATCCCCCATCTCTTTCCCCATCACCCCTCCTTGGATCTAAGAGTACCCTGCCTTCTGCTCCTGTGGCCAACAAAAGCTTCACTACCAAGGTAACCCATCTGCTATGGTGACAACGAAAATCACAATATGGGGTTGCGAAGTTATCACTGAGTACAATAACTTACATTTTTGAGCCCTCAGTCCTTCTCGAGCCAGATCAACACCCTTCTTCCAAAGGAGGCATGCCCAGCTTCTCTCCCACCTGCCACCAGTTTCCAAAGCACTTAGCTTCCTGAGATCTCACCCTCTTGTTCAGTTCTTTGCTGACTTCCTACATGGTGATGACTCTGTCTGGCACCCACTTGTGTTCAAATGATTGGAAACAAAAAATTACAGCTGAGCCTGGGTGATTCATCCAGGCTAGGGCATACAATATTCTTTTTATCTTTCCTGTACAACCAACTTTACTAATCACTAATGAGGGTGTAAACAAATGAAGAGGCTGCCAAGTGCACCCTGCTCTATTGAGCTCTCTGCATAGAGGTTCTTAAGTCAGTATCTACCATCCAGTCACGGTTGATTATCTCTCAGTCTCATAAACTTGACTACTTTCAACATTTGTATACCAGTAGAGAAAAAAGCAAATGTTCAAGTGAGGTTATTGAAAAGCCTAATTTATTAAACACCTATTGATTTTTACAGAGGGTTCCCTCTATTGGAGAAATCAGAAAACAGTGATCAGTGAGGGTAGGAATAAAGAAGGAAGATTTCAGCAAAATGTTGAACATGAGAAAAGGGTGAAGGTTTGGATTTAAGAAGAAGTAATTAACATGGAAAATGAGAACACCAGGGGAATTTAATAGATTTAAAACTAAAGGCACACACAGAAAAAGACTTGAAATGTTAACCAGTGACAGATGTATATGTATCTGTACTTTCTCATTGATATTGTCAATATTATCTTCTATACTTGACATTTAGCTTAATTTCTAAACTACTTTAAACTGCTACTTAGACTTTATACTTTACATTGTAACTTTGAGAAGACATTGCTTATAATTTGCTGTGAAAGGCAAAACTTGTTCAATGCTACTTATATTCTGAGTGCTTAACACTACCTAGAAGTATGATTCCTCAGTCTGGAAAAGACTTCAAAAGTAAAGAAACCTGCTCACCCTACCCCCAACCTTCTAATTCTGTAGAAGGAGGAGATTGTTCCAGAGAA
The DNA here is from genome assembly GCF_024542745.1 of Macaca thibetana thibetana. Classification (NCBI taxonomy): domain Eukaryota; kingdom Metazoa; phylum Chordata; class Mammalia; order Primates; family Cercopithecidae; genus Macaca; species Macaca thibetana. The sequence continues at coordinate 25,575,484 of NC_065595.1, read as the reverse complement.
GGGGTGCTCCTAGCCAAAGACCCAGACCAAATGAATTGACACTAGAACCCACATCTCAAGCTTACAACATCTGATTTTCTTTTGCACACCATTAGAGATTCTACACAGGTTCTAAAAGCTTCATTTAGTGTTTCAACATTTCCCAGAGCAAAAGATTTTGTATTCTATATAATTACAGGTTGGTTTGCTGAAGTCAATAATAGGCCATTTAAATTAGCATAGACCTTCAGGCCTTGTTGAGTCGTTAAGCTCTGCAAAAGAAAGATTAGGAAGGTGATCATTCTTTACACATAGTTGTTATTTATGGGGAGTTACTATTATCTTTTAGATACTGGTAAATGTAGGAATTTGAGTCTTTGAAGAATAATTTTATATTCCTCAAACATTATTTGGTCTAGTAGAATTAAAGAATGATGAGGGATATTATGTAAATTTTAGAAAAGAAATTTAATGAAGCTCTAGGTAAGATTAATACAAGGGAGTAAGTGTGCATACATTTTCCCCAGTATTTTTTTTGTGCTTTGATTCAAATATTTGTGAAGAAGAAAGCTTAAATTCATTAGGTTCAATGTGCTTTCTTATATAACTTAAGTTTTGCTTTGTAATACAAAAGTTTAAAACCTTTTTTTAAAGACCTAAATTTACTCCCAGTAAAGAATAATAAACAATACTTTGTATTCTAGAAGCCATTCTAAATAACCTGATGATTGGTAAGAGCCATTCTCATCTCTTACTTTTAGTAATAATACCAAATGCAGAATGGTCATATGGAAGGATTTCTTTGTGTTTGAGGAGTACCTTTTTTTTTTTTTTTTTTCCGCAGGCAATTTCCTAGGTTAAATGTTGGGTTGGAGGAGATTCTAATCATAGCTCACTGCAACCTCAACCTCCTAGGTTCAAGTAATCCTCCCACCTCAGCCTCCCAAGTAGTGGAGACTATAGGTGCACACCATAACACCCTACTAAATTTTTTAATCTTTTTTTTTTTTTTTTTAGAAATAGGGTCTCACTCTGTTGCTCAGGCTGGTCTCAAACTCCTGGCATAAAGGAATCCTCCAGCCTCAGCCTCCCAAAGTGCTGGAATTACAGGTGTAAGCCATGGTGCTCAGCCATATTTATATTTTCAAAAATTGATTCACTAAACTTGAATGATAGTCATATATTTTAAATCAGTCCAGAAGTTTATCTGTTTAGAATATTTTCTACAAGCGCTTTTGTGAGTCCATCATTTGTTCTTAAATTTAAGTAACTTCATATGGGATTAAAACATTCAGTTTTCAAATATACTTCCACCAAACTAGAGTATATATAATTTATGCTTTTAGATGTTTTACTGAAAAGCGTGCTATTTGGCATTTTGTTTCCAAAATCAGCTCATTTATCTACACTGAAAATCTGTTGTAACCAGTAGCCCTGCTCCCTGATGATGTCAATGAGTATTTTAGGGAAACCTTTTGGACATGGTATATTACTTAAGATGTATTTAGAAGGTATATTACTTAAACCAATCACTTTGATATTGTGCAGTTTCAAAAGTTTCTTGAATTATCTGTACTTTGTAAAATGTTCTAATTTGTGGACATTCATCTGCTTAGTCCTTAAGTTCTTTAATAGCTTCCTAGGCTTCTCATTAATTGCTGTGATAGTGAAAAGCATCTCATGCTAGTGTTCTTCTCAAGTCAAGCATGACTCCATTTTGCCACATCACTTGCTGGCTTTTGCAATGGCATCATGAGAGCATCTTCCAAGTTTTCCAGTCATCTATCACTGAAAATTATCCCAGCCATCCAACAATTTCTTCCTAAAGTCACTTGCAACATTTATCATTTTTTTCCCACCACTTTGAACTTATTGTTGTTTCTTCCATTCATGTTTACTTCATGTAAGTCTTTCTCTTCATATTGCTTTTGCGTTTATTACACAAAATGAGTTTAAAAAATGCCTGCAGTATACCTCAAGACAAAGCACCAACAACATAAATGGATCAAATTGACAGTAGAAAGGAGAAACTGAAATGATTGTGCCCAACAACACATGTCATCTTTTCCAGCAGCAGAGGGGATGTGGTTTTGCTTCAAATTGTACTTTCATTTGTAAGAAATACGGTAAGCACAGGTGCCTTTGTATCAGATGTATTTGTTTCTACATTTGCATCTGTTATAAATGGAAGGCATGAGCTTATCTTACAAATAAACAAGAGACCCCAAATCATAGCTAACTACTTACTGCACCAAGGACACCTGTGTTTGTTAAGATAAGGTTCAGCTGTAATTGACAAATGTTCTTGAACAATAGTGAAGTTACAGAAGTTATAGAAAATAATCTAGAGAAGTTTATCCCCCAGACACATTAAATGACTCATGGTAGCTGGTTTGAGTTGGAAAAAGCAATTTCAATATCATCAAAGACATGGACTCCTTTGTGTTATTGCACCACATCCTCAACACATAGCTTCCATTTCTTAGTTCAAAGTGGCTGCTTAAGCTCCAGTCATTATGTCTATGTCCAGCCAACAGAAAAAAAGGGGGCTAAAAAAGTTGATCCTTCACTTTAAGAATACTTCTTAGAAGTTGCATACAATAATTCTATTATATCTCATTGCCAGAAGTTAGTCATACAGCCACACCTAGTTGTAAGGAAGGCTGGAGAATGTAATAATTATTCTGGATGTGACCAACTAAAACCAAGGATTCCATTTAGAAGGACAACAGGGAGAACGAATATCAGGGGACAACCAAGAATCTCTGCCACAACAATTGAATCCAAACACTTTTAGAGGAAGAAGCAGTTCACTCCAAATTCCTAATCCCTTCACGAGCCCCAGGTACTCTAAAACTCTTTTATAAATATTCTGTCAATAGCAAAACTCTAACATGTCTAAAACTTGGGAGTCAATTACAACATCAAAGGGAGCTGGCCTCAGGGGCCAACCTGACTGACTGTGGATTCATGTCTCTAGGGGTTTCACCTGGCACAAGTGAGCATCAAGAGCCCCACCCCGAAGAGGTAGTCCATGCCCTCTGCTTTTGTTTAGCCCCACAGAGCCCAGCCATGTGCCTAGAAGAAATATAAAACAAAGCAAGAATTTGCTGACAACAGCACAGCAACATCAGGTAGGAAGAGACCTTAGAGATTAGCTATCTAAGCTCTTCTCCTTTCAGATGAAAGAACTAAAACCTTTGGAAAGCTCTGGGTATGTCCTGGCTCAGTGTAAAGGACTTTTCTCCTATGATCTTGCTTGAAAGTGCATTAGGTTTTCTTCTTTCTAGGTCTCAAAGGGTTTTATGTTTATCTCTCAATATATTGTATAAAGTAATATAGAAGTTAAAGTATACAAACTCTAAAACCAGGCAGTCAGGATTTGAAACCTAGCTCTCTTAGTTACTATGTGACTGTTGGCAAATTATCTAAATTTTCTTTTTCTCAGTTTCCTCATCTAGCAAGTAGCAATAAAAAGATTACCTATTTCAAAGACCTATTGGGAAGAGTGAATAGATTAATAAATGTAAAGCACTTAAGACAGTGTCCTGTCATGTGGAAAATGTTCAATAAATGTTAGCTAGTGCTGTCACTGTCAATCAATCTGAAGATAATGGTGACTTATTTTTTTTAACTTTTATTTTAGGTTCAGGGAGACATGTACAGGTTTGTTACATAGGTAAACTCATGTCAGGGGTTTGTTTCCTGATCCTCTCCCTCCTCCTAACCTCCACCCTCAAGTAGGCTCCAGTGTTTGTTGTTCCCTTCTTTGTGTCCAGGAGTTCTCTTCATTTAGCTCCCCTTAACTTGCTAAGGATTATGATCTCCAGCTCCATCCATGTTCCCACAAAAGACATGATCTTGTTCTTTTTTATGGCTGCATAATATTTGATGGTGTTTATGTACCACATTTTCTTTATCCAATCTGTCATTGATTAGCATTTTGGATGATTCCATGTCTTTGCTATTGTGAATAATGCTTCAATGAAGATTCATGCACACGTGTCTTTTATGGCAGAATGGTTTATATTCCTTTGGGTGTATACCCAGTTATGGGATTGCTGGGTTGAATGGTAGATGTTTTGAGCTCTTTAAGGAATTGCCACACTACTTTCCACAATGTTGAACTAATTTACACTCCCATCAACAATATATAAGCATACCCTTTTTTTCCGCAACTTCACCAAGCATCTGTAATTTACTTTTTAATAATGGCCATTCTGACTGATGTGAGATGGTATCTCATTGTAGTTTTGATATACATTTCTCTAATGATCAGTGATGTTGAGCTATTTTTCATATTTGTTGGCCACATTAATGTCTTATTTTGAGAAGTGTCTGTTCATGTCCTTTTTCCCACTTTTTAATGGTATTTTTTTCTTGTAAGTGGTGACTTCTTAAGTGAGAATGGATTTACCCTTGCTACCTAGTATATTTCTAGCCATTTTCTGCTTTTAATTAAGAATTGATACATATTCAGAAAATTACAACTAATATTGTCATTCAACTAAGAAAAGTGTCACAAGACGGTTGAAGCTTCTGAAGAAGTATCATTATATGCCTACCTCAAAGCTGAATAGAGTCAGAGGTTGTGTAATAAAAAATAAATTGTGTGTAAAAGACTCTGCCGTGATTGGAGGTGAAGGATGGGTGGGAAATAAAAGGATTTACCTTCCTTCCTACAAAAGCAAGAGAGAATGTGCTATCAGCTGGCTAAATCACATTAAGAGAAATACACTAAACACATCTCCAATCAAAAAATAATTTTGGCCAGGCACAACGGCTGACACCTGTAATCCTAGCACTTTGTGAGGCCAACATGGGTGGATCGCTTGATCCAAGAAGTTGGAGACTAGCCTGGGCAACATGGCAAAACCCTGTCTCTACTAACAAAATGCAAAAAATTAGCGGGGCATGGTGGCATATACCTGTAGTCCTAGCTACTGTGAAGGCTGAGGCAAGAGGATTGCTTGAGCCCAGGAGGTCGAAGCTGCAATGAGCTGAGATCATGCCACGGCACTCCAGCCTAGATGACAGAGCAAGATCCTGCCTCAAATACTACTAATAATATTTTTTTAAATGTTAGCTATTTTATGATGTGGGCCAGTGAGGGCCAACTTAATACAGAATATTAAGATTGAAAAACATCTTTAATACATATTTTAGTGAATGAAATGTATATCTTTGTATGTTTTTATTTACATAATACTTCAGATTCTCAAGGACACTTTTCCTCAAGGACATCTTAGTAACATACATGCAGTTAAATCAATGGCTCTTAACAAATGGGTTAGATTTTCCTGACAATAGGCAAGAAAGTGAGCTCAAATACTTCTTCATACCTCTCTTCTTTCTGGGGGAATATTCTTATACCAGATTTCTCTTGAGAAAATGGCAGCATCTCACAAAGAATATCCCCACCGCCATTTTCTCCCTAGAACAGCATCATGGGAGGAAGCAGCACAGCATACGGAACCACTGAAAGTTGGGGCCTTGCTTCTTCCACCTAACAGTTGTATGGCCATGGGAGAAATCTTTCAAATGCATTGGTTATCAGCTTCTTCATCTATGAAATGGAGATATTAAAACTTGCTTCTAAATTTGATTTGAAGATAATCGGATATCATGGGCACAAAAGCCTTTTGTAGCTGGCAAGGATCATACCAATGAAGGATGGTATTATTTTTATTTTTACTCATTTTGGGGAAAGAAGAAACACTGGGATTTCCACTTTAGGTGTAGTATGGCTCTTGTATTCTAGAAGAGTGAGATAGTGATTCACTGTAGTTAGTAACAGGCTCTTTGGTCAGAGAAAGTTGGGTTTGGATTTCCATTCAATGTGTAAGTTGTGACTTATATTGTCAAGGCCCTTAAACTATCCAAACATAGATTCTCTATTTGCAAAATGGAAGGAATAGTAGTATATAATTTATGGAGTTGTTCTGAGGATTAAATAGGTTAATATTCTGCTGTAGAATAGTAGTAATATATACTAAATGCTTACCAAGTGTCAGTAGTTATTATGGTTTTCATTTTGAATTGCTAGATTGTTCATAATTTGTCTCAGGGATCCTCCAAAACAGGATTGTGGAGTAGGTGATTTTTTTTTTCAGTGACAACTCAGACTTTTCTAGAATGCCTTTTCCATGTTTCTTCCACCCTGCCAGGGGTGCAGCAGCAATTCCAAAACAACCCACTTTCTTTTTTTAATGTCCCTCTTTGGGTCTGGGTTTGTTCTCTGTGGGCAGCAATTGGTGCTCTGGACTGTGTCCACCCTGCAACCCCAATGTCCAACTGACCTCCTTACGGGGTCCAGGGCCTCTGGTATTATGAGCAGACTAGGAAGAGCCCAATACTTTGCATTTAAAAGTGACCATTTAGTACTTTAACCCAAGGTAGTCTCTGATGCTGGGAAGTTTAGGCATTTCAACAGGACTATAAATTATTTTTCCTCCTTAACATTACATTGTCCCAGTCTTTAGTGACCTGCTTCTCTTCAGCTCACTATCTCCTGTGCTTCTTTGAGCAGAGGAATTTTATATATGACTCTGCCCTAAACTCATTTTTGACTCAAACTCTTGGTTCATTATTTTGCCTTGCCATTTCTCATCACCTATACCCCATATTAATCTTGCTTCCAATGGCCATTGGCAAGGTCAACCTTGCTTTTGAGGAGGTGGGGTTTCTTTGTTTTTCTTATTTGTCATCTATGAACAAGTTATTAATCTCCATTTTACTCATCCAAGTGAATAAAGCATTTCAAAGGAAACGTTTTCCAAGTCTTGAGTGGATTATGGAAGATTATAGCAGCCTCAAAAATAGCTATGACATGTAATGCACTGATGTTAAGTTACTGACAAAAAGGCTACAAAATTCCAGTGCACAGAATGGTGATGGTGGCTTACATGAAGCAAGATACTTTTACAATGATAGTCATCTGAGACTTTATCCATTGCTCTACACCTGAATTACAAACTGCAGACGAGGAACTTCCCTGTAATGTTCAAGCTAGTAACAATCCAGAGGAAAGGAGAGCAAAAATTGCACTAGGAGATTTTATTTTCTACATTGTTCTTGTTGGCAAACCTTAGCAACGGCCAATGAGGACTGAACACAACTGCAGCCTAGTTTTAACCATATTAACTTTCCCCAGGAAATGCTGATTAGTACATCTACTAAGGAACCACTGCTTCAGGCCCAGCAGCCTGTGTATATACAAGAATAACTCTACTGGAAATCATTCTTCAGGGGTTTGTGCCTTATGTTATTACTCCTCACCGTTTTCAAGAAAGCTTGTTCCATTAGTCAGTGGAATGAGAAGAATTAGTCAAATTTTAGCAAAACTTCACTGAGCTGGAATGGCAGACACCAGACTTTTCCCAAGAACCAGACACTGCTAATTAACAATTTTCATTTGGTTGCCCACATATTTATTATGTTAAAGACATTGGGTGCATAAAAGAACAATTAGAAATAATCTCTGTCTCCAGAGACCTTTAGTCTTGGGTAAAAAACAGAAGTACCGAATATTTGTGGGATCAGAGTGGTAGAAACAGAGGGTTCTGTTGGTTTGCAGATGCCCTCTTTCAGAGAAAACAGTGAAGACTTCACGGAAGAGACAGCATTTGAGCTGAGCCTTGAAGAGTGTTTAGGATTTTATTCTTTAGGTTTTCTGTTTGTTTGTTTTTCTAATGTGAATAAAGTACACGTTCATTGTGAAAAACAAACTGGAGAGTTCAAAGCAGAATGGGAGCAGGAGGAAAAAACCCACCAATTTTCTAGATTCCAGAAGAAATCACTATTAATATGTTTTCTTTGTGGTACCAAATCTCACTTTGGACACATTTAACAAAAATTTTAAAATGCTCATAGCCTTTAATATACACTTCTGCTTATAGAATCCTCAAAGAGCATAATTAGGAATGCAAGTAAAGACTCATGCACAACACTATTCATCATGGAATTTTATAAATAGTGAACCATAGAAACAATCTAACTGCTCCCCCAAAGGAAATGACTAAGAATGGCCAGAGCTGGAAAATTCTTGAGGATGTAGGACTTGCCTTGGACAGGAGGCATAGTAATATGTCCCCTGAAACTATAAGTTAAAGAAGATAAGGATGGTGTACGTCCATTCTCACACTGCTATAGATAACTACTGCTATGGAGAATTTATGAATAAAAGAGGTTTAATTGACTCACAGTTAGTTATGCAGGCTTAACAGGAAGCATGGCTGGGAGGCCTCAGGAAACTTACAATCATGGTGGAAGGGTGAAGGGGAAGCAAGTACCTTTTTCTCGTACTGGCAAGAGACACAGAGGGAGAGAAGGAGGAAGTGCCACACATGTTTAAACAATCAGATCTTGTGAGAATTCACTTACTATCATGAGAATGGCAAGGGAGAAACTCACCTCCATGATCCAATCACTTCCTACCAGACCCTTCCCCTGACACAAGGGGATTACAATTCCACGTGAAATTTCAGTGGCGACACAGAACCAAACTACATTATTCCACCCCAACCCCCTCAAATCTCATGTCCTTCTCACATTTCAAAACCAATCATGCCTTCCCAACAGTCCCCCAAAATCTTAACTCATTCCAGCATTAACTCAAAAGTCCGAGTCCAAAGTCTCACCTGAGACAAGGCAAGTTCCTTTCACCTATGAGCTTGTAAAATAAGAAACAAGTTAGTTACTTCTAAGATACAGTGGGGGTGGGGTGCAGGTATTTGGTAAATACTCCTATTGCAAATGGGAGAAATTAGCCAAAACAAAGGGGCTACAGGCCCCATGCAAGTGCAAAACCAACAAGGCAGTCATTAAATCTTAAAGCTCTGAAATAATCTCCTTTGACTCCATGTCTCACATCCAGGGCTCACTGATACAAGGCTTTGGGCAACTCCATCCCTCTGGCTTTGCAGGCTGGAGCCCCTGCAGCTGCTTTCACGGACTGGCATTAAGTGCCTGCAGCTTTTCCAGGCAAGCAGTGCAAGCTGTCAGTGGATCTACCATTCTGTGGTCTGGAGGATGGTAGTCCTCTTCTCATAGCTCCACCAGGCAGTACCCCAGTGGGGACTCTGTGTGGGGGCTCCAACCCCACATTTCTCCTCCACAATGCATTAGTAGAGGTTCTTCATGAGGGCTCCACTGCATTATTGTACTTCTGCCTGGACATCCAGACATTTCCATACATCCTCTGAAATCTTGGTGGAAGTTCCCAAACCTCAATTCTTGCCTTCTGTGCACCCTCAGGCCCAGCAACACATGGAAGCCACAAAGGCTTATACCTTCTGAATCAATGGCCCAAGCTGTCCCTGGTCCCTAGTTAGCCACAGCTGGAGCTGGTGCATCTGGGACACAGGATGCCATGTCCTGAGGTTGCACAGAGCAGCAGGGTCCTGGGCCAGTCCATGAAACCATTTTTCCCTCCTAGGCCTCCAGCCTGTCATGGGGGGTGCTGCCCGGAAGATCTTTGATCTGCCCTAGAAACATTTTCTGCATTGTCTTGGCTGTTAACATTTGGCTCCTAGTTACTTATACAAATTTCTGCAGCCAGCTTGAACTTCTCCCCAGGAAGTGGGTTTTCTTTTTCTACTACATGGTCAAGCTGCACATTTTTCAAACTTTTACGCTCCACTTCCTTTTTAAATGTAAGTTACAATTTCAGACCATCTTCTTCTTCGCACATACGAGCATACACTTCTAGAAACGGCCAGGAGGTCACATCTTTAACACTGCTGCTAAAAAAAGTCTTCCACCAGATATCATATATTATCTCTCTCTGAAGTTCAAAGTTCCACAGTTCTGTAGGGCAGAGGCACAATACCATGGGTCTCTTTGCTAAAGCATCACCAGAGTGACCTTCACTCCAGTTCACAATAAGTTCCTCATCTCCATTTGAGACCACCTCAACCTGGACTTTATTGTCCACATCACTACCAGCATTCTGGTCACAACTATTCAACAAGTCTTATAAAGTTCCAAACTTTCCCACATGTTTCTGTCTTCTTCTGAGCCCTTCAAACTGTTCCAACCTCTGCTCATTACCCAGTTCCAAAGTCATTTCCACATTTTCAGTCATCTTTATGGCAGTGCCCCACTCCCTGGGACCAATTTGCTATGTTAGTCTGCTTTCACACTACTGTAACGAACTACCTGAGATATGGTAATTTATGAAGAAAAGAGGTTTAATTGACTCACAGTTCTGCAGGCTTAACAGGAAGCATGTCTGGGAGGCCTCAGGAAACTTATAATCATGGTGGAAGGGCAAAGGGGAAGCAAGCACAGCACGTTCTTCTCATGGTGGCAGGAGAGATAGGAAGAGTGAAGGGGGAAGTGCCCACACTTTTAAACCATCAGATATTGTGAGAACTTATTATCACAAGAACACCAAGGGGAAATCTGCCTTATGACCCAGTCACCTCCCATCAGGCCCCTCCCCTGACATGTAAGGTTTGCAATTCCACATGAGATTTGGGTGTGGACAAAGAGCCAAACTATATCACATGGAGTATGTAATAGTATAACATACACTAAGTTATGGGAGTACAGAACAGGGACAGAACATGAAGTTATTATCAGACTTTATACCTGAACATGAATATGGTTATGTGGTTAGCTGCTGTCAAGTAGGACTTCCTGAAAGAAAAGATGAATGCAAAGACCCAGTTGAGAATGCTAAAGTGAGGTTTCAAGAAAACTGGGTAATAGCTTGGCTCATAGTCTAGATTTCTAATCACCTCTTTCCAGGTCTGGACCTCCCAGAGATTTTTACCAGCCAGAGGAAGGGAGAGGAAGCTTGCTTCTGAACCCTGGCTATATCAGTTCTATTATGTATACTCATTTACATCAAAAATTCAATTTGAAATAATACAATATCATGCACAGACTACTTCCTACACCCTTTCCTCTCTGCCCACCCATCCTCCCTACCCCATGTATTGTTGACCAGATTCCATTACTACATTATCTATAACTCTGAATGAGAAGGCCCCTAATCTCTATAGCAGCTCCTGAGTCAGGAAGCCTTACGCAAAGGCATGGAGTTCCTGGTCATTGAAGTGTCTTGCTGGTAACAATATATGTTTAGGTGGGAGTGACAATATCTTATTAGAGATCTACAGAATAATGACACTCCTTATTTAACCTAAATCCTTCAGAAATTTGCAGATGTACATCAAGAGGACAGAAACTTAGCTCCTAAACCCTAATCAAGAATCTTCCTAGTGTAGCCGTTTGATCTGAATTAAAAATAAATGCTCAGTAAATATTGTTGGCAGCATGAACATTTCCTTCTTCTAGAATACTTAGTATCCAGTATCCATGCGTATTTCCAATGACTTCTCCTTACATTCAATCAGGAGACATCTTTTGGCTTCCTCTGCAAATGGCTGTAGTAACAAAAAGACTCATATGCAAAGGTGTTCTCAGTTTATTGTATCAAGAGCTTTGTAGACTAGGTTAGCAGGAATCTTTTCCAGAAGGAGAAGTTTATCCAGGCTGATGTAATGCTTTCTAGTACCTCATCTTCTATTATGCAATTAAATGTACATCTCGTTACATGCCTTTCACTCATGCATTCCCGTCTCATTTCATTGCTTCAATTATATTGCATTAATGAACACACAGGTGAATTGTGTAGTTTTCTACATAGTGTGATCTCTAAAGCCCTATAAGACATAAATTATTCTTCTTTAAAGTCACTCATTTTAATGAAGGTACTGCTTACAAGAACTGGGCCAAAGTGCATCATTTAATTCAGCTCTTAATCACAAAGACCAGAGCAGAGAGTCAATACAGACAGCTATGTGGTCAGCGGCTGGTGAAAGAGGTTTGTCAGTCAGTGAGGTGCTACAGTCTAGAGCTCATAGGAGGGAGAGGCCAGTACCTCTGAATCTCCATCAAGTTATCTGAGTAGAAGAGGGAGAAGGACCAAAAACAGTGAGAAAGATAGGCCTAAGAAGAGAGTAGGACAAGGTAGAAGATCCATGTAGATCGCAGGAGGTAAGAAAAGATTCCTCCAGAATGAGCAAGCAGGTTATCAGAAGGCTCAGTCCTATAGAATTAGAGGAATTTGCCCCTCTCTAGATCAGTGCTTCACAAAATAGGGGTATCTCTTACCAACAGCATCAGCATCATCTCAAACTTGAAATGCAAATATTCAGATCCTTCTCAGATCTACTGAATCAGAGACTCTGGGTGGATGACCCAGTAACCTGTGACACATCCTGTACTATAACACAGGTTACTGAGTCACCCACCCAGAGCATTAGAATCACGTTCTCCCCTTGATTCTAAAGCCAGCAGGAGTTTGAAAGGCCCTGCTTCAGATTAGCCCAAAGAATTATTAGTAGTTAAATCTTGAACTTCAGTTCTTCCCTTCTTAAAAGCATCCTCTTGCCTGAAAGTAGACCAGAATTTGTCTTCCCCACTGTGTTTCCAAAGGATTCTAGTCTACAGAGCTCTTGATGCAAGAGACCAAATACTAAAATATCAGTGGTTAATTCTGTAGAAATGAAGGATCCTTAGCTTCAAAACTCTTTTACCGCTTCGGTGCAGTTTATTTTATCAGTTGATGATTTCTATGATGGAGGCTCAGGATTCCAAACAGAATACTGACATATCAATGAAGAGAGAAAAGGGTGTTAAAGCAAGGATCCTTGATTAATTACTGGACAGGCATAGATGGGGGTAACCTTTTGGCAATATGGTTCAAAACCCACCTGATATAGAACACTAGTATTTATTCTTCTTTGTAAATTCTCCGTTGAAATAGATAAGTTACTCTGCATTATTAGTAAGCATCTATATTCTACTACAGCAATTTTCATTCATTTATCTACTCTAGAGAACCTAAAAACCCGAATACATAGACGTTAAGCTCTGGTAAATAGAACTATGGGTAGGGTCTCCCCAAGCAATAGATATCCCTGTGATCAAAGAGAATGCTCTGCCTTTGTTCTTTCAAGACATGGCATAAGAACTAAAGAAAGGGCAATGATGACTACTGTTTCCTGGACTCACAGATTGGCAGCATTACTTGAACTTTATGGAGCTTGGATTAAGCCATTTTACTCTTTCCTGACATTTATTGGACCGGTTGACTATGAAGGGTTACCCGTCACCAGGACACGAAAGACAGCAGAGGAAGGGCCAGGCTAAGTGTGTTTCCTGCAGGTCGGCATGCTCTGCTGAACACAGGGAATTCCAAATCCTTCCCCTGGCTTACCACTCCTTCCAGTGCCTCCCATCCTTCTCCAGCATGACTTTCCACCTTCTCTTTTTTGCTCACCAACAACAGCCACATTGGCCTTCTTTGGCATTCTGAACGTTCCAAGCTGTATCTCATGTGAGAGCCTCAGTGCTTGCTCGCCCTCCCGTCTGGAATGCTCTTTCCAAACTCCTCTTGGCTAGTTGCTACTTAATTTCCAAAAGTTCTTGCCTGACCCTACATCCTAAATCATATTATTTCTTTATATTCTTTTGTAACACCCTGAATTTTATCTTTATAGCATTTAGCATACTTTATAATTTTATATTTGTTTGTATGACTACTGCTTAAAGTTTGTGTTCTGCTTAGATTGTCAGTTTTATGATGACCACTTGCTCTCAGGGCTGATCAGAACGCTGGTATTTTGACTGGCCATTACTGATTAATTTCACAGATCATCAGTATGCATGCTTGCAAGTCCATATCAGATCTGCTTTCTCAGGGTGGTTTCTGCCATCACATCACCTTCTCTTCTCTGACCTTCTGCTTTTCAGTTATAAGGACCTTTGTGATTACATCAGCTCACCCAGATAATCCAGGATAATCTCCCTGTCTCGGTAACCTCAATTTAATCATATCTACAAAGCCCCTTTCACCTTGTAAGGTAGCACTTTTATAGGTTCTGGGGATTTAGGATGGAGACATCTTTGAGGGGTCATTATTCAGCCTAACCACAGCACCAGATGAACAGTCTGTGCTCCTACTTTGTGAATTAACTGTAATTCAGTCTGATCAATCCTTTGTGTCTGGTTCTTACAAGAGACCACAGTATAGTTTATCATTCTATGGGAGTAATGGACAACCTCTCTCAATCTCTGCTCCCTTATGATTTTTTTTTTTTGCATTTGCTTTATAGACAAAAACTTTGCTTCATTCTAGTTGACAGACACACAGACAAGTACTGAAGTCAGCAAGACCCTGGAGCTCAAACCTGAGAGATTTTTGGTTTTGTATGCTTCACCTCGGTCCCAACACTGCCCTGTCTTGGGTTCTACCCACTCTAATTTCCACCTTCTAAACTGGGCCAGCCAGAACTGGTTTGCCTAAGGAGTTGAGCATCATGTTGTGATGGCATTCACCTTTGCACCATGATGAATGTGGGCAAGATAGTAGCCACAAACTCTTATCTGTCCTCAGTCTCACTGTCAGCCCTCCCCATGTACTCTCATGGCAGGAGAGAAAGAGGAAAAGCAGGGAAGTAGAAGAAGGGATAATGAATTCCCTCTGTTACAAAGCCCTGAGAAGGCTCATACCCCAAAGACCTTGTACCATGATCACTCTGCCCATCACTTCTGGACAAAGAGAAAACTCCGAAGACCAGGGATTCACTATCACTCTGTCCATCCAACAGGCAGATCAAGATTAGGAACCTGTGTCAACCCTAGGCAGTTAATTCCAAACATCCAAAATCTACTAAACACAGGTACATTATTAAATGATGATAAGTCATTAGTGATAGCAACAAAAATAAAATAAAAATAAAATATCTTTCCTAAAATTCCATATGGTTAAAAATTAGTGTGGAGAGGAATTTTTTTGTAAACTGATAAAGTTAAATGTATTTTAAGAAAGTGAGAGGAATACTTTTTATGAATTTTGTGACTGTATCTTTTAAAAACCACAAAATTTTTTTTTTAGGTATTTACCATGGGCAAAACACCAAACTGATACCTGGAATTAAGGTCACCAAATGGCCTTCAGCTTTGCCCAGGGGTTCTAATCATGGTGCATATACCGTCTGTTTTCTATGAGTAGCTTCCTTTTTTCTTGGAATAAGATCACGTAAGGAAAGGGAGAAAAATGGTCAATTTGGGGGTGAAATGTTTAAAAAATGACAAAATACCATATGCACTAAGTTGACAGGTGCAAAGCTTCGAAGATTGTACAAAATGTTGGGTGCCTTCCTTATACTCACCAGCTTTCATACGTGTGAACACATTGCAGACTACCCCAGTCACTTTGGAGCTGATAATTCATCCACAATCCAGGAGTCCCCTAGTGATTCTTTAGAGAAAGACTAATAATATTGGCTTGTGAGAAGCATCTGGAAAAAAAAAAAAAAAAAAAAAAAAGAATAGCTCTTGTGAGCACAGGTAACCAAAATCACAGAATCGTAAATAGAACTGAGTTTCCCTAAACATAGAAAACAGAATGCTGGCCAGGCACAGTGGCTCATGCCTGTAATCCCAACACTTTGGGAGGCCAAGGCAGGTGGATTGCTTGAGGTCAGGAGTTTGAGACGAGCCTAAACAACATGGTGAAACCCCATCTCTACTAAAAATACAAAAATTAGCTGGGTGTGATGGCAGGCACCTGTAATCTCAGTTACTCGGGAGGCTGAGGCAGGAAAATTGCTTGAACCTGGGAGGCAGAGGTTGCAGTGAGCTGAGATCACACCACTGCACTCCAGCCTGGGCAACAAAGTGAGACTCTGTATCAAAAAAAAAAAAAAAAAAAAAGGAAAAGAAAAGAAAATAGAACGCTAACCAATGTGACAGTACAAATTTCAAATTTGGTAATGGAGTGTGCCTGCTGAAAATTTTTAAAGTATGTTACTGAAAAGATCTGGCCAAATGGGAATAAATTTGTCCAGATTTTCTGAAAAATCAAAAAAATTTTAAACAAGAAATCTTAAACTACAAAATCCAAAGTTAGAGAATTTTAAGTAGTGGATTTACTAACTTTTCCTGGCCACCCTTTCAACCTGTTGTCAGTGAACTACATTAGGAGGAGGTCACTAGTTCATTTCTTCCTTTTTCTCTCCCTCCTTCCCCTTAACTATATGTTATTTATGATCATTGGCTTCTTTTTTAGTATATTTCTTTAAAGATAAACAGTTGCTATAATAAAACTTCACACTGCATGCTGGTGAAAAACACACATATCTGTCTCTGAGTAGTCGCAGATTGTTCTCCTTGATTGTAGTCTGGATATGATTATCATGTTAATCCATTATTTTTCTTGAATAAAGTTGGCAAAAGAAAGTTAATCAGCTGCCTTATTATGTCTTTCAACATTAAAATCATTTTGTTAAAATTAAGACATTGGCACCAGAACACACTGAAACTTGGGACAGCCAGAAATCAACCAGTGAAGCCAAAGTCATGTCTGGTGGGGAAACTGAGGCAACCAGCATCCATTCTGACTCTGAGATGGAGTCTACAAGACAGTGTGGACCCACGGCCATGCCCTGCCCAATTGCTCAGCAGCTCCCAGAGGTCAGGAGTTCTCCTAGAGATTCTCCTCTCCCACCCCAGCTCACGCCCTGTCCTCCACACCCATCAGAGATCCTTAGGCTTGATATCTCCATCACTTTCTTTAATAATCTTGAATCACCACAGATATGATTAAGGAAACCCTACAGATCGAGTCATATCTTCAAACATAAATATCTTTGCTCAGTAGTAATCTACCTCAAACTTTCATAGACACATCTTTATTTGAGGATCAAAAGAGCTGTCATCTCCAATACTAACAATGCCTTCTTCTGGAACAACTCCTGAAGAACCTGCCTGAGGCTGTTTTACAGTTAATGTATGTTGATAAGTAGAAGGATTATACTCGAAAATAATCATAAAAACTGCAGTATAGTAAACATATAAACCAGTAACATAGTCATTTATCATAATTTTCAAGTAATATACACTGTACAAAATTGTA
The DNA here is from genome assembly GCF_024542745.1 of Macaca thibetana thibetana. Classification (NCBI taxonomy): domain Eukaryota; kingdom Metazoa; phylum Chordata; class Mammalia; order Primates; family Cercopithecidae; genus Macaca; species Macaca thibetana. Next base: position 25,558,572 of record NC_065595.1, on the reverse strand, counting down.
TGTACTATATTTTATGTGACTGATAACAGTACGTATGTTCACCACAGACATGTGACTAATGTGTTGTGCTATCACGTTTAGGACAATGCAAAATCACTAGGCAACAAGAGTTTTTCAGCTTCATTACAATGTTATAGGACCACCATTATATACGTGGTCCATCATTGACTAAAATATTATCATGTGGCACAGGACTGTATATGGTCCTGTTAGACTTTTTAAGTTTATTTTTGTTCATAGGTATCATGTTTTCCCCCAAACCATGGAATTAAGTGTCTACCTTATTTCTATTGTCTGTTTCTTTTTCTTTCCTTTTTTTTTTTTTTTTTTTTTTTTTTTGACAGAGCTTCACTCTGTCGCCCAAGCTGGAGTGCAATAGTGCGATCTCGGCTCATGGCAACCTCTGCCTCCAGGGTATTGTCTGTTACTTTTTACTCACTTAGCAATGTATCACAAACTCTACCCAAGCCAAAAACAAAATTATGAGCATTTTTAATATAGCTGTTGCCTATTTTTGTGTCTCCTTTTCAGAAGTGTTTATTTAGGTCTTTTGTACATTTTTCAATTAGTTTATTTGTTTTCTTGCTATTGAGTTGTTTGAGTTTCTTAAACATTTTGTATATTAACCTCTTATCAGATTATGGTTTACAAATATTTTCTCTCAATCCTTCTATTTTCTCTTCATTCTGTCGCTTCCGTTGCGATGCAGAAGCTTTTTAGTGGATGCAATCTCATTTATTTGTTTTTTGTTTTTGTTGCCTGCCATTTATTTGTGTGGACTACAATTTCTTTCATCAATGTTTTCTAGTTTCCAGTATAGATGATCCTCAATTCATGATGGAGTTATGTCCAGATAAACCCATCATAAGTTGAAAATATTGTAAGTTGAAAATGCATTTAATACATGTAATCTACCAAACATCGTAGCTTAGCCTAGCCTACATTAAATGTGCTCAGAACATTTATGTTAGTCTACAGTTGGGTAAAATAATCTAAGGCAAAGCCTATTTGATAATACAGTGTTGAAGAGCTCATGTAATTTATTGAATACTGCACTGAAAATGAAAAATAAAATGGTTGTATGAGAAATCAAAGTACGGTTTCTGTTGAATGTGTATTGCTTTCACACCAGCATAAAATTGTAAGTCAAACCATCATAAGTTGGACATGGTCTGTATACAAATCTCTCACCTCCTTGATTAAGTTTACTTCTAAGTATTTTTTATGTTATTGTGGATGAGACTGATTTCTTAATTTTTTTCAGATGATTTGTTTTTAGCCTAAAGACACACTGTTGATTTTTGTTTGTACTTTGCAAATTTACTGAATTTGTTTATCAGTTCTAACAGTTTTTTGTGTGCAGTCTTTTTTTCCACATATAAGATCATATCATCAGCAAACAATCTCACTTCTTTCTTTTCTATTTGAATGCCTTTTCTTATGTAATTGCTCTGGCTAGAACTTCCAGTACTATGTTGAATAAAGGTAATGAGTGTGGGCATCTTTGTCTGGTTACTGACATTAGAGGAAAAGTTTTTAATCATCAAAGAAATGCAAATTAAAACCACAATGGGATATCACCTCACACCGGTTAGAATGGCTATTATCAAATAGCCATTTTGGTGAGGGTGTGAAGAATGTTGGTGAGGGTGTGACAAAAAGGGAATCCTTGTGCACTGTCTGTAGGAGTGTAAATTAATAGAACCATTATAAAGAACAGTGTGGAGGTCCTCAAAAAACTAAAAATAGAACAACCATATGATCCAGCAGTCCCACCGCTGGATATATCTTGAAAGGAATTTAAATTGATATGCAAAAGAAATGTCTGCATTCCCGTGTTCATTACAGTGTTATTCACAATAGCTAAGATATGGAAGAGATCTAGGGGTCCATCATCAGAAGAATGGATAAAGAAAATGTGAAAAGGTGAGCTCACAGAAGTAGAGAGGAGAACGGTAGCCACCAAGGGCCAAGGAAGGGGTGTGGATGGGTAAAGGGAGCTGTTGATCAAAGGATATGAAGTATTAGTTAGACAGGAGGAATGAGTTTTAATAATCTATTGCATAGCATGGTGACAATAATAAACGATAATTCATTGCATATTTTAAAATAGCTAAAAGGGTAGATTTTAGGTGTTTTCATCACAAAAGGTAAGTAGGTGTTGATTTGTTAACTAACCTGATTTAATAATTCTATCTATGTTATAAACATATATCAAAACATCACATTGCATCCCAAAACACATACAATTATTACTTGTCAATTGAAAGTTTAAAAAGAACAAAGGAAAAATCCGATATTATCCTGCACCATAATATTTTTCAGTGACTTTAAAATAATCTATTGTAAGGATGCAGTGTAATTTGACCAATTTCCTATATTTGGGCATTTAAGTTGAATCCTATTTTTATGGTATTTAAAATACATGTATTGCAATAAACATCTTTGAATGCATTAATACTTTTAACATTAGATAAATCCTGTTAACTAAAAATTTCTGGGTTCAAGTTTATGTATATTTATAAGACCTTTAAAATATTTTACCCAATTGTTCTTCAGAAAAGTTATATAAATTTACTTCCCATCAACAATATGAGTTTCTAGTTTCTTCACACCATTGAAAGAGTATTGTTTTAAATTCTCGCCCAAACTGATACAAGATCAGTTTAACGTCAATTGTCTTAAGTTTTTAAAAATTTTATAACTAGTGAGATTGGATATGTTTTCATGCTTGTTTATGTTATTTCATGTTTATCACATGTATTATTGGCTGGAACTGTCTTGTTTATTGTGTCTTTGGTCCATTTGAATGGGTTCTTTATCTTCTCTTATTGATTTGTAAAAGAATTTTAAATATGGAAAGAATAAACCTCTTACCTGTCATATATGTTGCAAGTACTTCCTCACACTGTAATTTATATTTTTATTTATTTATGGTGCTTTATTTATTTATTTATTTATTTTTAATTTCAGAGATAGGGTTTCACCATGTTGTCCAGGCTGGTCTCAAATTCCTGGGCTCATGAGATCCGCCCACCTCGCCTACCAAAGTGTTGGGATTATGGGCATGAGCCTCCGTGCCCAGCCTAGTTATGGTGCTTTAAATTAAGAAGTATAAAACTGTTCTTATCTACAGATCTACCTTTTCTTCCTTTATTTTTTTGCTGTTAGTGCTATGCCTCTAAAATCTTTCTCTAACACTAAATATTACGTCAATATCCAAATTTTTTTCTCCTTTAAAGTGCCATTTTTATTGCACTCTTTCATCCATTATAATTTATTTTGGTGGGTTTTATAAAGTTCAGTTATATCGATCTATCTTTCTATTTATTTTTGAGGCAGGATCTTGATCTGTCATCCAGACTATGGAGTATAGTAGCGTGATCTCAACTCACTGCAACATCTGCCTCCCAGGCTCAAGCAGGCCTCCCACCTCAGCCTCCCGAGTAGCTGGGACAACAGGTGCACCCCACCATTCCCAGCTAATTTTTCTTTTTTTTTTTTTTTTTTTTTGTAAAGCTAGAGTTTCGCCATGTTGCCCAGACTGGTCATGAATATCTTTATTTTTGAAGAGCCAGAAGTTTAGGGACTTGGAGATACCATAGGCAAAGTTGCTACATGTAAAGTAGATGCTCTGAAGTGGAAAGCACTGGGAGCTCTGTGTTCTAGTCTGCCCAAATGTATGTGGTAGACACGTTCCTTAACCTGTCCCTCTAAGTTCAATAATGCCTGCAGAGTTGTCATGAGGATTAAAGGAGGTGATACTTTGAAAAATAGGAATGGAAATATTGTCTTCTTATATTAGAGGATTTGGAATGGCAAAGAGGGTAGAGGTATGCAACTTCATTTTTCTTTTGCAAGCTTAATTCAAAAGAAACTTCTTGCAGGTAGATAAGGAAGATGAAAGGTAATGAAAAATTGGGGGTAAAAAAATAAAAGAACTCATGTGGTTCTTTTCCTCTCCCACATTCCTGTTTTGAGAATGAGAATGATGTGACTGTATCTTAAGAGATCTTTGGCCTGTGTGTTTTCTCATGTTTGTACTTCTACCATGACTATGTAGTGCACAATACTATAAATAGGACACTAAATTGAAAAACTGCATTTTCTCTTGTGTTATTTGAGGCTCTCCTCTACCTGCCTCCCCTTCTGCTGCCACAGCTCCTTTGTCAATGTAGAGATTTTGTTTTGTTCTTATAAATCACCTGCCAATATCAAGCGATACAGAAGGTCTTAAAATATGTATTGAACACTCAATGTTTGTAATTTGGCAATACCAGAAAGAGATTACCTTTGAGAAACATTGACAGTATTAAACAGGACTTTCATAAAAATGTAAGCAGAGTTAAATATATTTCAATTATAAGGAGATATATATCTTTATTGTACCCAAACAAATGGGTTCAGTTGGTAGATTCTCTTAGGTAAAATTGTTTCATGTTATCAAGGTACATACCACCCCCTTATGTAATGATGTTTTCCTGAAGTTTTTAGTTTTTTTACTTTTATGGCTATCAGTCCTTATTTTTTTTTCCAAAATGGAAGAAATGCTATTAATGTCAAGCCATTTTTTATTTGTAGATAGATGATCTGTGTCCTGAAAAAAAAGAAGACAAATTCTATGAGGAAATATTGTTAAGATTTACTCTGCCAGTATGTGTTTCTGAAAGCAGTAGGCATTTTTGAAAAGAACACCTTGATGGAGAGGGGAGACATCTGGTGGACACCAGTTGGAAGTAAGGCAAAAGAGTCACCAGGTAAGAGGACCTAGCAAGGAGGTTTTAATTTATGTATCTTTGTAAGATAATACTGGCTAAATAAAAGTGGCAGAGGAAAAATATATTAAAAGTCTTAATATTTACTGATTTGCCTTTGTTAGCAACAGTTAAAATTATTTTAAATGAGGTTGAATTTTAACTATATATATATATATATACATATTTTTTTTTCTTTCTTCTCTGGCTAGCTAGCACCTCTAATGTTTTTGTTACCATTTTTAATCCTTGACACAAAGATGAATACATTTTTATCAGAAAATAAAGCCAATGACAGGCTATTCAAGGATATGAGGAATAGCTTTCTTATAATCTATTGTTATTTGCTATTGGTAATCTCTATCAAAGTTTAAAATGCACATAGAAAAAAAAGCAATTCCACTTTGAGAAAAATATGACACTCATACACTGGGAAAAGTACACAAAGATAAATATAAAGGCACATTCATTAAACATCGTTTGTGAAAAAGAAAAACCTAGAAACTACTTGGATTTCCATTGCTGAGAGAGTGGTTACATACTTTAGAGGATGCCAACGTAATAAAATGTAACTGTTAGAAAGAGTGAGATAGATCTATGTTATCATTAAACTATTTTCTGAAGAGTAGTATGCTAATAAGTCATTTGTGTAAAAAGAACATGTATACATGTGAATTTGTTTAGAAGCTTACAGAATACATATTTGGCTGACTATTGAATGACCAAGAGTTAAAAATTCATATTCAGATAAGGCTAAGGCTAAAGCCAAACATCACATTAAGAGAATGAATTTCTTGGATAAAAGAAAATTATCATATTTTATTAAATTCATTAATGATGAAATGTTTATTATTAAAATTCTAGTGGAAAATATTAGAGTTCAATATTGTAGAACAGATAAAATAAGTCTTAGTATTGACACTGATAAGTTGCTCTGATAGTCACTTTATTTACACATTTATGATACTAAGGAGATATTTGCATTTTTCCTTCCTTCCTTTCTTCCTTTCCTTCTTTCCTTCTTTCCTTCCTCCCTTCTTCCCTTCCTCCTTTCCTCCCTTTCTCTCTTTCTCTCTTTCTTTCTTTCAACATGGCGTTTCACTTTTGTTGCCCAGGCTGGAGTGCAGTGGCACAATCTCTGCTCACTGCAACCTCAACCTCTCAGGTTCAAGCAATTCTTCTGCCTCAGCCTCCCAAGTAGCTGGGATTACAGGCATGCACCACCACACCTGGCTAATGTTTTGTGTTTAATAGAGATGGGGTTCCCCATGTTGGTCAGGCTGGTCTTGAACTCCTGTCCTTAGGTGATCTGTCTGCCTTGGCCTCCCAAAGTTCTGAGATTACAGGCGTGAGCCACTGCTCCCGGCCGATATTTGCATTTTCAAACTGCACAACTTATAATGTAATTTAACCTCTGTACAGCAGACTATAATTCAGGATAAGTGTTAAGTAATCCATTCTCTAAATAGATCATTGTATCTGAGTTTTAAAACTGAAAGTTTGTGCAATAATTTTGCAAGGTTTTGCATAAATTTTAGGTGCCATAGACTTAAAACTATAAGGAATTGCCTTAGAACATTTTTCATGAAATCTGTTGGTTTGAAATTTGAATAGTAAGAACAAAATAGGTTTTGGATTTCTCATTTTTCTTATTCTGATTATTTTTCTTTAACGTATTTAATATTTTTATTATGTCTTGATCTTCAATCAAGAGGAAATACTGCAAGTTTTACTTTGCCAAGACATAATAAAAATATTCAATAGGTTAAAGTTTCATGCTCATGATTTTGGATTTTTTCCATCAAGAAATTTGAGAAGTAAAATTGACATATTCCTTTTAATTTGTTCCCTAAAGGGTGTGAAGAATTCTCACATAGAAATTTTTCTTCAAAGACTTATAGCCTAACTGGAATTACAGAGCTAAAAATTAAAATGGATCCATAAAGACTATACATTACGAAAACTAGATAAAGCATATACTATTTTACAAACAATAATATAAATTACTATGCTATCATTATATTAGATGTTTAATGAATATTGAATGATTAAAGGATTTAATTTATATACATACTACTAAATTAACAGAAGAAACATAAACTATAGACATTCAAAGCTTGAAAAAATTAGCTGGGCATGGTGTCATGTCCCTATAATCCCAGCTACATGGGAGGCTGAGGCAGGAAGATCACTTGAGCCCAGGAGTTTGAGGCTGCAGTGAGCTGTGATCATGCCACTGCACTACAGTCTGAGTGACAGAGCAAAACTCCTGTTAAAAAAAAAAAAAGCTGGAAAGAAGTTTCAAATTTTTCTGGTACAATTGTTAATTTTTCAAAAATTTACTTACTAAGCCTTTTTATAAAAATACATGTTAATAAGTCCTCTCAGAATTCTTTCAAATAATTTTATAGTTTTGTGTGATGTATAAAAAGAAGTTATTTTGAGTAAAAACATTTTATGTTAGGTCAGTATATTGTTAAAGTTTGTACTATAAAGTTTATTTTAATATAATAGTTAATAATATTACAGCTAAATACAACCTATTTTTTAAAAGTTATTTTTCCACTTAGGTATTCAATTATGTTTAATTAACTTTTTTTTTTTTTTTTTTTTTTTTTTTTTGAGACAGGGTCTTGCTCTGTCACCCAGGCTACAGTGCAGTGGTGTGATCTCGGCTCATTGCAACCTCCGCTTCCTGGGTTTAAGTTATTCTCCTGCCTCTGCCTCTCGGGTACCTGGAACTGCAGGCACAGCTCAACACACCCGGCTAATTTTTGTATTTTTTTTGGTAGAGACAGGGTTTCACTACTTTGGCTAGGCTGGTCTCGAACTCCTGACCTCAAGTGATCCGCCAACTTCAGTTTCCCAAAGTGCTGGAATTACAGCATGTGCCACTGTGCCCAACCTAATTAACTTTAATTATATTAGTGAATATATGATTGGTCAATAAATAATTTAAGCTATATTATAATGTATCTGGTTTAGGAGCTAAGTATATATGAAACACAGAGTTAAATATAATTATGCCACTGTAAAAAATAAAACGGAACCTGCTTGCTGTTCTGGTGTTCAGAGAAGAAGATTCATTCATTCAGTCATTCACTGATTTAACAAATATTTGTGAATTGTACTATGCAACAGAGATTTGTTAGGTTCAGGAAGCACAAGACCTATGATAATAATTACTCTCTAGCTTTAACTAGAGGTGCAATTTCCGTGCCTGCTCACCCACAGCCACCTCCTAGAACTTCTTCGTGCGGAGTGTCCCCTACAGCCGTGGGCTTAGGGCTCATGTTTGGTGCTATAGCATCATGCCCCCTCACCATACTGACTCCTCCTTGTGGCTGCTTCCCTCAGGGCTATGCCTCTCACTGGGTACACAGACCACTTTGCAACTTAGATATGGTTCTCTGAAAAATGAAAAGCTGGGCTAATGAGATTGTCTGTACTGGGAATTTGAACTAAAACATGCCAGGAGAGAAAAGCAGTTATCAGTAGGAGCCAAAGCTGAAAAGTTAGGATGTAGAGAGGGATTGGCAGGGCCAGATGAGCAACTGAAAGACCAGATATGAAGGACAAATACTCTGATCCACTCTCTGAGTCAGGGGGAAGGAGTGTGTGTATGTGTCTACACATGTACACAGCAATAGGGCAGGAGTAGGGATAAGAAATGAGGAAGGTGGTCAGTAACGAGAGAATAAAGAGCACATGTTGAAAAGCAGCAGGAGCACCTTAAAGATGATGTGGACATGTTATCCCTGAAAAGGTATAATGTTGACTGGGCGTCGTGGCTCACGCCAGTAGTCCCAGCACTTTGGGAGGCCAAGGTGGGCAGATCATGAGGTCAGGAGTTTAAGACCAGCCTGGACAACATGGTGAAAGCCCATCTCTACTAAAAATACAAAAGTTAGCAGGGTGTGGTGGTGGGCACCTATAATCACAGCTGCTCGGGAGGCTGAGGCATAAGAATCGCTTGAGCCTGGGAGGCAGAGCTTGCAGTGAGCTGAGGTAGAGCCATTGCACTTCAGCCTGGGTGACAGAGCAAGACTCTGTCAAAAAAAAAAAAAAAAAAAAAAAAAAAAAAAAAAAAAAAAAAAAAAAAAAAGAAGAAGAAAGAAAGAAAAGAAAAGGAAGGAAGGAAAGAAGGAAGGAAGGAAGGAAATAACAACAACAACAACAACAAAAAAAAAAAAAAAAAAAACAAGAAAAGGTATAATATCCTAAGTGAAGGATTTTGGGGAAAATAATGCCATCTCCACTTCTGTAGGCTCCTGCAGGTTTTGGATATCCAGTTTGGATATTAGGTGGCAGCTCCTTTTCCTCCTGTGGGGGAAGCCAGATCTTCCCTGAATGCTATCTTTCTGATAATCCTATCTGAAAATGATCTTGGAAAAAAAAAAAAAAAGAGTAGAGAGATAGAGAGAGACGACTACAATTACTTGTGGAGAGAGGGTTGTGGAGTTCTAGGTCATCCAGGATCTGGGTCAAGGGCAGACACAGCCCCTTCAGGCTTAGGAATAAGATTAATCAGTCAGAAGCGGACTGATGACTTGAAAAAAGGAGTCAGGCACCATGTAGATGAAAGCAGAAGTCCTTCAATTAAGTAAGACCTTTTCCTAGCTTAACCAAGAAGGAGAATAGGTTATTAAAAGGAGAAAATTTTACTGCATTTATTGTACTTATATGACACACAAAAAAGAGAAATCTTAGGCACCCCTTTTCATATTTGCAAAAAGTTACATTTTCAGGGCTTTCTACAATTTCATTCACATTTTGCAGACTTCTATTTATAAAATATAATTTAAATAATGTCTGTTTTCATTGGAAGAGAGGTTACAATACAGCATAGAGTGTGAATATTTCATAGTATTTCTCTAATGCTTTTAAATAATAATAGTAATTATTATTATTATTGAGATGGCATCTCACTCTGTCACCCAGGCTGGAGTGTAGTGGCATGATCTCGACTCAATTCAACCTCCACCTCCAGACTCAAGTGATCCTCCACCTTAGCCTCCCAAGTAGCTGGAACTACAGGCATGCAGCACCATGCCCAGCTAATTTTTGTATTTTGGTAGAGATGGAGTTTTGCCATGTTGCCCAGGCTAGTATTGAACTCCTGGGCTCAAGTGATCCACCCGTCTTGGCCTTCCAAAGTGCTGGGATTACAGGTGTGAGGCACTGTGCCCAGCCTCTAATGCCTTTTAAAATGTCTGTTTATATTAATATGAGAAAATAGGGATTCTAATACAAATTTTCATTGAATTTGTCTTAAATAGAAGTCACCACTAATTATCTCAAATAATGAAAAAAAATGAGAGTATTTCATCAAAGACGGAAGCATGCAAGTTCTGTTCTATCTTCTCTATAAAGAATGGTCACTTTTCAGAAGTTAGCCTGATTCCTTGAAAAATTATTCCATACCAATATAGAAGACTCTAAATTCATTCTGCCTCAGCCTTGTAGAGAGTGCTTAAGAAAAAGTCCGTGCCTATATTTTTCTGGCTGGGTGCCTTGGCTCACACCTGTAGTCCCAGCGCTTTGGGAGGCTGAGGCAGGCGGATCATGAGGTCAGGAAATCAAGTCCATCCTGGCTAACACGGTGAAACCCCGTAACTACTAAAACCACAAAAAATTAGCCGGGTGTGGTGGCATGTGCCTATAGTCCCAGCTACTTGGGAGACTGAGGCAGGAGAATGGCTTGAACCTGGGAGGTGGAGGTTGCAGTGAGCCCAGATCATGCCCACTGTACCACTCCAGCCTGGGTGACAGAGCGAGACTCCGTCTCAAAAAAAATAAATAAATAAAATCTGTGCTTACATTTTTCTATATGGACTTTAGCCACTTTCTGGAGCACCTTTATAAAGGAAGTAGGGTGGCACGGTCATTTCCTAGCCCAATACATCAGGATAAAGCAGAGAAATGCAGGACATCACACCACCACAAGGATAGTGGCTGCAATTGAAGAGTAGTCATGTAAATAAAATACGACCTTTTAAGATTCTGTGAGATGGAATGGAAAGTACACATTATGTATTTGGCATGAAGCACTTGGATAATTATTTAAATTGTGAATTGAACTACAACTGAACTCACTGTTATTTTTCACAGAATTGACTATGATTATCCAGATTTGGTTGTTTGACAGGTATTTTCTCAAAAATGAAAATGGAAGTTGGAAGCAACTGAGAGTATTTATGACCAGAAATTTTTAAAAATTAACTTTTAAGTGAAAATTTGAATTTTGGAAAATTTGTATCCACCACTGTGTGAAACACACTTTCTCAAAATATAAAGGATTCTCTTTTTTTTTTTTTAAATTATACTTTAAGTTCTGGAATACATGTGCAAAATGTGCAGGTTTGTTACATAGGTATACACGTGCCGTGTTGGTTTGCTGCACCCATCAACCCATCATCTACATTAGGTATTTCTCCTAATGCTATCCCTCTCCCAGCCCCCCGCCCCCCAGCAGGCCCCAGTGTGTGAGGTTCCCCTCCCTGCATCCATGTGTTCTCATTTTTCAGCTCCCACTTATGAGTGAGAACATGTGGTGTTTGGTTTTCTGTTCTTGTGTAGGATTTTCAGATGAGATTGGTGGTGATAGTCACATACGCTTTTTAAAGTATTCAATAATAAAATGATGCAACATTTAAAAGATCTGCATAACTCAGTGAGCCAATATTTTCTAAGTAACCTAACGTATCATGTTACAAAATCAAACATGGGTAAAAGATCCATTGAGAGATGCAATATAGAGCAATGAAATTTAATATAACAGCATGAAAAGTTCACTGATAAGGTTTCAGATTTTTCACATGGGGACTAATCTTTAAGAAATACCACCTGTGGGGTTTTGGCATCTTTAGAATTGCAGAACGGTATCTGCAATAATCTAAAATCCTTATTTATACTTATTTAAACTACTTCTCCATATTTCTAAGAGCCAGATTTTCCTATTTTACTTCAATCTCTTTACTTTCAAGATTCAAATGTTAATCTCTGGCAACACCTCACAGACACACCCAGAAACAATACTTTACATCCTTCAATCCAACCAAGTTGACACTTAATATTAAACATCACGCTGCTCATCCTTCAGGACAAAGCTTCCCTTTAACATTCTCAAGGAATTTTCACCTCCATATTTCTAAGAACCAGATTTTCTTCATTTTACTTCAACCAAAACAGCATAAAAGGCACATCAAATGTAGAGTGGTCCATGATAATCCAGCTGTCTTTTATTACTCTGGACATTAAGGAGATTTACAAACACGATACTACTCTTCTTCCTCTATTTTCTGTTTTGTTTTTTCAGAAAACACAGTTATTGTTAATCAATAATGACATTACATATGTTAATAAGGAATGGATTTATATTATTATTTTAAGCTAATTAAAAATACATATTTTCATAAATTTTCCATCTTAATTATTATTATTTTTGAGACAGTCTTGTTCTGTCACCCAGGCTGGGGTGCAGTGGTGTGATCTTGGCTCACTGCAACCTCTTGCCTCCTGGGTTCAAGTGGTTCTCATGCCTCAGCCTCTTGTGTAGTTGGGACTACAGGGATGCACCACCATGCTTGGCTAATTTTTGTATTTTTAGTAGAGAGGCGGTTTCACCATGTTGGCCAGGCTGATCTCGAACTCCTGACCGTGGGTGATCTGCCTGCCTCAGCCTCCCAAAGTGCTAGGATTATAGGACTGAGACACCCATCTTAATTTTTAACATGGTGAATTGGAGCGCTGTAATGCACATAAACAAGAGCACTTTGGAATCCTCAGTAAACTTTAGGGTGAAGAGATCTTGAGAACCACTGCCCTCTGCACTGTCATTTCTTCTTCTCCTGACCCTCCAAGGGGCCCTGAATGCTGCCCAGGTGTCTCCGGTCTTCCTCTGTCTCTAATTCCACCTGTGATTAACATTGGTTCTTTGATATGGGGATGGTACGTGTTTCCATAGAAGCTGAAAGATGGCACTTAGTACATTTTTTTTTTCTATTCCACTGCAGCATTGGCAACGCCCCTCCAAGGGCTTGCACCTGGAGCGTTCCTTTTCTTCCCTCATCAACATTCTTTACCTTCCTCCTTGTATTAGTCAGCATTCTCTAGAGAGACAGAACTAATAGGATATATGTATATATGAAAGTGAGTTTATTAAGGTGAATTGACTCACACGATCACAAGGTAAAGTCCCCTAGGCCAGCTGCAAGCTGAGGAGCAAGGAAGCCAGTGATAGATTGGTCCGAGTCCCAAAACCTTAAAAGTAGGGAAGCTGACAGTGCAGCTTTCGGTCTGTGGCCCAAGGCCCAAGATCCCCCAGCAAACCACTGGTGTTAAGTCCAAGAGTCCAAAGGCCAAAGAACCTGGAGTCTGATGTTCAAGGGCAGGAGGCACCCAGCACGGGAGAAAGATAAAAACCAGAAGACTTAGCAAGTCAGTTTCTCCCACCTTCTTCCACCTGCTTTTTCTAGCCACACTGGCAGCCGATTGGATGGTGCCCACCCACATTGAGGGTGGGTCCTCTTCTTCCAGTCTACTGACTCAAATGTTAATCTCTGGCAACACCCTCACAGACACATCCAGGAACAATACTTTACATCCATCAATCCATCCACTTGACACTTAATATTAACCATCACAGTGCTCATCCTTCAGGACAAAACTTCCCTTCAACATTCTCAAGGAAGTCTTACTTGACCTGCCAAAGCGGCATTTTCTTTTTTCTTTTCTTTCCTTTTTGAGAGAGGGTCTCACTCTATCACCCAGGTTGGAGTGCACTGGTACTATCTTGGCTCACTGAAACCTCTGCCTCCCTGGCTTAAGTGATCCTTCCACTTCAGTCTCCTGAGTAGCTAGGACTATAGGCACACACCACCAAGCCCAGCTAATTTTTTGTATTTTTGGTAGAGATGGGGTTTCACCATTTTGTTCAGGCTACTCTCAAACTCCTGAGCTCAGGCAATCCACCTGCCTCAGCCTCCCTAAGTGCTGGGATTACAGGCATGAGCCACCATGCCTGTCCCAAAGCAGCATTTTCTTTCCCCTTTTTGCTGGTCTAGCACCTGTACCTCTCTTCTTTTATAGCACTTAAACCACCTGTATTTCTTTTTCTGTTTCATCATCTGCATCCTCTTCCAGCCTGCTCTGCTGGAGTAATGTAAAAAACCAAAATATTAAACAGCATATGCTTGTCATATAGTTTGATTTTACTCAACAATTTTATGTTAATTATCTTTCTGTGACATCGCTGGTTTCATTCTTTAGCTTCACTGGAATAGAAGTGGAGTTATAGTTGGCTTTACTTATTAGTCTTTATTATTCAGAAAGTACCCAGACATTTTATCTTGGCTTTTCCCTGACAAAGCCATTGGTAATAAAAGCAACACAAGTTTAGTTTTTTTCTAAGTCATCAGGGACCACTTTTTACCTGGGAGACCCCTATTGTTTCCCCAATCCTTAGAAATTGGTATTGATGTAATTAATATTTGAGAATAACCTGAATGCATCCAGTCGCACTGCAACATATTTCCTAAGTGATGACGCAAAAGCAGAATGTATAATGTCGAATAAAGTTTATTCAGAAAGTTTTTTATTTTAAAAATTCTGATTATTAGCTTTGGCCTTGCCCAGGGGGTTGGATTTTTTTTTTTTTTTTTTTTTTGAAACACTCTATTTCATTCCCTTCCAAATTTCATACTCTATAGACTATAACAGATAGTACAGCCTATTTAAAAAGTTTCAGAGAATTATCTTTACAGTAAGAAACATATAATGTTTACTTTGTATTAATTACATTTGTTTAAAATATTTAGTACCAGAACATTGCAGTTTGAAATTCTGCAACACTATATTTAATATTGTTCTCACCATTACTTCTTATTCCACCTGGAGAACTATGCTCATGTGCCATAGCCTGACTCAAATTACAACTCCTCTTTGATGTCTTCTCCTGTGTTTGGTATGTGCTCACCCGGCACTCATAGATATCTTTATCAAAGCGTGTGTCATAGTACACTGCTATTCATTATTTACATGTATATTTTCCTGTTGGTCCATAAGCTCTTCTCGGGAGGGATCTATTCATGTTTATAAAGACAGACCTATAACAGGCATTTGCTAGATGAATAAATAAAAGAATCCCCATTTTTTATCATGCTGACCCAAAATGTTTGAGAAGAGGCAACTACACTAGATTGCCCAGTATTATTTGCAGCCAAGGTTGCCATGCGACTGAGTCCTAGCAAGCAGAATTGGTGCACACCACTTGCAAGTTGAGCCCGTGAACATCTCCCATGCACACTCCTTGGTGTGCTCATCCCCTCTGGCTGATGGGGAAACCCTGCTGTAAGCTTGGAGTCATTTGTGATGTCAGAGTTGATGTAGCCACTCAGCCCTCACCCCCATTGACTTAGAACACCACCCCCACCTTTGCTGTTTCATGAGTGAGAAACAAACTTATATCATGTTAAGTCATAATGCTTGCAACTATTTTTTATCATAGCCTAATTAGACTACCCTAATGTATTGGTTGAAGAGATATTGACTGTCTGAGTTAGTCCTCTTCCCTAATTCAGACCAAACTATTCATCCAATTTAATCCACTCATTTAGCCTGTATCAATGGAGTATCCACCATCTCTGCACTCTCTGTTGCATGCTAAAGATGTAATAGTGAATAAGAAATGCATGGATCCTGCCTTCATAGGCTGTAAAGAATAGTGGGAAAGACATAAAGATACAAATGATCAAAACATTAAGAAACGACAAAAGCTAAATATTTTTTAGTCGTCGTAACTTCTGTGAAGGAAACAAACAGTATATGAGAATAGAAAATTAAAAGCATGCACATGAAGGGTTTTAGATGGGGGAAGATTCAGAAAAGATCTCCCTGAGAAGGTGACATTTAAGCCAAGACATAGAGGATGAGAAGGCCCATGGATGTGAAGTTTAAAATCATTGTAGGCAAGGGAGCTGCTTGCAAAGGTCGTAACATGGGAAATAACTTGGTAGGTCTAAAGCACTGAAAAAGCCAATGTGGTACATGGAACAAGAGATTATGTTGGGTTGAGCAAAGCTAAACTTCGTAGCATTTTTCAGCCTTGTGAATGTGCCAACATTCTGGTTCCTCATTTACAAATCTACTCTCAGACAAGCCAAAGACAAGGACACTTGCATTCATATTCTATTTGCTTTACGCAATTATTTTGTCCTATGTAGAGCGACATTACTGAGCAGGAAAAACACCAGGGTCAAAAGCTAAAGTGCTCCAATGTATTTGAGTCCTTTTTTTTTTTTTTTTTTTTTTTTTTTCAATTAAGGACCATCAGAATTACTACAGAAATTTTCTAAAACAAAAAAAGAATTTTGTTCTATAAAAATATTTTTCACTCTGCCTTGTGCATAGCCACATAACTTTACTGATCAAAGTAAATCATTCAAAATATAAGTAAACACTTTCTCTCTTCTGTGAATTACATCATTCAACAATATATCATTATAATTTATTGATAGAAAATTATCACTCATTTTAATGACTTTATAATTATTCGTATTTGATTACCCAAAGATAATATCACACATCTAAGACATTGAGACCAGAAGTAATAATTGTATTCTTCATCATTTTCTTAAATGTTCCAATGACTTCCCATTTCTACAATATCCATTTCAATGATTTTCTTAACCATGTCCAACCTAAGGTTAGCCTCAGTGCTGCTGTGACAAATTGTCTTGCCAGTAACTACTTGTACAGTGATCTCCACAGACTCCTCACGTTTTATGCACAATGTTTTGCCTAAGGGATTCTTCCTTGAACATTATGAGTTAAGTATACCTACTATAAAAACCATGGGATGTCATTTAAACAGCTTTATGTAGACGGAAAAGGCAATCTTCCATCCTGGAAATAGACCTCAGACTTCTTCCTATTAATGAATCTTACTGATTGATAGGGACAATTTGGAAAAGCATTCAGCAGGTTGTTGGGCAGATTCAGGATCTACAAAGCTTTCATCCCAGCATGTTGATGAATTGGGATGCTGATTGCCTCAGGGTTATACCACTGCTGTTTGCCCTGAAAGTGTAATCACCATACATAAATAGAGGGACTGCATTGTCCTGCCTAAATTATTTCTCAGTAGCTTTACTCCCTCAGTGGCTTATTCCTTGGGTTTTAAAGTCACACAAACTCCAGTAAACATCTCTCAATTGTGTGACACCCAAGGAAAGCAAACATCCTGGGTTTCATTTATTTTTAATACCATGGTGTACTAAGAACTCCTTCATTAAGGTAAATCAGAATTTTGTTTCATGCATAATTAGATAATCCAGGAATCTACATCAAAAGTAAATGAAATAATGTAGCATGCTTTATGTGAAAATTTAGCTCTGTGCCAGGCACACAATGAGCATGTGATTAATGGGAGCTGCCACTGTTATCTTTGATATTATCAGCTCTTACAAAATCTTCTTAGAGACTGATTGTAGGAACTTCAAACCTACATCAATCAATTCATCAATTAACGGTGTTTTATGGGATCACAACTTGGCTAATTGCTAATTCAGTAGCTAGCCAAAAAATGTTATAATAACTTAGAGAGGTAGAATTCACATGGCGTGGATAAGATTTCATAGTAACACACACACACACACACACACACACACACACACACACACACACGGAGCAGCATTTAAGGCAGAATCTAAAGGATATTTAGACTTTTCATAGGTAGCAAGAGTGTGTCTTCTTCCCATCCCATCCCCAAATTATATTTTGCTTTGAAAAATTTCAATCCTATATAAATGAAAAGAAGCAATACCTATATACCCTTGACCTAAATTCCCCACTATCACTGTTTTGCCACATTTTCTTTATTGCCAGTCTTTTTATTTTTATCTTTTTGCAGAATAATTTGGAAGTAAATTGTAGCTAACTTAACATTTGACCCCTGAATATTTCAGCATGCATCTCCAAAGACATCATCACAACTCAAGGATATTAAAAACACTGCCATAATAACATGTAGTATACAATCCACCTTCAAATTTTCCCAACTGATACAAAACTGTTTGTTAGAGTTTTTAATTTTTGGCCCAGGAAACAATAAATAAACAAGCACTTAGTTGTTAAAAGAGTTGTATCTTAAGTCCCAGATGATTCCCAAGCAGGTAGAGGCTTTTAATACAGTTTTCTACACGTGGAAGTATGGGTGCTTCATTAATCCCTAAATTAACCATTTTGGGTAGTAAATAAATCCTCTTAGTTGACTTCTCATTTGATGGGACTTTCTGGAAAAATTAAGCAGAAAATTAAAGCAATTACTCATACAGTTCACTTTCTAAAGAAAAAAAATCGTGTTAATTTTCTGATAATTGAAGAGATAAAGAGGTAAAAAGGGAGGAGGGGACAAATGATTGCTTTTCCTTTAATTATCTGCCTAATTGCTTTTATTCTCCAAGATACCTTGTCACGGACGATCTGGACTTAACATTACATTGGGAATACAGGGGGCTCATAGGTGAACATTGTTTTTGTACATTCTGTCATTAATTTGAAATAGTTAGAAACATAGAGACCCATTTATTTGTTTGGCCTTCATTTTTGTTTGTAGTACATAGATTACACATCTTTGGAAATAAGTAGATTAAGTAATAATGTTCCACAGCTGCTGAGTTATTATCCAAATGTTCACCAAATGGGATCTCTCATTAGGACTCGTGAACAGGTAATCTTTTTTGATAAATGAACTTATAATTCTCATATCCATTCTATAATATGCAGATTTCTCCTTTTATATTGGTTTCTAATGTCTTGGCACGTAGGATGGTATATTTGATTTCCACTTTTAATGGATGTGAAATCATTACTGACACTTGATTAAGCTGTTTTTCAAAGTGGCATGAGGACCCACTAGGAATTAGATCATATGGGTAGAAATACTTTAAGAATTTTATGCATTAAGATTCAGATTTTGACCACATGCCAAATAATCACACCTATTATCTCAATACTTTGGGAGACCAAGATGGGAGGACCGCTTGAAGCCAGGAGTTCAAGACCAGCCTGGGAAACAAAGCAAGACACTCGTCTACGATTTTTTTTTTTTAATTAACCAGGCATGGTGATGCATAATTATAGTCCCAGCTGCTCAGAGGACCGAGGTAGGAGAATTTCTTGGGCTCAAGATTTCAAGACTGTAGTGAGCTATGATTGCACTGCTGTACTCCAGCCCAGACGACAGAAAGAGAAAAGACTTAAATATTTTTTTCTGGTTTTAACTTCAAAGGAAAGTCATGTCTTCCAATGAATAGTTTGATAGCTTCACCATTATGAAAACCCAGATGATAACTGTTATCCACATAAAAATAATTCATATGTCCTTATTTAACCAAAGCTGCTGAATAGAAGTTAAAATTAAGTTACAAATGAAAACAGGTGAAAGCATTCATGTTGTCCCTGACTCTGAGCTAGATTGTTTCTGGATTTAAATTGCTCCCTGCTAGTAATTCAGGCACTTTGGGGGAGTCAATCTTTTTCTTGATAAACTGAGAGAATTCCAATATCTTCCTTCACTGCAACTAGAAAAAATGCACATCATTTAGAGGAGTTAATCAATACACCTGCAGCATCTTCATTTGTTTTCATCATTAAAACACTATTGAAATTGGAAACCTCATGCATTGCTGGTGGGAATGTAATGGTGCAGATGCTCTGGAAAACAGTCTGGCAGTTCTTAAAAAGATCTAGCATAGAGCTATCATATCACCCAGTCATTCCATTTCTACAGATAGCCTCAATAGAAGTAAAAACATATATCCCTACAAAAACCTGTACGATCATTCAAAGCGCATTTCTCATAATAGCCAAAAATGTAAACAACTCAAATGTCCATTAACTGATGAATGGATAAATATGATTTTAAAAAGCCATACAATGGAATGTTATTCAGCACAATGTTATTTGACAGTAAAAAGGAATGAGAAGTACCCATTTTATGTGCTTGATCATACACGAACCTTGAAAACAGTATGCTAAGTGAAAGAAGCAACTTACAGAAGAATCAGACTTTATGATTCTATTTATGTTAAAGGTCCAGAATGGGCAATTCTCCAGGGATGGAAAGTAGATTAGTTGTTGTTTAGAGCTGAGAGGGTTGGAGAAAATGAATAGTACTGCCAATGAGTACAGGACTTCTTTGTAGGATGATAAAAATGTACTAAAATTGGTCATGGTAATGGTTGCACAACTCCATGAATATACTAAAAGCCATTGAAGCCTGTAAGGCCAACACTTTGGGAGGCCAAGGTGGGTGGATTGCTTGAGCTCAGAAGTTTGAGACCAGCCTTCACAACATTGTGAAACCTCCTGTCTACCAAAAATACAAAAATTAGCTGGTCTCATGACTTGGATTCTAAATAAATAAATACATACATACGTACATACATAGATTACAATTTGAAAATAAAATTTAAAATGTTTTAAAAAGCCACTGAAGTGCACACTTTAAATGAGTCAACTGTATGGTATGTGAATCATATTGCAATCAAGCTGTTTTAAATATGATTAATATATAGTATATTAATACACTGTATTATATAAATTGATAACATAATATTTATATATAATTTTTATTTCTGGTGAAGGAGAAGTTGGTGATTTTGTTATGAAGACACAGGAATAATGCAAAAATTATTCCAAAATTATCACTATTTTTGGAAAAGTATTTGAGAAAGGTTTTTATCTACTGTTTCACCGATTATTATTTAAAGACAAAGCACAAATACTATGGTTATCTGTGCCTATTATAATATAAATGCAACATAGACAAGTCATAATATATATTGTTTGAAGATCATTTCCTCATTAACAACAATGAATAAGATTAAAATGTACTTCCTATATGCTTTGAGTTCCAGAATATTCTTCAATGATGCTAGTTTTTGCTAATGTGATTCATTGCTGAATTGAACATGTATATTAGGAGTAAAACTTACTGCCTACAACAATGCTCTGTTGGAAGGTCTCTTTCCTATTTCTTTTTTTTTTGTATTTATTTATTTATTTATTTTTTAAATTTATTTATTATTATTATACTTTAAGTTGTAGGGTACATGTGCATAATGTGCAGGTTTCTTACATATGTATACTTGTGCCTTGTTGGTGTGCTGCACCCATCAACTCGTCAGTTACATCAGGTATAACTCCCAATGCAATCCCTCCCCCCTCCCCCCTCCCCATGATAGGCCCCGGTGTGTGATGTTCCCCTTCCTGAGTCCAAGTGATCTCATTGTTCAGTTCCCACCTATGAGTGAGAACATGCGGTGTTTGGTTTTCTGTTCTTGTGATAGTTTGCTAAGAATGATGGTTTCCAGCTGCATCCATGTCCCTACAAAGGACGCAAACTCATCCTTTTTGATGGCTCCATGGTGTATATGTGCCACATTTTTTTAATCCAATCTGTCACTGATGGACATTTGGGTTGATTCCAAGTCTTTGCTATTGTGAATAGTGCTGCAATAAACATACGTGTGCATGTGTCTTTATAGCAGCATAATTTATAATCCTTTGGGTATATACCCAGTAAGGGGATGGCTGGGTCATATGGTACATCTAGTTCTAGATCCTTGAGGAATCGCCATACTGTTTTCCATAATGGTTGAACTAGTTTACAATTCCACCAACAGTGAAAAAGTGTTCCTATTTCTCCACATCCTCTCCAGCACCTGTTGTTTCCTGACTTTTTAATGATCGCCATTCTAACTGGTGTGACATGGTATCTCATCGTGGTTTTGATTTGCATTTCTCTGATGGCCAGTGATGATGAGCATTTTTTCATGTGTCTGTTGGCTGTATGCATGTCTTCTTTTGAGAAATGTCTGTTCATATCCTTTGCCCACTTTTTGATGGGGTTGTTTTTTTCTTGTAAATTTGTTTGAGTTCTTTGTAGGTTCTGGATATTAGCCCTTTGTCAGATGAGTAGATTGAAAAAATTTTCTCCCATTCTGTAGGTTGCCTGTTCACTCTGATGGTAGTTTCTTTTGCTGTGCAGAAGCTCTTTAGTTTAATGAGATCCCATTTGTCAATTTTGGCTTTTGCTGCTGTTGCTTTTGGTGTTTTAGACATGAAGTCTTTGCCCATGCCTATGTCCTGAATGGTACTACCTAGGTTTTCCTCTAGGATTTTTATGGTATTAGGTCTAATATTTAAGTCTCTAATCCATCTTGAATTAATTTTCGTATAAGGAGTAAGGAAAGGATCCAGTTTCAGCTTTCTACTTATGGCTAGCCAATTTTCCCAGCACCATTTATTAAATAGGGAATCCTTTCCCCATTTCTTGTGTTTCTCTCAGGTTTGTCAAAGATCAGATGGCTGTAGATGTGTGGTATTATTTCTGAGGACTCTGTTCTGTTCCATTGGTCTATATCTCTGTTTTGGTACCAGTACCATGCTGTTTTGGTTACTGTGGCCTTGTAGTATAGTTTGAAGTCAGGTAGTGTGATGCCTCCAGCTTTGTTCTTTTGACTTAGGATTGTCTTGGAGATGCGGGCTCTTTTTTGGTTCCATATGAACTTTAAAGCAGTTTTTTCCAATTCTGTGAAGAAACTCGTTGGTAGCTTGATGGGGATGGCATTGAATCTATAAATTACCTTGGGCAGTATGGCCATTTTCACGATATTGATTCTTCCTATCCATGAGCATGGTATGTTCTTCCATTTGTTTGTGTCCTCTTTTATTTCACTGAACAGTGGTTTGTAGTTCTCCTTGAAGAGGTCCTTTACATCCCTTGTAAGTTGGATTCCTAGGTATTTTATTCTCTTTGAAGCAATTGTGAATGGAAGTTCATTCCTGATTTGGCTCTCTGTTTGTCTGTTACTGGTGTATACGAATGCTTGTGATTTTTGCACATTAATTTTGTATCCTGAGACTTTGCTGAAGTTGCTTATCAGCTTAAGGAGATTTTGGGCTGAGACAATGGGGTTTTCTAAATATACAATCATGTCATCTGCATACAGGGACAATTTGACTTCTTCTTTTCCTAACTGAATACCCTTGATTTCTTTCTCTTGCCTAATTGCCCTAGCCAGAACTTCCAACACTATGTTGAATAGGAGTGGTGAGAGAGGGCATCCCTGTCTTGTGCCAGTTTTCAAAGGGAATTTTTCCAGTTTTTGCCCATTCAGTATGATATTGGCTGTGGGTTTGTCATAGATAGCTCTTATTGTTTTGAGGTACGTTCCATCAATACCGAATTTATTGAGCGTTTTTAGCATGAAGGGCTGTTGAATTTTGTCAAAAGCCTTTTCTGCATCTATTGAGATAATCATGTGGTTCTTGTCTTTGGTTCTGTTTATATGCTGGATTATGTTTATTGATTTGCGAATGTTGAACCAGCCTTGCATCCCAGGGATGAAGCCCACTTGATCATGGTGGATAAGCTTTTTGATGTGTTGCTAAATCCGGTTTGCCAGTACTTTATTGAGGATTTTTGCATCGATGTTCATCAGGGATATTGGTCTAAAATTCTCTTTTTTTGTTGTGTCTCTGCCGGGCTTTGGTATCAGGATGATGTTGGCCTCATAAAATGAGTTAGGGAGGATTCCCTCTTTTTCTATTGATTGGAATAGTTTCAGAAGGAATGGTACCAACTCCTCCTTGTACCTCTGGTAGAATTCAGCTGTGAATCCATCTGGTCCTGGACTTTTTTTGGTTGGTAGGCTATTAATTATTGCCTCAATTTCAGAGCCTGCTATTGGTCTATTCAGGGATTCAACTTCTTCCTGGTTTAGTCTTGGAAGAGTGTAAGTGTTCAGGAAATTATCCATTTCTTCTAGATTTTCCAGTTTATTTGCATAGAGGTGTTTATAGTATTCTCTGAGGGTAGTTTGTATTTCTGTGGGGTCGGTGGTGATATCTCCTTTATCATTTTTAATTGCGTCGATTTGATTCTTCTCTCTTTTCTTCTTTATTAGTCTTGCTAGTGGTCTGTCAATTTTGTTGATCTTTTCAAAAAACCAACTCCTGGATTCATTGATTTTTTGGAGGGTTTTTTGTGTTTCTATCTCCTTCAGTTCTGCTCTGATCTTAGTTATTTCTTGCCTTCTGCTAGCTTTCGAATGTGTTTGCTCTTGCTTCTCTAGTTCTTTTAATTGCGATGTTAGAGTGTTAATTTTAGATCTTTCCTGCTTTCTCTTGTGGGCATTTAGTGCTATAAATTTCCCTCTACACACTGCTTTAAATGTGTCCCAGAGATTCTGGTATGTTGTATCTTTGTTCTCATTGGTTTCAAAGAACATCTTTATTTCTGCCTTCATTTCGTTATGTACCCAGTAGTCATTCAGGAGCAGGTTGTTCAGTTTCCATGTAGTTGAGCGGTTTTGATTGAGTTTCTTAGTCCTGAGTTCTAGTTTGATTGCACTGTGGTCTGAGAGACAGTTTGTTATAATTTCTGATCTTGTACATTTGCTGAGGAGTGCTTTACTTCCAATTACGTGGTCAATTTTGGAGTAAGTACGATGAGGTGCTGAGAAGAATGTATATTCTGTTGATTTGGGGTGGAGAGTTCTATAGAAGTCTATTAGGTCTGCTTGCTGCAGACATGAGTTCAATTCCTGGATATCCTTGTTAACTTTCTGTCTCGTTGATCTTTCTAATGTTGACAGTGGAGTGTTGAAGTCTCCCATTATTATTGTATGGGAGTCTAAGTCTCTTTGTAAGTCTCTAAGGACTTGCTTGATGAATCTGGGTGCTCCTGTATTGGGTGCATATATATTTAGGATAGTTAGCTCTTCCTGTTGAATTGATCCCTTTACCATTATGTAATGGCCTTCTTTGTCTCTTTTGATCTTTGATGGTTTAAAGTCTGTTTTATCAGAGACTAGTATTGCAACCCCCGCTTTTTTTTGTTCTCCATTTGCTTGGTAAATCTTCCTCCATCCCTTTATTTTGAGCCTATGTATGTCTCTGCGTGTGAGATGGGTCTCCTGAATACAGCAGACTGATGGATCTTGACTCTTTATCCAGTTTGCCAGTCTGTGTCTTTTAATTGGAGCATTTAGTCCATTTACATTTAAGGTTAAGATTGTTATGTGTGAACTTGATCCTGCCATTATGATATTAACTGGTTATTTTGCTCGTTAGTTGATGCAGTTTCTTCCTTGCCTCGATGGTCTTTACATTTTGGCATGTTTTTGCAATGGCTGGTACCAGTTGTTCCTTTCCATGTTTAGTGCTTCCTTCAGGGTCTCTTGTAAGGCAGGCCTAGTGGTGACAAAATCTCTAAGCATTTGCTTATCTGTAAAGGATTTTATTTCTCCTTCACTTATGAAACTTAGTTTGGCTGGATATGAAATTCTGGGTTTAAAATTCTTTTCTTTAAGAATGTTGAATATTGGCCCCGATTCTCTTCTGGCTTGTAGAGTTTCTGCCGAGAGATCTGCTGTTAGTCTGATGGGCTTCCCATTGTGGGTAACCCGACCTTTCTCTCTGGCTGCCCTTAAGATTTTTTCCTTCATTTCAACTTTGGTGAATCTGGCAATTATGTGTCTTGGAGTTGCTCTTTTCGAGGAGTATCTTTGTGGCGTTCTCTGTATTTCCTGTATTTGAATGTTGGCCTGCCCTACTAGGTTGGGGAAGTTCTTCTGGATGATATCCTGAAGAGTGTTTTCCAACTTGGTTCCATTTTCCCCCTCACTTTCAGGCACCCCAATCAGATGTAGATTTGGTATTTTTACATAATCCCATACTTCTTGCAGGCTTTGTTCATTTCTTTTTCTTCTTTTTTCTTTTGGTTTCTCTTCTCGCTTCATTTCATTCATTTGATCCTCAATCGCTGATACTCTTTCTTCCAGTTGATCGAGTCGGTTACTGAAGCTTGTGCATTTGTCCCGTATTTCTCGTGTCATGGTTTTCATCTCTTTCATTTCGTTTATGACCTTCTCTGCATTAATTACTCTAGCCATCAATTCTTCCACTTTTTTTTCAAGATTTTTAGTTTCTTTGTGCTGGGTACGTAATTCCTCCTTTAGCTCTGAGAAATTTGATGGACTGAAGCCTTCTTCTCTCATCTCGTCAAAGTCATTCTCCGTCCAGCTTTGATCTGTTACTGGCGATGAGCTGCGCTCCCTTGCCGGGGGAGATGCGCTCTTATTTTTTGAATTTCCAGCTTTTCTGCCCTGCTTTTTCCCCATCTTTGTGGTTTTATCTGCCTCTGGTCTTTGATGATGGTGATGTACTGATGGGGTTTTGGTGTAGGTGTCCTTCCTGTTTGATAGTTTTCCTTCTAACAGTCAGGACCCTCAGCTGTAGGTCTGTTGGAGATTGCTTGAGGTCCACTCCAGACCCTGTTTGCCTGGGTATCAGCAGCAGAGGCTGCAGAAGATATAATATTTCTGAACAGCGAGTGTACCTGTCTGATTCTTGCTTTGGAAGCTTCCTCTCAGGGGTGTACTCCACCCTGTGAGGTGTGGGGTGTCAGACTGCCCCTAGTGGGGGATGTCTCCCAGTTAGGCTGCTCAGGGGTAAGGGACCCACTTGAGCAGGGAGTCTGTCCCTTCTCAGATCTCAGACTCCGTGTTGGGAGATCCACTGCTCTCTTCAAAGCTGTCAGACAGAGTCGTTTGCATCTGCAGAGTTTTCTGCTGCGTTTGTTATTGTTTACTGTGCCCTGTCCCCAGAGGTGGAGTCTACAGAGACAGGCAGGTTTCCTTGAGCTGCTGTGAGCTCCACCCAGTTCGAGCTTCCCAGCGGCTTTGTTTACCTACTTAAGCCTCAGCAATGGCGGGCACCCCTCCCCCAGCCTGGCTGGTGCCTTGCGGTTAGATCACAGACCGCTGTGCTAGCAATGAGGGAGGCTCCGTGGGTGTGGGACCCTCCCGGCCAGTTGTGGGATATGATCTCCTGGTGGGCCTGTTTGCTTAAAGCGCCGTATTGGGGTGGGAGTTACCTGATTTTCCAGGTGTTGTGTGTCTCAGTTCCCCTGGCTAGGAAAAGGGATTCCCTTCCCCCTTGCGCTTCCCAGGTGAGGCAATGCCTCGCCCTGCTTCAGCTCTCGCTGGTCGGGCTGCAGCAGCTGACCAGCACGGATCGTGCGGCACTCCCCAGTGAGATGAACCCAGTACCTCAGTTGAAAATGCAGAAATCACCGGTCTTCTGTGTCGCTCGCGCTGGGAGTTGGAGACTGGAGCTGTTCCTATTCAGCCATCTTGCTCCGCCCCCCTTATTTCTCTTTCCTATTTCTTAAACATCCCTCAGGGTGATCACTTTCTAAAAGAGAATATTTCAGTTAAAACTCCTGATCATATCTTTATTCAGCTCAAACTTGTTCCATAGCTCCAGGAAGCTGAAAGGGAAAGGAAGTTCCAGTCTTTTCTTTCAGGTCATTCTCCCTCCTTCATCTTGTTCTGGATTTTCCAGGAACAAGAGGAAAGATGGATAATGGGCAGCGGTGGTGACAAATATTTAACTTGTTATGAAATGCCATAGTTTGTGGTTATTCTTGTCTGGTTAGCATTAATTAATATCTGCTCTTTGCCAAGTGTTCAAATATTGGCTCTCCCATGAGGCACAACTGTGGCTTCAGGGAACATCACACTATTCCTTGGTGTATTAGTTGGGGCAAACTAGGCTTTGCTGCAGTACAAACAGCACCATAAAATTAGTGGCTTAAAAATGAGAAAGTTTTTTTTTTCTTTCCTCATATGTTGCATGTCCATCATACACAGAAGCTAGAACTTCTACTCCAAATGTCCTTGTGGTGGCATCCTAGCTGATGGTATCTTAAATATGATCTCCACTGCAGACACCCCATGGGTCTGATACCAGCAATTCATGTTCAGGTTTTTATAGCAGAGGGTAAGAACAGTTCTTGATGAAACCAAGTGATACTATTTTATTGTCCCATAACTAGCATCCTTCAAATGAGCAAGACACACAGGAACCCTAGTCAAAATTCAACTATTTAGTTCTTGGTAGCGTTTTGTGATTTTATCCTTGAGCTTGTTCAACAGAGTGTTACATCATCAGGAAGAGTTGTAAACAATACTTACATTCAAGGGTAAAAGATAAAAGATCTAAGGTAGTTGATGCTATAAAAGTATGAAATACACACTGATATGTAAAAGCAAATTCAACTGCTTGGCCACTTACTATAATTACTGTTCATAAGTTCTTCTAATTGATTGGAGCTGAACATATGGGTTTTCATTAATACTTTTAACTTTTGCCTTTTTAAAAAAGAATAATTGAAAAGATCCTTTTTCTATGGTT
This sequence comes from Macaca thibetana thibetana, assembly GCF_024542745.1. Taxonomy (NCBI): domain Eukaryota; kingdom Metazoa; phylum Chordata; class Mammalia; order Primates; family Cercopithecidae; genus Macaca; species Macaca thibetana. Next base: position 25,530,550 of record NC_065595.1, on the reverse strand, counting down.
CTACATCCTTAGAAGATGATTTTCTCAAGTCACTTGGCTATTAAAATAGTCTTATTTCTCATTAAAATAGTCTTATTTCTCAGCAAGCAGACTTGTCAGTTCCATGTTTCTACAGCAATTTAATTTAAAAAGCAGTATAATTCTGTCCTTGAGTATCAAGTTGAAACTCAGTTTATCAAATGCCCCTGAAAATTATCATATAAGCCAGGCTGAAACCCAGTGAAGGCTTCCTACTCTGAAGATAAAACATATTTACTTTAAAATGCCATATTGGATATCTCAATAACTTTAAAATACAAGTGTTTCATGACCAAGAAATTACACTTCTAGGAATTTTATCCCGAAGGAATAATCTGTGAGATGAAAAATGATTTTTGCATAAGAATGTTCAAGCTAGTGCTACTTATATTGAAAAAATAAGAAACCACTAAAATGCTCATCAAAAGGAGATTCATTAAATAAATTAACCTATAGCATATAGAAAATATCCTTGCCAAAAATGGTATCGTAGAGGAATATTTAATGACATGGAAAAGTGAAGAAAGGAGCTGAAAAAATAGTACGTGTAATATTGCCTTGATGTTATATGTAATCATTCATTTACTTATTGGAGAATGTTTATTGAATTTCAACTACATGAAATTTAATATGATGGGCCCTGTGATAAAATGCAGACGGTATGGGAAAAATAGACTGATATAGATCAGATTTCAAAGTTATAATATGGTTTGGCTGTGTCCCCACCCAAATCTCATCTTGAATTGCAGTTCCCGAAATCCCCACATGTGTGGGAGGGACCTAGTGGGAGGTAATTGAATTATGGGGGCAGTTTCCCCCATGCTATTCTCATGATAGTGAGTAAGTTCTCGTGAAATCTGATGGTTTTATAACAAGCTTCCCCCATCACTTGGCTCTAATTCTTCTCTCTCCTGACACCATATGAAGAAGGATGTGCTTGCTTCGCCTTCTGACATGATTGTATGTTTCCTGAGGCCTCCCCAGCCCTGCCAAACTATAAGTCAATTAAACCTCTTTCCTTTATAAATTACCCAGTCTCAGGTATGTCTTTATAGCAGTGTGAGAATGGACTAATACGGTTACCATTAACGGTTATCTCAACCCAGGTTTCTAGAGTGTTAGGAGTGTATTCGTCCCACAAGTTTATTTGCAAGGATTTCTCCACACCAATGCCAAGTTCTCATTGGATAGTAGGACTTCTTATGTCACAGCTCAGGACTTGAGTCAACTATTCCAGCAAACCAAGTGGAAGCTACATTGCCTTTTATGACCTATCCTCAAAAGTCATATAACACCATTTCTGCCTACTCCACTCATTGACCAGTAATGAATGGTGTAGGTTCAATGCTCAGCCTTCAATGGGACAATGCTAAAGAATTTGTGGACATGATTTAAAACCTCCATAGGTAAGAACTCAATCATCTTATCAATCACGATTTCTAGTTTTACTTTAATTAAAATTAAAGTTTAATTTTTAGTTTTAGTTCTAAAGAGTAATGGAAGAGTATCAAACCATTTTAAGCAGAGGAAGAACTAGATTATGTGTGCATTTTGCAAAGATCCGTCTGGGAATGGGGATGGAGATGGGGAAAGGTCAGGAGCAGACATCATAAAACAAAACTATTGAAGTGAACTAAATGGGAGGTGTAGGACATTTGACAAATGGGCTAGTTTTAGAGACTGAGAAGTGGACTGATTTCAGAAATCTTTCAAAAGTGAAATCTACAATGTAAAAAAGAGAGACTCCATGGAGTTAGTTTTTGGTGAGGATGAATAATGGAAGCTGATCAAGTTTGTGGGAAAATTCCATCTTAAACATGTTCAGTTTGAGTTATCCTGGAGAAGTTCTAGAGAAGATGTCAGATATACCTGGAGCTTTGAAGAGATGTCTGGGTTAAAGATGCAAACTTTTGATAAAAATAAAAATAAACATATTTAATAGGATATTGAGTGACACTTTTTCTGTTGCCTTAATTCTCACTGAAGCCCCAAATCTGAACACAGTAGGCATGAGCCACATCCTAAGATGCTTATATCATAGAGCGTCACGGAGGGGCCAGGCAGCCCTGCAGGTCTTACTGCAAAGTGACCAAAGTGGTTCTGTGACCATCATCCTATCACCCACTTCCCTGCTACATAGGATTAGAAATTATAAGAGTGTACTATAGTTGTGACTTTTCAACCTCTCAGATGTTGGGGATGTGCAAGGATGTGCAGAGCCAGGGATGTGCAGAGTTCATAATGAAGAGGCTGAAGAGACTTTTCATTTCTATTCCCTACAGGAAAGAGGAAAAAGTGGCCCACCCCCATCTCAAAACCATGTGAGAAGGGCTCTAAAAACAATCTCTCGGAAAGAGTAGCGGTGCCAATAAGAAGCAAGTAAGGAGAGGAAACTGGCATCTCATGCCCTGGTTGGATGTTTACTTAGATTTGTTGGTCTGCCCTATGCCTACCTATGCAAGAGGACAAGAAAGAGACTACAGAACAATAAGATGGCCAGCATTACATTGTATTTCATGGCAAGGGTGAACAGGGAGTTTATGCAGGGGAAGCAGCCAGGCATGAGCCTTTTTGTCCATATAAATGTAGATAGCTGAGAAGCAAAGGGGGTCCCTATTGCAAGGATCTGTGCGTGATGTGCTGGTGAGGGTTGGTGGGAAGATTCATCCTGGGCTGGAGCCTGCTCTCATGATGCTGGCAGAGGCCCCAGAATGTCTCCCCTCATCCAATAACTTTACATATGCTCTGTGGAAGAGCCAGCGTTGAGCACCTGCCACCAGGGACATCCCAGAGAAACTGCAACAACTTCCTGATGAGTTTACAGTCTCTCTTCCTGCTAAGCAAAAATCTTTTTAGCCGTTTACTCCAAATTTTACACTCTCCTGTTTCCCTATGCCCTAGTAACAGTAGAGCTACAGCAGGAAAGAAATGGAAGAGCAAATGATAGCCTCCTCCCCTCCAATTTCAAGCAGAAGCTGGAGAGAAAGAAAAGGATGAGATTAGAGCTTAACTAGAAGGAAAAATTCCTGTAACTTTAAGGAACTCAGCCTTGTTTTGTAGCAGACCCTATTCTAATTGCTTTACAACTATTAATTCATCCAACTCATAATGACTCTAACAGACACAGGGAACTGAAGCACAGAGAGATGTAATCAGTTTTCCAGAGGTCACACAACTTAAACTGGCAGGCTAGCTAGCTCTTGGGTTACCACTACATGATACGACCTTTCTACATGTTAAGAACTGAAGAAGGAGATTTGAGAGTAGTTGTTGAAATGATTGTAAATGGAAAAGTAAATAAATAAAACTATTTAATGACTGGACCTCTAGCAAGTTCAGACTAATCTGAACTGGAAATGTGCACATATGAGCAAATGATAGTGCATGCAAATATACACATAAAATAATACTTTTATTTTATTAGAGGATGCTATTTTATTTAGAGGATGTTCACCCAAATATTAGCAGCAATTATCGCTGCGAGATAGGATTATGACTGTTAGTTTTTCTTTGTATATTTTAGTATTTTCCCCCAAATTTTCTACCATGAATAAATATATAGTACTTTTATATACTAATTAGTAGAAATACAAGAAAAACTCATATAAACAATCACAAGTTGAATCCAAATTAAAACATACCATTTACCACCTAATTGCTTTTTCTGTTCATAATGCAAGTAAGATAATCTAATGAAGCTACCACATTCTTAGGAATTCTATTTACAATCAGTAAAGGAGATAGAGAGTAGAGAAAAAGAAATGACTACCAGCAAATTCCATGAGGTAAGGGTCATGCTTTTCTGTTTCACCATGGTGTCCCCAGAAGTTAGCCCAGCACCCAGTGCAAACTACCTCCCACAAAACCAAATGGCTCCATGGCCTCAGTGGCTCAGTTGTGATGGTGAACTTCAGTGCCCAGTACACATAGTGGCAAGAGTGGCAGAAGCGCCCAGGAGGCCCCTAGGTATCCAGCAGAGATGGCGCTAGTTTAGACGAGAAACGAAAAGGCAGAGAGCACGATGGTAACTGAATAAGAGACCATGGGGATCTTTCTGAACCCTTTAGAAGGGGTGCACATTTCAGGGAGCTGAGGTCCTGCATGCACAACTAGGGGCACAAATGAAGTGCCATCAAAGTGATCACCATTAAGGTTACCCCATCTTTATACAACAAAATGGGTGCAAGGTAACAAATGCACTGCTTGCAAAGCCATCTAGTATTTGACTATGCATTTTGTAGCTGAATGTCATCAACCTCCAAATAAGTTAGTGGAATATTTCCAAATACGTTAGTGGAATGCTTCCATAGGCTAACACATACAAATATCCTGACCATTATCTGAAACCTGGAGCTTTTGTCTAACATTTTGGCTTTGTGCAACTATGTTATAAAACTTCCAGTTTTATGATTTAATTTACAAGTTCAATACCTTCTACAAAGGTGGCTCTAAATGCCAGAAAACCCTAAAGAAGTTAAATTTTTTTTACATTCATCTCCCCTTACCAGCCCTTGGTCAAGAATAGTTATAATTATCAGTTCAAACTATATAAAAATTATTGCTCCTGGAATTCTTTTTCATTTTTTTGTTAGTGCAGTTTAGCAAAGTCTATTTCTTCGTAAATACTAAGAAAATCCAGGCTTTGGTCGGATACTGGAATTTTAGTGGAATTCAGATTAGTGCAATTTAATCGTAAGAACCATTTACATTTTTCCATTTGTGTTAAGATCTAGCTATTTGCCCTGCATATAGAGAATATAGAGTAGATAGATTTCAATATCACCTTATGTGTAATTTAGTGACTTTGAGACTAGATGTGTCTGTCTGGAACAACTGTCTCATTAATCATTAGAATTCTTGGATCATTTTCTTGACCTGGTATAAAGGCATTGTCAGAAAAATTTTGACAGTTGTTTAGTGCCATCTAGTGGTTAGTTTCTTGTGAACAATAAAAAAATCTTATTTAACAGAAAGGCTTGTTGCATTTTATTATTTATAAAATCACTGTATGCAATTTTAATTTCAGATTTTATAAATTAGGATAAAATAGAACTATCAAATTTTAGAATTGTTTCCTATTACATTAAATAACTTGTTTTTCAATTAGCTAAAAAATACATTGATTGCCCAAACCGCTTACAATCACTCTCTTTTATTGAAAAAAATTGAAGTTTTCACACCTAATATAAAACTCCACAACATATATTTCTCATTAATTCAAAATTTTAAATTATTCTATGCAGAAGAAGTGAGTTGATAGTGCTATTAAGTGTACAAGTGTTAATAAAGAATGTAATTTCTCACCAAATTACTTAGTTTAGATAGCATATGATTTACTACAAATAAATACTTCAGGGAAATAATCTAGCATATTTCAGCATAACAATCATGATGGTAATTCCATAAAATTTTGTTCATTAGTTTCAGAAACAGGGTATCAAGTTATATTTTACCATTATTAAATAAAATTTCTTTTTAAATAATCACTTTTTCTAGCTCAACACAGAACATATGTGCGTGCTTATTGGTCAACATCATTTATTGAATAGCAGGTGCTTCAGAGTGATAAATAGATAAAAAACATCTTTGGCAATGGTGCTAGTGCATGAGCACAGTTGAAAATATATTGGGATGCAAAAAACTAGAGTTCACACATACTAAAATCTGAAGCCTTTCTCTTACCTTAATTGACAAGAACTTGGTAATAATGAGAGCTACACAATGTTGAGATGACTTGTCTTGTGAGATATGGATCTCTCTTTCACTAGATATGTTCAAACAGTAGTTGCATGATGATGATGATGACAATCATGTACCAAGACTGTTCTCTTGCTTTTCATGAATTATATTAACCTATTCCTAATCATGAATTATATTAACTAGCAATTCACACGGTAGTATTCATCATGTGAATATGATTTATTAATGTGTCCTGTTCTCAACATAGCTAAGAAGATAGTCTTGCAATATTTTTTGCATATTACAATACACATTCTCATGCTCAATTAGATTATTTAAACTATAAATCATAGCTTTCTCACTAATTTCCTTCAGATTTTGACAGCTGAAACAGAGGGTGAAAGACAGGGAAGCCAGCAGTGATATGATTACATTTCCCAAGAGCCAAGTGGTAAAAGGATTCACATATACACCATGGGATACTATGCAGCCATAAAAAAGGATGAGTTTGTGTCCTTTGTAGGGACATGGTTGTAGCTGGAAACCATCATTCTCAGCAAACTATCGCAAGAACAGAAAACCAAACACCGCATGTTCTCACTCATAGGTGGGAACTGAACAATGAGATCACCTGGACTCGGGAAGGGGAACATCACACACCGGGGCCTATCATGGGGATGGGGGAGGAGGGAGGGATTGCACTGGGAGGTATACCTGATGTAAATGACGAGTTGATGGGTGCTGGTGAGTTGATGGGTGCAGCACACCAACATGGCACAAGTATACATATGTAACAAACCTGCATGTTATGCACATGTACCCTAGAACTTAAAGTATAATAATAATAATAATAAGGTTTTATTTCATTTTATGCAAATTAAATAAAATAATAAGTCATTTCTTTCTTATCTGAGTCTGTATTTGCAAAATGATACCCGTAAGATGGGTACTATGTGTCAAAATATAGAAGTCAAACATTTAAGTTGAAAATATTCTTTGCACTGATATCAAAATATAGAAGTTAAACATTTAAGTAGAAAATATTATTTGCACTGAGGTCAACTTTGATTTCAACATCTGATAAATGAGCAACAAGGCCCTCCATTCAGGACTTTCCCACCTGTTTAGACTGAGAGGACTGAAGAAGCAGAGTAAGAAATCTGTGCTCCTGAGACTAAGGGTCATAGTAGCGTGGGCGTGCAAGGCAACAAAACAGGTTGAACAAACAAAAGAAGATGACATGGGCTGAGCAGGGCACGTGTGTGTCAGGGGTCAGGCCAAGAGAGACTGTCAGCCACAAATGCCTGCTTCCAATCAGCATGGTTAAGTGTCTCAGGAATGGGAGGACAGGCAATTAGAGAAGAGTTTTACCTATTTTTCACTATCTACCCCATTAAGAGTCAGTCTTTAGCGATTCTAGCTGAAACATCTACAAAATATAACCAGGGATATTCAGAGGCAATGACTCCCTGGCATGGACCTTGGCTGATACTAAAAATCCACAGCTCAGGGAGGCGCAGGAGTAGGATTGGAATGAGTTCCCTTTCATACCCATTAGCAGTTGTCTGATGGGACCTAGACTTTGAAATGTATTCATCAAAAAAAAAAAAAAAAAAAAAAAATTAGCAGCACTGTGTTTTGTTTCTAATGGTATTATAAAAAATATCTTCTGATACATAGTTCACAAAAATATTAGCGTATCACAGGCTGGAGAAATCCTTTTCTCCTTTCCCTGAAATAGATAATATAATTCTATGCTCTATAGCAGGACTCCTCAACCCCTAACAGTCCATGGCCTGTTAGGAACTGGGCCGCGCAGCAGGAGGTGAGCCACGGGCAAGCGACCAAAGCTCAGCTCTGCCTCCTGTCAGATCAGTGGTGGCATTAGAGTCGCATAAGAGTGTGAACCCTACTGTGAACTGTGCATGTGAGTGATATAGGTTGCACCCTCCTTATGAGAATCTAATGATAAATGTAATGGGCTTGAATCATCCCGAAACCATCCTACCACCCTCCTATCCATGGAAAACTTGTCTACTATGAAACCGGTCCCTGGTGCCAAAAAGGTTGGGGACCACTGCTCTGTAGGGAATCCTGGCTTCAAAGAGATTATTTTGGATGGCACCAAGAGCAACCCTTGTCTTTGTTCACACAGTTGCTGGCCTATCAACACCAGCACACACAGAGTTCATCCTCCCAGCTAAAATGTTGGACACGCTCACAGATTGGCCCATGGTTAACCAAGGGTGAAATAGTGTTTGCTTCTTTGTGGAAAATTTCCACTTTCCAAGTTTGGCATTTGGAGGTCTAAGTCAAGAGCATTGATTTCACAACAGTGGGCTCTTTACTTCTAAGGCTGTGTTTTACTCATGTTGGTTTGTCATTGGATGGGCTCCCAGTCTCACTTGAAAGCATTTCTGCTAAAAAAAAATAATAATCTTGGCAGAACATAGACTAATATTTCTTTTAAAGGTACATCTCCAATCTCTCCTACACAAAGTCTTCTCTGATTTGTGGCCAAAAGTGGCCACTCCTTCCTCTAAATGTCGATGCAAATGTGTTTGTAGTTCATATGTCATTCACCACATTCTAGTTATATTACACCACGGTGTAATTACTTTTTAGTATAACATAGTGTTTAATTCTAATTAAAAACTTGGGCTCTGAATTCATAGATATTTGGGCTTGAATTTTTGCTCAGACACTTGCAGGTTATGTGACTTTAGACATGTTGCATGACTTTGTCTCACCTGTAAAATGAGGATAAAGAGAGAATGTAGCCCTCAGTGTAGCTGTGGGAATTAACTGAGAATTAAGCATCTAGCACAGAATAATTGCCCAATAAATATTAACTTTTATTATCATCTCTTTAACCTATAAGCTTTTTTTAGAGCAAAACTCATGTTTTATTCAACAGTGTACTAGTCTAGTAGCCCATGGCATAGTGTCTTAACACAAAGGAAGCACTCAAAAGTGATTTTGAATGGATAAGAGAATGGCAAGGCCTTGAGATGATGAAACATGAAAAGGAGACAGGAAGAGAAGCTCATGAAGGAGCCTGTATGAGTCCATTCTCTCATTGCTGAAAGGAACTACCTGAGTCTGGGTAATTTACGAATCACTTGAACCCGGGAAACAGAGGTTGCAGTGAACCGAGGCTGTGCCATTGCACTCCAGCCTGGGTGAAAGAGTGAAACTCTGTCTCAAAAAAAAAAAAAAAAAAAGAGAGAGAAAAAAATTAAATAACTTGTCCAAGGTCACATTGTTATTAACAAGCAGAACTGGGCTTTGAGTGAAGTACTTGTCCTATGATGCTCTCCATCCAACTAACCTTTGCCTTCCATATTTGTTGGCTTATTTTGTCCTGGGAAGGACAGTGTTTCTAGAGTACAGACTTTTCTCACCTTGTCTGAGTCCTTAACATCAGCCTAAGGGATGCTGTGTCACACAAGGTCTAACATGTTCAGTCAGATTACTCAAAGTCTAATTTGGATGGCTGCATGCTTAATCTATTTAATCCTGTGCTTAATAGTCCATTAAAATGGCTGACAACACAGTCCCCAGAATGCCTTGGGAGATTCATTAGTCACACACAGAGGCTGCTTTTGTACTTCACACAAACCAGGCCATCTGAGAAAGCAAGAGAGGATAACATTTTAAATCCTCTATTCCTGCACTTCATTTTTTTGTTTTCTTTTAGCTTTTGCTGATTTTCTCTTTGAACATAGGGAACTTTTTTCACATTCTTTAGATCCAAGGCTCTGCCCCAAATTTATCTCTGCCAGAATTCACCTAGGTATAAATTCAAGGAAAGAACTAAAGTGAAATATGATGAGCAGTTTCTAAGTACTTTAACTGATACGGTGTATAACAAATATTTTGAGAGAGATGTAAATTTAAAAAAATATACCTAGCTTATTATGTTACGCTACTTCATTAAAAATTAGAGTCAAAATTGAATTCCTGTTTATACACACACACTGTATCTCTTATACCAAAACTAAGAATTATAAACATAAATGTTAGTAAATGTTAATCCGTGAAAGTCTTTCCATTTTCACATGGAAAAGACACAATAAACCAAAGTCAATAACAAACCAGGAAAAAAATACTTTCAACACATAGAAAAAAATTTTAAATATTGCTTACATATAATGAGTACTTACAAATTAATAAGATTTTTATAGACACACACTGAGAAAGAGGAACAAAGGACATTAATGTGCTCGTCACAGAAGAAGTCTATGTAATGAATAAAAACAGAGGGTAAAATACTTGACCTCATTATAGTTAAATACATGGAAATTACAATGAAAGTGATATATTTTTATTACCAGGTTTAGACAAATTTTCTGAAAATTAGTGACTTTTTAGGAAGACATAACTATTTGATATTTGTGGCCCCACTATGAAAAGGAACATGCCTGTAAGAACACTTCTTGAAATATACACTAAAAAGTAAGATATCAGCAGACTCTGCTACTAGCTTTGCTCATTGGATGTGAAGACATGAGCTCTCTTTCTCACTATGTTTCACCACCTTCCAGCTATTTCTAGAGAGTTGGCCATGAGCCTCAGTGGACATATGACCCAGGTCCCCAGGGGTTCCCAAAGGAAATTTGAGTTTTGAGGCATTTGAAAGAGTTAGGAAGAAATATCTCTTCCTCTGAATTTTTCCCAAAGGAGATGAGGAGATATTTTAACAAAGGCATTTCAATCCATGAAAGGCAGTGATTACGACAGAGGTTCCAATGTCAGTTCTGCCACTTATTATCTGAGTTACTCTGGGAAAGGGCCTTATTTCCTCTAAGTGTCAATATCCAGATGTTTTTTATACATTCTGAAAAAGTAGAGCAATCAAGAGTAACTCCCAGATAATAAAACATGCTATCAAGAACTAATAATTAAAACAGTGTGGTACTGGTACACAAACAGAGACCCACGCAAAAGCATATAGAATCTAGAAAGAGATTCCCTCTCCCAATATAAGAATTAGTAATAAAGATGGGATCTTATACCAATAAGCAAAATGTGAACTATACTTAATAAACAGCATCTCTATTTAACAGCAATCTGGGGCAGGGGGAGGCTGCATCCACACCTCATACCTTACACCAGGATAGGAGAGTTTAACTTTCTGAGTTGCCCAAATGAAAAGACCTATAGTTACAGATACTGGGGGTTTTCTTCCTGATCATCTAATGGTAAAATCCACAGTCAACAGCCTCACCCTCTAAGCAATATACAGAAAGCTTTTTTTTTTTTTTTTTTTTTTTTTTTGAGGCAAAGTCTTACTGTGTCTCCCAGGCTGGAGTGTAGTGGTCCATCTCGGCTCACTGCAACCTGCAACCTGTGCCTCCCAGGCCTTACCCTCCCAAGTAACTGGGACTACTGGCGTGTACCACCATGCCTGGCTAATTTTTTGTATTTTTAGTAGAGACAGAGTTTTACCACGTTGGCCATGCTGGTCTCAAACTCCTGACTTCAAGTGATCCACCCACCTCGGTATCCCAAAGTGCTGGGATTACAGGCATGAGCCACCGTACCTGGCCTCATACATTCTTTTAATCAAGAAATATAGGCCTGGTGTGAGGGAGGCTGAGGCGGGCAGATCATGAGTTCAGGAGTTCGAGACCAGCCTGGCCAACATGGTAAAACCTTGACTCTACTAAAAATACAAAAATTAGCCAGGCATGGTGGTATGTACCTGTAACCCCAGCTACTTGGGAGGCTGAGAGAGGAGAATCATTTGAACCGGGGAGGCAGAGGTTGCAGTAAGCCAAGAACATGCCATTGCACTCCAGCCTGGGTGACAGAGCGAAATTCAGTCAAAAAAGAAAAAAAAAGAAAAAGAAAGATATACAACATTAACTTTAAGTTTTATGAGGACAGGGCTCATGTCTGTTTTGCTGACTCATGTCTGTTAAATGTGCAGCAAAGGTCTTGAGATATGTGAAGCACTCTATGTCCTACTTGTTGAATGACTCCAGAGGCAAGAGGAAGAATGAATCGTGGCATTGTGAGGAGAGAAGACTATCCATCTACTTTCTGGATTTGGAGGAAAACTGTATAGGAGGTGATAGATGATAAAGGAGATAGAGGATCATAGCAGAGCTACGAGAAATGGAAAGACCCTCAGTAGAAAGATCATACCCTCTGCTCAACACTTTGTGTCAAAGAACCCTGTCCTCTCAAAAGGGAAATGAGGGGAGATCCAAATCTAGGTAAATATAGACTGCATTTAGAAAGGATGAAGTAAATATTATCTGTATTACAAGCAAATATATCCTAAACATACTTAGTTTAGAAAACAAAGCAGCAAGCAGCAACCAGGTGACAAATGAGTACTATGGTAGGTTTTCACATTTATGTTTATGTGTGTATATGTATGTTTATATATACATGTAAATAATGAAAAACATATAGCAATCTCTTTGCAGTGGTCTTCTCTGGAAAATCGTAGGATAATGAGAGGTCTGAATTTTTACAATGTGCATGTGCTTTCATAATCATCAAAAACAATAGGAATCCTTTTTCATGGCTAATACTTATGGCAATATGATCAATTCTAAAATTAAGTAAACCAAAGGAAATGTGTCTTTTCTTTTGTGTGCCTCTTCATTTCTCTTCTGCAAATCAATATCAATGTACTGTTACTCTTCTGTTACATGGTAATGGAGATGTATTTATATGAAATCTGCTACACAGATAATGTTTCTTCTCTTTGGTTCTAGTATAAACATATGCTTTCTCTTCATGTGGGAGAGAAAGGCCATAGGAATAAATCATAACTATTGTGTCAAATAGTTAGGCCTATGATGACTTAAGATCCATGAATCGGCCAGACGCGATGGCTCACACCTGTAATCCCAGCACTTTGTGAGGCCGAGGCGGGCAGATCACGAGGTCAGGAGATCAAGACCATCCTGGTTAACACGGTGAAACCCTGTCTCTACTAAAAATACAAAAAAAATTAGCCAGGTGTGGTGGCGGGCACCTGTAGTCCCAGCTACTCAGGAGGCTGAGGCAGGAGAATGGCGTGAACCCGGGAGGCGGAGCTTGCAGTGAGCAGAGATCGTGCCACTGCACTCCAGCCTGGGTGACAGAGTGAGACTCCGTCTCAAACAAACAAAGAAGCAAATCCATGAATCACCTCATATGTTCCAAATTCATTCTACAATTGATTCAAAATTCAATCAAGTATTGCACAGCTCAGCTAGGGCTATCACTGTTCTCCACAATTGTATTTGGGGTTAAAGTATTCCGTGGAGTGAAACCTAAAACCACCAGGCCTCCAAAGACGTCCATGGAATATAAAAATACAGAACAACAGTTGAGCAATTCTAGAAAAGTAAAAATAGGCTTGCAAAAGATTAACCTATCACAAGGCAGGGATGACCAAAGCCATGATCCCTTTCTGTCCAAGAGGTCAGCTCCTTCTAAAGCAGAGCCCAATAGCCTTGGAGACTTACTACCTGATCTTTCCTCTTAAAAGTAAACCTTAGGGTCTCAGCTTCAGATGTGATTCTAAGAAAATGTCTCAAGCAAGTATTTCTAACCCTTTTCATAATTATTGCCTGCTTCCTGAGTGATAGAAAATAATCCATGAAAAGATTGGAATGGCATCTACAGATTTTTCTAAGTGGGCTGTATTTGTGAATTTTCCTGTTGTTGCCTATCCTCCGCCTCACTTGCTGGATTTAACAGAGTTGGCTCTTTGCCATTGACTGTCAGAAATGCTATAAAAAACAGTAGAATGCCTGTCATGGAAAGATTGGACTGTGAGTACATCAGTCCCTCCAGACTTCCAATTAATCGTCCCAGGTTTTGTACAATATAGTTGTCTGCACAGTTGAATTACACAGTACCTTTATTCATTGCTGAACAGTGCTGTTGAGCTAGGATTCCTTATGACACAGAAATTAATCTCTAAAAAGACAGACCACAAGAAAAGAAACCAACCAGTAGATGTCTCTGTGGTGCTTCAGTTGATCATGTTCTTTCACGATTAGCCACAGATGTCTGTAGGTTTGGAAATGCAACGATATGAACATTTGTACCTTTTATTTGGGGCAAGTAGCAGGAGAGACCAAAGTGCTCTAGAAATATATCAAAACTCTTCAACAATAAGCTTTCTATACTTTCTGAAAATAAACCTAACATCTGCACGTCTATCTTTTTTAAAAGTGTGTTTTACTTACAAAGATGAGCCAGTATGAAACTTTGAAAAAATTTTGTAAAACGATCACATTAGTAACTTCAGAAGTGTGTATCCAGGTAAAAGAAGTTTATGCTGAGAAAAAATACCTCATTTCCTATGAAACAGTTCCAACCCCCGAATAGCAGAGGAAGTGGTTCTATGGAAGGAAACAGGACAGCATTAAAGAATGTCCAACAGTACAGACGACTCAGAATTCTGGGGACCACTGAGAACTCATGTTTCTGTCTGTTTTACCTTTTAAACATTTTCCTGTTCACCCCAGTGGTGGGCCCTGAGATGGAGCTTGGAGCATTGAGATGCTGGGTATCTGTCCTTGGGAAAATCACATGCTACTAAAGACTCTCCCCAACCCTCTTTAGCATGTCAGGGTTAAGATTTTCTAGATTTTGCTAACACTAAAGCAATCACCCTGAGTCCATTTTGTAAAGAAAATATTTGAAGCAAAATCATTAGAGAGCAGGACTTGCCTATCACAAGGCAGGGATGACCAAAGCCACCATCCCTTTCTCTCAGGGCTTGCCTGCTCTCTAATAATAAAAGTAAAATTTTAGAAACACATGACTCACTTTAAACAAAGGGTATATATCTGCACAGTCTACACTTTTTCCTCCTTGTGAATTTATCAAAGAAAAAAATGCGTATGTAAATTTAGTTTAAATATATCTATGAGAATTATCTTGTGAGGTTAAAATCTTTTTCTTCATTTAGTCAAGGGAATAATAAACCCCTAATATGTCTTTCCTATAGGTGTGAATTTTTAAATCAATTTTTAAATTGATATTTTTGTTGAGGTGATTATAGATTCACATGCAGTTATAAGAAATAATAAAGAAAGATCCCTTGCACACTTTACCCAGTGTCTCCCAATACTATAATTTTTCAAAACGATACCAACATAAACAAAATAGTGATACTAATACAACCCCCCAATTTTTTCAGATTTTTCCAATCTTACTTGTACTCATCTGTGTATACTTAGTATGTATGCACGTGTGTATGTGTTTAGTTCCATGTAACTTTATCAAATGTGCAGTTTTGTGTATCCATCACTACAGGGGAGATACTAAACAGGACCCTCCTGTGCTTTTATAACTGTTCAGTTTTAATCACATCCACCTCCCTCCACCCGCATCATAGCTCCCCTTACTCCCATCAGACCTTGGCAATCATCCATCAATACTCCATTTCTACAAGTCTTCATTTCTCAGATGTTATATGAGTGGAATTATACAGCATGTAATCTTTGGAGACTGGCATTTTTGGGTCAACATAATTCCCTGGAGATCCACTCTCAAGTTGTTATGTGTATCCGTGGTTTGTTCTTTTCATTGCTCAGTAGCATTCTGGCATATGTATATACCACAGCATGTTTAACAACTTACCTTTAGAAGGACATGTGGAAAGGTTTTGCTATTACAAAGAAAGTTGCTACAAAGATTCATAGACAAGTTTATGTATAAACTCAAGTTTTCATTACTTTGGAATTAATGCTGAGGATTGTAATTGCTGGGTCACAGGGTATATGTAGTTTTTTAGCAATTTTCTAAACTGTTTTCAAGAGTGTTGTATCATTTTAAGTTCCTACCTACAATATCTGAGTTTCTCTGCATCCATGCCAGCATTTGATGTTGTCATTGTTTTTCATTTTAGCTATTCTGATAGGTATGTAGTAATTCCTTGTTCTAGTTTTAATTACATTTCCCCAGTAGTTAATGCTGTCGAACATCTTTTCGTATACTTATTTGCTATATACTTATTAATCTTTTCAATGAAATGTCTGCTGTGTCTTTTGTCCATTTTCTAATTGCAATGATTATTTGGGAGTTTTACTATGACTTTTGAGAATTTCTCATATATTCCTGATACCAGGCCTTTGTTGTATATGTGGTTTGCAATTATTTTCTTATGGCTAAAACTTATCTTTGCATACTCTTCATATGAGCTTTCATGGAGCAAATTTTAAAAATTCTGGGCCAGGTGCAGTGGCTCACGTCTGTAATCCAAGCACTTCGGGAGGCCAAGGCAGGCGGATCAACCTGAGGTCAGGAGTTTGGGACCAGCCTGGCCAACATGATGAAACCCCGTCTCTACTAAAAAATTACAAAAATTAGCTGAGCATGGTGGTGGGCACCCGTAATTCCAGTGACTTGGGAGGCTAAGGTAGGAGAATTGCTTGAACCCAGGATGGGGAGGTTGTAGTGAGCCAAAATAGCACCATTACACTCCAGCCTGGGCGACAAGAGCGAAACTCCATCTCAAAAACAAGAACTTTTTTTTGAAGAAAATGTATCAATTTTCCCTTTTATAGATCATATTTTTTGGTGTCATGTCTAAAAACTCTGTCTAGCCTTATATCCCAAAGATTTTATATTTTTCTAAAGATTTTATAATTTTACATTTTATATGTAATTCTATGATTCATTTTGATTTAATTTTGTATAAAATATGAGAGTTAGGTCAAGGTCCAATTTTGCCTATGGATATTAAACTGCGTTAGTACCTTTGAATTGATTTTGTACCTTTGTGAAAAATAACCTGAGCATAGTTGACTAGGCCTATTTCTTGGTCCTCAGTTGTGTTCCACTGATCAATTTGAAGTATAAATTTTATTGTCTAAATTTTATTAAAATCATATATATATATATATATAATCTCCCCTCTCCTTCTCCATATATTAACATTTTTATTCATTATTTCACATTCAACTTTCATGCTCTCCCCCACTTCTAAGTTCTCTTTCAGGGTTGATGATTAATCTCACTATAGTACCATAACTCTTTATGTATCTCTTCCAGGTTTATTTAATGTTAACTTCTGTTTTATAATAACTTGTTATTTGTAGTCAAAGATTCATAGTTCTACATTTCAAACTTACTGAGTATTACATGTTACAGAGACAGAGTATTACTGGCATGTCCTAGTTTTTAGAAACCCCTAACTGAGATCTCAACCTTTCTGCATCATTCTCTAATCCTCACATGGGAGATCTGGCAAGCTTGTTCTTTCAAGTGAAGCTATAACTCAGAGCCTTTGAATTACAGACCAATCTCTAAAGTGAAATCTAACTCTGTTTTTCAATGTTCTTAGCTAAGCAGAGAGAAATTCTGGCACCTGGGCACATAGTGATCTTGAGTTTTATTGTGTGCTGTCTTAAAGTAATAATTTTGAGATTAGAATGTCTTGTTTTGTTTCTGCCCTCTGGTCTTGATATTCATAGTGACTTTGAAATTGGTTGACCTTCCCAGAACTCCCCCTTGGGGTGGTACATGGTCTCAAGAGATGGATGGTAGGTAACATGGTTAACAGTTTCTCCACTGCTCACCTAAGGATGTTATTTTTCTTTCCTAGGTTATAGCCAAAGTTTCTCTGCCTTTGACCCCATTGTGATTCTGTAACTCATCCCAAACATTCCAGAATTCCCTAAGGGAGTGTGCTTATAATGCACATTATGGTCCTAATTTCTGGATCCATTAAGATTTTTTTCAGACAAATAAATTGATTCTATTAAATTAACACCAAAATAAATAAATAAGAAGACTGGATCACTAGAAAAACTGTAAAAACTAAGAACTACGTGCTTAAGTCTTGGGAAAGACAGGAACCAGGGCAGCTGTAGGAATCACAGTAGAAAAAGCTCACTGGAATTTCTCTCTGGCACATTGCTGTCAGAAGACTGGCTTCACTCATCATTCATCCCTGTGTGTTGTGCATGCTTTCAAAACTCAAATAACTTGCGAGAGAAACTCCAAGAAGCCAGGCTTAGATCATGTGCACCCCCGTGGGGTGGTGGAAGGGGAACATGAAGGGATGGAAGCTTGGCTAGGATGATGTAATTTGTCATTACAGACTTCATTATCACAACCATATAATGATCATTCTTAAGCTTAATAATTTGCCTGAATTTCATTTATTTTCTTAGGATGGACATCTGGAAGTCAATTTGCTGGGTCAAAAAGTTGGGAAGTAAAATGAAACTATGATTTCAGACTCTTGGTATCACAATTACTCCCAGAAAGCCTAAACTGGTTTATCAAGCTTCGAAAAGTACAAAACAAACATTTCATCATGTCGTATGGACACTAGTTATTACCCTTTCAAAAACTGGCAGTTTGGTAGGTTAGAAGAGATCTATTTTTTGTTGTTTGATTTAATGCTAGCATAGGATAGTCCAAATCACAATGCTGGATATTTAAATTTTTCTTTCTCAGATTTTTTCAGATTTTTGTTAAATAATAAGGGGTTTATTTTAACATATTTAGAAAGGAAACTACATGTTTAAATAAATCAATGTATTACATTTAATTAGGTTTTAATGGTAATTCATTGGGGGGAATACAAATAATTTTAACTTTTAACATATTTAATTGTTTAGTGCAGTCTCTCAAATGACCACACACAGCTTGTAGCTAGTTTTATGAATGTTTGAAGGAAAAAGAGTTACTAATGAATGCAATTTTGTCATTGAGTTTTTGACTTAAGTGTGGAAAAATTCCAGAATATGATGTAAAATCTAGAGGAAAAGTCAATAAATTATGTGTGATTCTTAAATGTACTTGTTTCAGTGCTTATAATGCAATCTACAATTAAATAATCAGGCCAAAAATGAACATAGCATAGTGAAAAAATGTAAGATTGAGAAATCTTAACTGGTTGCCCATGAGACTCATTCCAACATTTAATAATTAAAAAAAAAATCCTGGGAGACATCAAAAAAGAAGGCTTCCTAAAGAAGAAATCAGATAGAAATCAAGCTTTAAAATATAAGGCATTGTATACTATAGTTTATCAAAACTCAAAATAGTTTATCAAAACTCAAGATTCAGGGCTACAGTTGAGAATGTTGGAAAAAAATGAGATTCAAATTGTAAAAACAAATAAAAAACAGTAAAACAAATCATCCATCTGAGGGAAAGCACACGCACAGTAAAACCGCCTCCCGGGACTGGTTGCATAGCAACCAAAGAGGGATGCAGTAGCAGGAAAGGTCTAAGCCAGGAAGGCAGCAGGTCAGCGGTCCTGACGTGGCAAAGGAATTTCCTCAGAACAGGGCAGCAGCAGAATTTCTGAGCAAAATTACTGGACAGGAAGATCCGTAAGGTTTTAAAGGAGAATGCAATTATGGATAAGAATCAAAAGAGATCTAGTTGCTGAAACATTTCTTTTCACATTTACCCACATTTTATTCCATGTCTAAAAAGCCAAAAGAAAAAAAATAAAATAAAAAGAAGGAAAAGGACCATTTGATATTTTCAATATCAAGTAATACACACACATACACATGCCCGGGATCACTGCATTTGCAATCTATTCAATAAATACTTGATAGTATTCTACTGTACTTTATCACAATGGGAGCTGTACAAAGAAATATAAGGTATCCTCTGCCCTCCCCTCGAGAGGATTGTAACATAATTGGGAGAATAAGGCTCCAATAGGTGGGAAGTTTGAATAAGTGATAAAAGGGAAAGGAGGCTGGGCGCGGTGGCTCATACCTGTAATCCCAGCACTTTGAGAGGCCAAGGCAGGCAGAATGCCTGAGCTCAGGCGTTTGAGACCAGCCTGGGCAACTCAGTGAAACTAAAATATAAAAAATTAACCGGGCGTGGTGGCGGGATCCTGTAGTCCCAGCTACTCGGGAGGCTGAGGCAGGAGAATGGCGTGGACCCGTGAGGCGGAAGTAGCGGTGAGCCCAGATCGCGCCACTGCACTCCAGCCTGGGCAACAGAGAGAGATTCTGTGTCAAAAAAAAAAAAAAAAAAAAAAAAAAATGAGAGAGAGAAAGGGAAATGAACAAACATGCATGGAGTGTTCTGTGTACTGTGCTAATAACTTTTCGTACATTTTTCATTAATCTTTGTAACTATTATTGACATTAATGTATTTTAACCCTGTTTTGGGTCATGGATACCTTCGAGAATCTGATGAAAGCTATGTGTCTTCTACAGAAAAAATGAAAATATGTACACATAGAAAATATTGTTTACAATATTCAGGAGATTTGAGGACTTGCTGAATTTCATCCATGAATTTCAAGTTAAGAAATTCTGCTATTAGGCTTATGGATCATTGCTCTCATTAATTAAGGTTAAAAGTGAGCCTAGCAATTTACCTGCCTAAGTTACTCTATAAAGTCATATAGCAAGTAAGTAATGGATTTGGGGCTCAAATGCCTCTTTTATTACATGTAAGAAACCTCTGTAGTTAATATATCAAACTATACAAGGAAATATATATAAAACTTACTTATAAACATTACCTTGAACCTTGCAGAATGTATTAGAAACTTTGCAAGAGGCTCTAGACTATCTCTAGGATATTGTTGTTGTCTCTGTGATAGATTGCCTCTTTTCCACTAGAGTTTTCCTCTATTAAATATTGATGAAAGGGCCAAGTGCGGTGGCTCATGCCTGTAATTCCAGCACTTTGGGAGGCCGAGGCGGTCAGATCACGAAGTCAGGAGTTCGAAACCAGCCTGGCCAACATGGTGAAACTCCATCTCTACTAAAGATAGAAAACATAAGCCAGGTGTGGTGGCGCACGACTGTAATCCCAGCTACTCGGGGGGCTTACACAGGAGAATCGCTTGAACCCAGGAGGCAGAGGTTGCAATGAGCCGAGATCATGCCATTGCACTCCAGCCTGGGTGACAGGGCAAGACTCTATCAGTCTGTCTATCTATCTATCTATCTATCTATCTATCTATCTATCTATCTATCTATCTGCCTACCTACCTATCTATCTCTAACTATCTATGAAAGCTTTCTGGAAATTTTAATTACAAGTTTTTGAAATCAGTATCTGTGAATGCTTTTTTCCACTCAAAGTATAAGAAATGCATACACACCAGCTCGAGTAGGTAAATTAGTCAATTAATTAAAGAGTATTGAAAATAAAGATAAAGGGATATTTTATGTGAGCAAAGGAAATATGCCATACCTGTAACCAAGAATGGAAGAGCTATCAAGGGACCAAGAATTCTTCTCTCACACTTTCCTTCTTGTAATTCTGTGACTCTCATCTCTGCTCCTCTGAACCCATGTGGAACAACAACTGAACTTAGCTCCCAAATAATCTTGGTCTCACTTTCAGCAGTTATAAACACCTGACATATCTTTATAATCTCCTCAATTCCAAGTTTTACTCCAATATCCATAAATAGATAATTGTATTTGTTCATTCTGGGTCAGTTTTCAACTCTTGTCTAACCAGCTATCTTAGGGAGGGGGGAATCAACTAGTAGAAATATGATGCTAGGGCATGATGATAGGGACCCATCCCGTGTGTGCCTAGGAGATGGGGGGCACTGACCCCACAAGATTTCTATGAAGAGCCAGATAGTAAACATTTTAGGGTTTGTGGTCCAGATAGTCTTTGTCACAAATACTCAAGTTTTCTTGCAGCACAAAAGCAGCCAATGCATAAGCAAATGAGAGCATCTGTGTTTCAACAAAAATTTATTCGTGGGGCCAGGTGCGGTAGCTCATGCCTGTAATCTCAGCACTTTGGGAGGCCGAGGCAGGTGAATCATTCGAGGTCAGGAGTTCGAGACCGTCCTGGCAAACCCGGTGAAACCCTATATTTACTAAAAATACAAAAAATAGCTGGGCATGGTGGTGCATGCCTATAATCCCAGCTACTTGGGAGGCTGAGGTAGGAGAATTGCTTGAACTCAGGAGTGGAGGTTGCAGTAAGCTGAGATCATACCACTGCACTCCAGCCTGGGTGACACTATCTCAAAAAAAAAAAAAGTTTATTTGTGGACATTGAGGTTGAATTTCACATAACTTCACATATCACGGTATATTATTCTTTGGCTTTTCCTTCCCCAACTGTGTAAAAATTTAAAAACCATTCTTAGCATGCAAACCATACAAAGTATGCCATATTTGGCTCATGGGTCATAGTTTGCCAACTCCTGGCTTAGCACAAGAAGAGCTTACTTCTTCCTTATAAAGTTTTTGAAGTGCTCTCTTCCATCTAGTGACTTGGAGATCCATAATTTCTTCACCTTGCAATGTCCCTATTTCAGCGTACAGCTCCCAAAGTCACTGCAGCAAGGGGAAAGGAAGAATGAAAGGAGAACACGTACACTTAACTGTCTTGACCTAGAAGTGATGCACATCACATATTATTGTTCACAGTTCATTGGCCAGAAATAGTCATGTGACTGTAAACTAATTACATGGGAATTGCAGAATGTCGGGCAGCAGATGAGATATGTGGTGAGTAGCAACTATCTAGCCACAATATTAAACCAAATAGTGGTCAATAATTTATGGCTATCAATCAAACTTCTTCCAAGTTTTGCATTCCTATTCTTCCAAGTTTTGCATTCCTAATAAATAAATTCCTATTATTTATCATTGTACAGCTGGATGCAAACAACTTCAGAAAACTTTCACCCAAATAATATTATAGTACAAACTAAAGAATTCTGGCCAGGCATGGTGGCTCACGCCTGTAATCCTAGAAATTTAGGAGGCTCAGGTGGGCGCATCACTTGTGGTCAGGAGTTCAAGACCAGCCTGGCCAACATGGTGAAACCCTGTCTCTACTAAAAATACAAAAACTAGTGTGGTGGTGCTCACCTGTAATCCCAGCTACTTGGAAAGTTGAAGCACGAGAATTGATTGAACCCGGGAGGGAGAGGTTGCAGTGAGCCACTGCACTCTAGCCTGGGCAACAGAGCGACACTTTGTCTGGGAAAAAAAAAAAAAAAAAAAGAATACAGACCTAGTATAGTAAATTTAATTAAGGTTTAAGATAGAATTCATTCTCATTTCTTAAATTCTTTGGTAGTATATTCTAAGTTTATTTTTATTACTACTTTATAAAATGCCAAAATCTGTTCTTTATGCTCATTCTATCATAGAAACAATCCATGTCTCCAGCTCATTAAGATGATTAGAAAACATCTTCCACTACTCAGTTCTATATACCAATCAAAATGCCCATGCAAAAATTATGTTCACTTTTATCATGTAATAGCTCCTGTATTTTTCCTATTAATTTATGTTAAACTTTACCTTCTTATTTGATTAATTTAAATTTTTAATCTGCCTGGTAATTAAAGTTCTCCATCAACTGTTGTTATCTGACTCATCATCCCAGTATACAACTTTCAAATCACATAACACACTTCTTTACCATCTCTGTTCATTCTTCATTTATTTCTCTGTTGTTCTACTGTGTAAAAACTTTCTTCCCACCACTGTCATCACCTTCTGACATTATTCATCTTACATTTTATTCAAATAAAATTTTATATTTCTCTGCTCTCTGAAGTCCTACTGGATTAGTTGAACTTTATGGAATCTGTTCCTAGTCTTGATTTCCTCACACTATTGAGGATCTGAATCATACTATTATGTACTTACTATTATAGTGACAGTGATGTGCAGTTTCATGTAATTTCTTTAAATCTTATTTTTGCATTTAGATTTTAGTCTTCTAAATGACAGGGACAGTCTGTTTTCCATTCAACACAATATTATTACATAAAATTATTTTTGAAATTCATCAGTCATCATATAAAGGGAAACAAAAAGACCATAAGATATTTTAGTATTTAACATTTTCAGAAATAAAAATATTATTAAATATTATTTACACATATTGCTGAATTTGAGAAGAATTGCTTTTCATGAGTCAGTTACTGAAAAATGCAGTCTAGAAGACAGATGGTCAATGTGCTATGGATGTATTCCAAAAGCATTGATAATCATTTAATTTAAAGCTTTACTCACAAGCATGAGCCCAAACCTGTATATGCACCATTTTATGGAGAACATTTTGCAGCATTGCACAAATATTAAAGATACAACAGACATGTCATTTTAAAAATGAAGGGTTAAAAATTGAATAGGCACTTTTCTTCATGGATTATTTTTGTTTTCTTAGGAAATAAAATTGTGGTCAGAATTATTCATTTCGTACATAGAGAAGACAAGAGTTACAATGAGGTGTATGCAGATGATAGCTTTTGTGAGAAGAGAAATAGCCCAGAAGGGAAAGTATAGATTACAGTACAAGGAGGATGACTTAGTAGCCAAGCAATGTGCTGCAGAATCAGGGGCTGTAAGTTGTAATTACAACATCTTACAACGGTTAGTCCTTTTCTAGCTGAGAGCTCAGAGTATACCCAGGCTAACAACTTGGTCCCAAACCGAGTCATTCATCCTCAGTTCAGTTGTCTACAAAATGTAGATGAAGAATGACATACTAACAATTATATGGATAGCTTCAACATAGAAGAGAGATGAAAAGAAATTAATTCAGGATGTGAGCAAGCCTGGTGACTCAATATCAAAATGAAAGAAACAAGAAGAAATATAGGAAACACACACACAAAAAAAAACCTGCCTCTAATTCTCTCTCTGATCTCTAAAAATTCTCTCAGATTGCTTCAGAAACTCATTTCAATGACTTCTAATCATGTAATTTCAGAAACTGTTAGCTTTCAAACCTCTTAGTCCAATAGAAAGTAGTTTCAAGTTTCATAAAGAATCATACAGAGATTTCCTTTGGAAGTCATTTTAGATTTGCTTAAAATATAGATCTGCTAAGAGAAACATTTTACACAAGAAAAATAAAATACTGGTTTTAAATATAAACATAAATACCTCCCATTTTTGCATATTTGTGCTGTAGCAAATGAAAAGTGCTGAATTTAGGACAAATACAAACAAAGAAACTAGGTTAAAACTGTCATTGATTGACTCCATACCTTAGTTTCCTTGCTTGTTTTTAAATTATACATTGGGTCAAATATCTTTGCATATATGGAATCTTTTCCAATATTTAATCATGGTGAGGGTGACAGAATATCTTATACATTTACTCAACATTTATATATTAATTTATTGGAGTTTTAGTATCTGCCCAAATTAGGGATCCTTCCTTACACACTCTGGCCAGAAAGTACCATAGTTCTTTTCATCACAATGAGAAGTAAATTGTAGACAACAGAAGACAAATAATCTTCTCTTTTAAGAATAATGGTGAAAGCGTATTTAAATATTTCCCTCACTGTTTTCTGGCCTTTATCTGGATATTTCCCTCACTGTTTTCTGGCCTTTATCTAAAGGCAAGAAACTTCTTGCATTTGGATTATCTTGGGCTTCAGAACCAACATACATTCTCATAAATAGGCTTCAGAGAAAGAACAAGAATTTGCCCATTTGTCTACAACTAAATCCCTATAGGTTCAGACTACCTTTCCAGCAACCCCAGGTGGCCTTCTAATCCATTGTTGGAGCTTACTCAAGGACCAAGACCTCCCTCAGGTGAAATTCCACCAGATCTATTATTTTACTTAGAGAAAAGGTGACAAGTCTCCCCTTAAAAGCAGAGTATTTAAGACAGAGAGGAAATTATTTGAATACAGGTGCAAAGAGGGAATATTTATGTTTGTGATGTTTGAAGACCAGTAGTCATTAAGTTTTGTGTAAAGGAATGCTATAAGCATTGGATAGGAAAGTAGGTTCACACCATTTTTTAAAAGATCTTAGATGCTAGATTGTGACATTTAAAGTTTTAGCTCCCCAATAATGGGGAGCCATTGATGGTTAATGAGCAAAACGAAACAACATAAAAATGGGTACTTTAAGAGGAAGTTGAAAATACATAGGGTAGATTGGAGGTTTAGGAGACTAAAGGAAAGAATAGTTAGGAGCTATTTCAATGACAAATAAGTATAAAAGTGGATTTTTTTTTTCAAAAAAAGGAAGATAAATACAAGAAACATTATACATAGGAAATCAAGCAACTCAATATAATTTCTTTCCAAACCATTAAGAGAATAATGCAACCCACTTTCTTCATTAAGACACTAAAACATATTTAATCTTGTAATACTTTACAATCATAATTTAATACATTGAGTAGTAAAAATAATTATTTTAAAAAACGGACATAGAATGAATCAATTTTCCTAGTTTACTTCAGTGATTTTTAAGTACTGTTTATAGTCTTCACATTTTATTTAATCAAAATAAAAAAAGAACCAGATGATTGTGTTCCCTATAGTTGAAGTCTTGGCAAATTGTCATACAGACAGGGTTGGTTTTCATATGGCTTAGATGTTTTTGAGGATGGATAGGGTAAAATTTTACAATCTCTTTGAGCTCTGTAAATCTGTGAAACTCTAAACAAAAATATCACCCAGCATTAGGAAGAAAAGAACGAAGAGAACAAGAAAAAAAACCCTTTATTTCATTCAGTAAAGTTCATCTTTAGCATATTCCTTGTGCTAATCCAAGAAAATGAGGAAGAGGACATTTATTTTTTAAAGATAGAAAATAAAGAGCGTTTAAAGTAAGATAGAGAATGAGCTTTCCAGTTTGTGCTGGCTAAATCCAATAACCATTTTCAATTTAACACTGAAGGCAGATTGTATCTTTTAAGTCCTATTTTTGTATTCCATACAGTGATGAGCATGTCTTTCTCTTTAGTTGTCAGGATAATGAACGCTAATCTGAAGATACTCTAAGGTATTATTTTTCCAATGCATTCACCTACGCCTTCTGTGTATGCCTACTCACTGTAGTTATTAGTCTTATAGTCAAGCAATGATGCATTTCATTTATAAATGTTGAAGTGGAATTAAGCTTCATAATTTTAACTGGGAGTGATAAATCTCCTCTGGTAATATCATGTCATAAGAAAGCACTGACTTTCCTGATGAAATTTTATAGATGGTTAATGTTCTAATTTTCTGGTGTTTTCACCATTTTACTACATCCGACATTTTACTAATCTTTTATATTTGTATTGCTTTTCAAAGATGAGATAAGTAAGACAAAACATCACAGAACATCTTTGTCACCTTGGAGTAGACAGGTTTCTTAATCAGGGCACCAGAAGCATTAAGCATGAAAGAAAAAAATGATAAATGAATTACATTAAAATAAAAAACTTCTTCAAACAATATCTTTAAAAAGTTAGGAAAAGCAACCCACAAAATGAAAGCAGATTTTTTATATATATATATGTATATATGTATATGTTGATATATTATAATCAATATAATAATATACATAGGTATACTATATATGTATACATAGATATATATATCTATATTATCTATATAGATATACAATATATATCTATATTATCTATATAGATATACAATATATACAATATGTAATATACATCTATATATTTTATATCTATATATATTTGAAAAAATATAAACCAAAATACCCTGATAGAAACATGAACAAAAGACTTGAACAGATACTTCATAAAAGAGGATGTTTAAGTGTCCTTTAAATCTGTAAAAAGGTGTTCAACTTCATTAGTTATTTTTTTTAAATGCAAGTTAAACCACAAGATGCCGGCCGGGCGCGGTGGCTCAAGCCTGTAATCCCAGCACTTTGGGAGGCCGAGACGGGCGGATCATGAGGTCAGGAGATGGAGACCATCCTGGCTAACACGGTGAAACCCCGTCTCTACTAAAAAATACAAAAATCTAGCCGGGCGAGGTGGCGGGCGCCTGTAGTCCCAGCTGCTCGGGAGGCTGAGGCAGGAGAATGGCGTAAACCCGGGAGGCGGAGCTTGCAGTGAGCTGAGATCCGGCCACTGCAGTCCAGCCTGGGCAACAGAGCAAGACTCCGTTTCAAAAAAAAAAAAAAAAAAAAAAAAACCACAAGATGCCATCAAGTAACCACCAAAATGGGCAAAGGAAAAAGGCAGATGATACCAAGTGTCAGCAAGAATATAGAGTAAACTGAACTCCATCCACCACAAGTTGAAGTGGAAATTGATAAACACCATTTTTGAAAAATGCTTGGCAACATCTTTCTCAAGAAGAATACATGAAAAGCTTATAGCCAGTAGGTCCACTTCTGGGTGTTTCCCTAGCATAAATGTATACCTATGTTCACTCACCAAAAGACGTGGGAGAATGATCAGTGCAGCTCTACCCAAAGGACCATCAATAATAGAGTGGACAATACATTCTGGTATGCACATCTAGTAGAAAGCAATGAGACTGAAAAATCTAAAACTGCAATAATAGTGACTCAAAATCATAATATTGAGCAAAGGAGCCAGGTACAAAAAAATTACAGTACATGATTCCTTTTATATAAAATAACAAAATACGCAAAAATAATATTAATTGTAGGTGTCAGGATGATGATTACCTCCCATAGTGGGGAGGGGTGGGGAGGAAACAGGAGAAACCTTCTGGAATGTCACTAGGGTGCCACAAATAAAGTACGAGAGTGAGTATCCCCACTCTCTTGCTACTTAACAATGTAATTAATCTTTTGAATTTTGGACAATGTGATAAACAAAACATGATTTTAGTTCATTTCAGTTAGCATGGCCCAGATTTGTAATGAGGTTGAGCATCTTTTATCTTACCACCTCCTCTTTTGAAAATTTGCTGTTCATGTAATTTGACCATTTTTCTATTAGGTGACCTGTTTTTACTTTCTTTAATTTGATTTAATTTGTTCTGTATTAATTATGGAGATCAATCTTTGCTCTGATTTATAGTTTTCATTTAGATTTGTATGTATTTAAAATTCTTATTTATCAATCTTATAGTTTCTATGTTTAGTGTATTGCTTAGAAAAACTCTTTAGATTATAAAGATAATCCATTATAGTTTCTTTGTATTCATTTTTAAGTTTTTAGTTACTTAATCTATTTAGAT
Organism: Macaca thibetana thibetana; assembly: GCF_024542745.1. Taxonomy (NCBI): domain Eukaryota; kingdom Metazoa; phylum Chordata; class Mammalia; order Primates; family Cercopithecidae; genus Macaca; species Macaca thibetana. The sequence goes on along the minus strand of NC_065595.1, from coordinate 25,501,967 downwards.
TTATTTTTGTGTCTTGTATGACATAGATATCTGATACCTTTTCTCTAAATGGATAGCCAATTGTACCCATACTATTCCTTAAATAGTCCGTCATTTTCTACTGATTTTAAATTGTACCTTAGTCATAAATAATATTTTCATATTATATTTTCATATATATCTTTCTTTTTCATGCTGAATTGTTCCACTGTGAAATTTGTAGATTATGCATCAATGCCGCACTTTAAAAAATTATTCTAGTTTTATGGTGTGGTTTGATATTTAATAGAGAATTAGCAAGGGAAAGCTAATTATTCTTTTCCAAATCAGCTTTTAATTCCCATAAAAATACTTTTGGTAATATCATATTCATTGGCCTTATGTTTATAGATGAATTTAGTGAAACTTATCCCTATAATGTTAAATTATTTCAATACAGGAAGTTAGTCTCTCTCAATTTTTCTCTCACTGTCTGTTTTAATTGAGTCTTCCTTTATGTCCTTTAATAAAGATCAATACTTTTCTTCATGAATTTATTCATGTAATTCTGCTCATTTCTTCATGCTCATTTCTAGTTGAGTTTGTACATAGGAATTTCATGTATTTTTGTTGCTATTAGGAATATTTATCTTACATAACATTTTAATCTCATGGGTTATTGAGGGTTTATGGATCTATTTATTTAGCTTCTCTAACTGACTGAGATCAAGCTCACACTCCTGTCTTTACTTAGCTATTCCATGTGACTGACTTCACGGCCTTCCCACCCTGACCTGACTGTAACTATTATTCAAGCCAAGTTCCACCTCCACCCACTCGTCCCACACATCCTTCTTAGACTCCTTGCAGTTTTCTGCCATGTCTGAATCAATGCTGCATTTGTCTCAGAGCCATTTCTTTAATATTTAGCATATTACTAAGCTACATGATTTTACAAGTATAAATAATGAAGAGTTTTAATAAATCTTTTATTGTTATGGTTTTAAATTTTATTCTGAGCTTTTCTCAGAATAACAGGGAAGGAGACCTGAAAAGGAAAGATTCAACAAAGAAACAGAGCTGTCTCTTGGTACACCACATTCTCCTGAGCCCACCCACCGCAACCCCCACCTTAGGTAGCAATTTTTAAATTATGGTTTTTTATTTTTATTTATTTATTTTTTTGAGACAGAGTCTTGCTCTGTCACCAAGGCTGGAGTGAATGGCGTGATCTTGGCTCACTGCAAACTCCGCCTCCTGGGTTCAAGCAGTTCTCTGCCTCAGCCTCCCGAGTAGCTAAGATTACAATGCGCCCACCACTACGCTCGACTAATGTTTTGTATTTTCAGTAGAGATGGGGTTTCACCATCTTGGCCAGGCTGGTCTTGAACTCCTGACCTCGTGATCCACCCGCCTTGGCCTCCCAAATAAAATTATGTTTTTTAAGGGCCCCACCTTAGGTAGCAATTTTAAAATTATATTTTTGGTGTTATACTAACACATGTGACTTTCAGTGGACAAGGAAGAGTTGCAAGAGAAAAGGTGTTTCCTAACACTGTAGTTTGAAAAATTCTTTAGGAGGTATGGCTGAAGACCAGTAGAGAGAGTGCTTCTACTAGTTCCACAATGATCACCCATGACTAAATGTCTGTGATAAATCAACCTGCAGCTATGATGAAATAATTCAGAGCCTGAAGCTTTTATTGAATTGACTGACTTTCACTTCAGTCTACTTTTGGGGAAAATTTTCACACTGTTTTATAAATAGAAAATTTAAGTAAAATATGAGTTTATACAATAAAATAGGAGAATATGCACAACAAAATTGGGGTGAAAGTCATATAATTCTAATTAGATATATTTTCTTTTAATTTTCTTTTCTGTGGCATTTTGAATTTTTAGAATTGAATGGGAGTTGATCCTATTCCTTTCAACTAGGGTCTTTTCTGACCTTATTTAGAGGTTCAGGCAATGATTTCTTTGTTTCTGTGTATTAATTGGGCATTTATACCTGAATTGCTATGAAACATATAAGTGCTTATCTCTTGATAGGTTTGGGGGGCAACAGAGTCAATAAAATGTTTGTCTCAAAGGACAGTGATCTACGCACCAGGATTTAAAGTAGAGCCTTCAAGGTGGAAGACAGAAATTGGGTAGTTTGTGACAGAGCATTTTAGGTTTGGTGGGTCCATTGAGGGATGGGCTTGAATAGAATGTTGATAAATTGTTGTTTTATAAGTAAGCTGTTTGCCCAGATGAGCAAACTTTTCCTAGACAGATGGGTTTGCAAGAATTTTCTAATGTAAACAGAGACTTTAAAAAAAATTTTGGTTTATTTTTCTAATGTAAACAGAGACTTGAAAAAAATTGGACAAGCATTTTTCCAGAACAAATAGTCGTCATGTTGACACAAGTGTTCTTAGTTCTCAATCCTTATGGTTGAGTTGTTTTCAGGCAGGTGACGTTAATTCACATAAAGCAGTGTAGCTGCAATAAGCTAACTAAATAAGAATACAGAGAATCTTGAAAGATGCTGAAAAACTTGATTGTTCTTCTGAGTATTAAATTTGTTTCAGGATAGTAGACATTGCTACTATGAAGCTATTTGGCAATATTGGAGCCCTCTTCAGTTTGTTCTTGGGCTTCCCTGTCTCCCAAATCCTCAGCTACTTGTTCTGCTTTGGCAGTTAAAATAGAAACAAACTCCATTTGGGCTCTAGTGTTTCTGTTCCCTGTGGCTTCCAGTTCCACATCCAGAGCCTCTGGCTCCTACCAATACTTCTAGGCAACACGTCACAGTGCATGGGATTCGTCTTCCCCAGAAGATGCCGAAGTGGCCAGGTGACATAACCTGGAGGTGTAGGAGAGTGTGAACTCCCTTCATGGTAAACCTCAAGGAGTGATAGAAAGAGAAACATGTTGGATCCAGCAGTAAATCCTCTCTTCCCTGCTCTGACATACTATTTTGAGGCATGGTACAAATGTCTGGAATTCTCTTACTAGACTGAACATACGTATTGCTGAGTGGCCAGCTTTCTGGGAATCAGTGGTCAGCTTGATAATGCATTTGCTTTCTCTCTTTGCCTCCCTCATTTACCATTTTAAAAATTCTTACTAAGCAGGGTTTTCCTTCCCAATAAAGCATTAGTATTTAAGCCATGCCTCAGGTTCTATAATATTTTCTGGGAAACGTAGGCTAATACATTTACCTGAAGCTACTAAATCTCCCAGTCCTCAGTTTTCTTGACTGTAAAATGAAGGGATTTACCTAAATTATTTCTATGATCCTTTCAGCTCTAGATATACCATTATTATAATTTAGCCACTAACATTTTTGTGCAAGGAAGTATGATAGAAAGCTGACTCTGGTGGCACACACAATCAAGATTGGTGGAAGTATAAGGAAAATAAGCTAATGCAATCTGGGGAGAACAGGTACTTGCAAAAAGGGTTGCCCTGGTCTGATGACTACTATAACGAAGATGATTTAATCATGGCTCTCAGAAAAGTCACTGAAATTGCACTATTGTGAAAATAAACGTAGAAAGAAAGATTATATAAAAATTCATTGAAAACACATGACTGATGCTGACAGAGTCATTGAAAAAAGGTGGGCTTCATGAATTCATTAATTCATGCTTCTGACCAGGACATGGTATCTACTTTGCTGCCAGAACACTGAACTCCAAAGGATTTCTAAATAGAAAATAGCATATTTTTCATATTAAGAAATTCCTTGATAGCTCAGTGGCTTCTAAGAAAATCGAATTCCCCAGCATGTTGATTTGGGGCCTTCCCAGCACACATAGTCTGTATAAGCCACTGAACAATGAGGGTTCAGTTTTGGGTAAGGAGGGAGATGTCCAAAAAGATCTTCCAACAAAAAAACTTCCAGTGGCAGCCACAGGGCATAAGGTAGGCTTTATGGCGGTGGGTTTAGAATGTCTATCTGAGATGTTGTCCTTCCTTGTCTACATAGGGTGACATGGAATCTAGATGTTCAGAGGTGGAAAGGGTCTCAGATATCACCTAGTTGAGCCCCTTCACTTTACTAGTAGGGAAAAAGAAGCCCAAAGAAGTGAAATAACTTACCCAATATTACAAACCTGGACAATGAATGACCCTAGGAAAAAAAATAGGTTGTACAGATTGTTTTTTCTCCACATTTTACAAAAGAATCAAAATAAAGCCAATGTTCTGTAAAAAATGCATGAATGTACTAATATACCATGGTGGGGAAGTTTTTACTTCCTCCAGTAACGAAAGCTTCTTTATCATTGAACTCAGTTATAGTCCATAGATAATATTAAGTATGAACAGTATACTTTCTTGTCCCTCTATCATCTGGAACTTTGCAAATAGACAAATCTTTGACACTATAAAGATATGGCAAAACCCATGATTTAGTTAATGTCTAATGTAATGAATTAGAATAGAGAAGTCTACACTGCTTCTCAATTGGCCACGTCAGCCCCATACCACACATCATCTATTCAGTGCAATGGACGAGCAGGAACTTCCCTTGTCCCTGGTTGACTTGAAGTGCCACTACTGTGTCTTGATGTATTATGAGGTGAGTATATTGTGCTAATATTTACCTCTTTTTCCATGAGTAAGCTGTAGCAACATTGATGTAATAGGTTATGCAATACCGTTGAAGGCCCGAATCTACCATTCCCTGGTTTTTATTTCAATGTTGCATAAATCACAAGGTATTGAACTACCTTCATACTCTCTATCGTCTATTAGGGTAATAATCAGTTCATTCACCGAGTCATTCATTCGATACTAATATCTCCATCTTGTGGAAGCCACAGCACAATGAAGATTCAAGGAAAAAGAAGGCTCAAAGCACATAGTAATGTAGTATAAAAATAAACAGCAAGATAAAATACTTTCAGGAATCACTGTGTAAGAAAATATTACATATGACAGGTACAGATAAAATAGAACTACTATGGAGAGTTGATAGGAGGGAGATAACATTTTCTGGCTGATGGGATGAAGCAAAAGTAAATGAATGACTTTCAACATAGGCCATGAGGAATTGGTATGATTTGAATGACTGTGCAGCAGGTATCAGGGTAAATGATATAAAGACATCTTATGCACATAGAATGCACCACAAATGTATAAGGGCTTAAACATTCAGACTAGGAAAGGAAATTATGGTCAGAAAGGCAAGTTGAGGCTGATTTAAAGAGTATTAACAACGAATTAAAGGAATTTTAATTTTATTCTCTAAGCAATCTAAATTCATTGAAGATTTATGAGCAGGTTGATATGGTTTGGCTGTGTCCCCACTCAAATCTCCATTGTAATAATCCCCACATGTCAAAGGCAGGGCCAGGTGGAGATAATTGAATCATGGGGGCTGTTTCCCCCACACTGTTCTCGTGGTAGTGAATAAGTCTCACAAGATCTGATGGTTCTATAAATGGGAGTTCCCTGCACAAGCTCTCTTGCCTGCCGCCGTGTAAGACACTTTCCTTATACTTCCAACAATCTTGACTTTGCTCCGCCATCACCTTCCGCCATGATTGCGAGGCCTCTCCAGCCATGTGGAATTGTGAGTCAATTAAACCTCTTTCCTCTATAAATTAACCAGTCTCAGGTATGTCTTTATTAGCAGTGTAAGAACAGACTAATACACAGGACATTAAGTTAATTAGAACTTTTTAAAAAGAAAACTTAATCTGGCACAAGTATGTAAAGAAAAAAGTTGAGGAAGATGTGACTGTAAGAAGTAGACCAGTAAGGAGGCTACTTCAGTGGTATAGTCTAGAGGTAAAATATGCCAGAGTGAGGAGGAGACTGATGGTAGGATGCTAAGAAGCTGATGTGAGAAAAGATCAGGTGTGAGTTGTGAGAGAAAAAAGAGCCAAAGCCTCTTCTTGGGAAATTTCCACCAGTAAGATACAAGAGGAAGAACACCTAAGGAGAAAAAGAAGGAGCAGAGGAAAAGCGAAAACTGGAGGGCTTTGGAATCCAAGAAAAAGAGAGCCAGAAAAAAGGATCTGTCATGTCAAAGGCCTGGAGAGGTCAAGTAAACGAGGAATTCTCACTGTAACTAGCAGCAATGACAAAGCAAAGGGTCACAAGGAGGTGCTGACAGTGTCCTTGCAGAGGATTTGGATGTATTCTTTCCAGAAGTTTGGCTGTGAATATCGGTGGTGATATCAATGGGTACAACCTTCTGGAAGAAAATGTGGCCGGCTACGTGCTTAAACTCTTTACACAGGACATATATACTTTGATCCAGCAATTTCATTGTAAGAGTGGTGGCAAAGATTAAAATATATAATAATGAGGAATTGTTAATTTATAATACATTCATAAAACAGAATACTATTAATAGATAGGCACTAAAGTATGTCTTTTAGCAAATTTTAGCACCTTTTCTGCAAAGGCCAATTAGCTTTATGGTGCAATCTCCATCACAACTACTCAACTCTGTTGCTAAAACTTTGGTTTATATGTAAGCAAATAAACATGGCTGTGTCCTCATAAAACTTGGTTTACAAAAGCAGGTGGCAGGCTACACTTGACCTAAAGGCCATGATTTGTCAACACCTTTCTTTGAAGAATATGTAGTGAGTTGAAGACAATATGACAATTTAAATAATTACAATTAACCATGTGAGAAATGACAGGCTTTCCAAATTAGTGAAATAAAATGTGGCATGTGTGTATGTGTGTATACCAGTCTTTAAACAGAGTGTAACTTTGAATATTGGCATCACAGTGAATTTTATTTCTCTTTAATGCCTATTTGTATTTTCACATTTTCTACAATAACTATTTACTCCTTTTTTGTAATCAGGAAAAAATGCTATTTTTATATAAAATTTTGTAGTAAGAAAAGTAAAATGAGATTACAACTGAAATGGTACCTTAAATGATGGTTCCAAACTGAAAACCCAGCAGGTCTTCATGAAGAGTTGAAAAATTCCATTGATACATGAATTCTGAGTTAATGGTCCATAACTTTAAAGCCTTCTCCAGGAGCTCTGTCTGTTGAGGAACTTAGCCAGTCACGGCAAGGCTAATCAACACTTGCTAATTAGCAAGATCAAGTTTTTGTTGCTGTTGTTGTTGTTGTTTTTCTCTAGATGAAGTCTTGCTCTGTCACCCAGGCTAGAGTGCAGTGGCACGATCTTGGCTCACTGCAACCTCTGCCTCCCGGGTTCAAGCGATTCTCCTGCCTCAGCCTCCTGAGTAACTGGGATTACAGGCACACACCACCTGGCCCAGCTAATTTTTGTATTCTTTGTAGAGGTGGGGTTTCACCATGTTGGCCAGGCTCGTCTCGAACTCTTGAACTCATGATCTGCCTGCCTTGGCCTCCCAAAGTGCTGGGATTACAGGCATGAGCCACCAAACCCAGCCCAAGATCAAGTTTACAAGGACCATCTTCCTAACAAGGTGATAAGATAATGTCTATGATAGCACTGGCATTGGTATTTCAGAGGTGTTCACACGCCGAACTCCTCCTCCCTACTACCATCCTAACATCTTTCAGAGCTTTCTTTCTATTTCTCATTTTTCCATGTTATTCCTCGAACTTGCTGCTTTAAAGTCTTTGCACATGCTCTTTCCTCTGAGTGGAATAGGACTTTGCTCTCTCATTTCTTTTTAGAGAAGATAAAAATTATTTGTTACGTACAAAGGATTAATATAAGATGCACATAAGAGTTAAAGTATAATAATATAAGGAATGCCCATAAACCCAAGAATTAGATCATTAGTAATAAATAGATTGCTTGCCATGCTTTACTATCCCATCTTGAAAGTAATCACTAGCCTAATGATCCCCTGCTTTTTCTGAATACATAGTTTTATCCCATTTGCATGTATGTTTAGTTGTTTAATTCTGCTAATTTAAAAAAATTTCTATAAGCATTGTATTGAAATTATTCTTCTGGAATTTACTTTTTTAGTTAACGTTATGTTTCCAAAATTTGGTTGTGTATAGTTTAAGGTTCTACATTTTTACTGTTGTATATTATTCTACATTTTTACTATTGGATGTTATTTTTTGTGTAAAAAGAGTGCTGATGGTTTATTTAGTCTCTTTTTCACGGCAATTGGAATGTTTGAGTTTTTATTACTCAAATATTGTTCTCATGAGCATTCTTGTATATGTCTCTTGGGTATTACTCCATGAGCAGAGTTACTGGATTATAGGATATTTGTTTTAACTTCTTTCATAATGTTAGGATGAATCAGACTTTCTGTTTCTTTTGAATCTGTTTTGGTAAATTGTATTTTTTTCTAGGAATTTGTCCATTTTCAAGTTTCCAGATCTATTGGCATGAAGTTGTCCATAGTGTTCTCTTGTTACCTTTATCTGCCATTATCTGTCTTTATTGTTTTTTAAATTTTAATCAGGCCTAATTTGCATACAGTAAACCACATATATTTAAAGCGTCTAATTGGCTGAGGCTGGCAACCATGGGGATGTGCTTCTCACATCTTCTACTGCTAGGAGAGTGAGCGAATGAGGACACCAACACTGGGCTCTGAATCCATCGCTGTGTTTGTGCCAAGACCACAGTTTCCCAAGGCTGCTTCTTCCACCCAGGGACAAAGTGCAGTAGGGAACTGAGATAGGTCCATTCCTGCAAAAGGCAGCACTCTCCATCAGCCTTGCCAACCTTTCTTAGAGCTCCACTCTAGCCCATGACCTTCCTATCTTCCATCCTGCTTTCCTCAGGTTTCTCTCCCCTACACCTGGGTCGGTTCTGCCACTTGTCTGCGGGCTCTCCCAGCCTCCCCCGGATCCTTTCTCCAACTCCCTTGCAGTCTATTACCCCAGTAGATCTCTCATGATCTGGTCCTGTCATGGTATCTATCTGCTTCTGTGATGATATCTGCTTCTTGAGGACTCCACTTAACACCGACACAAGTACACTCTATGAAAGCATCACCACAATCGAGATAATGAGCACATCCATCAGGCATTGTTTCCCAAAGTCTCTTCTTGCCCTGTGTAATCCATCCTTTCTTCTGCCCCTGTCATCATGCAACAACGGATCTAATTTCTGCCACTATAGATTAATTTCCATCCACTGGTAGTTTATAGAAATGAAATCATACAATCTGTGCCCTTTTTAAAATATGGTTTTAAAAATTCAGCATACTTATTTTGAGATTCTTTTACATTGTTACATCTTTCAATCATTAATTCCTTTTTACTGCTCAGTGGCATTTTACTGTACAGATATACCACAACTCGTTTATCCATTGTTATCCATTATCCAGTTGCTTATTATGAGATAATCTCTTGATGGAGATTAATGTTGTGTTCCATTTTCAATAATCATGATTAAAGTTGTGATAATGGAAACTAAACTAAAGTTAGTTAAAGTGAAACTAATAAAATTTAAAGTGAAACTGAAGTTGCTAAGAAAATTTACGTATAAGTCTTTGTATAGTTTTTATCTTTCTTGGACAAATACCTAGAAGTAGAATGAATGGCTGGAGCATATGAGAGATGTATGTTTAAATTTTTAAGAAACTGAAAAACTTTTTTCTAAAGTGTTTTTAAATGATTTTTGTGCCTTTTCTCTCTTATATTACATAAAAAATAACTTTTGACTTTGTTGATTCTCAATACTATTTCTTTCTTTTTACTACAGATTTCTTTCTTATTTCATTGATTTCTTCTCTAATATTTACTATCTCCTAGCTTGATTTTCTGCCTTATTATTTGCTAATGTAAGAATTTAAGACCTGGAATTTATCTATCTCTAAGTGTGCTTTCATGGATTTCCATATGTAGTGTTTTCTGATTTCTAATTATTTTAAAACTTATGTTGTGATTTAGGTTTTGACCTATTAATTTTTGAGAAGCATGGTTGTATTTATGAACTGTACAGGAAAGGTTTATTTATCATTTTGTTCTGATATATATAGATCTCATATGTATATATCATATATATCTCATATATATCATATATATCTCCTGTATATATCATATGATATATACATGATACCATATGATACGATACATGTATATGATATATATATGTGTGTGTGTGTGTGTGTTCGTGTGTGTGTGTGTGTGTATGAAATTGCACTCTGGCCAAAGAACACAGCCTGTGTGATACTGATTCTTCAGAAAATTTTGTGGCTGGGCATGGTGACTAACGCCTGTAATCCCAACATGTTGGGAGGCCAAGGCGGGAGGATCCCTTAAGCTCATGAGTTTAAGACCAACCTTGACAACATGGAGAAACCTCATCTCTAAAAAAAAAATACAAGAATTAGCCAGGCATGGTGACATGTGCCAGTAGTCCCAGCTAGTTAGGAGGCTGAGATGGGAGGATCACTTGGCCTGAGAGGTCAAGACTGCAGTGAATCATGTTCATGACACTGCACTCCAGCCTGGGCAACAGAGCAAGCCATAAACCTGTCTCAAAACAACAACAAAAAAGTTTTTACAATTTGAATTAGGACCAAGCACATGATCAATTTTCTTTTTTTGAGTCAGGGTCTCACTTTGTCATGCAGTCTAGAGTGCAGTGACATGAACACGGTTCACTGTAGCCCCGACCTCCCACACTCAAGCAATCCTCTCACCTCAGCCTCCTGAGTAGTTGGGATTACAGGCATGCCCCGCCATGCCCAACTAATTTTTGTATTTTTTATAGAGGTGGGGTCTTGCCACATTGCCCAGGCTGGTCTCGAACTCCTGGGCTCAAGCGATCCTTCCTCCTTGGCCTCCCAAAGTGCTGGGATTACAGGTGTGAGACACTGTGCCAGTCTGATCTATATTGATAAATGTAACATGTCTATATAAGAAGGAGATATATTCTCTGTTTTTCTTCATATCTACTAAATCAAGATTTTTTTTTAATGTTGGGTCTTTTTGATTTTTCTAATAATTTTATTGACCTATTGATAAATGAGAACTCTTTGTGTTCCTATTCATTTTTGCTCTACAAATTTTCAGACTATTTTATTCATGACATAGAACTTTCTCTTCTTGAGCGATAGATCTTGAGATTATACATGTCTTCCTAAAACATAATGATACACTAAAATTTTCATCAGTGTATAGTGCTCATCTCTCTTCCTATAAAGTTTCTATTTTAATGCCTCTTTAATCTGATACTAACAAGTCATGTCAGCTTCATTTTGGTTAGTATTTGACTGATTTATATTTTGCTTTATTTTGTTTTTGTTCATTCAAAATACCTGTGTTCTTATGCTTTAAGCAATATCTCTTGCTGATGATATAGAGCTGTATCCTTTTCTCAAAAATCAAATCTGATAATCTTTGTCCTTAAAATGGTGAGTTTAGGACATTTACTACTATGGATATTGATCTATTTGTACTTGTTTCTTTTGTGTTACTTTTGCTTTGTAATTGTATGACTTTTTCTAAGCTGATACAGTTTAAGGAATTGTTGAGGTTTTTTGCATTTATATTTATTTAATTTTATTTATTCCTGTCACTTGATTGAATGCATTCAGTGTAGATTTTACTCTTTCAGTGATTGCCCTCAAAATTTTATCATGCATATTCTCTTTAAAAATCTGAATAAACCTAAACATCTCTTATCCTTCCAAACAATAAAATATCTGTGGAATAATTTAATTTGCAAAACTCCCTTTCTATTTGCATGCTATTTAATTCTTTTTCCTTTTTCTTTTCTTTTTTCTTTTTTGAGATGGAGTCTTGCTGTGTTGCCCAGGCTGGAGTGCAATGGAGTGATCTCGGCTCACTGCAAACTCCGCCTCCTGGGTTCACGCCATTCTCCTGCCTCAGCCTCCCGAGTAGCTGGGATAATTCTTTCTTCTTAGCTACACAAATTAGACTTCATTGTCTGCATTTTCCCCCATGGATATACAACATAATTATAATTTAATTTGTGTATCATTCTTTATTGCATCTCTGATGTTCTCCTTGAATTATTTTCCTATTTATGATCCTTTAGAAATTGTCTTATATGGTTCTTTTTGTGATAAACACCCACATTTTTAAATCTATAAAAGTCTTTGCCTCATCCTAATTCTTAAAGGATGTTTTTTTTCTGGATATTCGATTCTACATTGATTCTACTGTCATTTGACTTCCACGGATGCTGTAGAGGAATCTGATCTAATTTTAATTTCTTTATAGGTGATCTGTTACCCCCACTTTTAAGAGCTTCTGTCTTTGATGTTAAGTAGTTTCACTATGATGATTCTAACTGTGAATTTTTATTTTTATTGTTATTGTCCTATATTCTGCCTAGTGTATGTGTTTTCTAGATCCATACAGATTCTTTTTAAGCTTTGAAAATTTAGATCCATTATCAAATTAAATGTTGTTACATCTCCACTTTCTTTAATCTTTAATTTTGGGCTTTTCACTAGATATATTTTTGATTTTCTTATTCTAGCCCCTATATCTCTTAATGTCTCTCATTTTCTACCTCTTTATCACTCTATATTGCATTTTGGATAATTTCTAATGATATATATTTCAACTCATGTAGTCTTTCTTCAGCTATATGTACTATGTTATTAGGTTGATGGATGTAGATATTATTTCAACAATTATATTTTTATTTTATGAAACATCATTTTTCCTCAAACTTGCATGATTATTCCTTGGCTATTTCTTCTTCATTGGTCAGTTTATCATATTCCTTATTTTTTTAAGCATGAAATACGCAGCTCTTCTGTATTCTGTACCTAGTTGTTTCAAATTACAGTTCTTGATCATTTAAATATGGTATTTTGAACATTTGAGTGATTCTTTCTTATTGTGGCTTTTTTGTACGTTTGGTGATATTTATTTTTATTTTTGTTTTAAGTTCTGGGATACATGTGCAGGATGTGCAGGTTTGTTGTATAGGTAAATGTGTTCCATGGTGGTTTGCTACACCTATCAACCCATCACCTAGGTGTTAAGCCCAGCATGCATTAGCTATTTTTCCTAATGCTCTCCCTCCCCTCACCTACCCCACAAGATGCCCCAGTGTGTGTTGTTTCCCTCCCTGTGTCCATGTGTCCTCATTGTTCAGCTCCCACTTATAAGTGAGAACATGCAGTGTTTGGTTTTATGTTCCTGCATTAGTTTGCTGAGGATAATGACCTCCAGCTCTACCCATGTACATGCTAAGGACATTATCTCCTTCCTTTTTATGGCTGCATAGTATTTCATGGTGCGTATGTACCACATTTTCTTTATCCAGTCTATCATTGACGGGCATTTTGGTTTATTCCATGTCTTTGCTATTGTGAACAGAGATGCAATGAATATATGTGTGCATGTATCTTTATAATAGAATGATTTATATTCCTTTGGGTATATATCCAGTAATGGGATTGCTGGGTCAAATGGCATTTCTGGTTCTAGATCTTTGAGGAATCTTCACACTGTCTTCCACAATGGTTGAACTAATTTATATTCCCACCAACAGTGTAAAAGCATTCCTGTTTCTCCACAACTTTGCCAGCATCCGTTGTTGCTACACTTTTTGATAATTGCCATTCTGAATGGTAGGAGATGGTATCTCATTGTGGTTTTGATTTGCATTTCTCTAATGATTAGTGATGTTGAGCTTTTTTTTCATATGTTTGTTGGCTGCATGAATGTCTTCTTTTGAGAAATGTCTATTCATGTCCTTTGTCAACTTTATTTATTTATTTATTTATTTATTTTTTGTAAATTTGTTTAAGTTCCTTGTAGATTCTGGGTACTAGACCTCTGCCAGATGGATTGATTGTAAAAATTTTCTCCCAACCTATAGTTTGCATTTGGTGATATTTAATTGTGTATTAATACTTGATTTTAGTCATTGGGAGTGCTGAGTTTCTAAGTTGGGAATTGGAAAGAATTCCTCCCGAGAGAATTTTTTCCTGTCAAAAGAAGGGCTTCAAACCAACACCTGTCCCCAGGATACCCTTATGCATATTGCAGATGACCTAAAGACCAGTTTGCAGACAGAAGAAATGCTGTGAGCATCCATCCTGGGGTAACCCTGCCCTTTCCAGGCACCCATTCCTGTCACTGGCCTACGGGCAGCTCCTTATTATCCTGGCATTAGCTGATGTAATTAGTTTTGTGTTTCTTATTTGTTTCATATTCAACAAATATGATATCCATGGGATATCCATGGAGACTTCTTTGGATAGTCACCTGTGAGAACACTGCTATACCAGAGAGAGAGACAGAGCGCGCGTGTGAGAGAGAGTGTGTGTGTTTTAAGGTTTTTGTTCCTGATGCGAAAGTGGAAGTTGAATACCATTATTACAGTCTAACTGCAGATTAATAAGTCATAACTAAATTTTTAAAATGAAATTGAAAGTAATAGAAAAAAATTAGTGTGGATTGCAGGTAGTAAGGGTTAGTGTCATTGTAAGAAAGTTTTGTTTAAATTTTATGTATGTATATGTTTGCATGGGTATGATAATTTAAAATATTTAATATATATTTGTGGTTACAGAAAGGTTTGAGAGCTATTGGTTCAGAAGTCTTCCTCTTTTGCCTTCCTTTTTTCACCTAATTAACTCTCTCCCATCTTTTAAATGTCAGCTCAAATGTTACTTGCTAAGGAAAGCCTTCATCATACTCAGATAGATTTGGTTCTATTGTCAATTGCTTTCAAGATTCATTTCCCTTTACTTTCAAGACTTCACCTCAGATTGTAAATGAAATTTCCCAGTGATATTGTTTGATTGATGTCTGTCTCCCACAGCAGACTGTGGGCTCCATGAAAATAGACTCTCCATAGATTTGTTCATTCTCGTATCCTCAGTGCCTAACACAATGGTTGAAGCATAGTAGGCACTTAATAAATATGTGTTAAATAAATGAATGTGTCTTATCATGAAATCTTCCCATGTGAACTCATTTTAGTGAAACCAGCAATATTGGAACACCCCATGGGGTGTGATGAGCAGATTGAGGGCATCTTGTTTGACTAGATGTGCAAGCTCTTCTGTGAATTAACTCTTTAAATCACAAAAGCACATTCCTAGTTTTCACAAAACTGGGACAGTGATTGAATACAGATGGAATAAAAAGGCTTCCCCTATTGAAACTCACAGCAGCTCAAAGTAAAATTTGACAGTTCTTTTTTTTTTTTAGACAAAGTCTCTCTCTATCGTACAGGCTGGAGTGCAGTGGTGCGATCTCAGCTCACTGCAACCTCTGCCTCCCAGGTTCAAGCGATTTTCGTGCCTCAGCCTCCTAAGTAGCTGGGATTACGGCCACGTGCCACCATGATTGGCTATTTTTTTTTTTTTTTTTTGTATTTTTAGTAGAGATGGGGTTTCACCATGTTGGCCAGGCTGGTCTTGAACTCCTAACTTCAAGTTATCTGCCTGCCTCGGCCTCCCAAAGTGCTGGGATTACAGGAGTGAACCACCGCACCCAACCAAGAATTCTTTTAATAATGACCTCCAGTTTAGCCCTTCTGATAGTGTGAATGCCAGGTACACTAAATGGTAGAAATATGAACTGGGGTCTTTCCGAAAACTTTCTGCTACAACTTCTTGTGAAGGCAAGAGAAGGCTTTGCTCTAAAGAAGCAATAAGGCATACTCACTATACATCTTTTAGCAATTATTCTGCAATCATGAAAATTCTGAAGAATACAAAATAACTTCAACACCTTTAACAAAGAATTCAGTGAAGATGAAAGTGTTTTGGAAAGTAGATTAAACATTGATATACTATAACTGTTACAGCAGGTAGCTAGTCAGGCATGAGTGGAGCAGGAGAGCCTCTGCCTCCCTAGGAATATCAGGCAACCATCAGGTGATGGCCAAGCAGTTATTACACTGTTTCTCTAAAATAATAATTGGTCACCGCTGGTGCCAGGGAAAGGCAGTCTACCAATAGAAAAACCTGAAACAGGTGATTAGTAGCTTCCTGATAAGATCTCAGGATTTGGGTGAGTGGGCTCAAGCATGCGCATTAAGAGGTAAAGTGATGGAGTTGAACTGTTCCTTCTAGGAACATTCAGCTGGTAAGGGAAGAATGCCTCAAGTGAGTATCCATACAACTCCAGTAAACACACTGTGCATAGGGCCCCTCCCAAGTGCTAGCAGGCCACTGTGCATGCAGACAGCCCACCCCAAGGGAAGAATCAGGGGAGAAAAGAAACAAGACCTCAGAAATATGCCAACATATAAAACCTCAAGTCAAAGGTCAAACTGTGCACTTGATCTCCCAAGCCACCTGCTTGGCCCTCTTTCAAGTGTACTTAATTTCTTTCATTCCTGCCCTAAAACGTCTTAATAAACCTTCACTCCTGCTCTAAAACTTGTCTTGGTCCGTCACTCTGCCTTATGACCCCTCGGTTGAATTCTTTCTTCTGAGGAGGCAAGAATTGGGGTTGATGCAGACCTCTATGGATTCACCACCGCTAACATAACTATATTCATTTCCATCATGTTTTTATGACAAGTAAAAACTATATGATGATGATGATGAAGTTCCTAATAATGGGGTTTTGTTTTGTAAATAATGAAAAAATCACTGATGGCAGCTGATGAGATTATTTGTGGCCATTTTTTGGTCTTCATTTTCATAGACTTTAGAGAATATATTTTCAAGATATTTTCAAGGTGACCTTTCCTCGGTAGAGCATACCTTCCGTGCCATTAAATATACACACAAACTGGGTACGACTCCTTCCATCTGTTTAGGAATTTTTGTGTAGAGTTCTCCTGTCTATGTACATTTCCTGGACTCTACTTAGCTTATTGACAAAGATGCTCTATGCTATGTGATTAAAAGCATTTATATTAGATGATACTGCTTTAATTTCTATTACATATAGTGGAGCAAAGTCCATATTAAGTCCTTTCCTTGTGCCACTATAAATGTTTAATTTGGTTCAGGACAGGAAGACTATTGAAGTTATATCCAAACAAAGCACATGATGTATTACAAGGGAAGTCTGATGTGATCAGGATGCCACCTTGGTCATTAAAACAAAAATGCTAGTTACATTATATATTCAGATGGCTTTGCAAGGGTTTTGTGTTCTTGCTCCACTTAACAGAACTAAAACTAGAAATTATAGACACTCGTTGATACTCATACACACTCAAAGGAAAGAACTTGTCCTCATTGTAAAACAGTGGCAAATAAGTTAACATTTATCTATTTTAAGTTGAGGTAAAAGATTTAAAGTATATGTCTTATGCTTTCTAATGTAACTAGCAGTTTCACTCTTGCTGGAGTGCAATGATGTGACCTTGGCTCACTGCAACCTCCACCTCCCAGGTTCAAGCAATTCTTGTGCCTCAGCCTTCCGAGTAGCTGGTATTACAGGTGTGCACCACCACACTCAGCCAATTTTTGTATTTTTAGTAGAGACAAGATTTCGTCATGTTGGCCAGGCTGGTCTGGAACTCCTGACCTCAAGTGATCTGCCTGCCTCAGCCTCCTAAAGTGCTGGGATTACAGGCATGAGCCACCGTGGCATAAAATTTTACTTTGAATTCCCTAGAATATTTTGGGCCCATACCGGATTTGGCAACAATTTATTTTAGCAACTCATCTTTATCTACTTATTACAAAGCATTACATTTATTTTTCTTAGAAATAATAACTTCCTTGTGCACTCATATTTTATCAGTATAAACACCTTTCAATTAAATTATATAGTTACACTAAAAGTACATTCAACATTAACAGGTTTGGTACGATATGCTAATGAATCTTGGTTTATGTGCAACTCAAATAGTGAGAGTGGAAGAACATGGACATGCTTGAGAGTAAACACTAGCCTTCTGCATGTGTGGACATCAGTCAGCATGTTTTGTTGAGCAGATTGGAGTAAGTCAGTTAAAATGAGGGGCATAGGGACTGGAGGTGAGGCAAAAGTGATGGCAATGATGATTTATTGAAGTTTCCTTAAAAGGGCTTTACTCTATCTACAAATACGAATTATTCTCAGTGTTGGTGTACTCTTCTACCGGCGTGCTCCCTCCATGTCCTCTCAATGTCCAGCAGCTTGTCTTCTTCCACTGATGTGTTCCCCTCGCTCTCCAGCAGCTTCTGTCTCTGCCTTGCGAGGGTCTTGGCTTTTTATAGGCCCAAAATGAGGGCATGGTGGGCCAGGGTGGTCTTGGAAAAATGCAACATTTAGGCACAAAGGCAGAAGCATCTGTCCTCACCTAGGTCTGGGGGGTCTATGGGGTTAGGGCCCTAGCCAGGGAACTGCCTTACTCTACCCAGCATTTCCCTGCCCTCCGCCTGTATCACCTTCAAGAGGTAGAGGTTCCGTTTTATTTTAATAACCACCACAATTTATTTAACCATTCTTTGATCCACATGTAGAATATTCATGCTAAGCACTCTGCATGCATGATTCTATCTAATCCTAAACAAACTCTTCACAGAGGTATTATTACTGGATTATACTTATGAGGAAACTGAGATTCACTTTGTAAAGCTTCGAAGTAAAAGAAGCTTGAAAGTCATTGCTGTTGTCAATGCTGCACATCTCCAGACTGGCAGCCTTTGGCTTTATGCTGCTAAATATAGCAGTTTCCTTTTTTAAAAATAAACACTTTTTTTTTTTTTGAGATGGAGTTTCGCTCTTGTTGCCCAGGCTGCAGTGCAATGGCATGATCTTAGCTCACTGCAACCTCTGCCTCCCGGGTTCAAGTGATTCTCTTTTTTGGGCCTCCTGAGTAACTGGGATTACAGGCATGTGCCACCACGCCTGGCTAATTTTGTATTTTTACTAGAGACGGGGTTTCACCATATTGGCCAGGCTGGTCTCGAACTGCTTACCTCAGGTGATCCAGTGGCTGTGGCCTCCCAGAGTGCTGAGATAACTGGCGTGAGCCACCATGCCCGGCCAGTTTCCTTTTTGTAATGGGCGGCTGTTCTGTGCTAGGCCTTTAAATGTAGTTGACGTGGAGTCATCACAAGAAGCCTATGAAGTACTATTTATTCAACTATATGGAAGCACAAAGAGTCAGATTTAAATCCAGGTCTATAGTCTTAAAGTCAGTGATTATCCCACCCTATTATATAACAGGTGCATTTGCATATGGCACCTGACTGCTACAATTCACTAGCACATGAGTACACATAAGGTCACATGTAATAGATAACCAGTCCCATAGGATCTGAGCCCCCCTTCACCGGCTCATCCATGAATTCTAGCTCCTTACAATGTCCTTCACTTCAGAGTCATCTTGAAAAGCCACAGACTGGTCCAAGTCACACTGTGCTTATAGTCACCATTGGCTTTTGGCAAGTTGAGCCCAAGATCTGTGATACCAGCACCCCCCTTTACAAACCTGGGCACTATGACACAGCTGTCCTTGCAGAACCAGCAGTTCCTGGACTGACGGGGGTCCCCGATGATTCTTCCAGGCACCGAATCTCACACACCTGTGTTGGCCAAACAGCCTGAAAGGGAAGATGATATCAGCACTCACACATTTCAAGTTTTCTCAGGGCCAAAATACTATAGAGTTTATGAGCTATCTATCTTAGTCAATTCAGGCTTCTGTAACAAAGTGTAGACTGGGTGATTTACAAATAACATAAATTTTCTTTTCACAGTTCTGGAGACTGGAAGTCCAAGGTGAGACTGCCAGCACAGTCAGGTTCTGCTGAGGGTCTTCTTCTGAGCTGCAGGCTGCCAACTTCCCTTTCGATCCTCACATGGCAGAAAGTGGGTGAAAGAGCTCTTGGGAGTCTCTTTGATAAGGACACTAATCCCACCCATTAGGGCTCTACCCTTATGACCTAATCTTTCAACAACTACCACATTCTGAAACCATCACATTAAGGGTTAGAATCCCAACATGTGAATTCTGGGGAGACACAAATATTCAGTCCATTGCAGTATCTTTGTGTTTTAAGTTCGTGTGGAGTCTTTTTCTATTACAAGTGTGTCCATCTCAGTCACAAAGCTCTACAGAGACCCACCACTCCCCTCTGCTCCCAGGTCCTGTGGTGAGGTCTGTTTCCTCATGCTGGGATCTTTCTGACTTATGGTGACATGTCTCTCAGCTGCCCCACTTTTCCTCACTCCACCTGGAGTCATTGCACAGATGACATGTCAGTGTATGTCTGAGGCCCAATTATGGACATAGTGCTTTGTTTCTCAGGGAGCTCTCCAACATTATAAAAACCAGTAGCCACAGAGAAATGCTTAATGATGGGGCATTGCCTCCCTCACACACTAGCCACTCCCCTTCTACAGTCCAGCCCATTCACCACTTTGTAGTAACAAGGATCTCATTGAGGGTACATTAGTGTCTTTTGTTGCTGATCAACTTTTTTACAAATAAAAAAAGTCTCATTTCAGAAAACATGCTGAATTAGGAAGAAGCGGAAAGAAGTGCAATGGATAAGCAAATCACAATCCTCAGGGCTCAACAAGGCATTCTTTCATTGATCACTAATCACTCTGGGGTTCGCCTGACTCTAGTGATCAACATAGCTCCCTAGTCTTGAAGTTCTTCAACCACAGTCAAAGCTGTCTGACCTGCACATGACAAGCAGATTGATTTCTGAATCCTTATATCGTATAAAACATCACTGTCCCTTGTGGCTGGGTTCACTGTCACCCCATGCCTTTTGGAACCGTACTTTTCCCATGAGAAACACCAGCCTCGAGTTCTTCATAGCAAGAGTCTTACCTTGATTTTTTTTCTCCCTCCCTTTTTGGTTGCAGAAGCCCTGAGTCTCAGCCTCAATAGCACGTTGCCTTGTTATGGGGTGATATACTTTGTTACTGCTGCTACACTTCATCACATGGTCTGAATGCCTGGACCACAACCTATGAGCTGCCCTCCCTGCTCTGGAAGGCAACCATCTCTTGGTGGAGAGGAACACTCTCCTACTGACTACCTGCCAATGTTAGGCTTTGATCCAGGGCCTACAGTGCCCACATACCTGTACCTGTACTCACTCTCTTCACCTGTCTTAATACCTGTATTTACTCTACTAACCAATCTTACTAGAGTTAACTTTCCAGATTCTAGTCTCTTCTGTACCAACCTGCCCACTGCCACCCGAACTCTATATACTCTGGGAAAAAAAAGAAATCAATTGGGTTGAATTTCTCAAACCCAATCCCTCAGCTCCACTCCATACTTATAACATCCAGACATAGAAGCCCTTAGCAAATATAGCATATTCTGACTCATATTGTCCTTTCTTTTATGGCAAGTATTTTATATACATGTAATTATTTGATTATAGACATACACTAATATTTTTCTCTACATTTAAATTATAAGCTCCTGGCTGGGCACAGTGGCTCACACCTATAATCCCAATACTTTGGGAGGCCAAGGTGAGCAGATCACTTCAGCTCAGGAGTTCAATACCAGCCTGACCAACATGGTGAAACTCTGTCTCTACTAAAACTACAAAAATTAGCTGGGCATGGCATGCACACAAGAATCACTTGAGCCTGAGAGGCGGGAGGCTGCAGTAAGGTGAGACTGCACCACTGCACTCCAGCCTCCGCGATAGAGCGAGACTCTGACTCAAAAAATAAAAAATAAAAAATTATAAGCTCCTTAGAGGCAAACATATACTTAGCATAGTCCCTTATTAAAAGTAGTTGTGCAGAGAAGTATGCTAAATTGAATTTAATCGCTTATGAGATTAACTTCTGTACCTGCATTCTGTAGTGTAATTTCTCAGCTTCCTGCCTCTTTCATCTTTTCACAAATATTTACTGAGGGCCTGTTACATTCTGGTAATCTTCCAGGGGTTAACTTTTCAAAGTCAAAGAGACTGGGCGTGGTGGCTCATGCCTGTAACCCCAGCACTTTGGAGGCTGGGGCAAGTGGATTGCTTGAGCTCAGGAGTTCGAGACCAGCCTGGGCAATATGGTGAAATCCCGTCTCTACCCAAAATACAATTAATTACTCAGGTGTGGTGGCACACACTGGTGGTCCCAGCTACTCTGGAGGCTGAGGTTGGAGAATTGCTTGAGCCAGGAGAAGGGGGTTGCAGTGAGCCAAGATGGCACCACTGCACACCAGCCTGAGTGACAGGAGGGAAACCCTGTCTCAAAAAAAAAAAAAAAAAAAAAAAAAAAAGAGTCAGTAGAACAGATTCCTTCACAGATACTATATTGCAGGGGAGTTCAACAATAACTAAATTAAAAAATATAAATGTCATGAGGGTAAAAACGTGGGGGAAATGAATGGAGAAAGATGAAGTGTGGTGTTTACATGAAGCAGCACTTGAACATTTTCCCTCTTTTATAGGATAAGCTTCTGGAGGTCTCCATTTTGTTTGCTATTCCTTCTATTTCATTTTAAATGTTTGAACAGCATAGGCTACTAAAGGACTTTAGGCTTTTAGCAAATACTTTTTGAAATTGTTATGTAAATATATCAGACTTTCAAAAACCTCCTACTTCTTTATTTTTATCCTTTACACATTAAAAATGGAAAAAATAAAATAAAACAAATGGATTTTAGTAGATACAGTATATTATCAAATTAGTTCTCTTTTTAACAGCCCTCTGGCTTCAACATTTTCATGAACATCATTTATTTAACAGACAAGACCTATAATCCTTTCTAGTTTCAACAGCAGTTTCTGATTGACAGTAGCAAACTGTATTCACTTATTATTTTTCCCAAACCCAAACCCCACTGCCCTGATGCTTAGCTGGCTGACATCCCTGAAAATCTTTGGTGATAATCACTAGAAGAATTAGCAGAAACAGGGAGGCTCTTTGGAGCTACCTTGTGTGCTAACCTGGCGCAGGCACTAGGACCGCCCAGGAGCCGATAGGCAGCCACGCTTCACAGCCCGTCAGAGGGACTGAGCCGCCTTTGCTGTTACACAGGAAGAGAGCAGGCAGCATCAGTATCGGCTCAGCATCCTTCCCCTTTCTGTTCGATTAGAAGGTATTTACTTGCTATTTATCACTCAGACTTTGAATACTGTCATGTACCTTTAGTGTTCCCTTAAAATGATGCTCTGAAATGCCGTCCAGCACCTATTGGGTTACTATATTATTTTATGTTAATTCCCACAGCTGATCGAAGCAACAGTGCCATAAAGAAATGGGCTAGATATTTCCAGAGGCTGCAATCTGGAGGCATTTGGAGATGTGAGTACGTTGGTCACAGATCTCTAATGTGTTGGCTGTCTTAGTCGTGTCTCTTGACCTTCCTCTTCTTCGTTGAAAGAGCCAATGTGAGATGCTATCTGCATAAAAAAATCATTCATAAAGCAAATGCAATTAGATGGTGACAGAAACCACTAATGATGGGCCTGAAACTCTACTTTGGAGTGGCTGTGGTTTCCTCTTCCAGCCTGTGGGTTTGCAAGAGAAGCTGGGTTTGCAACTGAGTTTGGATGGGAAAGAGATTATGCTCAGGGCTGTAGACTGCATGCTTGGATTCTGCTTTCTGTTTTCAAAGCTCAAAGACTGTCCTTTCTAATCATTGCCATGGTGCAGTGTAGGAGTCCTTTTATGCTTTCTTTATTTCTGCAAATACTCCTATCATAGATGTGGACTGCCAGAAAACTATGAAGCCATTTGGTGCCTCACAGTGTAAAGCCACTGAAGAGAAATCTAGTTTGCCTTTTCTTAACAATATACCATACACTTTTTCCTGACTCAATACCACAGCTAGTAGATGGCACACAGCAGCATTAAAAAGCAATGCTAATCTAAGATTCGTTTTTCCTTTTCAAAAATAATCTTGATTAGGCGTGATAAGGGAGTAGTTTGCTGTTAGAAAACCCAATGATTATGATTTTATGGCAGAAATGGAAAATTCTTTTTGAGCATTTTACAAATCAATTGAAGGTGCTTTTTAAGAGCCTTGGCGCCAATTTTATGCATTCAAGTCTCTTTTAAAAGTTTAAAGCCTTCCCAAACTGTTAGATGTGGTTTTGACCACAGTAATTAGTTTAAATGTATATATATTATGCCAAAATGTAATAGGTAAATGTATTCATAAAGGAACAAAATATTAAGTTCTGCTAGTGGTCAGTTCATGAAAAATTGTAAGATAAACAGTACCCTCAAAATTTATTTCAGGAAAGAAAATATTTAACTAAGACACAATGCAAGGCATCAACATGAAAAGTGTGGCTTGAATGACAAGCATTTGTTAAAGAATTTTTAAAATACTTTTAATGGTTCAAAAAGGTATATGTTTTAGTTTCTTATATTTAATATATTGAAACACCCTAAATGTGATTTCAAAATGCTTAGGTATCAAATTTTTGAAAATGTGCCTATAGTTCCCTTAAAACTCTTTATTTGGTAAACAAAAGAGGGGCAGAGGATATGAGGGAGAAAGAGACTAAGTTTTGCTTTACTGGTTTTTTATATTTTGAATATTCTGATATAATATTTACTATATAAGGATGATACCTATACTTTTTAAATGTAAGTAAAATTACAAATGATTGTAATCATTAATTTGCAATATCTTTAGCAAATGAAAAGAAATATATTAAAAAACATGTTTATATTGCTATATAACATTTCTTAGGCAGAGAAAGTCATTTTTTATAGACAATGACTTGCTTCTGAAGGAAGTTAGGGAAATTAGATTTGGGGCAGTAATAAACTTTCGTTAGTTTCTGAGGCAAAGTAATTTTTTAAACTTATTTTTGCATTGGTGCACCTACAATTTATTTTCAAGTTTGTGTATATTACATATCTTCATAAACTTTGTGTTACTAAAGTTTTCTCCTTTCTCTTTTAAAAATACTTCCTATACTCCAAGTCTGTGAAGATGACTCAATTTTTCAAATTAAAACTTAGTTTTGAAAATTTTTACCCATCATATAATGATTTGCAGCCTTAAACTTTGGTTTCATGTCTATAAAGATTCATTGAATTCAATGATGACAGGGGAAAAATCCCAAGAATGTATGTTTTTATTCAGAATTTGACAGACACACTTTTCAGAACATGAATTTTGAACTTTCTTCCTGAATTTAGGTCCTAAAATTAAGTCCAGTGGCTTGACCTAATCAAATGAACACAGTTGGCACAGTACTTAGCAGAAGTTCAGAATTACTAGCAAACAAATGGGACTTAAGCTAAGAAATAAAATGTAAAGGCTAAAACAAATTTGTTAGAATGTGAAAGTATTCTTTCACTGACACTCGTTGACAATTTGTCAATGAGTTTGATGCCTGAGGATATCCCTAGGCCTTGAAAAGTCGTGCAGCCCAAGAGATTCAGGTGGATATCAATATTATATAGATTTACTGGCTAGTGTTAAGGTAGACATTTCTAACAGATGGATTTTAACATGCATATTTTTAGCTAAAAGAGTTCCAATAAATAGTAAATCTCATTCCACCAATTTCACCAACAGCAGTCCTTTTCCATCCGCAAAGACAGACAATATTCCCTAATAGAAACTCTTTCATGAATAGAATACTTAGAAAGACATTTCTGAAAGACAGCTTTTACATTATTTCTACATAGGAAAATATAGCATTTACAGTACTAAGCCATCCAGAAGAAGCTAACATAAAGGAAGAAGTTATCAGTAAAATTATTCTGGTATTGCAGTTTGCTTAAAAAAAGTTTTTTTCTGAGCATCTGTATAAGCAGGAAAACATATCTCCTAGTAGAAACCACAGAAAAATGCAATAAGGCATCCAGGGACAAATGGTAGGCCAGTGGGAGACAGTGTTTACTGAATGGATGAAAAAAAGAAATGCAGAAGAATAACAAACGATCCTTTTTTATTTGTCATGAAAGATAATTGCAGTTCTAATATGAGTTTTTAAGAATCTGTTGGCCACATACATACACATGCCACAATAAATAGGAATTACATGTAACTTGAGATTTTCCCATTATGATTTCCCCTTAAATAAAAGACTTAAAGGAAAGAAAATGAGAGTATATGAGTGATGTGTCATCTCCACATCAGTTATAGTTGTCTGAACTGGGAGGCACAAATAATGTATTTTGTTGGAGTTTGGCAAAAGGCAAAGTTATTATCCATATAGTTTTGGAAGAAGTTTTTCTCCAGAGCAAAGGTTTTGTTGTTTCCAGAACTGGATATTACTTATAAAGAAATAAGTTTGGAGATATAGCAGAAAGCTTTTAATATGTGAGACTCAGTTTTTGAGTGTAAAGGACATATGTGCAATGTGTTGATGCATTTGTTGATATGCACGTTTATCCAAAACATTGCTTTAACTCGTCCCTCCTGGTTGACACAACTGTAACTGATGTGAACATGGGAGACGATTAATATACCTTCACTCCTGTTCCCTTAAATATATTATTTGATAGGGAGGAAGTTAACACTAAGGAAGCTTGTCGATAAATATCAATCATGATTTCACAGATGTTTAAATTGCAAATAAGATTTACTCTTTCACATAATAGTGATCATTGGAGTTTGCATGTTGCAATCAGTGTAAGGTTTTTTGGACACAGCATTTAATGTCTTTGGATTATTTTTCATTAATACGTATTAATGATCTCTTGCTATATCGCAAGTATGGGAGTTGGAACAGTAAACAAGTTATGTCCCCCTTTGCACAGTTTACATCATTTCATGAAGGACTAGAGGCAAAAAGCAAGCAATTAAATATTATTAACCAAAGGCATTGTTACTAAAATTATGTTGTTATTATTGCTATAATTTATTACCAATTAAATAAACCAGAATTTATCTGATAAGTGCTAACTGGAAAATTAAAAGACAATACTGTGATAATGAATGACTTCGTGGCATTTTCAGTTAGGGTTGTTTGGAAGACTTCCTGAAAAAGTTATGTATCATCAGGGATCCAGGTGAAAAAGTTAACCAGATAATGAGAGGCACGATGCTATGACAGCAAGAGTATGGATATAGAAGCAAACCTGCTGCAGTTTAATTTCATTCTATGTCATTCTTAAACCTTGAAATCTTGAGCAATTTACCCTTGGAGCCCGTTTGATAAAATGTTACAGAATTTTGACAAGAGGAAAAATGAGATGATATACATTGAGTGTCCGTGACACTATGGAAGAATTTAATTTCCATGATGACTTACGAAGTGCTGAGACTTTATGAACTAACTCCTTCAAATACTTCATCCAATAAACAAGTATTTGACTGTTTTACCACTCCTGTGCCCCTTTCTTTAATTTTTTTGGGTGAATTCTATCACAGAGTTGAGGGAGAAAAGACTGGCACTTCCACAGACAACAGAAAAAGAAAGCATTGTTCCTGAATCTTCTAAAGAGCAAGCCTCAACTAGGATCTTTGTTAGATGCAGATGTTATTAATTTTGCTCATCTCCCCAGAAACCACCAACACACTGGTAGATGGGTGTTAATTATGGTGCTGTTCCTCTCAGGCAATACTGGAGTGAGATGACTACATCCACAGAGGTTAGACATAGCCTCTGGCAGGACTGTGCTTACTGGGCTCAGCCCATCACATCCGCCTTCTTGAGAAGCTGAGTGAGATGCACATGGCATTTCATAGTGCACAGCACAGTTTTCAGCTCAAGTAGAAGAGGCAATTGATAAAAATAAGTAGTTCTTTGATAAATTTATGGATAAAGAAGGTAGTTCATTGACACTTGGAAAATTCACATCTAAAGATGCTTGGGGTTTTGTCATCTCATAGGCATGCAGAAATACATACCTGCACACAAACATGCACATGTATTCCCCCAAGTAACAGCTATACATTTTTTTAAAGTAGAAAATTGCTAGGTTATGATTTTAAGTATTTTCCTTCTATTGTTCTTGACACTACAGTTATGGATGGATAGGATCAAAATGGTTCAACAATGTTTTTCCCCCAGTTATTTCAAAGGAAAACCTTCCTCCTAGAGTCTATCAGCTGGCTGTATTTGAAGGTACTTTATCAAACAAAAGTCAAAACAGAAAACTAAACTAAATTTTTTAAAAATGGAAAAGTCTGGCAAAGAAAAGAGGCATGGTTGGGGGAAAATGTCTGTGATGGGTTTGGACTTGATTGGGACAACTTTCAAATCTTATAAAAGAAAACGGAATTCCCCTGAGTGGCAGCCACAGACAAATTGACGTGTTCAGACTAAAATGTGTCCTTGTTCAGAACCAGGAAGGAGCAAAGCCTCTTGCTGGGGATTAAAGAAGCAGTGGGAGAGAGTTAGGCCAGTAAGTAAAATTCAAGTTTATGAGACTTTGTGCTGCTACTTGTTGAAAATCTACCTGCTAATCTGAGGTGCCCCACCGGCACGTTATTAGAGACGTAACTTGATCTACTTGGGTCCTATTCTTTATTGCTTTGTATTGGGATTGGATTTTATGATAATCAACAATCTCAGGTATTTTGTCATTTTCTTCAAAAATTTATCTATTATTCAACTATTATGCTTGGAACCACTCTGGAACTTATGTTTATTGCAAATACAACATTAGAAATCTGGAAGGAATAAGTCAGTACAGGAGGTCTACTAATGCCACATATAATATAATCCTGAATATAAGTAGTAATATTGACTGTAAATAATAAAAAATTTTATCGATTATGTAATTCTGAGAGAAACAATAGATAGAGAATTAGATAGATAGATAGATAGATAGATAGATAGATAGATAGATAGATAGATCAGTAGATAAACAGACAGATAAAGTCCCTAGTAACACATCAGCTTTTAAAGACAATCTTCAAGGTATGCATCTAGCAGTTTGCATAATTCTTTCTATCCCACATTTTAATTCAGACAATTGAGTATTTATTTAAAACACCAAATTATTTACAACTTTGTTTTAATTATGATAGCTATGATTCCTTTCAGTGTCACTACCAATTAATCTACCAGTAAATGTCATAAAGCAATAAGGGCAACAGGTCATGATATATAAATATATTTGTTCATATAAATATTTATTTGCAAAGATGAGACTGTAATACAACTGTTGGATGGCACCAGAACCATGGCATAGTGGCCAAAATGTGTACTCTTTAGGGAACATATTTTATAAATTCACACTTGGTTTTTCAAATGTGATTTTAGTGATGAGGAGTATCATGTGTGGAAATGTGGGGAATTTTTATTTACATCAAAAGTTGAATGTCAAAATAGAGGTAAAACTGGCTGAGTCTCACAAAAATACTGATGAAGCAGGAAAAATTAAAAATATTTTAGAAGCATCCAAAAATTCAACCAGGTCAAGAAAGACATGACTTAGCAACAGCATGTATATAAAATTACTTAGTAGTTTGAATTCTCAGTAAACTCAATTTGTGTGGACAATATGATGTGGCTGCTAGAAAAGTTAATGCATGCTTAGGCTACATTAAAGGGAGCAAGGTATCTAGAACATGAGAGATGACAGCCCAATATGTATTACTGGCTGGGTGCCGTGGCTCATGCCTGTAATCCCAGCACTTTGGGAGGCTTAGGTGGGTGGATAACTTGAGATAAGGAGTTCAAGACCAGCCTGGCCAACATGGTGAAACCCCATCCCTAATAAAAGTACAAAAATTAGTCAGGTGTGGTGGTGTGCTCCTGAGGTGGGAGAATTGCTTGAACCTGGGAGACGAAGGTTGCAGTGAGCCGAGATCACATGCATTCTAGCCTGGGTAACAGAGTAAGACCCTGTGTCAAAAACAAACGAACAAACAAAAACCTACTGTACTACTGTATTACTCAGTGATTCTGTGTCCATTTCTGGACTTCTCACATTAGGAGGGCTCTAGATTCATTAAAAACCATATCAAGGAGATTTTTAAGAGGATGGAGAAGTTTCAAACTTTTTCAAAGGATGAACAGAGGATATTTTGTTTCGTGAACAGAATGGTTAAGAGTAACCTTGATTCTTACTTATGATCTGTCGTTAACGATTTGAACGGCTATTACATGAAAGAGGAATGAGACTTGTACTTCAGGGCACAGTAAGATAACTTTTCTAGACCAATAGTGTAATCTCAGTGGACCTCATTAGGGATGGTGACTCCTGTGGCAGAGAGGTATGTTTCATGGCAATGTGGTGTAGAGGGAAGAACGTGGTTTGAGGAATCAGATCTGTAGGCACCTCTTAAGGGTGCCACTTATGACTTATCTCTGTGATCTATACTTCTTTAAAAGGAAAATGGGAAGATTGCCTTTCAAGGTTACCAGAATGATTACATGAGATAATATATGTAAAGCACTGAAAACAATAGGTATCCAGTAAACATTAGTTCTTTTTTTTCTTCCTTCTGTCTCTGGTGGTGATCAACCTTTGAGAACCATTTTAGGGTGAGTTTACTAAGGATTCAAGTTTCCAAACAGTGACAGAACTACATGACTTTAATGTACCTTACTTACCTCATTGAAATTCCATGTAAAAATACAATACTGGATTTCTTTATAGGAGTTGTGTATGTTCTTTAAAAGGTAATATTTGTAGCTTGTATTAGTGCATTCTCATGCTGCTATAAAGAACTGCCCGAGACTGGGTAATTTATAAAGGAAAGAGGTTTAATTGCCTCACAGTTCAGCATGGCAGGAGAGGCCTCGGGAAACATCCAATCATGGCAGAGGGCACCTCTTCACAGGGTGACGGGAGGGAGAATGAGCCTAGTGAAGGGGGAAGCCCCTTATAAAACTATCAGATGTGGTGAGAACTAACTCACTATCACGAGAATAGGATGAGGGAAACCACCCCCATGATTAAATTATCTCCACCTGGTCTCTCCCACAACATGTGGGGATGATGGGAATTACAATTCAAGATGAGATTTGGGTGGGGACACAGCCAAATCATATCATAGTCTATGCAATGTGTTCATAAACACTAGCTTACAGAAAATTTAAAGAACTCTTTGGAATCTAACTTGTTATGGAAATAATTGGTGAACCTGCTGCATAATAAAGTGAAAGAAGACAGCTTCAATATATTGATACCTCATGACAGCTCATCTATGAGACCTGCAGATGTCCTGAAAGTTAGAGTGGAACTAATTTAGAACATTTCACTTTACATGAAACAGCCTGTATTTTCATAAGCAAGGTCCAATATACTACAAATCTACTTTTTTAAGTTAAGTTGAATAATAATTCAAGCAAGAAAGACTCTAGGCCCACTCTTTCCCCCAAGTTCCTCAATAGCCTATTGTATTTTTAAATAAAAACTCAAGTATCATAAATCTGACGATTGCAAAGTATATTTAGTATTCCAGTTTAAATTATCTAGGTGATACTGTCATTAAACTGGTGACCACAACATTAAGAAAAAGTGGTTGGCCGAAGAGAATTTCTAACACATCTCACACTGAAGTATGATATCATTTTTGCTTGTTTTCAGGTTTCCAAAAAATTCATGATGTTTAGCAGTAAGATTTTCCCCCACAGTCTGCCTTTTAAACTAGCCTGCGTTATGAATATCTATCACACAGACTACACCACTGTTCTTGCTGTTTGCTAACATTCAGCAGAGTTGATTTCAAATTGTTTCACAAAAAAAACCCTGTTAGGAAGTGAATTTCTAATTTCACACATGATTAAAAGTAAACACACAAAAAGGCCTTTTAACCCATATTTTGAAGGGCACATAGATTTAATTCTACAGTAATAATACTTGAGGAAACATTGTTTTAGATTCTTGTAAAATATATTATGATTTGTATGATTTTCTTTATATAAACACTTCTACCTTCAAATTGTGATTCAGTGTCATTAATTTTGCGGTAATTTCATTTATTCTGTAAGGGCAATTCTACCTTTTCAACCATTATATTGCCAGTTTTGAAATACATCTATTTTGTAAAGAATCTCTAGACTGCTAATGGGTTTGCCTGTTGGCAAGGATACAGCAGAATAAACAATAACTAAAAATCCACGTTGACCTGTTGTCATCATTGTCATATCAAAATAAGACTTTATTTTAAAAAAAAACAGATTTAAGACAGAGTTTTGCTCTTATTGTCTAGGCTAGAGTGCAATGGCACAATCTCAGCTCACTGCAACCTCTACCTCCCGGGTTTAAGCATTCCCCTACCTCAGCCTATAGCTGGGATTACAGGCAAGTGCCACCATGCCCAACTGATTTTTGTATTTTTAGTAGAGACAGAATTTCACCATGTTGGCCAGGCTGGTCTCGAACTCCTGACCTTACGTGATCTGCCCACCTCGGCCTTCCAAAATGCTGAGATTACAGGTGTGAACTACTGCGCCCAGCCCAGAGTTTTATATATATATATATATATATATATATATATATATATACACACACACACACACACACACACACACACACACACATATAATCTAAATTTGTTAAATACAAATTGACACAGAAGAGTAGAAAGTCAGGTGTATATATAAAATAAAAAGCAAAATGTAAGTCCAAGACAGAAAATTTTGGAAAGCTAACTTTGATTTCAAATTCAACTTCATAAATATGATTTGGGATTTTCTTAGTGGGTGAATAAGGGCAGGCAGGTAAGGTCCATTCTCTTACTTTCAAGAGCTTCAGTTCTGGTAGTGGGGTGCCTCGGAGGCAGATAGCAAAATGTATGCATTAAAACAAGCTTTGTGTAAAGGATGTTAGACAAAAAACTAAATATTTGTGGGTGAGTTCTTAATACTAAATAAAGATATTTGTATATTGTTTTAAACAAATTTAGATTTGCCTTTTAGATATAATCACATGCATTACTATAAATTAATTTTTTCCCTTTTAATATAGTCAGGAAAAATCCACAGCATTTAGCAACAGCACACCTTTGGATAAAACTGTTTATAGTTATATGTTTTGTTTCAGCATCAGTGAGAAAATACACATTATTTTGCCACCATTTAAAATGCTGGTACTCCTTTATTTTATATAGTGTTTTGTTTCATATGTGGAATATTAAAATCACCTTAACAACTGCAGATGAAATAATCACACTCCATGCTACAGCTCCCTGACTACAACTAAAAACTCTGCATAAAATATGACAGGTTTGAAGGTCTCTGAAAGGACTCTGAAAAGTGAATAAGAATAAGGGGACTCATAGGAAAGTCAGAAATAGAGGGGAGAGTGAGCAGTGTATTTCCTGAGGTTATTACATTCTGTATATCCCAACAGGCTCCAAATCAGACTAAACTGCAGATCTTTGAATAGGAACACACCAAAAAAGCTTCAGAAAAGTTCACTTCCTCTGCCCAGAAGATGGGAGTGGGATAGGGGTGGGGAGGCTACAGAAAAGCCTTTAGACTCTTCTTGGCCATCTCCATCCAAGTGTCAACAAAGAACTAGTAGCCCTCCCCTCCCTATCATGGGGGTGGCAGTGCGGATGGCAGCCTCAGTGGGGTGAAGTTTTTGTTACCTTTTACTCTTGCCCCCCTCAGCTAGAAAGACAATCTCAGACCCTAAGGGGTGAAGCCTATGGTAACTGTCAATCCAGAATCCTCTATCTAGCAAAATTAAATCTCTCAGAAATAGAGCAAATTGAGAAAATTATCAAGTGAAAACTAAAGAAATTCATCACTAGTAGGTCTACTTAAAGGAAATACTAAAGGAAGTTCTTTGAGTGGAAGGGAAATGGTTAAAAGGGGAAACCAGCTGGTTGTGGTGGCTTATGCCTGTAATCCTAGCACTTTGGGAGGCAGAGGCAGACTGAGCACTTGAGGTCAGGGGTTTGAGACCAGCCCAGCCAACATGGCAAAATCCTGTCTCTACAAAAAATACAAAAAATTAGCTAGGCCTGGTGGTGCACACCTGTAATCCCAGCTACTTGAGAGGCTTAGGCAGGAGAATTGCTTTAACCCGGGAGACAGAGGTTGCTGTAAGCCAAGATCACACC
Organism: Macaca thibetana thibetana; assembly: GCF_024542745.1. Classification (NCBI taxonomy): domain Eukaryota; kingdom Metazoa; phylum Chordata; class Mammalia; order Primates; family Cercopithecidae; genus Macaca; species Macaca thibetana. The sequence continues at coordinate 25,468,305 of NC_065595.1, read as the reverse complement.
AGTATACTTCAGCCTGGAAGACAGAGTAAGACTCTGTCTCAAAAACAAAACAAAACAAAAAAACAAAGGAAACCTGCCTACAAATTCAGGAATTTTTGTTTAAAAATTAGTAGAAATCTTCAATATCTGAGTAAACAACATGGGCTATTTTTCACCTCTTATATTCATTATAACGTATACGACTGTTAAAAGCAAAAAGCATAACATTGCCTGATGGACTTTGTAACAGGCTGACATAGTTACCTGTGAAAACTGTAACATCAAGGAGACAGTCTACAGGGACTTATATATTTGTAAAGTGTCTATTTATTAGTGCCATTTGGAATATAAAATATCACTCTAAGGAGATTCAGGAAAATTAAAAGGGAAGCACAAAATACAAGGAACCTAGAATTATTAAGTTTAAATATTTACCTAGTAAGAATTTCAAGATAAGAGACTAGGGAGAAAAGCAGAAGAGTGATATTCTAAGGGTTGATGACCAATAGCTTTCCTGAAAAAGGCCAGAAGAAAGACAATAAGCACACTTAACCCCAAGAAGGGTATCTAGAAAGGAGCCTACATCCTCAATATATTACAGTTAGATCGTGGAACACCAATGACAAGAGAAAATTTGAATGAGTTTAAAAGCAAGGTGGAATTAAACTACTAGAAAACAATAACATGGAAATAGGGCAATCGTTTGATTTATAGCATTCTAAAGTATTTTGTATTGCTTGAGAAAAGGTTAATTCTGTTAGTTAACTTCAGACATTGTTAAGTCAAGTGTGTTATAAAGTTGTTGAAAAGGAATAAGAGGGAATTTTTAAAGCCTAATTAATCTACAGAAAACAGGCAAGTATAATAGTAAAAACAAGCAAAACAGGCAAGTATAACAGTAAAAACATGCAAAACTTAGTAAATGGAAAGCACAAAATAAATCCCCCATCAAAGAACAGGATACTGTAAGTGAATTAATCAAAACAACTTTAGATTTAAAAAAAAAAAATCCACTTATGTGCTTCTTATAAGAGATACCTTTAAGACAAAAGGACCAGAAAAAAAATGTTGAAAGTTAAGCCCAGCCTCACATTAGTGATTGTTCAGTTAATGCCTTTTGCTTTAAATGACTCTCGAAGAGTTCTAATTTACTGAAGACTCTTTTTCTCCATTTGGTATAATTCACTAGGGAAGGATGCCATAAGAAGTGATAATTTGGGTTTTTTTAAGGTAAAGTCATGCCCACCAGTTTACTTAATATAACATTTTCTGATCAGAAAATATCTTTAAAAAACAAATTTATATATTCATAATTCTAATTATGCATTGTGTTTGGGTAAACCCAAAGAGAGAGGTGAAGAGGTCATATCTTTTATGACATTTTAGTCTGTCATGTACATCACTGTTTCCATAGATTTAGGAAGTGCTCTTGTGTTTAGTTTTTATTTTGTCCTGAAGACGTTGTCTGTGCCTATAACTATGTTCAAGTGCATTTGGAATGAAAAGCTAACCATAAGTTCCGAAAAGTTGAAAACCAGGTGTTGATATAGACTGCAGCTTCTGACAAATGCATGGTTCTCCGCCAATGCCCCCCCATCATCATGTCCTCCTCACTTGACAAGTACAATAAACTGTCATCATGCTGTAGTTATATTTGTGCTGCAATTATTTCTTTTTATTTTTTAATTACCTATATGATATGGTTTGGATGTGTGTCCCCTCCAAATCTCATGTTGAAATGTGACCTTCAGTGCTGGAGGTGGGGCCCGGTGGAGGTGTTTGGGTCACGGGGGTTGATGCCTCATGAGTGGCTTAGTGCCCTCCCGTGGTTATGAGTTCATATGAGAGCTGATGTTTATGCAGCCTGACTGCTCCTCCTCACTCTCTCGCTCCCTGTCTTGCCATGTAATGTGCTGGCCCCACTTCACCTTCTGCCATGAGTAAAAGCTTCCTGAGCCCTCACCAGAAGCAGATGCCAGCACCATGCTTCCTCTACATCCTGCGCAACCATGAGTCAAAATAAACCACTTTTCTTTATAAAGTAACCAGTCTCAGATATTCCTTTATAGCAATGCAAGAACGCACTAACACACTATATGACTTTGTTTACATTATTACTGTTTTTCTGGCTGTGCTGTGAAAGCTTTTGAGAATCTTGGATTGGGATGAAACACATTGTCACTTTTGTTACCGAAGTAATAGTCTTATGTATTTTTTCATTTGAAATTATTTAATTTGGCAATAAGGATTTTAGGAATAAATTCATATCACTAAACAAGGGATAGGTATGATACACAAACGTCTAACAAGCAGATATGAAATGAAAGCTGGAATAGCAATAATCATAGTAGGGAAAAAAATTTTAAAGCAGAAAACAATTAGGATTTCAAGGGATTGTGAAATAATGATAAAAATTATAATTCACTGGTTCAATACATACTGAACCTGTAAGCACCTAATGATGTAGCCAGCCTAAAATGTATTAACAGAATATACAGAGCAGGGAAAAGTGGGCAAATTCACAATCATAGTGAGAGATTTGACCAAAGTTCTTTCAGAAACGGGGCAAAAATTCATAAGGAGATAGGAAGTTTGACCAACACAATTTAAATCTCAATCCAATGGATGCATATGAAATCTTCACCCAATCAGCTGGGCACAGTGGCTCACGCTTGTAATCCCAGCACTTTGGGAGGCCGAGGCAGGCGGATCACCTGAGGTTGCATGTTCGAGACCAGCCTGACCAATGTGGAGAAACCCCGTGTCTACTAAAAATACAAAATTAGCCAGGTGTGGTGGCACACGCCTGTAATCCCAGCTACTTGGGAGGCTGAGGCAGGAGAATTGCTTGAACCCGAGATGCAACAAGAGTGAAACTCCATCTCAAAAAATAACAACAACAAAAAAAGAAATCTTCAACCAATAGAAGTTATTCTTTTTTAAGTATACATACAAATTCTTTTTATGCATAAATGTTTCCAAAAATGTACTAGGTTCCAACACAAAGCAAGTCTCAACAAATGACCAAGATCAATATCATACAATTAACATCTTTTACTCACAATATTAAAAAATTATTTTGTAGGCTATTGTAACAGAATCTTAGGATATAGAAGTTTGTATGGCCCTTAACAGACTATTTCAATGTCTTTCCTTGATAAGTTTAGTTGTTTAAAATTTCCCATTTGTCTAAATTCAAACTAGATCAAAATTTTATTCCAGATCTTTAGCAACTTTGCTGTCAGTATAAAAAAGGTGGAAAGACATACTGAGTATTGTGTAAGCTCTCTGATAAAGAATTACCATTTTTTATGTCTTGGCAAGAAGAAAACTCTAGGAAAGACATAAATCTTGTCTCATTCTATGTGCATATCAAAAGTTATCTATCTAAAGAACAAATGGCTCAATAAAAGAGCAATTGCTCCTGGCAAAGTTATTTAAATGGTACTTTTTCATTTAGAATGGATCATGATGGTTGTTATTACAATGAAAAGATTTGGTGTATTCCAGGCCTGTTTGAGTTGTCTTAAGAATGTTCAAGTTTATTTCTTTCAATAATATTCCGTCTCTGTTAATATATTTCAAACTTTTCAGTTTTATAATATATAAAGTGACATTTGAAGGAGACATTTGAGATCTTGGCCAACACCCACAGTTTAGAGGTGACAAGCCTGAGGTTCTAAGTGTGACACATCATTACTGGAAACAGAAGCCATGGCTTATGATTCTTAACCAGGTATTTTTGTACCAGAATATAGTTTTGTTAAAATATAATTTTAAAATAAAAAAAATCATAACTCTCAGGAAATATGTAATCAACATGTGTAAAAGATTTTCTTTAGCTTATTAGTTAATAAAGAATATCAGTAAGATATAATGACCAGTTCAGAGAGCATTTAAGAAATTAGATATTAATTATCAATTTTAAAAACAAATATTAGGATAAGATTGCTGAGTTAAAAATAAAAGGTATGGAAGTTTTCTGTTCCACTAGACAAAAGTAATTTATATTTCTACAGGACAAACCTCTACAGGTTAACAAGCAACTTCACCAATTCTGGGACTTTTAATCAATAATAACATTGATACGAACTAAATCCCTTCCCCTAGACAATCCTAAGTGGCTTTTCCCCTCATATATTATTGAAAGGACTTTCTGCTCATCTTTTGCATTATTTTCATGGTTTAGATTAGGTCAACCAACTAGGTCTATGTGTCAAATTCAGCTCATCACCTGTTTTGTAAATGAAGTCTTTTTATTTTTTATTCTTTTAGAGATGGGATTTTGCTCTGTTACCCAGACTGGAGTGTGGTGGCATGATCATAGCTCACTGTAACCTCAAACACCTGGGCTCAAGCAATCCTCCTGCCTCAGCTTCCCAAGTAGCTGGGACTATAGGTGCACACCACCATGCCTGGCTAATTTTTTAAAATCTTTTGTAGAGATGGGGTCTTGCTATGTTGCATAGGCTGGTCTTACACTCCTTAGCTCAAGTGATCCTCCTGCCTCTGCCTCTCAAAGCACTGGGATTACAGGCATGAGCCACCATACCCAGCTATGAATGAAGGTTTCTTGGAGTCCAGGTTTGATTTGATTATTTCTGGGGGTGTGTCAATAACATTAATTAATCATACAGTTCTTCTTGAGTTTGCTCTGCCAATCTAGAACTCTACAATATTGAGCAACTACTAAGGCCACAAAATTCACTTCTGTCTAGAAATTTTCAGAAGGAACTTGGGTTGGACTCTTGATCTCTCTTGTTGTTGTTTTCTAAGGCTAGGAAACCAACCCAAAAACATTCCCTCCACTAGATTTTGCCCGTAGTACCTATAAATTTAGGTGAAATCTTCTATTCTAGAGGCCCGTCAAATTTGCTAAGTTCTTTAGCCTTCCAGAATTTTACTTCTTTCCTATTCCCTGTCCTAGGACTCTAGAAGCAGGTCCTGCATCAACTCACATATGTTCCTTAATGGTGAGTTGCTGCCATACTTGATTAAATATGAATCCCTCTCAAATATGACACTCCAAGTGTAGATTTGGTTGCTACAGTGATTTAGGCAGTTAAGTTCTGGTAAAAATAGGCAGAGATTCTTATCAATCCTATGCAAATAACTTATTACCTTGGAAAGTAAGAAGACTCTAAATATTTGCTTCCAAATTTTGAGTGGGTCAGTGACACTTAGATATCATTTAGAACATTTGACTTAAGTTTACAAAAGCATAATCTACTAATATAGCTTAAGAAGAAAGATAGTGATTCTCTATATACTTACTAAAAGTAGAAAATTAAAACAATGTCAGTCATATCCCAGACAAATAATCACAATTAAATTTTCCTCATGAGCTCATTTTGCCCTGGTGATTAATTTTTCTCGCCTTGGATCTGAGGTCAGCGGTCTGCCTTCATATAATACGTCTGCTAGTGGACTGAAAGGAGCCTAGGAGATGATGACTCACTCCACTGTAGAGTCGGAGAATTGTCTAAGCCGTGAGAATTTGGAAACCTATCCCTAAGAGCCTGTTCTTTGCAGAGTACTTGATACTGTCTCTTCTATGAGACTCTGGAACTGTCTTTTGTGCCAGATACCAATTCTAGCCTATACCTTAGAGCAGAGACTTCAGGCAAGCACCAGGAAGCAGAGATGTATTGGCTGTGGTTAATTTATTACAATAACCAATAATATAAGAACAAACGACAGTAAAATCTTCCAATAGGTTTTCATAATGACTTGATCAATGTTTTCTCTGAGGGTAAGATTAGATTATGGAAGGCACTGAAGAATCTCCAAAGCCTTTTTAAAAACCACATAATTTCTGATATATTTATATGAATATTTTAGTTATATAAACAGCCTAAGGAAGCCTGGGCATCTTCTTTGGTTTTATTATTCTTTCTACAAATCTCTTGGAATGGTATTGAACAAGTTAGTAAATAGGAAGCCACCAAACAAACCTAAGTATTTCTAGCATCTTTCATTTTATAAGATAAAAGAACAAATTTCTCAGGTGCCCTCTATGAAACCTGAGAAATAATTCTATGGGTGAATTTTAGGGGATCCAAAGCTGAAAGACAATTTCCAAATTATGAATCTCAAACATAAATGTACATATGTGAATAATTTTGTATAACACATTAATTAATAAGAACTAGATTTATGGTTTGGGAAAATGTGAGAAATTATGTGTATCTAGACAATTTAACAAAGACTTGTTAAAACAAAATTACTGAGTCACATTATAAAACTGGCCAATATCTACCATAAATCTTTGACATTACTTGTTCCACCAGGCAAAAATTATTTGCGTATCTAACAGACAAAATTCTACAGATTAACAAGTAATTTTACAAAGACTAGAACCTTTCATTAATAACAATAAATGAGACAAAAGTGCATTCCTCTATACCTGTGCTGTCCAGTAAGGTAGCCCCTAGCTATTTAAACGTGGCTACTTCAATGTAACTCTAATTAAAATTAAATCTAATGTAAAAAAAGCAGTTCTTCAGTCACACTCTGCACTTTTCTTGTGTTCAGTAGCTACACTTTCTGAGGCTACCATACTGCACATTACAGAAATGTCTTTGGGACAAAGCTGTGCCTATCTAGACAGTGCTTTGGTGACCATGGCCCTTGTATGATATTACTGGGACATGCTGACCACCTTTTTGCCTTATTTCAGATAATTTTTCTAACACTTTTTTTTTTTGAGATGGAGTCTCACTCTGTTGCCCAGGCTGGAGTGCATCTCAGCTCACTGCAACCTCCGCCTCCTGGGTTCAAGCAATTCTCCTGCTTTAGCCTCCTGAGTAACTGGGATTACAGACACCTGCCATCATGTCCATTTTTTTTTTTTTTGTTTGTTTTTGTTTTTTTTGTAGTTTGAGTAGAGAAAGGGTTTTGCCATGTTGGCCAGGCTGGTCTCAAACTCCTGACCTCAGGTGATCCACCCGCCTTGGCCTCCCAAAGTGCTGGAATTACAGGTATGAGCCACCACTCCTGGCCGACACTTTTGTGATAGAATTTATAACAATTTAAAAGTAAAACTAGGTAGTAAATGCCTGTTGCATGAAAGATCTTTTCATATATCATGATGATGCCAAACTGGATAATTGTATGAGTAAACCAAATTATACATAATAATTTTTGGTAGTGTCACATTATAGAGAAGTGGCTTTAGAGCAACACATACTTTTAAAAATGTATAATATTACCAAAATATAGTACGTATTACTTGGTTTACTTGGTTTTATAGGGTTTGATTCAGTCAACCTCTACAAAACCATGCAAGTTGGGATATTTGTGAATGGTCTGGTAAAACTGAGTAGGGTCAAAATGGGAAGATGTGAGGTAAGGCAACCGCAGTATCTAAGAAAATTTGTGCTGCCTTTTGCTTCATGTAGAATTTTATTTTTCTATGCTCGATTATGATGAAATGGAATTACAAATATTGCTGCAAAAGTAACTTTCGTATTCAATAGAACCTAGTTTTATAACAGCACCCAATGGTCAGTAAGGAAATACATTATCTGATTGGATGTTATTAAAATGAAGATAGTTAACTTTATAATAAAGAACTACTTTACAATGGTTTTCTCATTAGCAAAATGAAAGTCTTATTTCCCTGAATTTCATTATTGTAAATTTCTTCATTTAGTAAAAAAAATGGCTATTAATAGCTATTAGGTGCCCATTACATAAACAAGATAGAAACCGGGTCTTCCCATCTGGAGGGTGCAGACTGATAAGGAAGACAGAAAATGAATAACTAATTAATAAATTTTATGAAGAAGTACAAAGGGAAGACTCTAGTCTCTGGGCGTGTGTGTATGGAGGATGCAGTCAAGTAAGTCATCTCCAAGCGAGTGATATTTCAAGAAGACCTGAGGATAAGCAGGGATTTTCTAGGCTAAGGGGGGTTGTGGAGGGAATTGAGTGAGGAATTTAAGGAGATATCAGGTAGATAAGCCCTGACAAAAGAGATAGCATAAGCATTTGAGTTTTTCATTGTATGGGACACTGCCGGAGGGTCGTATGTAATGGCAAAGTATGAACAAATAAGCTATGTTTTGCCAGACAGAAATGTACACTCACCCACGGGAATGTAATCATCAGGAATGGGAAGCTTTAGGGACTTGAAAGTACAGTTTTTAAATGTTATTTCCTTTTGTGGCAAAAAGAAAGAGAACAAATTGGTACAGATTATCTTCATACATCAGATTGCAGAAGAAAACTGCATAAATAAACCACCTCCAAATGACATGCTTCTCATTCACAATTGCTCAAAATGATTCTCTCTGTGGAAGAAAAAACTACTTACATAGTCATGGACTTTCCACAAAGGTCAGTTTTGAACCGTATCATAGTTTACTTATTCACTGTTGACTCTCTGGGTTGTCTTATGCACACAAGGCTTCTTCCCTGGATGGGTTAAGAGTTAAGTCTTGGATGGGCTTATTGGCTTTAGGCATCGAGAAGAGAAAGAGGCTACTCCCTTTGTCTAGAATAACAACCACAATTTTATTGCCAAAAGTACTCAACCTTTATTTATAGTTTCAATTATAGGGCATCTACATTAAGATACGTAAATAACATTAAATTTGATTGCAGAGTTTTATATTAGCTAATGAGTAGATTGATCAAAATTTAATTTTGAAGTTTATCGGGTACATCTTGGCATCATTCTCCCTTTCCACATACCTCTTATGATATATTTATCCAACTCTGTTAGAAATATATGTTGCTGGGTTTGGCATTCTTTCTTGAATGTGAGCACATAATAATCTTTGTATTTCCAGCACTTACCACTGTGCCTGGCAAAGAGAGATGCTCAATATATGTTTATTGAAAGAATAAACAAGGGAAAAAATGAATGTGAACATACCAGGAGAAAGGAGAAATCTTTAAATTATTTTCTTAAATAAATGAATTTTTCACTTCAAATGTATGTGATCACATCTAAATTATTTGACTAAATAATATTGAAGAAGCAAGAATTTTCAAACATAAGAATATCAATATAATCATTCATAATATGTTCAACTTTTATTGAACACCAACTAGGTTCAAATCAGCCATAAAAAGAGGTGTCAGATATGCTTCTTGGCCTTCTGGAAACTTGTGACAAAGTTGAACAAGAAAAATGTGTGCTTAAAAATGTAATGGCCAATGTATAAAATGTATATTAACTGATGAATGGGTACAATAAAAAGTGAGAGATGCCAGACTTTGGAAGGTAAAGAGAAAATGTCTTACAAATCACAGGTTTATAAGAGAGAAGAGCTTACATATTATACCACACTCCTCTGTTCTTAGATGACTAACCACTGAGTCATAATCTTGTCTTTCTGCATATATTTCTTATTATTTATTTTATAGCTGACTGCCTTTGAATACATTGCTTACATTTTCCACATAAGAAGAACTGGAAAAGAGGAGGAAATGAATATTTATTGATCACCTATTGATATAGTTGGGCTCTGTGTCCCCACCCAAATCTCATCTCAAATTATAATCCCCATAATCCCCACATATTGAGGGAGGGATCTTGTGAGAGGTGATTGGATCATGGGGGTGGTTTCCCCCATGCTGTTCTCATGACAGTAAATGAGTTCTCTTGAGATCTGATAGTTTTGTAAGTGACAGTTTCCTCTCTTTCTCTCTCTCTCACCTGCTGCCATGTAAAACATGCCTGATTCCCCTTCCGCCATGATTGTAAGTTTCCTAAGGCTTCCCCAGCCATGCAGAACTCTGAGTCAATTAAGCCCCTTTCTTTATAAATTACCCAGTCCCGGGGAAGTTCTTTACAGCAGTGTGAAAATAGACTAATAGACCTATCATATCCCAGGCATTGCAATCAGATTTTTCCATAATGTACCTCTACCTTAAATCCCTTTTTAGAACATAACCACATTCATCTGTTTTTTAATTTAATCTGTACCTTTTGCTAGTTGTGGAACAAAACTTACCTGAATGTTTTTCATAAAACAATTTTGTTGTAATATACTTTACCTAAAATAAGCCTCACCTATTTTAATTGTAAACTCAATGAGTCTTGAAAAATGTATATCTCTGTGCAACCATGGGTGTCTTCAAGATAGAGAATATTATCACCCCCCAAACTTCCCTGATGCTTCTTTGCAGTCAACCCTCATCTTGGGCTGCCTTTAATATGCTATTTGTCACTATAAGTTGATTTGCCTTCTCTGGAATTACATATAAATGGATCATACAATATGTACTCTTTTGTATATGTCTGCTTTCACTCGGTGTCATGTGTTTTGTTTCATTTTAATTGATTAGTTTTCAATAGTATTCCACCATATAGAAATACTACCTTTTGGCCAGGTACGGTGGCTCATGCCTATAATCCCAATACTTTGGGAGGCTGAGGCAGGTGGATCACCTGATGTCAGGAGTTCGAGACCAGCCTGGCCAACATGGTGAAACCTCATCTCTACTAAAAATACAAAAAGTTAACCAGTCATGGTGGCGGGCACCTGTAATCCCATCTACTCGGGAGGCTGAGGCACTAGAATTGCTTGAACCTAGGAGGCGGAGGTTGCAGTGAGCTGAGATCGCGCCATTGCACTCCAACCTGGGCAACAAGAGCGAAGCTCTGTCTCAAAAAAAAAAAAAAGAAATACAGAAATACTACCTTTTTAAAATCAATTTTTCCTGTTGATGTACACTTAATCTTTCTCTTTCTTTCTTTCTTTCTTTCTTTCTTTCTTTCTTTCTTTCTTTCTTTCTTTCTTTCTTTCTTTCTTTCTTTCTTTCTTTCTTTCCTTCTTTCTTTTCTACTACAGATAAAGTTGCTATGACTTTGATCTTCAAATCTTTGTGTGGCATATTTTTATTTCTCTTGATAAATATCTAAGAGTGGAATGGCTGAGTCACATGCTAAGTGTACATTTAGCTTTGTAAGAAGTTGCCAAATTGTATTCCAAAGTGATTATTGCATTTTACTTTCTCCAGTACAAATAGTTTCTCTACATTCTCATCAGCATTTCGTATTCTTAATATTTTTAAGTTTAACCCTTCTAGTGGGTATGTAGTGGTATCTCATTATGATTAATTTGCATTTCTTTGAAGGCCTAATGGTATTCAGTATCTTTATGCGAGCTTATTAGGTATGCATATGTCTTCTTTTGAGAAATGTCTACTCAAATAATTTGCCCATGTAGATGTGTAAGAGTTATCTATATATTCTGGATACAAATTATTTGTAAGATATATGTATTGCAAATGTGTTCTTCTCTCATTCTGTAGCTTGCCTCTTTATTTTCATAACAGCTTAATTTGATGTAGTCCCACTTACCTATTATTGTCTTTTATGGTTTTTCATGGTCTGGTGACAAGTTCACAGAGGAAGAATTCATCTCAAGGCTACAATTATTAAAATTCAGTTACTTGATTGATTCTGCATAAGGCAGTAATGATTTCTATAAGGACTTTTCTATAAGAATGATTGTATCTTATGTTTTCTATTAGCTAATCCCCCAGATAATGAAACAATTCTCAGACATTGTCCTCCTAACCCCTTAGATGTCTAAATAGAAAGAGTTATAGAGCGTCAGGGATATGAAGGAAATAAGTCATTCTTGCTATCCTTACGTTGAATAAATATTTTAGTATTCAGACCATTTTTCCAACACAAATTTCCAGAACGTATTTTTATTAAAGAGAGCAATGTAGCATAACTCATCTGGATATTAGAAGAAGAAAGCAAATGAGTACCTTCTTTCCAGTGTTTTATTTATAGGATGCCTGCCTGAGTTTCCACAGCTTGACAGTGGAAAGTCTCTAGTCAACGTATCACCTTCTCTCAAGTAGAATCATGACCCGGCAATGGCTAAAGTGGTCCTGTTGGCACAGTGAGAGCTTTCTAATTAATTAGAGCTAGGTATGCATGCTGGATTAGCAACTTTGGCAAGTCTCTTAAATATTCTGAGCCACAGTTTTCTTCATTTGTAAAATGTAAAGCTTGGGATATATAAGCCAGTATATAGCAGGCTCTCACTAAGTGATAGACAGATAGACATAGACAGATGATAGATAGATAGATAGATAGATAGATAGATAGATAGATAATAAATAGATAGAGATAGACGATAGATAGATAGATAATATAAAGAATGAAATGAGGAGATTTTATTGCTAGTGCATTTTTATTAACAGAAGAAAGGAGGCTGAGAAATTGATGAAAACATATAATAAGACTAAAACTTGGTCTTCATTTTCAATAAACTCTACCTAGGTTTTTGGTCATGATGATAATCTAATAACCTGCTTTCATAAGAAGCATTTATTCTGGAAGTCACGGATACTAAATAATGTCCCTGGCATACAAAACCTAAGAGGCAAGTGGTATCACAATAATTTTCAAAGATAAGGCGAAATACAGTTAAATGTTACTAAGACCTTATCTCCCTATGACACCTTTTAAATTTTTAATTAGTAAATCAAAACTTGAAAAATACAAAAGGACTACATTAGAACACTCACCTACATTCCTCTGCCCATCCCACCATGTCACCCACAGCCCTGTTCCTTAAAGCTAAAGTGGTTTATTACCTATTCAGGGTTTCCTTTTGCCAATACAGTCAAAGATAAATGTATATTCTTTCCTACCTTTTGTCACACAAAAGTTAGTGTACTAAGCTCACTGTTGCGCATCTGGCTTTTAAGAAATATAGTGGCCATGAGAAGCCAATAAGAATCATTCCAATCTTAGGTACTGTGCTGCTGAACCAAGAACTCTAAGCTCTTTTTTTCTTCTTTTTTTAAGACAGGGCCTCGCTGTGTTGCACAGGTTGGAGTGCAGAGGTATAATCTCAGCTCACTGCAACCTCTGACTCTTGGGCTCAAGCCATCCTCCCACCCCAGCCTCCCAAGAAGCTGGGACTACAGGCATGCACCACCATGCCCAGCTAATTTTTTGTTTGTTTGTTTGTTTGTATTTTTTGTAGAGACAGGGTCTTGCCATATTGCCCAGGCTGGTCTCGAACTCTGGGCTCAAGTAGCCCACCCACCTCTACCTCCCAAAGTGCTGGGATTATAGGGGTGAGCCACTGTACCTTGCCTCTAAGCTTTCTTTAAGTAAAAAGTGACCTACCTACTGGCAATGACTTAGTTCTCCTTTTGCCTAGAGACAGAAGGTGACAGTAGGTAAAAAGTCAAGGCCTCTACAATGTCTGAAGACATAATCTAGAGTTAAATACTTGTGAAAACAAGCCCTGAGGATTCTGACATTCTACCTTCTGGCAAAATCAGTCTTAAGGAGTTTGTTTTAGCCTGAAGGCTTGTGCTACAAATCAAAGTATATTTCAGCGTAAAAGTTAATGCAGCTTTTAATAGAGGAGTGAATGTTTTCATATGCAAAGCTTGAAAGGGAAAGAGAATCTAAAGCAGTCTTATTTTTCTGATTAGGACAAATGACCAGGAGAAGGCCTTTAAGGCAATTGTTTGCAAGGTGACTTAATTGTCACCCTAGAGGAAACTGTAAGCCTCTTGAAACACTGTCCTTCAGGAAATTTATAGGAGAGACCTTTCTGGCAGTCGTAATGGTGGGTGGAGCACAGTGTTGAAGTCATTATTGTACATGCAGTTTATTTGATGACTAAACTGCCTGGAAGCAGTTTCATCTTTCTGAGTTTGTAAGCATCCTAGCTTGTTTTTCAATAACCTAAAAGTACATGTATATGATGTTACTTAAATCTATCAGAACGGAAGGCAGGAGGAAGTTGGGGTCAGTGATACTAATATCATAGAGTATAAGGTCATTTAAATCATTCGTAATTTATTTTCTAAGAATACATTTGCTATGTCTGCAATAGATTGGCCTTCATTTCTGTGTTTTGCCTCTGCTGATAATCAAGTTTATTTGCATTTTCTGAGTATAAAGCAAGTAATTATGAGAACAAGTGCCCTGAAGACAGCTGAGTGGTAGGTGTAAGGCAGTCTGGCTTCCAGATTTTCTATGTTTCTAGATTGTGAGAGAGAAAACAGCAAATCCCTGGAGTCTAACCACAAGGAGGATGCTGCCCACTTGCATATGAAGACCAAAAGCTTCCAGTTGCATAACACTGTGCTTACCTCTGTGGATGTTGGCCATATCCCAGGACCTTGATAATAGGGCTCATGCCTCCTAAATTGTGCAGGAAAGCCTTGCAAATTTTGCATCTATGTCAACTCACCCTGTGAGGTCAGCTTTTGGCAGGATGACCAGACCATGTACTACTTTTGGAAGCCTGCAGAAGTTGCTGGCAATCCTCAGAAGTGTGTCTTCCAATTTGGAACAAGATTTTGAAGCCTAGATAGAAACAGAGAAAATCACTTTTCTTCCGGGTCCTGTATAACATAATCTCAAGCTTTCTTGGACGCCCACTCTTATTGCCTAAGCCAATTATTGTGTATCTGGCCCTTAATTCCACACTACTCTGCAGCATCTCATTCAGCTATTGTGCTATTTAGCTTTTACATACTGTAGTTTTCAACACTTTATGTCACTATATTAACAAAACTGAATTAGAAGCTCTTTTGTGGCAATATTCTATTATTCATTCATCCCATATTGATTGAGTTCCTACTATGAATCAGATCCTCTTCTAGGGGCTGATAATAGAGTTCCTGTTATCTTGGAGCTCCGGACAGTACAATGCAAATATGGAAATGCATCTATAATATGTCAGATGTGAATAATTAATGAAGATCAAGGGCCAAGAGAGTAGGAGCTGGTTTCCATTGAATCATGAGGGAAGAAAACTCAGTCCGTGTGGAACTAGGCAGAGTCCTGAGTTTAGTGAGGGAATGAGCCATTCAGACAATAAATACGGGAAAGAGCACCTAAGGCAGAGAGAATGATGATTGGTGGATGCCTGGTCCTTGCATAGCAGTGTGTTTGTCACATTCCAGGAAGATCAAGAAGGTAAATATGGCTAGAATAAAGAGGGAGAGGGGAGAGTAATAGGAGGTGAGATCAGATACACAACAAAGAGCCACAGAGGACAGAGCGAATCAGCTCATAGATCCTTGATAGAACTGTGGCCTTTATGCCCAGTGAGATGGGAAACCCTTGAAGAGGTGGGACAGATGAGAGACATGCACTGTCACATGTTAACGGTTCACTTGAAGGCTCTTAGGAAATTGACTGTAAGGGAGCCGGGGTGAAACACAGACCAGTTACAGAGATACCACATCACAGTCCAGACAAGGGATTTTAGTGGTGAAAACTAGTGCCTAGAGGGGTGATTCTGATGTAATTTATATCCAGCAATCATCCCTCAAGAGAATTTGGGCCAAGCAATTTGCCTGAATCTGTGCTTTTTACCGTTGTACTAATCTGTTAAAATAGACTTTATAAATGTTATATTAAGTGAATAAATGTTATATTAAGAAGATAGATTGATTTCATTCATTGGAAAGTGTGTGAGCCATGGCTACTTGTACATCTCTTAGGTAGCTCATACTGGACTGAGACAAAATGATTAGCAGATTTGGATCTTTAATATTTCTTCTACCTTTCATGTCACATTTTAGGATAAAGTTCTAGTTATTTATTTTTATTTCAAAATGTGATAAAGAAATCTTCTAAGAGAAGATAAAAACCTGTTTTTATTTTCCTTTAAGATTTGGACTATACTCATATTCTAGCATTTTGAGGCTTAGACAGTAGGTGACTATATCTCATCATTAGCAATCTAGACCCAACAACTTGTTTCTTTTTGAAGGAGAATGTAGAGCGGGTCAGGCCCAAGGCTATCCGAGGAAGAAAAATATTTCAGAAAATGTTCTTTTCATCACAGTCACACAAATGACACATGTTTGGGGTAATGGATATGATAATTATTCTTATTTGATCATTACATGTACACATTGTATACATGTATTGAACTATCACAATATACCCCCTAATTATGTACAGTAATTATGTGTCAATTAAAAATAATAATAGCCTTTCCATTTACCCAGAGAGGGTCCATATGGCATTATTCTGAATTCCCCTCAGAACTTAAAGGGAAACTTTTATTTTTTTTTTTTTTTTTTTTGAGACGGAGTCTCGCTCTGTCGCCCAGGCTGGAGTGCAGTGGCGCGATCTCGGCTCACTGCAAGCTCCGCCTCCTGGGTTTACACCATTCTCCTGCCTCAGCCTCCTGAGTAGCTGGGACTACAGGCGCCTGCCACCACGCCCGGCTAATTTTTTGTATTTTTAGTAGAGACGGGGTTTCACCGTGGTCTCGATCTCCTGACCTTGTGATCCGCCCGCCTCGGCCTCCCAAAGTGCTGGGATTACAGGCGTGAGCCACCGCGCCCGGCCTAAAGGGAAACTTTTACAATGGCCAGAGACTGTGATGTCCTGAACACGAAAGAGGAGGATGTCCTCAAATTTCTTGCAGCAGGAACTCACTTGGGTGGCACCAAGCTTGACTTCCAAATGGAACAGTACATCTGCAAAAGGAAAAGTGATGACATCTGCATCCTAAATCTGAAGAGGACCTGAGAGAAGCTTCTGCTGGTGGCTCATGCCATCATCACTGTTGAAAGCCCTGCTGATATCTGTGTCATATTCTCCAGGAACACTGGCAAGTGGGCTGTGCTGAAGTTTGCTGCTACCACTTGAGTCACTCCTATTGCTGGCCACTTCACTCCTGGAATCTTCCTGCACCAGATCCAGGCAGCCTTCCAGGAGCCATGACTGCTGGTGGTTACTGATCCCAGTCTGTCACAGAAGCATCTTAAACTAACCTGCCTACCATTGCTCTGGGTCACACAGGTTCTCCTCTTTGCTGTGTGGACATTGTCATCCCATGCAACAATGAGAGGCCCCTCACTGGGCCTGACATGGTGGATGCCAGCCTGGGAAGTTCTGCATAAGCATGGCATCATCTCCCATAAATGCCCATGGGAGGTCATGCCTGATTGCTACTTCTACAGGAATCCTGAAGAGATTGAATAGGAAGAGCAGGCTGTGGCTGAAATTCCCAGGAGGAATTTCAGGGTAACTGGACTGCTGCATCTCTTGAGTCCAGTGCTACTCAGCCTGCAGATACCCCTGGGCCCACTCAGCAGTTCCCTACTCAAGACTGGAGCTCTTGGCCTGCCACAGAAGCCTGGTCTGCAACTCGACTCCTCAGGCCACCAGATGGGTAGGAACAACCACTGAGAGGTCTTAAGCTGTTCTTTCACAGACTCTAAAGCAAGATGGAAATAAGCTTGATGGAAAACAACCATCAGTTTCTAAAAATATTAATAATAATAAAAGCAAAAAAGTATTTTTAAAAGTCATTAGAAGCATTCACACTGTCAATCAGTATTTATAAATATTTATTGGGATATGTATTCATAAGTATTTATGGATATTTATTAGCTACCATGCTGGCCAAGATAAATAGATACAAAGGTGGATACTGCAGTCTGGTTGATGAAATAGCAACCAATATACAGCTACATAGAAGAGTGATTCCATCCACAGGATACAGATGTGTAGGATGCTATGAAAACTTAGAGAAGGGAGGCGGTCTCACTCTATATGGGTGAAGCATGCCACAAGATATTGATATGTGAGATGAGGCTTCAAGGAGGTGCATGTGGACAAGCAGGTCCACTGACAAGTTTTAGTCTTTGTTTGAGAAGACTGAAATTAGTAGGGACTCCCTCTAAAAATGAAATAGTCCACAACTGAAGAAAAACTTGAAGATTACGCCAGTGTCATCAGATGGCAAGAATATCCATAGATTAGGTCTCAGGTGTGAGGTAAGACTCCTAATTGCTAATTGGATGAGACAAAAATCGTGAGGTTGACTGTGGTTTCTGGATGGTAAGCATGTTACTGCTACTGGGAGGATTCGTGATAAGACCTGAGCCCTCAGTGGTGTCAATAATCTTTAAAGACTTGTTTTGAAGTATTGCTATATGGGTCATACTTTATTCCATGAAAAGTTTCCTGAAATATTGCAAGGGTTTTTGAAAAACAAATTTGGCCTTATTTTATACAGATCAGAGATGCTTGTAAATATAAGAATCTTACAACTAATTGTTTTTATGTAGTTAACACTCTTTTCGTCTTTGGAGGCATTCAAGCTTGCTATTAAGATAGAGAGGCTGAAATAAATCAGCTTTGATGCAGATTCTGGCTCTAGTACCTACCTGCTATCCTTCTTTACTTTAATTAGCCTTTGTTTTGTCATCAAAAAATTGAGAGAATAATAGTGCCTTCATCACAGAAATATGATGGAAACACAATCAATATACGTAAAGCACTTAGCAAAATGGCTGGCATGTGTTAAGTACTTAATGCGTAAGATTTCTTATTATACTCAATCCCCAGTTCACTTTTTGTACACTTGCATTTCATAATGATTTTGCCTCAAGTAACACACTAAATTATATAACACAAACCAACCTTTATCTAAGAATTCTGGCTTAGGGGATATGATAGAATATGCTTCCTGGTAGTGAAGAAAAACAGTACAGAGATTTAATGTTTCTCTGTAAGTAAAATAAAATCAGTGTCTATATATCTAAAACTTGTGTATGTGCTTCAGATTCTTTTGTAAAGTTTCACCAGGCAAGACCAAGACAGGATTTTTATGTTTGGCTTTGTTATACCCTAGCCTGCTCTCCAAAGAGCTGCACTTCCTCCCCACAATCTCCAATCCTATATAGCCTCAAGTTTCTCCTCAACTGCCTTCATTTTTGCTTGTGAAAGAAGAACTCTATCTTGTATAACATTTTCTGTCCCCTCCTGATAATGAAAATTTGACGGCTCAATGTCTCACTCTCCATATTACCTTATAGAAGAATCCTAGTTAATATAATAGTAATTGTTAATATCTATGGCCTACTTCCAAATGACATGGATAAACTAACAAGTCCTTTTAATACATTGGCTTTGTTTTAGTATTAAATAGATTTAAACAAAAATAAAAACCTGGGTAAGATCAATGCCATTTTGCCATGAATATGAGTTGTAAATTGAGAAAGATGGCTGGTGAGGCTTAACGAATGACCACAGTGGATAATTCAGTCTGAGGAATGTGAGAGGACTTTTAAACAAAATCTGAATAATAGGTCTTGACATTTCAGTGCACATGTGTTTCTGTGTATGTGCCCACATGCATGTATATGAGTTCATTTAAATTCTTTTGCTTCTCACACTTTGCCTACCAAATAATTATGATATTCCAAAATATGCATGGGTTTCAGAGCCAATGTTAGTTATTAAATTGTGTAATTAGACTTTGCAGCTCACGTATTTTATATTCTCATAAAGACTTTATGCATAAAGACTTTTGTGCATAAAGACTTTATTAAAAGTTTCTCGGCTGGGCACGGTGGCTCAAGCCTATAGTCCCAGCACTTTGGGAAACCAAAGGAAGGCAGGTCGCTTGAACCCAGGAGTTCGAGACCAGCCTGGACAACATAGTAAAACCCCATCTTTACAAAAAATACAAAAACTAGCCATGCTTGATGATGCACACCTGTTGTCCCAACTACCTGGGAGGCTAAGCTGGGAGGATCACTTGAGCCCAGGGAGGTGAAGGTTGCAGTGAGCTGAGATGGTGCCACTGCACTCCGACCAGGGCAATAGAGTGGACCTTGCCTCAAAAACAAAAACAAAACAAAAACAAAAACAAAAGACTTTCTCAGTGGTTGATCCTATTCTATTTAAAATTATAATATTTCATTATATCTACGAAATAATTTGAGTTCTCTTAAGAATTTACACATTTCCTGTGAGGATGCTGTGATAAAGATATAAGCACTAAAGGGACTTTGGAGTGCTCTCTAGAAAAGTCAGAATGATTATTGTCGGAATTTGATGAGATCGATTCTCCCAGAACCTCACAGCAGTTCTCACTTCTATGCCTTAACATACTGGGATTCACTATGACATATGTCACAAATAATTTCTTATTAATAAAGTACAAACATTTCCAAATGAGTTGCTTAAGTTTACATTGATTTAAAACTCTCCCTAAAACAACGTGGTCCTCTTAAGTGTGAAAAAAGGCAGTAGTTACAGATATTTTGTGTATGGCTTAAAACATGGTCTCAGACTATAGTGGGACTATGAGTCCCCTGGGGAGGCTGATAAAATGCAGATAGATGGACCCAACCTAGGTTGAGGCACAAATTTGCATGTTTAACGAGTAACTCAGGTGATTCTGATACAGATGCATAGACATCACATTTTCACAAACAGTGGTGATGGGGTCAAAGGAAAGCTTCCCCTCTGTCCTTTATAGGTTCACTGAAAATGAACTGACAAAAGACCGATTAATAGGGGAAAAAGGCAAACAGCATTTATTTTAATGTGTATATGGACACAGAAGCCATACCCAAAATATGAAACTCAAAAAGGAGCTAAATGGTTGAGGTTCACATATGCTCTTTGTAGAAGAAAGGTGTACAGACCCAGGAGGAAGATATCATTTTGTAAACTATTCTCTTTGGAAGATAGATGGAACAAACTACGGAAGGTGAGGGGCAGAACACAGGTTGTCTTATTATGCAGGTAAAGTTCCCCAGGTAACCTCTGGGAGCTGCCATTAGAAGAATAGCTGAGAAGACTGTCTGGGCATGGTGATGACTTCCAGTCTCTTTTCTTCTTCCTTGGTGTGATCCTTCCTGGTTATTGATGGGGTTCCTAGGGAGGGGGCCTTAAGACAATTGGATTTCTTTAGAAAGAATCTTCCTTAGATAAGAAAATTTCAGACAGAGTCCCTCCCAGTGATTCTGGAAAGAGGATCTGAGAGACAGGGAGGTAGGGGAAAGTCAGAGAGAGACCTTGGTTCTTAGGCTTATTTCTATGATCTTTCCATTTTGAAAGCACTCAGCACGCTGAAGAGCCAGGTTTTGGAGAGTCATTTTCTGAGCCCAATGGCAGCTTGACTTCACCAATCTCAAAGAGACCTCTTAACTTCCTTCCAACCCAAATCCCTTACTCTAATTCTCAGTCTCTAGGACCTGCTGGGGTATATTCTCAGCCAAAGGAGTTTTGGCTCACAGAGCCTAATTCCTTACAACAGGTGCTGACATCTGCTAATTCCTAATGAGTTACCCTCCTACTCAACTCTATTATGGGAGATTGCAGAGGGATTCTCTAGATTGTATTTCACTTCCACCTACAAAGAAAACTGAAAAACAGGTTTTTTTTAAATTTCTAAATAGAATGTTATATTTTTTAAAAGCTACTGAGTAGGATAAGAGAGTCCAAAGAAAGCTACAGTTATTAGCGACTTATCTTGACATAAGGAGAGATAATACAGAAGGAACAAAGGAATAACATTTTTCTAATATTCATAAGTGCAAAATAGAGGCTTTGGATTTGGGTGGGGGGTTGTTTTTTTTTTTGCCTCAAGCTCTAATAATGTTAGCTGTATTTTTACTGTCAATTAATACCTCTTAGTAATTGTGCTCTTTGTTTTGGAATTTTAAGAATAACTACTGTTTAAAAATCTATAGAGACAAACTTTTAAATATACCTCCTGTTATTGAATGGCCCATCATTGATGTTTGGGATTTTGCATCAATTAATGTCATAATTTCAACAATTCTGTGCTTGAACTAAAAAGATAAATGACTCATGCTATATTTATGTACAACAGAAGTTACCTCCTGTTATTGAATGGCCCATCATTGATGTTTGGGATTTTGCATCAATTAATGTCATAATTTCAACAATTCCGTGCTTGAACTAAAAAGATAAATGACTCATGCTATATTTATGTACAACAGAAGTTCCAGCTTTCCTCACTAGTCACTCTAGTATGTCTCTATCCATTCATATATGTAAAGGGAACTGCTTCTCTCCATTTTTTATCATTTAAATTAATGATCATTTTCAGAATCTTATAATGATCCAGTGCTAGAATATTATAAAACAAATATTCTATTAACAGTCAGCAATCTGAAGATGTAACTATCTCTTGAAATGTTAGGAATCTTTGTTTTTTATTTGCTTGAATAGAGAAGGATAACATTACAAATTTTACTTGAATTTTTAATGTTTAAAGTTTTAAATTGCACTGAACAACTATATAGAAATTGGACCGCCCTTCCTTCCTTCTTTTCCTCCTTTCTTTTCATTGTCACTGATACAACACCTATTCATTGTCAGTCAATTTGGCTAACACTAAAGAAACAAAGACCCAGCCTTTGACAGATCTCCAGGAGTTAATGATCTAGTTGCAGAGGCAGAGGAAGGACACAGTAAACCCAATAGAAGTTAGTAAGTACTGTGGAAGCATCAGATACTGAGTTCACTGAAGGAATTCATTCATTTTTGGAGTGCCAGGCTCTGTCTCAGTGCTGAGGATGCAGAGTACATTCACTGAATTCAAGACACTCAGCTTACAGAGAAGAATGATTAATTATAATACAATGCTATAAATCTAATGATAGAAAATTGCACTGAATATTTCAAAAAGCAAAGAACCTGTAAGTCAATGGAAACAAGGTGCCATTTTCTGGAAGAGAATATAACAGAAATGAGTCTTTGGTGATGGGCAGGAGTTAGCCAAGCAAAAAGCAGAAGGCCACAGTCACAGGTTATAAAGCATGTTGGAGAGGAGCAACAAACAAAATGTTACTTCTGGGGAATTGAGTTCTATGCGGAGAGTAGAGAGTTGTAAGTGGAGAATAAGGCAGATGACAGTCTGTAGAGAGGCCCGTGGCCACCTGAAGAGAAAGGACTTTATCCTGCCCTGGAGAGACACTGAAGTTAAGAGGACAGTCAGACAACTTTACCTTTTACACCCTGGCAGTTGTATAGCCAATTGGTTTGAGAAAGACAATACTAGGAGCTTGGGGCACTGGAGAAGTTCATGTGAGAGGGCAGGGACAGTAGTGCTGAAGAGGATAGTAGCAGAGATATAAAAGAGGTGAGATCTGTAGCACTTACTGGTTCGCTGATAAGAGGAAGTGATGTAGAGGGGGAAAGTCAAGAAAGACACCCCAAGTTCTAGCTTGGTTGACTAGATGGAGGGCAGTGCTAGTGACTGAGACTGTTGGAGGTGAAATAGGCATGCAGAAAATGATTACTTTGCTTTTGGACACGTTGATTTGAGGTGGCTGTGTATCCTTCGATGAGCCATCCCAGGTAATTAGATATTTGAATGTTGGAGTGGGCATTTGAGAGATTAAATAGACTTGGGGGTCACAGATTAAAGGGATCGTTGAAAAACTCTTTTGAGTTTTATTTTGGACACAACGAATTTAGGAAGTCATTGGAATGTAGCAATGCCCCTACAAAACTCAGAAGTGAGGTTAAGTGAAAAAAACAGTAGCATATTCACGGACTGTATTTCTCTGAGAATACCCGAAGTAGGACTGACTAGGCAGTTAAATCTACCCAGGTGATGGAGGAAGATGTAAGAGATACAGGGAAATTGATGAAGCATAGAATAAAGAAGCACAATAAGAAATTGAGCATCACATGTATGAGGATGTGGGAAAGCAGTTGAGGAGATGACAGAGTCATTACAGAAAACACTGAGCCAGGAAATTATAGAAAATACTGAGCCAGTTCCTGAAATGAAAATTTCTCTGGTTATCACTTCTCTTGGGCTACAAAGTAACAATTTACACTAGCTGGGGTTTCATAGTCCTCAGTGGCCCCAACAGGCTCATGCCCTTAGATCCAAATTGTGGCGTTATGATAAGGAGCTTGTTCTTCCCATCACAGAAGTTATTACTACTTGCAGCCATTCAATTTAGCACTTCATGACATACAGGTGTGCATTTTTCTGTACTTGCTTTGCATGTAAATTGAGGCAGTGGTGAACACAGTGGGTGGTGAGCTCACTTTTTTAAAATTTATTTTTAAATTGTAAGCTGACAACTTATAATTTTCCATATTTATGGGCACTAACTGTCACATTAAGCCATAGCCTCGGTTCATTCAGTCTTATGGGTGGTGACTCGCAACTCTGGCTAGCAACTGGAATCATTTGGGGAGCTTTAATTAAAGACTGATGAAATAATACACGCCTCAAAGATTATGAGTTAATTGCTCTGGGGTGGGGCCCAAGGTCTCATAAATTTTAAAAATAACCACCAGGTGATTCTCATGTGCAAACAAGATTGAGAATCATTGCTGTAAAGTAAGAAAACACCTGCTTTACCAAATCAGAGTAGCTGCGAAGAAATTGAATAAAATAGGGAATGTGTGGGAGAGTGTATTCACATGGTGGGGGCATTGAGGAGTGAAATAGCAAAGTCCTAAGAAAGCAGCAAGAAAGGTTTTCTGTTTGGGGTTTATTTGTTATTTTTAACATTTAAAGTTACCTGTGGCAGGTAGGCAATTGACTGGAGCAGTAGGCAACCTAGAAGTTTCTCTGTTCCTCCCAGCAGCCAGGAGGTCTATGAAAGTCCCTTATCAGCAGAGCAGAGATGCTGCTGTGGCAGGCATTCTACAGGACATTGATCCCACCATGGAGGAGTTCCACCAGCGCATATTTATAGTTGCCTGCCTTGGGGAGTCTGTCTCTTTTTCCAAGCTGTCCACTTGGCTGTCTACTTGTTGCATCTATCTCCAGAGAGATATAAAGGAGGTGACTGACTGATAGGGGAAGTGATATAGAGGGGGAAAGTCAGAAAGGACACCCCAAGTTCTAGCTTGGGTGACTAGATGGAGGGCAGTGCTAGTGACTGAGAATTTTGGAGGTGAGGCAGGCATGAAGAAAATGATCAATTTGCTTAACATTGATTTGAGGTGCCTGTGTCACCTTGGAAGAGCTATCACAGGTAATTAGAAATTTGAATGTGGGAGTCTAGGCATGTGAAATATTAAATAGATTTGGGGGTCACAAGATTAAAGGGATCATTTTAAAAACTCTGAGTTTAATTTTGGACACAATGAACTTAGGAAGTCATTGGAATGTGGCAATGCCCCTACAAAACTCAGAAGTGAGGTTGAGTGAGAAACCAGCAGCATATTCATGGACCATTTTTCTTCCATGCCTTGTATTCTAGTACCTCGTTGAACCTGCAGGCTTAACTAGTTAATCATTGTTTGGCCTTGGGCAAGTTATTCTAATTCCTCTACTTTGTATTTCTTCATCTGTACATAAGTTTGCTGTGAGGGTAAAATCAGATAACACATCTAATGTACCCATCTCAGTGGTAAACAGATTGTATTAAGCCCACAGAAAAAAATGGTGATTTTTCTTTTTAATGGCAGCCACAATAATGTAGCCTGATCTTGTGTAAATCAAGTGGCAGTGCAGTTCTATGCATTATTTATTTTTTATTTTATTATTTGTTTTCTTCTTCACCTAGATTTTTCCCTAAAACAAAAACATGTCTATAAGCTTTTACAGGTACGTCCAATGTAATGAACAACAGAAGAAATAAGAAAGATATCTGTGTACGTTAATTGCTTGGTAATTTGCACATAAATTATCTCAACGCATAATTTATGTCACTTATCACACCCAATAGTTTCGCTATTTCATAAAATACTAAGTTAATTTCCAGCCCACTGGAGCCATACACACTCACACACTTGGTGTTTAGAATAAATATTTGTACCAGCAGACCCAACTGTTTATGGATTCTCTACTTCCACTTAGAGAGATTAGACTAAGAAAATGGTGCCCTGTTTACATAATGAGGGTTAAACAGGACTGTTCTTTTTGAATGTGTACACTTGTTTAAAAAAATGCTTTATAAATTGCATTAATGATATGGTTTGGCTCTGTGTCCCCACCTAAATCGCATCTTGAATTGTAATCTCCAGGTGTTGAGGGAGAGACCTGGTGGGAGGTGATTGGATCATGGGGGCAGTTTCCCCCATGCTGTTCTCGGGATAGTGAACGAATTCTCATGAGATCTGTTGGTTTTATAATTGTTTGTTCCTCTCTTGTTCTCTCTCCTGCCACCATGTGAAGAAGGTTTTTTCTTCCCCTTCACCTTCTACCATAATTGTAAGTTTCCTGAGACCTCCCCAGCCATGGCAAACTGTGAGTCAATTAAATCTCTTTCTTTTACAAATTTCCCAGTCTCAGGTAGTATCTTTATAGCAGTGTGAGAATGGACTAATAATATTAGCTATATGAATATAAGTTATTGTTAGCAGAAAAAGGAGTCTTGATCTAGACCCCAAGAGAAGGTTCTTGGATCTAGTGCAGAAAGGAATTCAAGGCAAATTGCAAAGTACAGTGAGAAGAAATTGAGCTTTATTGAAAGCTCCTCCATTACAGAATAGGGTGTCCTCAGACAGCAAGTGGAGGAACGCACCGTCTTTGTTTCTAGTTTTTCTTATATAGGGATCTTGTCTATGTAAAGGTAAACTAAGCTTAAGCTATGCCTGTGTGTAGGTGGGCTGACAGCATGACAAAACTTATCATTTTATTGATTTAAAGAAAACTATTCCTGACATTTTAATGTGTAAATGCATCAAAGCATAACTATAATTATCCTGAAAGCATATATTGTTATGAGTATTGAGACATCTGGACTTTCTGTTGTTGTAGGAGTTTGTCCTTGTAGGTATCTTTATATTGTTTCCTGAGTAGTAAATATCTTATGACCATGTGACTGGCAATAAATGTGCCTTACTAGTTTTGAGATAGAGTTGACTTTAAAATAGTGTCAACTCTGACTCTCCTGGGCTCCTGCATCCCTGACATTATTGCTATTAGGATGCTGATTTATTGACTCTTCTGTGAAAGAAAAAGGTTGAGAATAGGACATTTTCAGTACACAGCATATTGCTCTGTTGGCACTTTGTAAACGCTTGCTTACTTGCATTTTTAAACATATCACTTAAGGCTGGGCATGGTGGCTCACACATGTAAACCCAGCACTTTGGGGGGCCGAGGCAGGCGGATCACCTGAGGTCAGGAGTTCGAGACCAGCCTGGCCAACACGGTGAAACTCCGTCTCTACTAGAGATACAAAAATTAGCCAGGTGTGGTGGTGTGCACCTGTAGTCCCAGATGCTTGGGAGGCTGAGGCAGGAGAATCACTTGGACCCGGGAAGCAGAGGTTGCAGTGAGCCGAGATCACACCAGTGCACTCCAACCTGGGCAACAGAGCAAGACTCTATCTCAAAAAATTAAATAAATGAATAAATAACTTAAAACTTTCACCTGAAAAGGATTTGGGATTCAAAAATAGTTTCTCTGTGGCATCAGGTTTAAGGGAGATTCTCCAGAATTCTTCCCCTATATGATAATGACAATGTAATCCTCACAATTAAAGACCATGATACATTACAAGTTGGTGATTTCCCCTTCCAGGCGCTTTGGCATTTCACCCTTTTCAGAGCTAAGGAGAAGTCAGATAAAACAGGCCAACAGTATGATCCGCATCAGATCACTACTTTGCAGTAGTTTTATTGTGCAAATGCCTCATCTGATGCCTCATCTGACACCAGATCTCCGTCTGTATTAACATTTAGTTTGAATTCCTGGAAGGAAAAATCAATAATAGCAAATGCCCCTGTTTTAGCACAGCCATCAGAGTTCCATCAGCCAAATGAATATGTAGGAAAATCATCCTGTTATCAGTGGGCAATGATCTTATTAAACTATTGCACAAGGGGAAGCTGAATGTTACATAGAAAGCTAATACCAGTGCCACCAAAATCTGTCCTTTGTCACAGCCATGTTTGAAATAAAAAACAACCAGCAAAGACTTCAACCTATTAATAGTAACTGTTTTGATTAGGTATGAAAATAATCTTTCAAAATGACAAAAATCCCATAAATTACAAATTCTTTTAAAAATTGACAAATACAAAAAAATTCACAAAATCTAGAAATGTTTTTATTAGTGAATTATCTGACATGCCTCTACAATACTTGCTTTTCTTTTTTTGAGACGGAGTTTCACTCTTGTTGCCAAGGCTGGAGTGCAGTGGCGTGATCTCAGCTCTTGAGTGTTAGGTATAAGATCAATGTTGTACTTTGTAACCTAGGTTTTTTTAAGCCTGTATTTTCTAGACAATGTGTTTCCCTCTGTTAGATAACAATCAAGTGTTTTTTAATTCAATTTCAAGGTAGAGGTATGACAATTAAGATTGTTGTCAATTCCCTGGTCATTTGATACAGACGCTGCCTTCACTGTAATTAAAAAAAATAATTCAGTAACTTCTCATTCGTTCCATTCAACATACTTAATGCTTACCTGAGCCCTTATGTTTAGGGCATTGTGTTAGTAACTGTGGAAGGTAGAGAAAGCATTACAGCTAGATGGAAGGTCTTTGAATACTACTCTTAGGAAATAGGAGAATATTCTTTGGATCATATATAGGAAGAGATCATTGTTGAATCAATGGGAAAGGTCTATGGAGAGACAGCTGTTAAGAGAGAGGTATTCTTTTTTTTTTGTACTGAATATCAAGATATTTGCTTGAGAATCTGATATCATAAATGGGATAATTTATAGTGTTTCATTTCCTTCATTCTCCCTGCATGCCTTGTCTCCCAGAAGTTATAACGTGGGAAGTAAATCAAGATTTCAGCTTAAATTGACACCAGAGAACTCAGAAGTTCATACCTAGCAACATCGTCGTTTTTCAGGCTGAGCTCAACTCCTTAAACTCTTTAAGATGTAAGTCTTTGCTTTGCTTTTAGATAGGTGAGATCAGTTTCCTGCCCTAAAAAGAAATATTTTCACTCAAATAGATAGAGTGAATCAAAATATAGAGTTGTTACAGTACTAAAGTTTGCATGAGAAATTCAACACATTTATTCATCTCTGCCACATAAATGCATTTCCTATCTTCAGAACAATTTATCTTCAAAACTTTGCTCTATTTGAATTGCAGCAAAATGTATTACGCTATGGGTATTTTTAATAAGAAATACCAAACAGTAAAACTGGAAAGGTACCCTACTTCCCTGCTAACATACAACGGTTATAAACCTTCATCTCAGTTTATCCTCTGTTCACAGCCGACTCAAGTAGGCAATAACAATCACTGGGCTACCACATAGCCCTTTCTCTTCCAAAAACCAATGCTTCTCTTATTTCTAAAGTGGTGAAGAAGAAAAACTCAAGAGGAAATAATCCAATGTGTTAATAAATCTCATTGGCTCTATTTGAAAATCTGAAATAGAAGCACTTCTGTGTCACCAGACGATGCCTCTGATGGATTATTGACATCTGAATGGTCTCTTAACTGCTCTGGCTGCTTCACCCTTATTCCCTGTAGTGGATTGATTAGCATCACTCCAAAATCCATGCCCACCCAGAGTCTCCTAATGTGACTTTATTTGGGATTAAGTCTTTACCGATATAATTAGGGTAAGAATTGAGATGAGATCCTAATGGATTAGGATGGGCTCTAAATCCAGTGGCAATCTCCTTGTAAGAGACAGAAAAGGAGAACATACAGAAACACAGCCAAGAAGGAGATGTGAAGATGGAGGCAGAGATTGGAGTAACGTATCTACAAGCCAAGGAACAACAAAGATTGGCAGCATGAGATAGATTCTCCCTGTGAACTTCCTCAAGAATCCCCCCGTTGACCTCTTGATTTCACACTTCTGATAATTCTGTAGTTTTGTTTTTGAGATGGAGTCTTGCTCTGTTGCCCAGGCTGGAGTGCAGTGGCACCATCTCGGCTCACTGCTACCTCCACCTCCTGAGTGCATGTGATTATCCTGCCTCAGCCTCCTGAGTAGCTGGGATTATAGAATTGTGCCACCACGCCTGGCTAATTTTTGTATTTTTAGTAGAGACAGGGTTTCACCATGTTGGCCGGGAAATTCTGTAGTTTTAAACCATCCAGTTGGTTGTAATTTTCTACGGCAGCCCTGGGAAATGAATACACTCCCCAATAGTCTAACTTTATTTCCTTCTACTCCAGCCCTTGTTCATTCTGCTACATTGTGTACTTTGCAATAAGTTAGACCATCCAAAGCACAATCCTGACTTGAGCCTTGACACTTGCTATTTCCTCTCTTGGGAGTATCTTTCCTTCAGATGTGTGCTAGGCTTTCTCAGTAACATCTTTAACACTCTGAAAGATTACTTGTCTCTGAGGTCTTCCCTGGTGATCTTGAAAAATCACATACCTTCCTCCTCCCCATATACAGATAAGGAGGCCCCACTCCTTATCTGTCTTCCCTGTTTATTATTCTTCCCAGCACCTACCACTCTGACAAATATTTTACTCCTCCATTTGCATATTGTAGCTCCTTCCTCCAGTTTGCAGGCTCTGTGGGCAGGGATTTTTTACTGTTTTGCTTGTACCTATATCCCTCACACCTGGGGGGGTTCAGCGTGTATCACAGTGAGTGTACCCAGGCATAAAGGAATAAATGTGCAAATTAAAGATATGTATTTTACTTTAAATTTATTTTTACTTAATGCATTCATTCATTCATCAAATATTTATTGAGTCTCTAAGCTCAAGGCTTTGATGAATATTAGGCTTTTATAAAACAACGCTTAAAGTTTTAAGTTTTCTGAAGGCAAGGAAAACTTTCAGAAAACTTAAAACTTCAAAGAGTAAGTAAATAATATAGACAAAAAGCAGTAAGGGAGGGCAAGGGAAAGCAATCTAAAGTGAGAGTATTATGGTTCACATACTGTGCTGGTATTTTTAGTGTTTGAAATATTTTAATGTATTTTAATAAATTCATCATTTTATGTATATGTCTGTATTTATTTATTTATGAGAAGTCACGAAACAGACCAATGAGGGACAAGCGCCTTCCAAAACCATAAATTGCCATAGAGCCCAGGAAGGGAGAGGCCATTTCAGGCCAAGTTGTTCAGGGAAGGCTTCATGGGGGAGGTGGTATTTGAGCAAAGCTATGATGGGATGCATGATTTTGGTAGGCGGTGATTATCAGTACCTGCTCCAGGGACAGCAAATGAGATCATGGATGTAACATGTGTGTACTGTGTCCAGGTTTAGTGGGAGAGAAGCCTGGAAATACAGGCCGAAATATTCTGCCTATGGTACTATGTGTAGTGGATTCCTCCAGTTCTGTTCGAAGGAGAGAGAAACAGGTAGGAAGAGTCTCTGCCATTTGAATGTATTTGAAAAACTTTATGACTCAGGCTTTTATCCTTAAATCCCTGTGCCTTATTTGTTTCTTCTCCTCTGGGCATATCCATTTTAAGTACTAAAGTCCCACACTCAATTCAAGACTCCAGCAAGTGTCTGGTCTCGGTAGAAACTGGCAAATTGGATGAATGAGAGGTATGATGGAGCCTGGTTTTCAACTCTTGGTTTGTGTTAAGTATTGAGAAGGGGAAACTTTATAAGTTCTCTTTCCCTGGTTATCTGTGACATTTGTCACCTCTAATCAAGTCATCTCTCTGCCAGCTCTGATGTCTGAACGTTGTTCTTTCTCATGCACACATTTCTTTTCAGGAGACTATTCTCTGTCTTGCCTGTAGTAGATACTTATGAAGCAGTAGTTCTTGATTTTTATTACTGCAGTTTGTTTATGGATTCCTCTTTCTTCCTCCTAGCTTTCCCTAGATGTCATTGACCCTGTGTTTACCATCTTTGCATTGCCTCATTTTGCCACAGAGCCAAGCACAGACCAGACACCTAATGAACACCCATCAAACTTGGTTAAATGCTCAAGGAATAAGCATTATTTTGCTACTTCAACTCTCATATGCATATGGGTAAATTTCAATACTCTGTCTCTGACCAGACTTTGTAATTCAATTCTGTATCTCCTGAAATGCAATATTGTAAATATTGTAGGAATTAAAGTCTTAGCCATACTCCCTGTTGAGTGAGTGTATTTTAAAGCAAACATCTGATATCTCTGCCACTCACTTTTCTCGTCTGCACAATGGGGATGATAATAATCATATCCATATATCATTTGGGAAATAGGCTAAGATGTGAGAGTAGCTATTTGAGTAGTTGTGCCTTCCCTACGCCACCATTAGGTGACAGAACATCTCCCTTTGGATATTTGTCATTATTTCCCAACATAGAATCCCTCTACGAATCCTATTCCCTCTTAGAATTTTCCTTTCTCTGTGACTGACCCTACCACTATCTTAAGTCTAAACTTGGATGCTGTTTTTCCATTGTCCCTTTTATTTCATTGTTCCTCGGGCTTATTGATTCTTCTTTCAAAATGCATTTCAAATTTATCTACTCCAGGGAAGGTGTTTGTCCTAAACTCCAAACTTTGTCTTCTAACTGCTGCATGCTGTCTGTAGCATCTCACAATTCAACTCCCATCAGACATCACCAACCAGAAATGTTTTTGAAGAAGATTGCTTGTGTCATTTTACTTCCCAAACAGAAATTCTCCAGTTCTTCTCCACTGTGCTTCTTTTCTTCGTGCTCATTTGTTATTTTAATTAACTAACATTTTTAAAATTCCTATTTCATGCCCAGGCAGGTTGTAAGATGCTAGGGAGGAAAAGGAAAAACAAAGCAAAACAAAACAAAACAAAACAAAAACCCAAAAAATAAAAATAAAAAAAAAAATGATTTTGGGAAGATTCTGGAGTTCTCATTAGCATAACGATTTTTACATTCTGCTTAAATTCCTCCACTTCAATCTTTATTTTGCTCCTGACTTCAAATGATCCTGCTGCCTCAGTCTCCCAAAATGCTGGGATCACAGATGTGAGCCACTGTGCCCGGCCCCTCTCTGATCTTAATTTCCCATCCCCTGGAGCCAATGCTCACCCTCACTCCTGTCCCAGACACCCTAGGTTCTACATTCCCATGAATAACATGTTTCATTCCATTTGACTTCAAGATATTGTTCGTGCTGTTCCCTAACCCAGAATGTCCTTCATTTGTTAAGCAAATATGCATTGGTCAACCTTGTGCCAGGCACTTTCATTTCTGTATGTCCTTCAGGATCTAATTTAAAATATGCTTTGTTCCAGTTAAGTTCAAATGAAAAATCCCAGTGCCTTCATCTGTACCTTATGGAGATACTGGACACTGAATTATTTACTGCCTTAGGGTTTTGCTTACTTGTTGCATGTCTTGTTTATACCCAATACAATTATAAACTCAAGAAATCCAGAGTCATTTTTAACTTCTTATATCTCCTTCTTCCTTTCCTTTCCCCATACCCACTTCAACCACACAATGAGCTGCCTACAGGAAACATTTTGTAAATTCTTTTTAGTAAAACAAAGTATTGAAGGAGGAGATATTGGCCCACACCCCATTGCTCACTGTGATAAAGCAACTTACTAATGTTTGTTTTGTGGAAGGTTAGTTGTTTCAGAAACTTAGGTACACACAAGAAGAGTTTCCATATTCAAATATATTTGAGAAATTCTGAGTTAAAGTTAAACCAATGTATTTACAGCAGGACATTAATTTCTTCTAGATGAAATTATAGTTTTCCAAACTTATTTTTAAAACACCAACTTTTTGGTGAAGACACATTTTTAGAATGAATGGGCAACAATCACACGTCCAGAATTGCCTGAGAATTCCTGGAGTTCAGTCTGAGATTTGTAATTGTTATACGGAATAACATATGACTTTCTTCCATCTTACTACTTCATCATCTTCATGGTAGACCCTCCAGAAATAATCAAAGCAGGAAATAATAGAAATAAATATAAAGCAAAGTCAACAGGAAACACAGTAAATGGAGTCATTATGGATGAGTGAAAGGACAGTGATGGCCCTGTAAATTGAAGCTAAAGAGGTTGTTTTGCAGTTGAGTAGAAGCAGGCAGGCATATGCAAAGAGAATCAGGTTAGGATTTGGGAGACCTGGGTTTCATTTCTGTCTTTGCCTTCAATTGCCTTAAAATTTGAGCAGATCGTTGAACGTCTCCACATCTCCTTTTTGTTTGGTTTGGTTTTTGTTTTGTTTTGGTGTGTTTTCCCATTTATATAATGAAGAGATTAGATTAAATAAGTGCTAAAATACCTCCTAGATCTAATGTTTATGTTTCTGCAATGCAGATTCTTTACATTTTAGTCGGGCTTTACCTCTGCATACAAATCCGTGAAATATGCCTAAAGACATAGGCGTAGTGAATGAAATATTAGTAATCTATGGTGAGGAACTCCTGAAAATGACTGGCTGATGTTGCATATCCCCTCTGGTAGTTTCTGTGCTGGTTCTCTAGAGATAATAAACTCAGGTTGTTAGTTGTGAAATGTCATTTTCATTCTGAAGTGAGGAAACAATGGCTGCCTAGGGAATTTTTAATGTGATGTATGGAGCTTAGTCATCGCTAATGCATTGTAATGTGACTTTTCTAATGGAGCCTTGTGGAAGATTATGACTGGTTCAGTTTTGGCTCCTCCTTAAATTGTGCCAAATGACAAGAATGCAGGCATTTGGCCAAAGCTGACCAGGAACTTTCGAGGACCATCCAATTCACTAAGTTGTGAGTGACCACAAATTTGAGTTCTAAACACATAGGGAGGAAGGTAGGGAAATTTTAGTCAATTACAGATTTTCCCACCCTAGGAACCAAAGATTTTCCTTTCTTTTATCTTGCATTTTTAACAGATTGCTTACAAGAATGAAACACCCAAATACCTTCTCCATTTGCCCTCCTAAATGTTTGCTCTAATACTCCTAAAACAGGTTTTTGCTTGGGCAAATAACATGGAAAGGCAAATAACTCCACACACAACTGTTTACCCAGTAGCTCATGCCAATGTGTGGTGGGCAGTATTGATTTTTCAGGAGTTATACAGCTCTTTTAACTAAAATGGCTAAAGGTCATAGTATAGTTCTCAGGTAGGGTAATGGTCATGAGGGTATTTAATTGCCATAGTTATTCAACTCTGTATTTTTGAGATACCAGAGTAGATGGTGATTAATTAGTGACTCTTTTTGAAAAGCAAGATACAACTAAAAATAATGTAGGAAAGGACTCTTCGTATCAAGGTGTTCATAAACACAATTAGAAAATCACTTCACTTTTGTGCTTAGATGATGACCATGAATAATAGTATGAAGTCAATGATGTTGTTTATCTTCAATGTTTATCTTATTTAATATATACTGATTTCATTCCATGTGGTCTGTCCACAACCAGCTGAAGTCAAACCTTGATTATTTTGCCTGTTTCCCACAATTTACACAAAATAAGCATAAATGCCACCCTTGACACATGGAATGTTGCTATAATTGTGTGACTTGAGTTCTGCTTATTGTGTGGACTCAATAAGATCAACCTATCTCCAGCAAGTAATCAGATTGTAAAGGGATGTTTGTTCCGTAAAGTTACCTAGAATCATCTCGGGGAATGCTTGTGTTGGGGGAGGTAGTGGGAAAATTAAATAATGATCAGGGATATAGTAATAAATAAGAGAGAGTCTCTTCTTCCAAGAATCCCAGCTAATAGAGACTTGGAGAGGAAAGATGGGGACAGCAATAATTACAGTACTGTCTAGTAGGGGCCAATGCAGAGGAGAGACAAGGAAGATACGGGGAGAGTGGGTGGATACCTGGAGGAGGTAAAACTTGGGCTCGCATTTGTGGGATGAGTAGAAATTTATTAGGTAATTAAAAAGGGAATCTTTTCAGATATAACAGCAAATCCAAAAGAGGGGATTAGATAATGGGCTGTGTTATGGGAACACAAAAATGTTCCTATGGATAAAGCACAAAGATGTTTGTAAAATGTAGCGATATGTGGCTTGTGGCTGGAAGTAGCAATATGTAGCAATGGCTGCATTGTGAAAGGTATTGAATGTCAAACAAATTTTAATTTTAAAAAAATCATTGTTCAAAGGTACTGAAGAGCCATTGGTAACTTGCAACTTTTTTTCCTCCTCTTTATGTATAGATATATAATTTTCATATGACTAAAAGTGGTCATATGCAGGCTTTCCTTATTTGATTCCACCTTTGCCTCTTCATTGTCATTACTAAACTACTTTCTCAAGGTAATCAGTGTCAGCAACCTCTCATGTTTTTCTCAGGATTTATTGTCTATTCTCACACTGCCATGAACAAATAGCTAAGACTGGGTAATTTATCAAGGAAAGAGGTTTAATTGACTCACAGTTCTGTATTGCTGGGGAGGCCTCAGAAAACTTACAATCATGGTGGAAGGTAAAGGAGAAGCAGGCACCTTTGTCACAGGGCACCAGGACAAGGTGAGTCCAACAGGGGAAATGACAGACACTTATAAAACAATCACATCTCATGAGAACTCATTCACTATCATGAGGACAGCATGGGGAAACTGCACCCATGATCCAATTGACTCCACCTGGTCCTCCCTTTGATATGTAGGGATTATGGGGATTACAATTCGAGGTGAGGTTTGGTGGGGACACAGAGCCAAACCATATCATTCCACCCCAGCCCCTCCCAAATCTCATGTCCTTCTCACGTTCCAAAACCAATCATGCCTTCCCAAAAGTCCCCCAAAGTCTTAACTCATTGCAGCATTAACTCAAAAGTCCACAGTCCATAGTCTCATCTGAGACAAGGCAAGTCTCTTCTGTCTATGAGCCTGTGTAATCAAAGCAAGTTAGTTACTTCCAAAATACAACAGAGGTACAGCCATTGGATAAATACACCCATTCCAAATAGGATAAATTGGCCAAAAGAAAGGAGTTACAGACCCCATGCAAGTCAGAAATCCAATAGGGTAATCCTTAAAATTCCAAAATAATTTCCTTTGATTCCATGGCTCACATCTGTCTGGGGCAGTCCACGGTGTGTAAAATGCCATCTGATGATTACATAAGAACATCTTTTTAAAAGTATATTTCTTTACCATTTCAATTTGATCTTCTAGAAATAGCCTCTTTTGTTTGTCCGTCTTGTTTTTATTTTTTTATTTTTGCTAATTTTTGAGAGCTCTTTTCTATCCTCTGCAATAGTAATATTTATTCAAAGTCTATGATTTTGTTAGTAGCATATTTTGCCATACAAAAGATCTAACTTTATCTGGTATCTTTTTGCTTACACGATTAGGGTTTCCAGTTGTGGTTAAGAAGGTCTCCCATGTGATTACTTAGATATTCTTGCAGGATTTTAAGGTTTTATATACATGATTAAGTTTCTAATCCATGTGGTATTTGTTTTTGTATTATATAATGTAAACCAGGGGTCTGGTTTCATTTTTTTTCTAGTTAAACAGTCCATTGGACCAATACTATCCATTAAATAAACCACATTTTTCCTCCGCTGAATTTAAATAAAACTGTTATCATATGCTAAGTTCTTCTTTTATTTTTTGTTTTTTGCTTGAGATAAAGTCTTGCTGTCTCCCAGGCTGTATTGTGCAATCTTGGCTCACTGCAACCTCTGCCTCTTGGGTTCAAGTGATTCTCCTGCCTCAGCCTCCTGAGTAACTGGGATTACATGTGTGCACCACCATGCCTGGCTAATATTTTGTCTTTTTAGTAGAGACTGGGTTTTACCATGTTGGCAATACGGGTCTGAAACTCCCAACCTTAAGTGATCCACCAACCTTGGCCTCCCAAAGTTCTGGAATTACATGTGTGAGCCACCACACCTGGCCATCATACACTAAGTTCTATGTTCTAAGACAGGAATTGCCAACACCTGGGACATGGACTTCTACTGGTCTGTGGCCTGTTAGGAACAGGGCCACATAGCAGGAAGTGAGTGGAGGTTGAATGAGCAAAGCCTCGTCTGTGTTTACAGCCACTCCCTATAACTTGCATTACCGCCTGAGCTCCACCTCCTGTCTGATTGGCAGCGGCATTAGATTCTCATAGGATCACGAACCCTGTTGTGAGCTGTGCATTTGAGGGATCTAAAAGTGTACACTTTATGATAATCTAATGCCTGATGATCCGTTACTGTCTCCCATCACCCACAGAGGGGACCATTACGGGAGAACAAGCTGAGGGCTCCTACTGATTCTACATTATGGTGGGTTGTATAATTATTTCATTATCTAGTGCAACGTAATAATAATCAAAATAAAGTGCACAGTAAATGTAATGGATTTGAGTCACCCCCAAACCACCCCGAACCAACATGAAAAAATTGTCTTCCACAAAACCAGTCCATGGTGCCAAAAATGTTGGGGACCACTACTCTTTGATCTATTTCTAGTCTCAATTCTGTTTCTTTGATGTTTTTTTCTATTGCTATACCATGTTGTTTAATAGCAGATGTATAGTACTTTCTAGTATTAGATAAAGAATATCCCTCTCTGTTTTTCAACATTTTCTCCAGCCCTTTTTATCCCATTATGAACATCAGCATCATTTGATTCAATTCAAAAAATCTTTTTTGGGTTCAAATTAGAAATGCATTATATTTATATGTTAATTCTAGGAGCAAAGACACTAGTTTTTCTCATTTACTTTCTGTCCCTTTCTTGTTAAACTGGAGGGTCTTCAGGAGTGGCTAGATATGAACAGATGTGTATTTTGAAGGCTCCATGCAGCACGAGGATGGCGGATGGATTAGATTGCAGTAAGATGGGGTGAGCAAGAAAGACCAATGTGTATTTTTTGCCACTACCCAGAAAATGCTGACTTCTGGCTAAAGCAATAACAGTTAGTGTGGCTAAGAAGACACTGAAAAAAGAGTCATTTTTGTAGATAAGATCAACATTAACTGGTTTTCATAAACAGTTTTATTGAAGCATTGATATACAAAAAGCTGCACGTATTTAATGTATACAATTTGGTGAATTTGCAACAACATGAGTATTTAACAGAACTTGTGTGGAAGTTGAAGGATACTGAAGAGTCTAATGTCTCAGGGTCTTGGCTGGATTGTGACTGGACTCATATCTGTGCCATTCATGACAAGAAGTCGGAGTGAGGTAAACATTTCTAAGGGTAGAGTGACAATGAGCCCATCATTGGACACATTTCATTTTGAATTGCCTAATATTAGATGATAATTTGGAAATTTGGAGTTGAAGTGAGAAATCAAGGTTGGAAATATAAAGGGGGTATTATGGTGATAGAGCTGATAGTTTTGTGTGTGTGTGTGTGTGTCTGTGTGTGATTGCTCTAAAAAGACTTTGTAAAGAAAAAAGTTCATCAAAAGAACTCCTTCACTTCTCTTTAAAAACTCACATTTGACTTCATGCTTGGAAGGTAGTAGGGGATATTTCTACTTACAAAGAAGCCAGGCTAAGGAGAAATCTTCACTCAGTTTTTCCAAAATCGTTAGAAGAAAGGACAAAACCCAAGCAGCCTTGGACACTGTGATCTGAAGACCACAAGCAAGAATGAGTATTTGTTTTATTTATGATGTTGACGAAGCCTAGTCACTACTTTAGGCAGTTAAGAGAAAAATATATCATCTCTATTACTTAATGGAATAAAGACTTTCACATTTGAACGCGTTGACTCACACACATGCAACCTACACAAACACACTGGTTTACTGAAAAGCTCCTCTTTAATTTCTTCATGTTGGTTTTGCTTTTTGGTGAGCTGCCATGTTTATTTCTAATGATGAGTTTCTTTAGGGACTGTGTCTCTTCACCTCTAGTGACAATATTATCAGTATAGTCACATAGAGGTCCTGGACAGGGACTGCTTTGTTAAATGACATTTGGCAACTGCCTGATGAGGTTTAGCCAATTTTCATGCCAGATATCTAGTAACATAATGTATCATGGGTTAGATGCCAATGGTTTTTGGACCATTTCCTGTCTGTGCTTATGTGCTATGGACCCAGGGGGTGACTAACAAAGTGGCACACTTTATTCATCTGTGAATAACAGCATGTGCAAATGAAGCCTGGGAATTAGAGCTCTCCTGCCTCTGCTGGAGAAAAGAGAATGTTGTGGTGGCTCATCCTTAATTCTGTATTGGCCTCTAGGCTTATCCATGTTGATTGTTGCTATCGTTCCACACAGCAATTTGAATCAAAATGTGAGATCTTTCGTTTTAATCATTATATTCAGCCAAATTTCAAATAGACATCCAGTGTGAGAACAAGAGACATTTTGCCTTGAACTAATTACATTGACTTAAGACAGTTAAAATCCTTACTCCAAACCCAATCTCTTTTATAAATTATTAAATAAACCCTTAAGATGTTACATTTAATATTGAATCTCTTGCATAATCAATCCTATAAGCCATGCTTCTTATTCATTCACTTATTTAACAAGCTTTCATTAGGGATGTACTTGGTATAATCATCAGGCTATACCTACCTTGTATATTGCATTACATGTCCTCCTTCATGCTTTCATCTGTTTCTTCCTTTCTTTGTACAACTTTCCCTTTGCTGTCTGGAAGAATAATATCAATTTGCTACAGAATTTAATTCAGTGTTCCTTTTACACATTTTGTACTTGATGACTGTATCTACATGCACTTTCAAATCCAATGTATCTTCAGAATGTTTTTAAAGCCATAGATCAATTGCTATGCCAATACTACTTCTTCCTCCTCCTCCTCCTCCTCTTCTTCTTCTTCCTCTTCCTCTTCTTCCTCTTCTTCTTCCTCTTCTTCTTCTCTTTTTCTTCTTCCTCTTCTTCCTCTTCTTCTTCTTCTCCTCCTCCTCCTCCTTCTCCTCCTCCTCCTCTTCCTTATTCTTCTTCTTCCTTCTCCTTCTCCTTCTCCTTCTCCTTCTCCTTCTCCTTCTCCTTCTCCTTCTCCTTCTCCTTCTCCTTCTCCTTCTCCTTCTCCTTCTCCTTCTCCTTCTCCTTCTCCTTCTCCTTCTCCTTCTCCTTCTCCTTCTCCTTCTCCTTCTTCTTCTTCTTCTTCTTCTTCTTCTTCTTCTTCCCCCCCTTCTTCTTCTTCTTCTTCCCTTCACCAGTCCTTTTTTGGTTCATTTGGCAAAGGCCATCTCATATTTCTGTCCTGCATTTAATTAAATTGAGCAGACATTAGCTTTGAAATTTCATTTTCTAAAGCACTAAAGGAAATAAATGTTTTTAGACTCAAGTAAACAGTTAGAGGGATCAAAATTTTCCTGTTACTAAGGTCATCATTCAATACAGGGATGCCCATTCTCTTCAAAGATGCTCTTGATGTACCTTCCAAATAGAAGCTCAGCAACCATGGCATGCTGCCTTGGTGAAGGGGCTGTAGAGGCAGAGTGGCTGCACCAAGGGTAGAGATGAATTTGGCCTGATTTTCCCAAAAGGAAACCACCCACAAAGCTTCTGCAAAGGAAGGGATGGAGGTATTGCCATGGTCATGAATTAGTTTCATTCTATGATGCAGTATGATAGTCTTTAGTCTTTTTCTGTGAATTTTTTCACAGGTAGCCCTATCTTCCAAGCACATAACTCTGCCAGGCACTATCTTAGGTATTATAGATACACATGAATAAGAAGGATTCTTTGCCATGAGGATTCACATTCTAGCAGAGGACACAGAGACATAAAGCAAGAGACAATCTACTTTCTTCCTTTTTTTTTTTTTTTTGAGATGAAGTCTCACTGTGTCACCCAGGCTGGAATGCAGTGGCGTGATCTCAGCTCACTGCAATCTCCGCCTTCCGTGTTCTAGCAATTCTCTGCCTCAGCCTCTTGAGAAGCTGGGATTACAGGCACCTGCCACCACACCTGGCTAATCTTTGTATTTTAGAAGAGATGGGGTTTCACCATCTTCACCAAGTCCAGGCTGGTCTTGGACTCCTGACCTCGTGATCCACCTGCCTCGGACTCCCAGAGTGCTGGGATTACAGGCATGAGACACCACACCTGGCTGAGACAATCTACTTTCTGCAGCCAGAATAGGTTAATTAATTTAACTAAATACAACTTCTGTTTTTTTCCTATCATATTATTGTCTTCAAATAGTAAAAAGAGATGCCTTCAAGAAACTATATAACTGAGTAGCTAACACACACGGCATCCCTGCCAATTTGTACCCTCAACCAGCATTCTACTCTACCTCCTCCAACAAGTGATGGTAAGAGAGAAAAAATCGTGTATTATTATTCAGAAACAATTATAACCCTAGAAGGTTGATTTTAATGTTAGGAAAATTTTCCAAAAATATTAACATGTTAACAGGTAACTTATATTGAGTATCTATTCTGTGCCAGTCACTGAATCAAGCCCTTTTGATGTGTAATCTCAATAATCCTTCCAACAACTTGACAAAGAAGGTACTATTATTATTCCGTTTTATTGGTAAGAAAACAGAAGCTCATAGAGATAAAGTAACTGACTCAGGTTACATGGGTTTTCAGGGTAGAACCAGAATCCAAACACAGAACATTTGGCAGGCTTTGAAGCCAGTTCTCCTGACTACTGTTAGGAGAGCTTAACCTCTAGAATATCCTCATCCTCATTAAAAACTGGCAGTAAAAATGTAAGCAACTGAGTAGTGATGCTTATTGCATTTTAGATAGATAGCTAAGTCTTTCATAAACACATTCCTTTTAATTCCCTTTACAACCCAGAGAGGTGAAGACTGTTCATTTCCACTTTCATTTATATTCTATAATAAAGAAACACTGTTCAACAACTGTTCAAGCCAGTAGAATAGCATCTTTTCTTTTTTCTTGGTCATTCTCTATCCTGTTATCCTGCTTTGTTTTCTTTACAGAGCTTTCCTCTATCTGAAATAGCTGATATTTATTTGTATATTCTCAGCCTCCCCTCACAGAATCAGAGGTTGCTTGTGTTTTGCTCACTGCTGCATCCCCTGAGCCCTGAACCTAGAACTATACCTTAAAAATGCTTGGCACCTAATTAATATCTGCTCAGTAGATGAATGAATAAACACAAAAAAGCCTGTGTGTTGTCGGGAGCTATCAGTCACTGCTTTTGCATCCTGGGAGGAACTTGACCTCTGTCCTTCCCACTGCTTTCTCAGAGAACCTGACCTCGGAGCAGGTGTTCAGCTTCTCACCCAGGTACAACTTGGGACTGTGTCTCCCCTTCTTTGGTGTGGCGTCTTCCTAGAGGCCATGACCACAGCATCAACATGAAGCAGCTCTGAAATTGCGTAAGACCCAGAAACAATGTCTGGCAAATCCTCAAGCTTCCATTAGCTAAATGATAGAATGGAGCAGCTGCACTTCAGACCTTATTCTTAAATCTGGAATTGATGCCAAATTAACAATATTCCAGCCATTACTCTTCCAGAGAACAGGGTGGATTTCTTGGCCTAAGTTTTGTCCTCTTGGCATCATATTGCCAAGGAAAATGTGTAATTTGTCTCCAAAAGCCTGCTGCCTCAGGCTACAAACTGGTCATTTCATCACGCGGAAACTCTTCCTATTTCTGTCAATTGTCATGTTTTGCCTCCTGGCCTTCAGGATGCCACTAATGCATATGTACCAATTGGAGTCTGACCCCAGAATAAATATCTGCTGCAGTGAATTGAATCTGACACATAATGGTTCCTGCAATCTAACTTTGTCTATCCCTTCATCAACTTCTACATCCCTCTCCCATGAAACTACTTATAATTTCCTCTGTGTCTATGCTGCCTCAACTCAGAGCTCTTGCTCACGCTGCTGCCTCTTCCTGAAATGTTCGTGAAACTCCCCTCTTTGTCACCTAGCCAATTTCTACCATTCCCCAATCTCTTGCTAATGCACCCATCACTTATACCAGTGTATTGTCAGCCTTGGCACTGTCATTCAACATCATGCACCTACTGGGCATCCAGGTGCCTTGCAGTGCACCAGGCACCAGGAAGTGTAGTGATGTCATAAGATAATCATGGGAAAATTATAAGACTTGCTGGCATCTCCACCAAAAATCTCTTGTGGAAAAGATGCTGGAGTTGTACAAAAATCAGAACATGTAGAATCTGCAAATTCCTGTGTATAAATCCTATTTGTTTGCAAATTAAATTGAATTTGCTTGACGGTGGTTTTTTTTTTTTAGAAAATGATAGAAACTGGCCTGTTAGTGTTTCTGATGAGGAAAGAAATTTGCCCATAATCCTAGAAATGGTCTCCTGCTCAGGCAGGCAAAGCCTCACTACAGGCAGAGGCGCTCACCATCTCTTCCCCACACTTTTCTATTCCACCCCATCTACCGAGTAAAACAAACTTTTTCTGAGGCCTCAATAAAATCAAGCCTCTGACCTTCAGGCAGAAAGCAGGAGCAGCCTGATTCATTGTGAGTATTACTGAGCCCTGAGTTGTGTAGGCAACAGGGGTCAGTAAAGCCCAACCAGCTGGTCTGTTTCTAACCCTGGTTTCCTGAAACCTCCATCTCTTGTGGTTGAGTGAATCATAATAAGGACAATCCAGAAGAGAGTAGTCATCACTCATTTTAGGAGATTGCAAAACCAGCAGTGCACAAAACAGACAACTTCTTTATCCTCACAGAGGATAATTCTAGTGGGTACTGCCACGATACCCTGTGTGGATTTCTGTGTGGGCCATGTCAACAATGTTCTACAGTTGTTGGTTTGTGTGCCCGCCTCTTGGACTGTGAACACCTTTGGAGTCTTATTCATGTTCATGACCAAAATGCCTAGACTATCTCCAGCTCCATGTCAGTCACACAGTGAAGGTTTGATGAATGAATAAATCTCAGGTCTGGCATAGTCAGGCATGCCCGTAATCCCAGCACTTTGGGAGGCCGAAGCTGGTGAATCACTTGAGAGTAGCCTGGCCAACATGGCAAAACCCCATCTCTACTAAAAATACAAAAATTAGTTGGGTATGGTGGCATGCACTGGTAGTCTCAGCTACTCAGGAGGCTAAGGCAGGAGAATCTCCTGAGTCTGGGAGGCAGAGGTTGCAGTGAGCCCAGATGGCACCACTGTCTTGGGCCTGGGTGACAAAACAAGTCTTGGTCTCAAAAAAAAAAAAAATTAAAATAATAAATAAATCTGGCCATAATAACATAGATCACATATAAAAATATGGTGCTTAGATGCATGCTTT
Source organism: Macaca thibetana thibetana (assembly GCF_024542745.1). Classification (NCBI taxonomy): domain Eukaryota; kingdom Metazoa; phylum Chordata; class Mammalia; order Primates; family Cercopithecidae; genus Macaca; species Macaca thibetana. The sequence goes on along the minus strand of NC_065595.1, from coordinate 25,423,613 downwards.
ATTTGTATACATTCTGGGAAGTGTGAGAGAAATCCTCAAATTTACAATAACTTTTTGATAAAATGCATTAAATGTTACAGGATTGAGGATTTGAATTTTTGTCTGTTTAAGCAAAGAAGGGCATCCCAAGAATGGTAATTAATTAACAGTGAGTGAGAAGAAAGAGAAAGTATTTGTGCGGCACAGAGAACTTGCAGTTTTCTTAGATATCTTGGGTACAGGGATGGGTGCAAGTAGTGAATGAGAAAATGTATTGACTTGAAAACTGATCCTTACAGGGTTAGAAATGGGTGCAGTATTTCTACAGCCCAGCATGCATGCAAACTCTGCGTGAGCTCTAGCTGCACTTAAACTCAGTGGAGAGTTTTAGAATACAAACTGGAAGGGGTTGAGAGAGATGTGTGGAGCAGCATGGAAATAATTTACGTTTCGTTTTACGTAATCAGAGAAGAGAACTGCAAATGCAGTTTGTGTACTCAGGAAGTAAATTATCTGTACTCACGGCTGCAGTTCTTTAGGGTGACTGTATTTAACGTTAGCTATAAACTTTGTTTACTACTTGTCTTAATTTTCCCTATTACCTTCTGAAACATAGATTTAAGTTGCAAAGTGTATTTTCTTATTTCCTTTATGATATAATAAAAAACAAGTTTCTTCATGAATTTAATTAAAATTAGCTAGTTTTAAAGTACTTCTTTGGACATAATAGAGTGACATCGTCTCTCTCCCCCACCCCTTCTTTTTATTTCTCTTCTTCCTTTGCTCTTAATTTAGCTCTTACTTTCACTGATTGTTTCCGGCAAAAATATAAGGTAGCAGCACACCAACATGGCACATGTGTACCTATGTAACAAACCTGCATGTGATGCACATGTACCCTAGAACATAAAGCACAATAAAAAAAAGAAAAAATATATAAGGTAGCAATATTGTCAGGCAATGAAAACTTTTAAAAAGTCAACTTGCTACAGAACTCAAGGTACAAGTGAAGGTACAAGGAATAATTTATAGCTTTTCATAATTATACATGTATGTGTAGTTTTTCCTTCAAAAATCTTCAGCCTAATGTTGACCTGGCAATTTCCTTCTTACCAATAAGTCACGTGTCCTTTCTCGACATACCTCACAATATAATCAACATTCCTTTCTCTAAGGTGCTTCCAGGGTTAGCATTTGAGCATCTTGCCCTTAAAGCCATATTTATCAACTTTTTTTCCAAAATGGCTAGCTTGCCTGAATCCCAATTTCTCTTGCTCCAAATCCTCTACTGTTTCTCCACTTCCTTCAGCATAAGAATCTGACTCCTTAGCTGGAAGAGCATGGCATGAATGAAGGCAACTGATCTTTGAGTCACAAAGTTCTGCATTCAAATCTGCGTCTGACACTTGAGTTAATTAATTAGCTCTGTGAACCTGTAAAGGGAGGTAACAATACCTGCAGACAGCTTTTGATGAAACCAACTAACACAGGCCCTTGAATTTCTTCACTGAGCCCATTTGTATTGAGTTTCTGCTTTCTGCCAGACAATTTGCTTGATTCTAGGGATAAATGACTCTGTCCTCCTGGAGTATAGCATTTAGTAAATGCTCAGTAAATTGGAGCCATAACTGATTACTGTTTTCTATTTATGGCCATCTTCTTCTGCTTTAACCCAGTTTTCTGCCCTCATTTCCTTCCTCTCCATTCCTCTTCCAATAAAAATGATCTGTTCAGGGTCTCTAAAGGCATCATGCACTTCTTGCCACTCTGTTTTGTTCACCTTAACTTCTACTACCTAGAATCTCTTTATCTTTACTTTCTATACAGTTAAGTCCTTTTCTTTCTTTCTTTCTTTCTTTTTTTTTTTTTTTTTTTTTTTTTTTTTTTGACAGAGTCTTGCTCTGTTGCCAGGCTGTAGCACAGTGGTATGATCTCAGCTCAGTGCAATCTCCACTTCCCAGGTTCAAGTGAGTCTTCTGCCTCAGCCTTCCAAGTAGCTGGGACTACAGGTGTGCACCACCACACACAGCTAATTTTTGTATTTTTAGTAGAGACAGGGTTTCACTATATTGACCAGGATGGTCTCGATCTCTTGACCTCGTGATCTACCTGCCTCGGCCTCCCAAAGTGCTGGGATTACAGGCGTGAGCCACCGTGCCCAGCCAAGTTAAGTCCTTTCACACTTCAAGAATTAGTTGTCTCCAATGATGTCATTCTAGATTATTTTAAGTAGCAGTTATTTCTTCATCTTCTAAAATTTTGTAGCTGTGGTCCTCACCATTGAGAAATATAAGAATCAACCAGAGATGTTGATGGTGCCATTCCCAGGTCCTGTTTCCACATATTACATTATATTACAGGCTGCTTAGTGTTGAGATCAAGAGTACAGGTTTTGGAAAAAATTTACAGTCACTTCCATAGCATAACACAATTTCTGTTATCCCATTGAGAATCCCACATCTAGAGACTTGAAGGGAGTTGGACAAATCCCCTAAGACTGCTCAGTGGGGCACAACACAGACAGAATCCCAAGATTAATGCCTCAAGTTAATGCCTTTAGGACATGGTCAAACTCAAGTTCAGCACAGCCAGGGAGGAATCTACCCAGCAATGTGAAAAGGTCCAGGACGTGAAAGCTATTCCATCAGCTGGAAAGACTAGGTCAGTGGGTCTCAGAGTGCGATTCTTCAGACCAGTGATATTGGCGTCAATGGGAATTTGCTAGAAATGTACATTATTGGGTCCCACCTAAGACCTATTGCATTAATTTTCTAGGGCTTCCATAATGAAATACTACAGATGGGTGACTTAAACAGCAGATATTTACTTTCTCATAGTTCTGGAGGCTAGAAGTCCAAGGCAAGATGGCAGCAGGGTCGGTTTCTTCTGAGGTCTCTGCCCTTGGCTGTCCCCTCTCCTGGCGGCTTCCCTCTCACCCTCTCTCCCCTTTCCCCTCTCCTGAGGGTTTCCCTCTCACCCTGTCTCTCCTCTCCTGACTGCTTCCCCCTCACAGTGTCTCTCCTCTCTTGACGGCTTCCCCCTCACCCTGTCTCCCCTCTCCTGATGGCTTCGCCCTCACCCCGTCTCCCCTCTCCTGAAGGCTTTGCCCTCACTGTGTCTCCCCTCTCCTGATGGCCTCCCCCTCATTGTGTCTCCCCCGTCCTGATGGCTTCACCCTCACCTTGTCTCCCCTCTCCTGACGACTTCCCCCTCACCGCGTCTCCCCTCTCCTAACAGTTTCCCCCTCACCGTGTCTTCCACATCCTGATGGTTTCGCCCTCACCGTGTCTCCCCTCTCTTGATGGCTTCCACCTCACTGTGTCCTCGCGTGGCCTTTTCTCTCTGCACTTACATGTCTGTTTCCTAATCTCCTTTTCTAATAAGGACACCATTCCTATTGGATTAGGGCCAACCCACATGACTTCATTTTACTATAATTACCTCTTTAAAGGCCCTGTCTCCAAATATGGTCATATTCTGAGATATTGGCAGTTAGGATTGCAACATATGGATTTGGGGGAGGCGGGACATAAGCCCATAACACCTACCCAATCAGAAACTACGAAGAAGGTTCAGGGATCTGTGTTTCAACAAATTCTCCAGGTGATTCTACTGAACACTGAGGTTTGCAAACCACTGGATAAACCACCTGGGAGGTTGGATAATGCTGAGCTATGTATTAGGAGTAGCATATAGGCTAACAGCTCATTAACAGTGTTCTATTTAGCCTCATATTCACACCCATGGTTGTACCATGACCTACAGGGCTGGGAGAAGTACCCAAATTATTAGGATCATGCTGGGCATGCATAGTGTGGGTCTCTTCCACCCACTGGGTGAGGTTAAGCTGGCTTCACCTTAGCTGCCCTACATTATCTCTGATCTCTAAGGCCCAGTGACAGCCCAAATGGCCAGCTAGCTGTGGCTCCCTCCTACTCACCAAGCAGGAAGTGGAAATACTCAACTACTCCATGCTGCTACCTGATTGAAGGTATCACAATGCAGCCTTTGTCTCTAACATTAGTACAGAAGGCCAAACTACCTGCCCACTGGTCTTTCTGCTTGAGTTCGTAGTGTTAGTTTTCTCTGACAGTTGGAAGAGAGTAGAGGGCAGTGGGTGAGGAGAATGGAGCCTATCCCTGATCTTCATGCTTAGTTCAGCCAGCTTTCATTCTCAGCAGGCCCCTGAATTTGACCACACTTTATTAGTCTTAGTCATGATTCAAGGTCCAGAGAGCTTGCCTAACCCTATAAATCCTTGCTTCCACAAAATCTTGGTTGCATCTAGTCCTGCCTGTCTATTTGAATCTCTAATAACTTGATGCTTACACAGACTGGACTTGAATTTGCTTCTTAAACTTTCAACTTGTGATACTAGATTTGGGCTTTCCTTTTGCAGCTTCCATCCATTTGGGTTCTAGCTCCATCCTACATACCTTTTTCTGCAGGAGTTCCCGGTATGCTGTCCACAGGCACCATGCTACAACATTTATAGCATTGCATATAACACATGGTAGCCGACAAACTTCTTTGCTGGTTCAGCAGTAGCTATATAACCAATGAGCAAACATTATAATCAGGTAGCTGTGATATCTGTTTATTTAGGATCAAAAAGGGGTTACTGATAGGACTACTCTGAAATGTTACATCTTTCTCAGGGAAATTTTTTTCACACAAAAAGTTAAATGTTAGATACCGATTATACTCATAAAAATAGCACAAGTGCCAATCCTGTACAATAATGTGCCCACTAAGCTTTTAAATAAAATTTTAATGAGTTCAAAAGTTAAACATTCTTGAATTTATTAATTATAGGGATATTTTATTCTGAAGTATAAAGAGTAAGGTTTTAGAAAGTTAATGAGAAAAATTATTTTCTGTTGGCTATCATGCCCAGCAATAGTTAACATTCCACTGTGCTCAGGGTAAAGAAATTAATTACTGTTCGAATTCATTATTCTAAAGAATATCCTGCACATTGGTGCAGTTGTTATTCTAATATCCATAAAGTTTATAACAAAATAGCAATATAAAGCCAATCTGATATGTCATTTTCATGTCCTGTTTACAAAATAAAATGCATTGAAATTTGACTTCAAGAAGTTACTGAATGTATTTTAGCACAGATTTGGAAAATTTAACAATAAAGTCAGATAGCATGGTTGCAAAATGTAATGGAAAGAGGAAAAGAAATTTGAATGTAGGAGATATTTTGGATGGGCCACTATGAAAAGATACTTTTTTTGCAGCAACAACTTAGTGCATTCTACTTACTCTGAGAAACTTCACTTCCTTCCATTGTTCCTTCCTATTTCTTTACTTGTATAACACAACAGTAAGGGATAACCTCATTGGCTATTCTGATATATTTTTGTCATTGATGGTCATATAAATATAATGGAAATTCCAAGAAAATGTCTACAATGATTTTCAAAATTGCTATTCCTTAAATTTGATCATAAAACACGGACTGTTCGTACACGTCCTGAATATTTTCTGAATAGGAGTCAAGATGACTCTTGTATAACTTCAGAAAATCATAGTAACAAATCAGTAAACAATAGCTGAGGCTACAATTTGTAACTGAAAATATAGCATGTAGTATTCAACTTAGTTCCATTAAAAGTGTAAACAAAGTATCAGAACCCTGCAGGAAAACAGAAAAAAATAGGCATCTGACACAATGGTGGGGTCATTATGGATTTCTTAGGATAACATTGACAAGAGTCTCATAATAACTTTTTTTTTCCCTTTGAGACAAAGTCTCACTCTGTCGCCAAAGCTGGATAGCAGTGATGTGATCTCAGCTCACCATAACCCCCACTTCCTGGGTTCAAACGATTCTTCTGCCTCGGCCTCCCGAGTAGCTGGGATTACAGGTATGCACCATGGTGCCTGGCTAATTTTTTTTTTTTTTGTATTTTTATTAGAGACATGGTTTTACCATGTTGGCCAGGCTGGTCATGAACTCCGGACCTCAAGCAATCCACACACCATGGCCTCCCAAAGTGCTGTGATTACAAGCATGAGCCATCACGCCTGGCCTCATGATAACTTTTTAAATGCTTTTGGGAACACACCAAGATGACGATTATCATTATCTCAATTATTTTGGAGTTTGAATAATGTGTTTTATCATCTCCCCTACTGTGATTTTTGCAGCTCTGATAGCCATTTCTAAGAAGCATTTTAAATGTGGTGAATTTGCTTCACCTAACAGCTCATTAATTAGTAAACATTTTGCTTCAGCTTTAAAATGTTAATTATGGAGGCTGTGGCTTTGTGTGTGTGTGTGTGTGTGTATGTGTATGTATGTATATATATAGCATAATACACTGTGATTATTCTACTTTAGGTTTCTTGTTGTCATGTCAGGCTCTTAAAGTTTTAATATTACATATGAATGTAACAAACTCCAGCTTAAGGTAAGCGAAAAGGCAATTTATTGTGAGGTGTCTAATGGAAACCCAGGAAGCTGGACATCACAAATGACCAGGAAGCAGGTACTTTGCACTCTCTCCTCTCTTGTCCCTGCTTCCCTCTGGGCATAGGCTTCATTCTTCCCTCTCTGTGGAAACCATATTCTTCCACTGCAGTCTTCATGGTGGAAAATGAATGCCAAACATGTCCCAAGTTTACATTCACTCCTTAAGAGAACAGTCAGACTCGACTCTCATAATTACATAGGTAGGAGCCCATCGGGCCACTTGGGTTGTGCCTGGCCCTGAATGCTTGTTTGTGACGAGAGGTAGGGTCAATGTTACCCAAATACGTTTGCTCCCATATAGAAATATGAGAAAGAAAGGAGAGGGAGACAGTTTTCAGAGACAAGGGTACTGGGAGAGTTATCCATAGGAAGTTCACTATAGTATGCTAATTTGATCACATTACAGAAAGTCGTTGCTAACCTATGGCTGGAGAGTCATGTTATTAGTTGAAACAATCAAAGCAGAAGTTAGAGTGACATGGAATGAAGGAGAGAGGCTGCTTCTGATCCACAGATGTACATTGAACCAAGGAATCAAATAATATCCAAATTTCCAATTCCATTTTCTTTTTTTAAACATTTTATTTTTCATTTCAGATTCAGAGGATACATGTGCAGATGTGTTACATGGGTATATTACATGATGCTGTGGTTTGGGCTTCTAATGATTACACTGCCCAGGAAGCAAGCATAGTACCAGATAGGTTGTTTTTCACACCTTACCCTCCACCCTCTGCTCCCCACTTTGGAGTTCTCAGTGTCTATTGTTCCCATCTTTGTGTCCGGGAGTACCCAAGTGCATACACGGTGTTTAACTCCTGCTTATAAGTGAGAACATGCAATATTTGGTTTTCTGTTCCTGTGTTAATTAACTTAGGATAATGGCCTCCAGCTGCATCCATATTGCTGCAAAAGATGTGATTTTGTTTTTTTATGGCTGCATAGTATTCCATGGGATATACATATCGCATAATTTTTATCCAATCTACTGTTGATAGGACCTGGGTTGATTTCATGTCTTTGCTATTGTGAATAGTGCTGCAGTGAACATATGAGTGCAGGTGTCTTTTTGGTAGAGCGATTTATTTTACTTTGGGTGTATACCCAGTAATGGGATTGCTGGGTCGAAAGCAGCAGACAATGTGATACTCTTAAAACATATATCAGATCATGTCATTCCTCAGATAGAATTCCTCTGATGGATTCTGCACTCACTCAGGGTGAAAGCCTGCCATTACTTTGCCCTCCTCTGCCTTACTAAATATGTCCTTTGCTCCCTCCCCATGGTGTATGCTTCCAGTCACAGTGTCCTCCCAACCTATCAGCCAGTCACATTCCTGCCTCAGGGCCTTTGTACTTGCCCTTCCATCTGGCTGAATGTTCTTTTTGGGTTTTTTTGTGTGTGTTTGTTTGTTTGTTTGTTTGTTTGTTTGTTTGTTTTTTGTGAGACAGAGTCTGACTCTGTCACTTAGGCTGGAGTGCAGCAGCCTGGGTGCTCGACTCACCCAACCTTTGCCTCCCAGGTTCAAGTGATTCTCTTGTCTCAGCCTCCGAGTAGCTGGGATTACAGGTGTGTATCACCATGCCTGGCTAATTTTTTTGTATTTTAGGTAGAGACAGAGTTTCACCATGTTGGCCTGGCTGGTCTCAAACTCCTGACCTCAAGTGATCCACCAGTCTCAGCCTCCCAAAGTGCTGGGATTACAGGTGTGAGCCACTGAACCTGGCCCTGGATGAATGTTCTTTACTCTCACCTTCCTTGGGTTTTTTTTTTTTTCTTTTTCAAAATGCCACTTTGTCAGAGGGGCTTTGCCTAACCACCCTTTTAAAAAAATGATTCCCCCATACTGACTATCCCCCTCCTTCTTATATATACCCCAGTAACAACACCTTACACGAATTTGTATACAGTATACTGATTTATTTTGTTTATAACTATCTTCTGCCATCAGAATGTAAGCTCCATGAAAGTTTGGGGTCTTATTTGTTTTGTTCCCTGTTCTATGCTCAATGCCTAAAACAGTGTTAGGAACATGAAAGGTATTAAATAGGCATGTGTTGTTTAAACGTGTAATATGTATACACTGCCTAAGGATAAGGAGAACATTTTATGAACAGTTATGGGCCAGCAACCATGGCAGATGCTTCAAATGTCTTATTTATCAGCAATCTAAGACGAAACCAATACATAAACATTCTTCTTATCTTTCAGTTGTGACTATGGAGGCCCCAAAAGGGAAGTATTGTCCAAGGTTTTAAGCATTGGAAATGGGAGTAAAGCTATGTTAGTCTGACTGATTCTTTCCAAAACCACATTCTCTTTCCATGCTTTTAGCATCCAATCTGTCTCATCCTTCTTCTCCTCTTCTATTTTCTCTTCTTCTTCTTGATTTTCTATACTGTTCCTCATCCTCTATTTCATCTTTTCTGTCTTCTGCAGAGTATTTCCTCCTTCCTGAGATAATGTAATGTCCGTTACTAAAATGTCTGAGAAAGGACGTCCTTTCATCTTTGTATAAAAATTATTTCCTTGAGTCTTTCCTGAATAATTCTAACCAATTCCAAATTTTTGAAGAAAAGTAATATTAACAGTCACATGCCTTTGACAACACTTACTGTCTCTCCAGACCTGTTCTCACTTTTCTCTCTCTGTGTCATCTCACACAGAGAGAAAAGAATGGAAGTTCACAGAGAGCAGCTGGGACCCAGGCTTTATTTCTGTCTCATTCCCTGATGATACCCTAATGTGCCACTTGGTTAATACAAATCAGCAATAAAATAGGACACAGCTGTCTGAAAAGTGTCTCATCTGAAATATCATGGAAATCCCAAGTTACACAAGAGAATATCTTTCAGTACTTAATTAAATAACATTTAACTCTAGACACATATTTTGTATCTTTAACGTATGCAGTGGAAGTGCATAAGAATAGTCTTTAAATTATTCTATAAGTTCTTTATTCTATAAGTCATTGAAAATGTTAACATAATAAGTTTGAGAGATTTAAAATCACTGTGAAACCTAAATTTTCAAGTAATTATTTTTGAAAAATCTCGGAAACATTTATCTGGAAATGGACTATCTGAAGTTTATCAACTGCAACTGGAAGAGGAGTGTTGACAGTTAAAATTCACTTCAAAAAGCTATTGAGCTATAAAAATGGCCTTAAAATTTATTGCAAGGTGTTTGCCTCCTGAATAACACTATTTAAGCACATCACTCTGCATGAGCAGATATTAATAAAATTCCGTTTTGCTCATATGCATCAATTAATAAGAAATTGAGTTAAGTTTGCTTGCTTTTCTTTCTTTCTTTCTTTTTTTTTTTTTTTTTTTTTTTTGAGACGGAGTCTCGCTCTGTCGCCCAGGCTGGAGTGCAGTGGCCGGATCTCAGCTCACTACAAGCTCCGCCTTCCGGTTTACGCCGTCCTCCTGCCCCAGCCTCCCGAGTAGCTGGGACTATAGGCGCCCGCCCCTCACCCGGCTAGTTTTTTGTATTTTTTAGTAGAGACGGGGTTTCACCGGGTTAGCCAGGATGGTCTCGATCTCCTGACCTTGTGATTCGCCCGTCTCGGCCTCCCAAAGTGCTGGGATTACAGGCTTGAGCCACTGCGCCCGGCCGCTTGCTTTTCTTAATTCATCATGCCCAAGGCAATTTAACAGTTCAAGACACAGTGGGTATTCTGAATAGTGAAGCTCAAAAACCTCCCAGTATTAAAGACGGAGTGAAAGATATTACCATCTGAATTGTCATTTGGGCTCAGTCCCCATATCTTGGCTCATTTCTCCGAGGTTGGCTGCATGGACAGGCAGTTTCTTGCTTGTAGGGGGTACCAGCTGCCAGCTGGTCCAGGTTTATTTCCTTCTCATGCAAAATTATCTGGAGTTGTAGTTCATCGCTTTTGAGCCTTTCACTCTGGTCACGTGCCCACTGTTGATTCTGGGGAAGGTTCTCTTTCCTATAGGAACTACGTGGTCTAAAAGTGAGCAAAGAATCATTCTCCAAGTATAACTATAGTGTTGTAAAGGAGAAGGAGCTCTGAATAAACCAAAACAAGAGACATTTTTACTGTCCCATGGGAGCTTCTAAAGTAACTTTCACAGGAAGAGATGGAGAGGATCCTATTGTTCCCTGTTCAGAGAGAAGGCCTGATATCTTGCTTAGCAGGCAGAAGTTTTGACTTCTCATCATATGCAAACACACAAACAGAAGCAGAGATAGAATTTTTAAAAGATAAAATCTAAGTAATAGCAGTAATGGCATCAAGCTTTAAAAATATAATAAAATGGAGAGAAATCTTTAAAAGTCAGTGCAAGCTTTCAGAAAAAAACATTGACTGGATAAAAAAAGAAACAAACAAACAAACAAAAAACAAACAAAAATGCCTCTAACTTGCCAATCCCTAGTGAGATGGTCCAGTGAGGTTTATGAAGAATTTATGGCTTTGGCTCTATATGTACATGCCTAAGTTAAGTGTTCATCACTTGTGCTATATAATTTACTCACATTGATTGTTTTCAAGTCAATTTAATTGGCCTAAAGTTCTAGTAAAAGATTCCACTCAAGGAATGTTGGAGCAGAAATATCTGAATCTACATGGACCCCAGTTGTCACTCAGAAGTTGCTATTGTGGGATCCAAGAAAAGCTCAACTTTGAGTGTGTTGCTGGCACCAGTTACGTACATCAGTGTTTTTGGTGTATCTCTTCCTGTGTCCCTCCTTGCTCTACTTTCTCAGCAAGGCCAGACAAAAAATAGAGTGGAAAGAATTAGCCCAGACTAAATTTACACAAACTCAAATGGGAGACATTTCACTAAAAGAGTCACAGGTTTAGAGACTTCTAGACTCTCTAAGCATTTTAATGTTTGTATGAGTAATTGTTAATTGTACATGGTACTAAAGTATGGTGATTCCACTGATTTGTGTTTTTTGTTGTTGTGGTGGTGGTGGTTGTTTTGAGACAGATTCTCACTCTGTCACCCCAGCTGGAGTACAGTGGCATGATCACAACTCACTGCAAACCCTGCCTCCTGGGTTCAAGCGATTCCTCTGCTTCAGCCTTCTGAATAGCTGGGATTACAGGTGCCTGACACCACACCCAGCTACTTCTTGTGCTTTTAGTAGAGATGGGGTTTCACCATGTTGGCCATGTTGGTCTCAAACTTCTGACCTCAAGTGCTCCTTCTGCCTTGGCCTCCCAAAGTGCTGTGATTACAGGCGTGAGCCACTGTAACTGGGCTCAGCTGATTTTTAAGAACAACAACTCTACGACTATGTCCCTTGGAAATGCTCTCATTTTACCTTTGGTTCTCTCCCTCGACTTTAAAGTAATATTAGAAAAAGAAAATAAAGAATAAAGGATAATAATACTTAAGAGTTAGTAACTGGAGTAGATCTGCCAACAGTGACATCTGAGAAGAAGCTATTTTTGTGTAGGAGCCTCTGCTTCCATTCGCAAACTGTCTGTCAGGGAATAAAACGTGGATTTGGCCGGTATCTCACCCCTTTGCTTAAGGCTTGCATTGCAAGGAACTTGGTAGCACAGGAATGGTCACTTGGATGAAGAGTGTGTGTGATTTTCACAGTGTTTAAGAGGTCACTGAAACTGCAAACTATGAAATTCACAAATTCATGGTCCTAAGTAACTGTGACATTTTTTTCCTAATATATTTATCTTAAGTATTGTGCCTGGTTATCTTGCCAATAAGGAGAATTTTAGACACTTGGTAGAGTAAGTTAATTTTTGTTGCAACATTGCAGTTGAAGAAATATAAGACATCACAGGCAGAGCTGTAAGAAAATTTTCAATTCTTATTGATGATCATATCCATAGCATCCTTAAAAGTATATTATGAAAATGAAAAGGACATGTCAACATTGAAACATGTTATTTCTATATTCATACCATTGGCTTTATGCTGTTTTTTATGCATCAAAATAATAAAATTATGTATACCATGGTATGCTTCTAGTCAAAGTGATTAATGTTTTCTAAATTGCTATGTGGAATACCATTTAAATAACAGTTATTTCTTTTTAAATACTAGGTAAACAAAATATTAGAAAGATGTTTAGATAATATTGCCCCAATAATTAATAAATGATAGAAAAGTAATGTATACAAATACCATTTTGCTACATAAATATATGTATACATGTTCGTTTGAATATATTATTATCCAAATACAGATTTCATGTGTCTTATCTCTACATTCTTTTTTCTGTTTTCCAACACAAAATAATGTTTTTTATTTGAACTTGGTAAGATGTTGCAAATGATTACTGTTAGAAAAAAAACAATATGATGAGTGACTTTTTGTAACTTTTACATGGGTTTTTAGATCAAATAGTCTTTGTAATATACTTAACATATCAGAAGGACTGGTTATGTTAAAATTACTTTCTGCTTCCTTCCTATTTCATTTTTGGAATTAAAGTTAAGTACAGTAAAGTTATCTGTTACTAGGACTTTTTCAAGTGAACAACCTATCCCAGTGCATTCCACATTTACTAAGGTTTTGCTTTTACCTTTGAGCAGTGGATTATTTTGATAAATTTGAGATAAATTGCTATTTAGCTATACTTTTTAAAAACTAAATTCTGTAATTATTTTAATTGATCTATCAATTCATTCAAAATGCTGGATTTCATAGCTCTTGTTAGTCACAGCTTAACATGAGATAAATTCCTTATTGAAGGAAATTAATGAAGTTGAGCAATGAATCATTGAAACCTGGTCTCGATATTTGTAGGAAAAAAAAGAGTATTTAGAGTATTTAAAGATGTTTTTATTAAACACACACACACACAATTTGTTGATCTTACAAAATATTCTCTAAACGTTCATCTCTGCAAATAAACTATATCAAAGTACATGTGAAGTATGGCATATTTAAGGGAAAAAAAGATATATAAACCAGATGGTTGTAAAAGTGAGGCTTAGCAACAGTATTTAGAAACAGTATCCAGGAAACCTCAAAACATTTTTCAAAATGAATGAGTGTACTTGTGAAAAATTATTCCTTTTCAAATTCTCCCAACCATTTTCTCTAGCCACCGCCATGACCATATCTAGAGGCATTTTGAATGTTGACTACATAAAAATTATCAGTGATTTAATCTTGTATCATTCTAGAATACAAGCACAATAAGTTTTTTTCACATTAAAATTTAGAGAAAAGAATGAACAATTTAGTAAACAGCCAGATTACTTTCAAAAAGCAAGGTAATTAGCATATATCTTAATAGGCACAATTTTCAATAAATAAAAACTTTTTTATTTTTTCTTGGAGTTATTTTTGTATAAGGTGTCCACATTCTCAATATGCTATCTCCAAGATTTATTATTACAGAATAGCTATGTGTAGTTTTTTATAAAAGCATATGAGAATTTAGAAATCCAATTAAGTGCTATCTCTAAAATCTTTTTGCTCTGGAAAATTATGACTTTTTAAATATTGTCAACACTTCTGTAAAACATTTTAGCACTTGTAGAATTATCTTCAAGCCTTAATTTTGAACCATGCAGAGCATGACATCACTGAACTTCTTCAACTCTTCTATTTATCACACTAGATTCAGAATAATTTTTGGCTTTTTCTAAATATAAATTTCATCCTCAAAGTACCAAAATTTTTCTGTTGCTAAGACTATTGCAAAGACACTAAGGGCAATTTTAAAAGTGGATTTCTGAACACATTTTGAACAGGAACATTGCATTAAGAAGGTGGCCCCAGATGACTAATACAAGAAGGTATCATTTGTCATTTGGATTTTAGCATCCAATATTTGTTTTCCATTTTAATCTCTCTCATTACTTTATAGGCTTGTCTCACAATAGTGATCTAGAGTATAAAAAAAGAAAGAGAAAAAAAGAAAGAAAGAAGAAGAAGAAAGAAAGAGTGAAGAAAAGAAAAGAAGAAACCCCAATTCTGTATGGATCAAGTGTATCAGACTTGACTGGGTGCGGTGGCTTATGCCTGTAATCCCAGCACTTTGGGAGGCTGAGGTCCGAGGATTGCTTAAGGCCAGCAGTTTAAGACCAGCCAGGGCAACATAGTGAGACCCCATCTCTACAAAAATATTCTTAAATCAGCTGGGTGTGGTGGAACACACCTGTAGTCCCAGCTACTCAGAAAGCTGAGGCAGGAGGATCACTTGAGCCCAGAAGGTCAAGGCTGCCTTTGATAAGGGAGTCCTGGGAAGGGAAGAGTGTGGTCCTTTTAAATGATACCAAAGAGCGGAAGGGAAGTGCTGGGTAGAGGAGGGTGTGGTCCCTGGCTAGGGCTACACCTGCATGGACCTAGGTGAGGACAGGCACTCCTGCCTTGGCACCCAAATATTGCATTTTCGAAGACCACCTGGGCCTGCCACGCCCCCAATCCTGGGCCTATAAAAATCCGAGACCCTAGCAGGCAGACTCACAGGCGGCCAGACGTCAAGAGGAGTACATTAGCAGACAAAGACACCAGCAGCTGGACAGAGAGAGGACATCTAGGGAGCACGCTGGCTGAAGAGCACACCGGCAGATGCTGGCAAGCCGGCAGGCCATCAACCCAAGGGACGAGGTGGAGTTTGAGGGGCAGTCGGAGGAGAGCTGGGACCCCCAGGCTGCCCAGCTCCAGGGAAAAACCATCTCCCTTCTGGCTCTCCATGGTGGGACAGCTCCTTCAATAAAACTTTGCACTTATTCTCCAAGCCCAGGTGTGATCCGATTTTTCCAGCACGCTGTGGCAAGAACTGAGGATACAGAAAGCCCTCTGTCCTTGTGACAAGGTAGAGGGTCTAATTGAGCTGGAGCAACCTATAGACAGCAAACTAAGAGATCCTATAACACACGCCCACTGGGGCTTTAGGAGCTGGAAACATTCACCCCTAGACTCTGCCTTGTGGTTGGAGCCTCACAGCCTGCCCGCCTGTATGCTCCCCTAGAGGTTTGAGCAGCCCGGCACTGAAGAATCGAACCACACTCCCATCACATGCCCTTCGAGGGGAACGAGGGAAACTTTCCCCTTTCACCATGAGCCATAGTTGTACCACTGCCCTCCAGCTGAGGCAACAGAGCAAGACCCTATCTTAAAAAAAATCAGACTCATTAACTTTGTGTGCTCCACGCCTTGGTCTTTCTACATGGTCAAATAAATAACAATTTAAACCCCTTTATTCAGTAGCATAAACTGAGTAAGATTTAAGAACTTAGATGAACACTCATGTTAATAGACAAGAAGAAATATATTTATGCCTGCAACTTAGTGAATAAATTGAATAGACCCTGGTTTTCTAAATAATCATTTTATTTGTTTCCTCTGGTTATTACTATAATTGCTATTACTGTCTTCTTTTATATTCCAAACAAGAAATATTTTTTTCTTCACTGCTCCAGGACCTAACACTCTCTGGTGTTAAGGAAATCACGAAGATCTCCACTGGATTACTACCAGAAGAAAATGTGTTTTACAAATTTCTAACAAAAAGTAGGTATTCTAAAGTTCTGGTAGTACTCATAAAATAGAAAATACACGGGTGTAAGAGATCTGCAAAATTGTCACCAGTGTCAGTAACATAATACAGTCATTCCTCAGTTTTGACTGTAGTGGAATTGGTTCCAGGATTCAAGTCCACAGTCCTCTGGTAGAGCTGGAGTATAGGAGAAGTCAGCCTTCTGTATATGTGGATTTTGCAGCCCGTGAATTATTTTTAATCTGCATTTGGTTGAAAAAAATCTGCATTTAAATCGACCCATGTAGTTCAAACCCCTGCTGTGCAAGCATCAACTGTAGATTTTTTTATTATTATCATTGACAGCAACATAATGGCTAACTTCTGATATTATTATGTGAAAATTGAGACTATCTCAGTTCCTGATGTAAATGCTTTAGAAACTTGGTAAATGAATGAATATTTGAATTTTCCTTGAGCCTTTCAACAAAAATGTTTCAGCAGACAAAACAGAAACAGAATTTGTTGGGTTAAAAATATTTCAAGTCCACTACTAGCAAACAGACTTAGAGAAAAGCCATTTGATCTGACACCTTCTCATTTCCTCCTCTGAGTATTCTTTATCCAGAAAGAGTATCCTCTTTCATGTGATATGCCGCATAATGAGAGAGGAACATGGATAGGCGATAAAGGACAAGAATCCCCACATATGCTGAATCAATTTTGACAGTAAACAGAGAGAGAGAGAGATGTCCTTTCCACATGGTTTTCCCAAGCTCTCAATTAAGGGGAGTTTGGACCAGATAATCCCTAGGATCTGTCTCTTCCAATGTTCATTTCTTAGGATATTGTGATATGTTTGAAATAACAGCAAGTAAGCAAATCAAGTCTTGTGATGAACATATAAAGTCTTCCTCATGTTACATATTGGGCTGAAAACACCACTGGTGATTTGTAATAAATTCAGAAGATGGCACACTGTAATGATCCAATCAAGTCTGAAAGTAGTTAGAAGCCAGGCGTGGTGATACATGCCTGCAGTCTGAACTATTCAGGAAGCAGAAGTGAGAGGATCTCTTGAGCCCAGGAGTTCAAATCTATCCTGGGCAACATAGTGAGATCCCATCTCTATTTTTTAAAATAGTTACATTTATTCTATTTACTGCATCACAAGAATGCATACAGCCTGAAATTCTGGTATAATTGTCATGATCCACACAAAAATGCACAATCATTTGGATACTTATTAACTTTTTAATTTGAAAGGCAGGCTGTCAGAGGGATTAAAATTAGATTGTGGAGCCAACCTGATTGAGTTTGAATCCTAGCTCTGCCACTTCCTATGTGTGGAAGAAGTTTGACAAAATACTTAAATTTCTATGCTTCAGTTTTTCTATCTGTATGGAGATTATAAAACTAGTACTTCAAGTGGTTATAAGAATTAAGTAAATTAGTATATACAAAGTAGTTAGTATGGAACCCTGAACTAAGAAAACACTAGATAATATTAGTCTTCATTGTACACTCTAGTCCTCTTAGAACTCCCTATACACTTTGAGTGCTAGGTGAACACATTTGCATATTTTTTCTGAGTGTCATTATCAATGACATTTCAGTAAGATTGCATTTTTATTAAATAAAAAGTTGAGAATAATCAAAATGAGCTCCAGTAGCTGTATTAAATGTACACCTTTTGCATAAGTTTGACATAAGCTCTTATAGAGTAAAAACAAAAATCTTCATATTTTTCTGAGAAATGAAATTACAGTCTTACATGTAGGATGATTCTCTGTCTGAGGATATTAAAATGGTTTTGACAGAGATCACATACTGATGTGTGTATTTGATCCATACAATGTTGGAAAAAATATTGGAATGGCTGTTCCTATTGTTTTAATGGAAGTTCACGTAAAATATCTTAATTCCCAGCTTTTTTTGGAGAAGGAGAGACTTGACAATATGTACTATGGTGATGATTAGCTAGCGCTCAACAGAAGTGGTCCCCTTTAGAGTGAGGAGCAATTTCCAGAATGCCACCATCTCCAGCAGTTTAGTTTCTAGGTTCCCCCCACCCCCAATGTGTTTGTGTCCTGCTTCTTCTATTTAGTACAAAATAATTAAAAATGTAAATAGAGACAAGCCCAGCAATCCTGTCATATAATGCACAAATGAAGTCATCCTCTAAATTACATGGCTGGTTACTATCTATTTGTTACTTTTTTGACTACTATTTAATGTAGAGACTACAAGAATTATTTTTCACAGTGAAACCTTCCATTCCTAACTGCAGCATGGCAGTCTAGTCTGTTTCCGTCACCAGCTTTCCAAATTTATCGTCTTTATACCAGGAAGGAAATTGAGCTTTAGAGTCACTTTTTAAAACTTTCCCACTTATGGTTAATTTTACAGAATTTGTGATGCTGCCACAATGCCATTCACTGTCACATACCTGAGTCAAGAGAGTTGACACCCGCCCTAGGAAGTAGCTGTGCTAGACCCCCAGTTTTAATGAGAATGTTTCACCTTTCACTGGTAAATTTACCCCATAGCAACAAGGCCAACATTGTATTATGGATGTACATGTGTTACCGAAATGCCAAGGGTTCCATCTAGGTCCTCGCCACACAAAAAGCCAATCACTGAGATGGCAAGTATTGCCAAGAAAGGCTTTAATCAGGTGCTACTACCAAGGAGATGGGAGATATGTCTCAAATGTATCTCCCTAACTAACTAAAATTAGAGGTTTATGCAGCAGGGAAGAAATGTGACTTTGTGTGGGAAGAGAGGAAGTAGGGAATGGTTAGGAAGCAATCATGATGAATGAAGGGTCTGGAACCTCATTTGTCTGGAAGTGATGATCTAGTGAGTTTCAGTTCTTTGATACTTTTGGAGAGGCCTGGGCATCCTTTCCTAAGGAAGAAACTCAGATAAAACAAATGTAAGTTTCAAGCTTTAAGACTAGAAGGGTCGATTTCTATGTATATCCCAGAAACTGTCTCTAAGACTATTGGGTCAGTTTCACATGTATGCATGCTTTGTATTATGGATGAAGCCATAAGGTAAAAGCTTAAATTTCACATTGGAATCAGGTGTGAAGGTGAGTTATGCAGAAAACCTGTATTTAGCATTAACATTTTTATTTAAGCAACTTTATTGAGGTCTAGTCAACATATGCTGCACACATTTAGTGTACCATTTAATAAGTATTGAAACATGTATACACCCATGAAGCCATCACAATAATCAAATGAATATAATCATCATCCCCAAAGTTTCCTTGTGTCCCTCTGTCCCCAGGCAAACACTGATCTGCTTTCTATTACTATAGACTGGTGAAATGGGAGAGTTCCCTTATCCCCCTTGCAGGATGTGTGACGGGTGTGACTCTCTTTGGCTGCCCCACTCCCCAAATCCCTAGAGGAAGCATGCAGAAGGGCAGGTACAGAGGCCATGGGGAGTGCTTTTGGGCTCCAGCCCCATCTAGAGGTGGGTGTCTGTGACTCCCAAAGTCCAAGTGGGCATGTGTTCCAGTGTGCTCTTCCGTCTTTGCCATCTGTAGACAGCTTGTGCTAATCAGTTCGATAGACTCTCTGTCTTATCACAAGGGCGGAGGACCAGTATGATAGCTGTCTGTATCCTGAGTTCTTGCCCAGTGTACCAGAAAAATCGGATCACATGTTCGCTTGAAGGGTGAGTGCAAGGTTTTACTGAGTGGTGGAGGTGGTCATCAGTGAGATGGGTGGGGAGCCAGAAGGGGAGATGGAATGGGAAGGTGGTCTTCCCCTGGAGTCAGGATACCCAGAGGCCAGACTCCCCCTATTTTCTTACTCTGCTGCATCATTCTGCCATCACTGGTTTGCCAGTCTGCTGCTGTCTGCTGGTGTCTATCGGTCTACTCCTCTGCTTCTCTCGATGTTCACCCACTGTGTGTGTGCCTGCTAGGGTCTTGGGTTTATATGGGCACAGGATGTGAGGGCATGGCAGGCCAGAGTGGTCTTGGAATATGCAACATTTGGGTGCAAGAACAGTAGTGCCTGTTCTCACTTAAGTCTGCAAACACAGGCCCGAGGGTGGACCTCTCGCCTGGGACCCTGCCCTTCTCTACCCAGCACTTCCCTGAAAATAAGACAAAATAGTGGCATCATAGTTGTAATAACAGCTTGGCCACACAGTAGTTGGTCCTGAGCAAGATGTAAAGACATAATTTTCTACAACATCTGAGTTTAAGAAGAGTCATTGCAGTCTTTGCTCCGTTTCAGAAACAGGGATGCAGACTTTTATCTACCCCGATCATGTCTAATGTGACTAATGCCTCTAATTCTGTCAACATCGAAAAAATATATTTCTAGTTCTAAGTGGGTGCAAATAAATGATATATGCAGAAAGGCAAGCAGATATTTGAGTACAAATGTGTGCACAGGGCTATAAGAATTTGAAATAGTTTCTAGGGAATCGCATCTCTTTTAAAATGCAAAAGTGGCTGCGCACGGTGGCTCATGCCTATAATCCTAGCACTTTGCGAGGCCGAGGTGGGTGACTCACCTGAGGTCAGGAGTTCGAGACCAGCCTGGCAACATGGTGAAACCCCATCTCTACTAAAAAAAAAAAAAATAAATAAATAAATAAATAAATAGCCAGATGTGGTGATATGTGCCTGTAGTCCCAGCTACTCTGAGGCTGAATTGCTTAACCCCAGGAGGTGGAGGTTACAGTGAGCTTCGATTGCACCACTGAACTCCAATTTGGGCCACAGAGCAAGACTCTGTCAAAATGAAATAAAATATAAGATAAAGTATAAAATAAAATGCAGAAGCATCCATTTCTTTGTTCAGAATAGTCTAGTCTAAAGTATAGCTCTTTCTCACTCATGGTGACAGACTAAACAGCTATCTATCTCTATTTTCCAATGACCTAAGTCTGGTGTCTAATAAGGAACAAATATTAAAGGATTGCAGAGTGACTTATGGTCTAGTAGGTCCAACCTTGGCTGCCCAATAGACTCGTCTAGGGAGTGGTCTGGGTCATTTTTGTAAACTGAGAATCATTAACATTTCCAAGATTTTTAAAGACAGTCTCTATTTGCATAATGGTATTTCTGAATGGACTTAACTTCTTCCCTTCCTCAAATGATATACTCACCATCATCTTGTTTTGTGGTTTTCAATCCGGGCTGTGCAACATAAATATACAGGAGACATTGTTTTTATCCTTTAAGTATTAGTGTCAGCTCTCCCCTTAAAGATTCTGACTTAATTGAGTGGGATAAGTTGAACATTGGTATATTTTTTCAAAACTTCTTAGGTGGTTCTAGTGCAAGAACCACCATCTATTCTATGATCTAACAACTGACTTTGCTTTCCTTTTCTCTGATCTATTTCTCTTTCCCATTAATGTTTTATATTGAGAGTTCATTCCTCCTTCCCATTGGTTAGCAATTCATGTCCTGTTTCCTGAATAATCACAAGCATGGGAAGCAACCATCCACCGTAGAGGAACTAAACATAGAGGCAGGCCTCCTCCAAGGCTGAGATGCCAACAGGAGACCCTGAGAAATCCACAATTGAAGTGTGTTCTTGGATCTGGTCACAGAGTCATAGAGGGTGAGGGCTTGAAGAGACCTCAGCTATTGCACAACTCTTCCATTTTGCTGATGACAAAAGAGAAGCATGAAGATGACATGGATGACAGGATCAAAGAACTAGTGCTGGTGGAGCTAGATGAGAACCAAGACCTCGGGTACCCAGGCTTTCTCTGTCTCCACTGCATCCTGGTCTCATAGGAGAGTATTAGAGTCTTTTCATATAAGTGTCCAGGCAGAGAAAAACCATTCCATTCTGCATAGGTGAGTCAACCAACACTTGGGAAGTTCTTCTGTGTGTTAGGCCTTCAAAGAAAATAGGAAAAACATAGACAGTACTGGCAGCGGTTCAAAGTACTACTTAATATGAAGATGATAGGACTTGGAGATTCTGAAACTTCTAAGTTGCTAACTTTCAGTCATAATGTTCTGTATATCAAAGATGTACTAGTTGTTTGAACACTAAATACAATTATTTATTTATGACTTATTTTCCTATTAAGAATTAATGTAGTGTATAGCCACATCTTATAAAATCAAAAGAATAATGGTCCATGTCCTAAATGTGTTATTAACATTTAAGAAACTATTAGAACATTAAAATCCTCAAGGACAAAGATGAAGGTAAAAATCAAATTGTATGTTTTATCAGCCACAATCACAAGAGGATCACATATGTAAGGACTGTCTTTTATTCAAGTTTTCTGGCAATTTTAACTTAAAAGAAATTTACTATTGTCATTGGTCTTTTTCTGGAAACAATTTTTTATTTTAGGCTATGCTTAGAATGAGTTACAAAAATTAAACTTTGTGTAATATTAGACTAATATTTTTTAACTAAAATTGTGACTCATTAACTTCCAAATTTGTGTTATTGATTATGCTAGGATCATGAGGGAAAATATAGTAAGTTTACATGATTAGTTTAGTTTTGTTTGGACCACTTCATTTATCATCAATGACAGAAAATGTACTAACTTAATGGCACTTTTGCTAATGATTTCTCTCAGACTCAAGGAGAAACAAATAAATCAACTGGAATTTTCTTGATTCTTAAAAGATCAAGTGATATCTGGGGTTAATAATTTTGTAGGTCATAAAATACTATACTAGGTTTCCCCATAGGGTATGATATGTGAATATTTTATAAATTTAAATGTATATGTTTCAGATTGATTTATACATGAAAATAATAATTTATGTTTTTTAAAAAGCAATGGTTAATACTTTTATTACAAAAGCAAGGTATACTTGCAATATATACAGGAAAAAATAACAGAAGATACAATAAAGTGATTTTTTAAGCAGAAGAACCATTATCCCACCACACAGAAACAATCAGAAAGGACATCCACCAATAGGAACTTGAACTAGTGAGAACTTCTCTTTCAAAGACTTAACTGACTGTCCCTCAGCTTTTCCATGTGTTTTACTCACTGATAATATTTTGAGTTTATAAAAATATTATAATCTATCTTCCCTCCATACATAGAGTTGTTCATTCCCTTTGGCAGCTGTAAACCGCCACACTGTGTGGTTGTTAATAAATTATATTTAACCAAACTTCTGTAAATAGACGTTGGAATTATTTTTAATTATTTGCTATTATAAATCATGTTCCAATGAACAGAATTGTGTGTTTACCTGTATCCACCTGTTCAATTATTTCCCTAAGATAAGTCCCTAGATGTAGACTTGTGCATGAAAGAACACGTACATTTTTAATGTGATTCAAAGCCTAGGTTGCAAAGAACGTTTACATTTGCCAGGATTGCATTAGTGGTGCTCTTCATCCCCCCAACCAATGCTCCACAGCACTGGGCATTAATTCCTTTTTAGTATAATTGATGAAGATCATTTCATTTTAATTTACATTGACTTCATTGTCATTGCAAATATTCATCTCTTGCAACTGTTTGCCATTCTTCTTTTGAGAGGTACCTTTTGTAATTTTTGTCTACACTTTTATTGGAGTATTCCTTGCAGTACCTATTTGAAATACTGCTATAGATTACAGATATTAACACTTTGTCCCTGCTTACCTTCCCAGCCTCATCTCTAATCTCACCAGGAATATGATGCTATAAATTCACCTCTTGTTTATACTAACTTTTTTTCCATTGTATTCATTTTCTCTGGTTATTACTGTTATTATAATGCCCATATTTAAACTGCTGTCTGCTCTCATGGGTGCTTAGACTTTATTATGCTGTTATGATCGGCTTATATATAATAAGTAAAGTACTAAATCTGCAATGGCAAACCCTCAATCCACAGGCCAGATCCAGACCACTAAATTTTATTTTATTTTATTTTTTGGAGTCGTTTAATTTTTAAATTTGTTTTGTTCCTGTTGTTTGTCTTGTTTTGTTTTGTTTTTTGTTTTTTTGACAGAGTCTTGCTCTGTTGCCCAGGCTGGAGTGCAGTGGCACGATCTAGGCTCACTGCAACCTCCGTCTCCCAGCTTCAAGCAATTCCCCTGCCTCAGTCTCCCTAGTAGCTGGGATTACAGGTGCACGCCACCACGCCTGGCTAATTTTTGTACTTTTAGTAGAGATGGGGTTTCACTATGCTGGCCAGGCTAGTTGCAAACTCCTAACCTCAAGTATTCCACCTGTCTTGGCCTCCCAAAGTGTTGGGATTACAGGTGTGAGCCAACGCTCCTGGCCTGTTCCTGTGTTTTAATTTAGTTTTTCAACATTCTAAAATTGATCTTCAACATTTATTTAAAAACACTATCAAACTGATTTACGACAAAGTATATGACTATTAAAAACCTACAGTCTTTCTCTCTCCTAAAAAACTGGAAAATCTGTCATCACTGTATCCCAGGTCACCAGCTTCTCCATGATGCCCTATTGCTTCATGGCCAGTTCACACTTACTATTGCCCATCTAGGCCTGTTGACCTTTGAGCAGGGTTCATCAGGTTCAGACCTGTTGACATTTTGAGGCAGACGATTCTTTGTTGGGGCTTGGGAAGCTGTCCAGTACATTTCAGGATGATTAGCGCATCTCTGGCTTCTACCCACTAGATGCTAGTAACACACACTCTACCACCCAATTGTGACAACCAAAAATGTATCCAACCATTGCCACAGGAGGAACTCTATGGCCTCACTGTGAGAACCACTGCCTTAAGATTTGAGACCTCTGATCTAGATTTGTTAAACCCATGGAAGATATGGGCTCAGTCAGCAACTATGGAGGTAACTTTTTGCTATTCCCTATTAAAACTGTCATCCCTATTTTTTTAGTGTGGAGGAGGGCTACAGAGAATTGAGGACAAGCTCTAATCTGGGGCCTGTGAGAAGGAGATGGAACAGCTGATGGACTTGCGTTCAGAATACATAGGCCAAAAGCAATCAACCATCAGGCACCTTGGTCCCTCTTGTTGAGTAAGATACTTGACCATGGGATTCTCTAAGCTACAAAACCTTCGTTTTGGTTAGCAGATGAAGGAGTAAAGCCAGGGATCAAGGTTATTCATGGTACAATGAAATCAAGTTGAAATAATCTTTACATTGTTTACAAATACAATCTTTGCAATATTTGCTAGAATGGAAAACACACACCCCTGTGAAACTGTTAGAAGTAGAAATCCTTGGAGAAGGAGAACACAGAGGTTGTACTCCTGAACTGAGTTGAGTTTCTTCCGTTATTCCTTTGCTTTGGGCAATTGAAGTTAGCTGGTGCTTGAAGTTCTTTTGCCATAGCTTTTCCATTGGCCTTTGCCCACTGATTCAGTTGCTGCTCTTATATCTGGTACATGGTGATTCAAGAGTCAAGGTTTTTCTAGGATTTGTTGCAGTAATCTCCTAATTTATGTCCAAGATAGCTCCTTTCTGTTTTGACTGAATGATCAGCAAGAGGAGATTTTCTCTCAGGTCAAATCATCTCTATACCCTCCTGAAATCTTTCAAGGTTTCTTGATGTGTGATTCTACACTTCCCTATATTCCTAAACTGCTACAGATATTTTCTTATTTCTAAATTCCTTAGTTATTTCAATGGAACATAAGGCAAAAGAGAGTTTAAACATATAAGCTCAATTTGCTGTCTTGAAACCAGGAGAAGTCAGGAAAAATTTCCTGGCTAGCATGGGGCATATCAGCATTATAAAGTCTAACTGGACCAGGATCATTCTGTGAAACTTTAGGTAAGCTCCTGAACATAGCATGAGAATGGGCTATGTCAAGTCTTTGTCAATGGGACACATGCTGATTTGGAAAGGTTTTGTCAACGGTGAGTAATTATGTGAGGAGTGACAGTTTTATCAACTCCCCATTCAGTCCTTTGCTTACATAAGCATTTTGATTTAAAGTAGCAGTTATTTCTTCATTCATTTATTCAGTTAATATTTATTGAGTTTGTTACAACTGGCACTGAAGCTGAAATACATGAGTGAAAAAAGAAATACAATATTTCTTTCCTTATGAATGTATATCTAGAAGAAGAAAGGAATGCTAACTAAGCAAGGAAAAAAGTAAATAGCATAGTTTCATATAGTGATGATGTTTATGATGAAATAAATAAAGATAGGGGATAGAGAAGTACAGAAACTGGGAATACAGGATCTTTCAGATAAGGCAATAGGAAATTCTCCTAAGAGATGGCTTTGAGCAGAATTGGGAGTGGGAAGTAGCAAGCTATGTGATGTTCAGGATGAAGTATATGCCAGGCAAAAGGGGCATGAGGCTTGACTGATCAGAGAAAACACAAGGAGGCCAGTGTGGCCAGAGTGCAGTGAGCAAGAGGATATGAGAGCAATCCCAAAGATCCTTGAAAGCAAAATGAGCAGTTTGCATTAGTGTTTTCCCCTAAACATGATCAGTGGCCAGTAGAGGTTTCAGGCAGGGGAGCCTGACTTACTTATTTTTCAAAGTTCTCCCTGGCTTCTGGGTGAAGGGGGACAAGAATGGAAGCAGTTAGACCAATCAGTAAATTACAGTGGTAGTGCAAGCAAGAGATGATGGATGGGGATATGCAATACATTGTGAACCGTAGAGACAAATACAAGTGAACAGATTTGGGATATGTCTTGGAGTTAGGTGGTTCTGCTGGACTGGCAATATGAGCTGAGCAAAAGAGAAGAAGCAAGGGTCTTGGCTTTGGACTTAAGCAACTGGGAGGATGATGGAACCATTCACTGGGATGATGATAATTTGGTTAGGACAGGTTTGGGGGTTCATTTAGGATTAAGAGAATCAATAGTTCTGGAAGTTTGGAATTTCTAGTGGTGAAATCAATGATTAAGGAAAGTTTGGAGTTCTGGAAGTGACTTCATTAAACCATCACAAAGGATCATGGGATTAGTCCTGATGAGGGGAAAGGTGGATAATCAGTCCTGATTATTTCTCCCTCTTCTTGATTGGTGTCTTATGGGGCTCCTCCCATTAAAATGTGGTCAGTCACATTGATGACCTTGGAACTTGATAGAAATGCAGAACTATGGTCTTATTGAATCAGAATCTGCAATTTAGTTAAATTCTCCATGAGATGCCTATGCATATTAAAGTTTGATTTCTAGGAAAGAGCAGCTAATCTAATGATGAGGAAACATCCAAACTGAAGGACATTCAACCAAAAAACTGGTGATATGGTTTGGCTGTGTCCCCACCAAATCTCAATTTGAATTGTATCGCCCAGAATTCCCACATGTTGGACAGGGGTGGGTAATTGAATCATGGGGACCAATCTTTCCCGTGCTATTTCCCGTGCTATTCCCATGCTACTCATAATAAGTTTCATGAGATCTGATGGGTTTATGAAGAGTTTCTGTTTTTACTTCTTCTTCATTTTCTCTTGCTGCCACCATGTAAGAAGTACCTTTTGCCTCCTGCCATGATTCAGAGGTGTCCCTAGCCATATGGAATTATAAGTCCAATTAAACCTCTTTTTCTTCCCAGTCTCGGATATATCTTTATCAGCAGTGTGAAAACAAACTAATACAACTGGACTGTAATCTCCAACAGTGTCAAGATCGTGAGGGTCAAAGGAGGACTTTAGAGTGGTTCCATACTAAACAAAAATTAAGAGACGTGAAAACTAAGTACAACACATGATCCCATTGAATCCTTTTGCTCTGGAAGATATTTTTTGGACAACTGGCCAAACTTGACTGGGAAATGGGATCTATGGGTGAGGTATATGAGAGTTTCTTTCTGCTGTGGCCACTCTTTTTATATGTCTTTGAAAAGGTTTTTTTGTTTTGTTTTGTTTTGTTTGAGTTTTCTGTTCCTTTGTTTTTTAAATTTTTGACTGCTCTCCACCATTGCATGATGTGCCCAAGCTGACAGGGAGGTTTCTGGAGGTCTCCTTAATCCAAGGGCACTCTGAGCACCCTCCCTAGAGCCTCAGCGAGTTAAGAGCCTCAGCAAAGCCTTTCCAGGGACACGAGGCACTCTGCACACTTCCCTTGCATTCAGCTCTGGTTGGCATCACAGGCAGCAAGTGGGAATCTTATCAAGTGCCAGGGATGTAGCTGGAAAACAACTCGTGTAGACTAGGGGTCACTGTGGCATTCATCCCTAGGAAAGTCTGTGCTAGAAAACACTACAAAAAGATTTACTCTGGGTCTGGGTTTCTTTTCCTGCTGGTTTATTTGTTCCTTCAAAGACTGTATGATATTAAAATTTCATACTTTCCTTTTTCTGTGCTTGTAGAAATTTATGTCTTCCTACTTAAAATGTCAGGGTACTATTTCAGGTATATATACAAAGCACAAAAACAATTTTCACAACAATAAATGGTGGTAATTTTCTGTATATACTTAGAGAATTCATGAGCAAATTTGTCCTTTGTGATTGAAGACTTCCCTCTTTGAAAAGACTACAATCCAGTAGTATTGATGTGAAAATTCTAGCGTAGGTAATTTGTGAGTTCAGGAATCATGTGTTATTCATGTCTTGAAAGCACAGTACAAGTTCTTAAGAATCACTAATAGAGTTGAATGTCTTCTTGAGGTTAATTCATCATTCACCAAGCACTTGTTTTAGTTATTGTATGAAACTTAAGTTCCTGCTTTGAAGATCAGGTTTCAGAAGATTGGATCTTATATAGAGTAATAAAAATGCCTCAGAGAAGCATTTAATTTTTATTCCACTGGAAATTATAATTTAAGTCTCCAAATACAAGTACCACCCCATCAAAATCATACATTGATTAATCGTAAGTTGAAACAAACCCAATTCATGTGAAACTATGTGCTCATTTTTATACCAGGTCACTCAATTGTATAGCTTCTAATTTAGCTGTTTCATCATGATGCATTGTGAAAATATGAATGATATACTTAGTCCATTTGATCTGCTTGCAACCCATGGGATTTCCTTTAAAGATATAAAACATTTTGCTAGTGCTTCCTTTTTTGTTCTGGTACCCACATCCTGTGCTCTGTGGAGAGTCACAGTTTTTGAAACATGTTGACAGCCGGCACAGATAAGCAGTGTACTTAGCCTTTGGTCAAGGACTGGAAACTGGCTGGTATCTGAATCATCTGCTTAATGCAGAACTGCCCTCGTCTTAGGGAGATGCAGCCTGGTGTGTGGTATGACATGGAGCTCTATGGTGTGTTACTGTGTGGGGAGCATAGGAGACTGGTTAAAGGAGCAGTCTCTCTTTTTGTATCTTTTCACTTTGATTTCAAGTATATATAAGCATGGAGTATCCAAATGAATATATATATATGTGTTATATGTTTTTATATAATAATATATAATGAGTAAATGGATAAGGAAATGGGTCCAAGAATGTTAGCAATGATTTTATATATATATAATTATATATAAATAATATATAACATATATAATTATATATAAATAATACATAACATGTATAGATAGATAGATAGATATAAATAGATATATATTTCTTTCCCATTCTTTTTTTTTTTGAGACAGAGTCTCACTCTGTCACCCAGGCTGGAGTGCAGTGGCACAATCTAGGCTCACTGCAACCTCTGCCTCCCAGGTTCAAGCGATTCTCCTGCCTCCATCTCCTGAGTAGCTGGGACTACAGGTGTGTGCCACCACACCCAGCTAATTTTTTGTATTTTTTGTAGAGGTGGGGTTTCAAAGTGTTAGCCAGGATGGTCTCGATCTCTTGACCTTGTGATCCCCCCACCTAGGCCTCCCAAAGTGCTGGGATTACAGACATGAGCCACCATGCCCAGCCCCATTCATATTTTTAAGTTATTGTTATAGGAGTTGTCACAATGAAAATTTTTATAATGATAATACTGTGGTTCAGGCTCTTTCTATTCTGTTAGACTTAACCAACCTGGGTGTTTAAAAAGTACTTTTTTGTTTTGGGGTGTGTGTGTGTGTGTGTGTGTGTGTGTGTATGTGTGTGTCTTTTTCCATGTGTAGTGGTGGGTGCCTGTAATCCCAGCTGCTTGGGAGGCTGAAGCATGAGAATCACTTGAATTGGGGAGGTGGAGGTTGCAGTGAGCCGAGATTGTGCCACTGCACTCCAGCCTGGGCGACAGAGCAAGACCCTGTCTCAAAAAATATACATATAAAATATAAATATATATATATATAAATAAGAAAACCTCTGTGAACTCTTTCCCTGCAATTATAGACTCCTTGAGACCAGGAATCATGGCTTTTGTATGAATTCTGCTGTTAAATTATCTTTGTATCTTCAGCATCTAGTCCATTATTATTGGTGCTCAATAAATGTTACCTGAAATGAATATATTTCCTATGAAAAAATATAGCCTGATATTATAATATTAGAATTTGGATTGTTTTATTACTTTTTGGTTAGTCTCCAGTTTCCTAAACTTCTGAATGGGGGAAGAGGCACACTACATAGAGACTGTGAACTCAATAGTATCTGAGATAGGTCTCAACCAATTTAGAATGTTTGTTTTGCCAAGGTTAAGGACATACCTGTGACATGGCCTCAGGAGGTCCTGATGAAATGTGCCAAAGATGGCTGGGGTAAAGCTTGCTTTTATACATTTCGGGACATGAGATATTAATCATTATGTATAAGATGTAAATTGGTTCAGTCCGGAACGGTGGGACAACTCAAGAGCGCGGGAGCTCCCAGGTCATAGGTAGAGAAGAGACAAACTGCTGCATTTTGAGTCCTTTGAGTCTTTGATCAGCCTTTCGCTGAATACACAATTTACATGTGAGAGGAGGATGTAGGAATAGTCACTTATGCTTTAGTCTGACTCAGTTAATCTGCATTTTTACATAAACAATAGGGCAGAGGAAGCAATCAGATATGCATTTGTCTCAGGTGGGCAGAGGAATGACTTTCTGTCCTACACCTGTGAAGATCAGCTATCGATTTACATTGCCAGGGTGAAATTCAACAGAACTGTGTTTTAGGGTAAAGATCTTGAGGCGCCAGAGAATTTCCTTGTGGACAAATTGTGAGGGAGGTATGTGGCTTTTTATCTTTGTAGCTATCTTATTTAGGAATAAAATGGGAAGCAAGTTTGCCTGACACAGTTTCCACCTTGACTTTTCCCTTTGGCTTAATGATTTGGGGGTCTTGAGATTTATTTTTCTTTCATAAGACATTCACTCAATGCCTCTATTGCAACTTCCTATCCACCCAATACTTTTTACATTACCTGGTATTTTTAAATGCTGAACATCTCAGTGGTTCTGAGCGAATCCATCACTCTCCTCCATGACCCCTAGTGCAGGGATTTTGTGTAAGTTTGCTCTGATAAGGTAATAAGCACACTTGCTAATGTCAAAATATCTGTTGTACCTTTTCCTTGCTATTGTCTTTATGAGTGAATACCTTTCTATTAGTTTCATTGACATTTTGGGGGGTTTGGGGATGGAGAAAAGACAAACATGTTGTTGTATTAAACAGAATTTTAGAATCCGGGTAATATTGAGATCAATAGTTGGCAAACAGAAATGAATGGAGGATCTGAGTTGCCGGGTTCACTTTTTTTTGTTGTACGTGATTTTGTTTCCTCATCTGTAGAATGAGTGGATTTAACTACATGAAAATTTATAGATGTTCTGGAAATAATCCTAGGAGATGTTAAATAGGAGTTTTACGAGTAAAGAAATGTTATTGCCAAATTACCTTTGATGAGACAGGCTAAATAAAGAAGTTTGATTACTTTGGAGACCTGAATGTGTTAGTGCTCATTGCAGAGACAGTAGTAGAGGCAGCATTTCCCATGGAACTCCTTTAACAGACACACGCAACTATTAATACCTTTCAGACATAGTGTTCCATGGGAGAGAGTTTGGGAAACTCTAACCTAGATGATTGCTTTCAAATTTTGAGATTCTATGACTCTACATTAGTTAACAAGGACATTTTAGGAATTGATTTTGTTAATACTTTATTTCTAGTGGTTTAAAGATGAAATACTAGAATAATTTAAATCGTAGTGTGAGGAAAACAAAATATATACAAACGCGCCCACACACATATATATATGTATACATACATCTATACACAACAGTATACCAAATAGTTGCAAATAAAACTAATAATTCAATAAATATTTTCCCCATCTTCTTGGTGCAAATGATAATTCTGTCTCAGCCTGAGAAATAGAATGAATAAAGAAGCAGATTCTCTCTCATCCTCTGCAATTATACCCCTTAGTTGACATAATTCAGAGAAGAAACAAGATGTCATGCATAGAAATATGCTAATACCTTGTTCTAATGCTGCTCTCCGTTGTAGCTTTTCTCTGAGGTTCTGTGGTTCTTGTCTACCACTGTGGCTGGAGAATACCCCAGCGCTGAAGGGGTTTTCTTTACTCTTTTCTGTATCACATCTGCTTATTGAAAAATAAATAAGATAGGAGTTTCTTACCTTCTTCTATTGCCTTCTTGAAGCAGAGGTAAGAGGAACATTTAAAAATGTAGTCTGCTGTGCCACGTACTAGACATCCTATGAGAAAGTTTACGTGCTTCATTTAGTGATTAAATCTCCATAAGGGATTGATATGGTTTGGATATTTGTCCCCTCCAAATCTCATGTTGAAATGTGGTCCCCAGGTTGACAGTGGGATGTAAACGGAGGTGTTGGGTCACGGGGTGGATCCATCATGAATGGCTTGGTACCATCCCCATGGTCATGAGTGGATATGAGTTCACTCAAGATCTGATTGTTTCAAAAAGCATGGCACCTCTCCCCTCTGACTTGCTCCCTGTCTTACCACGTGATACACTGGCTCCCCCTCTGCCTTCTGCCATGATTGTAAGCTTCCTGAGGCCTTGCCAGAAGCCAAGTAGGTGGTGGTGCCCTGCTTCTTGTACAGTCTACAGAGCCATGAGCCAAAATAAATCTGTTTATAAATTACCCAGTCTCTCATATTCCTTTACAGCAACATAAACAGATTAACACAGGAATAGATATAAATATGTCCGTTCACCTCAAATCAGTTTTTGGAAGGAGATGAGCGATATCTATACTTGAACATCCCCAGGTTATTTTTTTTAATGGAGAAAGAAGATAAAGTAACTTATTTTCCCACACAAAGGATAATTAGTTGGTATGGTCAGTAATGGAACTTGGGTCTGTGAACCTCTGAGAGCCAAGCTCTTTCAGCTCGAAGCACCTAACATAATACTTTGTGTATATGTGCACATTTCAACAAAAATTGACTTTCAGTATGTATGCTGTTTTCAGTTGCTTAGTTCATATGCATTTTGCATCTATTTTCATTTAATGAAGCACTCTCTTATAATAACATTTCAATAAATGCAGTCTGTTTTGAGTGGATGAACAGTAATTTATTTAACCAAATCCTCTATTGTTAGGGACAGCAAACTTTCTCTGTAAAGGGCCAGATAATAAATATTTCAAACTTGTAGGCTATGTCAACTGCTTTGTCGCAGTAACTATTCAACTTTGCCATTGCACTGGGAAAGCTGTGAAAGATCCAGATTTACAATCCAGATTTATTGAATAAAGCTATTCTATTTTTAAAACCCTACGTAAGTTAGTATTTGTTTGAACATTAATGTGGAAATATTTTTTATTTAGTTCAAAGGAATAGGATCGAATGGAGGAGGGAAATCTATGGCTTTTCTTCACATGTTGTTGTATTCTTTCTCCAGTTGCCGTTAGAAAACATTTTAAAAGAATTAAATCCCAAATAGTGATCCCACCTTGTCTGAGCAACGCAATACTCCAGAGCAGATTACCCTCCTGGCTGTTTTAAAAGTATTTTTAGCAATTGACAGGATATACTTCTTAGATTAGCTATATCTAATCCCTCTTCTGTAAACAATAAGAAGGCAAGGTTTGTTAAGCATATATTTTTATCTTCCCGACACAAAAATAGGATTAGTAGAATAACAACCATGCCAAAATATTAATATTCTAAAACCACATTAATCTTTTGAATAGATGTATTTCAACATTTAACTGAGTTAACCCATTCAGTTACTTGAGAATATATACTACAAATAGTTTTTATTGTAGGATATTGAATGAGGTTATGTTCATCAAGTTTATATGTTTAAGTGTCTGTGAATACGTTTGTGAGTCAGGGCTGAAAGGAATGTGCTGTTATTATTTTGTGTTTGGTATTTATCAGTTTTTCTTATCCTTTATTTCACAACAACCATCTCAACCCCCGACCCCACCCTAAGAAGCCTTTTCAGACGTTTTTTTCCCTAATTGCCACCCAAATGAAAATTTAATACCACAGATACACTGTGTATCTGTTTATGTGCCATAGATATATCTGTGCTTTATACATAAAAAGAGTAAGATTATTTCACTTCCCAACAACAAATTTTGCCTCCCTGGGGCAGTATTTTTCTCACTGAAAATGCATGGATTATAACTACTTCAATTGTTGTCCAAGGGTCATACTAATCTTCCATGAAGTATTATTTCGGGAGTATGTTATGTGTGTACTAGAGAAGGCTTAGAACCACTTGCAGAGGATCCTCCGCTGTTTTAAACTTGAGCAGAAATAGGGAGCCCTTTGTGCAGACATAGCCATGTCAGACTTCTCAGCTTTTGTGGCAAGACATCATCTTACATCATTGGCTAAAGGATAATGATTCTCATTTAACCACCAACACATAAGAGCTATTTTCCAAGCACTCCTGGGAGATATAACCTCAAATCCCTCTGCCTCTGGACTTATCAAAATCTGTGTACCTGAGAATAGTCTATCAATTCCTTACTCTAAAATCAATTTATTGATTTAGCCAAATCTTCAAGGAGCATCATTTTATAAACCCCTCACTCCCTTAGAGAAGCTCTTACCTACTTTTCTTGATAATTCTTTAATAATTTGCTATTCATGTCATTCTTCTACATTGAGGACCATTTTAAGAAATCACCCAAAGCAATTCATGATGGTATTTACTACGCAAAAATTCTTAAAGTTATAGCTCATTATGTCCCACCATGCCCAGCTAATTTTGTATTTTTAGTAGAGACGGGGTTTCTCCATGTTGGTCAGGCTGGTCTCGAACTCCTGACCTCAGGTGATCCACTCGTCTCAGCCTCCCAAAGTGCTGGGATTACATGCATGAGCCACTGTGCCTGGCCAGTATTATTATTAATAAATTGCTGTCTAAATAAATCTTCTCTCTTTAAGTATAAAAATTGTTTCAATATGTTTATTTATCAAGTTTAGATATCGAAACCCCTATCTTTTTCAACTGACTTAATATATAGTTTGTGTATGTGATGGCACAAATTCACCAGTATAAACATCCATTATTTTAATATGCTTAAGTGTGAGTAGCAAGCCCTTCTGGAGTTACTGTGAAATGTAAAGTTGGTTGTTCCTTGTCATGGCTAAAAAATATCAATTGTGCCAGCAAAAACATTAGTAGGTTAAAAATGCTTTCTGGTCCCTACTGACCAAATTGAGGGTATACAGCGAAGGCCAAATCAAGAGTGGGTGAAATACAATAATAGTTGCTTCTACATCAAACATGGGATCATAGAGTCATGGGATTAGGTGTTGAATTCAACTTTGAGATATTTCACAAATTTCCAATATTTTCAAAAACTTGTATTTGTAGTATTTTTAAATCAGTAAGTATATCTGTGCCAAGATGACTGAGGGATTGACATATTTGGAGCTATACGTTTAAATACTTTTTAATTTGTTGAATGATCATTAATAAAAAAATGAATGGTTTAAGCAAATATTTTATTTTATTTTTTAACTTTGAAACAGAAAAGATTTAAGGATAATTTTTATCTTGACAATGATAATCTCAAAGAAAGTGAAAAACACTTCCAGTTAGTTGGAGGAAGCAGGTTCCAGATTGTGGTGCCAAGCGTTAAAAGATCTTAGAGTTGGGATCAGTTAAGTGCAAGTTTGGGCTGTGTATTTTCTGATTGTCACAAATCCATTTTGTCCATTAATGAGTTGTGGCAAGGCTAAGGGCAACCAGCAATAGCCAAGGCATTTCTGTGATTTATTTATTAAAATGCAGGACAGAGAGTTGCTAATATGTTTATCACCAATAGTGACATAAGGTCATAATATAATGACTAATGTGAAGGAGTTCCCCTTCCTAATTTTCATAGAGAAAAACATACAAATATTTTGTATCATTATGGCTCAATAAATGTATTTGCTATAGACTTTTTTACTTCAAATCACATTTATTTCGAGAGTCTGATATACAATACTTTAAATCATTTTCACAAATCTTTATTTCTAACACTTTACATCTCAATTATTTAAAAAAATCAAAATTTCTGAAATTTAAAGCAAGAAATTCTGTGCTCTTTTCCTTGAAACTTTCCTTGCAAAGGATGTGAAGGTAATTAGCAGATTCATTC
Organism: Macaca thibetana thibetana; assembly: GCF_024542745.1. Classification (NCBI taxonomy): domain Eukaryota; kingdom Metazoa; phylum Chordata; class Mammalia; order Primates; family Cercopithecidae; genus Macaca; species Macaca thibetana. Next base: position 25,387,360 of record NC_065595.1, on the reverse strand, counting down.
AGTTATTTATTCAACAAACATTCATTCTTTGGACAACTATTGTGGCATCAGGTGTGTGAAACTTTCATCAGCAGAATGAGTTATTTTAAAACCTTCTATTTTGAACATATAAGGTCAAAGATTAATTTATCACGTATCTTTGGCAGAACTTGCAGTAAAATCCAAGGCTTTAGATTTAGAGTTCTTATTGATCTTACCCTTTCTGGAACTTGGGAAGACCCTAAAGTTTATAATGTATAGGCTTCCAAACTAATTATCCTACTAGGGAATGTCACAGGCTCTATTCATCACTCTGTTCTATTATCAATAAATAGTTTATCATAAATCTCTTGGGCATAAAATATGAGAAACAGAATGGCTTTGTCTGAAATCTGGATTTGTTGGAAAGTCTTGCAAGTAATTTAGTAAGTAAGTCTCTTAAAACCATCTATCCAAATATACCAAGTATTAGAATATGTATCTATTTGGTTAGCTGCATTAGTTGCAATTGAAGTTATTATCTGATTAAGTTTATAGCTATTCGCTGGCATTCTTGAAGACCCATCCCATCCACCTTCCACACAGTCAGTGTAGAGAACCTAGAGGAGATCTCATAAGAATCACCAGAAATTAGTATCACCATTAAGGATTCAAGTCCTTAATGGTGACATTAATTTCTGCAGTTCTTTCAGAAAATGACTGTCCTATTGGACATATTCTCTTTAGTTGTGTTGCATAGTTTCAGTATCTCTGAATTCACTCTTCTGTCACATTATCCTTTGATCTGTAGGAAGGGAGGAAACAGCAAAATAGATATGAGGTGGATTTGAGACTCCTACTGAGCCCACATTGAAGTTGAAGTTGGTTAAGCCACAAATCCTGACTTGAATCTTTGAATTTCAGTGGATTTCTTGTTATCCAGCTGTTAGTGATAGCTTAGAGTCAATTTTTCTATTATTCTGGAAATGTTCCTGTTCTCCAATGCCAATTACCTTGGCAAATAACCAAGGTAATTAACAATCAAATTAACCAACAAATAAACAATCCTTTAGGAAATTTCAGACAGCATACATTCTGAGTGTATTCGTAATGGTATTGCAATGCCCTTCCTAAAGAGTTAGGGTGGGTCTTTGAATTAAGACAGGGTTTAATCTGAGTTTGAGTTTCATCAAACTGAGAAAACAATTACAAGCCCTCCCAGCTAATCAAACTGGTATATTATATCCTCTACATCTACATTAATCAATTCATCCTTTTCTAAAATTGTGCTCCTTTCTCCTTGGTACGAGCACCCTCAGAATTCATTCTCATACATGTTTCTCACGTTGCTCATACAAATGATCAAGTTCTATATTTGTTTTGGTGTAAGACTTCTTCTCCCTCATTTGGCATTTTGTTGTCCCCACTCCAGGGCATCTTATGGAACTAGAGCCATAAGCAAAGGCATTCAACCATGTGGTTAGGATGCCTCCACTGGAACCACTCAGTGCTATTGCATTCAGGTTCTACACACCACTATTCCTGCCATGAGCACCTGACCTCTGACTTTTTCAGTGGACTCCCACTAAGACATGCATCCGAGGAGGCCCCACAAACAGGAAAGAGATTTGAGTGCCCTATACCAATGTGACTAGTGTTCACCACATTTTACAGGGAGAGAAATGCAAGATAATGAGAAGTTCTTATTAATTCTATCTTTATCCTAATCGTGTTTTTTTTATCAGTTGTTATAAAACTTATCTCTTCTGTTAAGACTCACACCAAATATATGACTATAAAAATATATTGTTTATAATTGATTTAAAATAAATTGAATGGTTCTAGCATATTCATATTTTATATGAAGTATGTGGGGATTTTATTCCAGCCACTCAACCTTCAGTAGCAATGAAATCTGTAGCTAAAAAATCCATAGAACAGAAACCTACTTAGTGTTTATGGCAGCAATACATATTTCAGAAGGTATTGTATGGCTGTAGTATTTAGAATTTTCACATTACTTTAAAAATAGAAATTTACTTATAAATAATTATATTTTAACATAATTATTATTAATGAATATTATATACTATCAATATTATAAAATTATAATTCTAAATCAATATAATAATATAATTATAAAATATACAAAAATATAAACATACTCATTACATTACATATTTTAGTATACTACTAGAAATATAAAAAAAAATAATAATAAAAATTCCTTATAGGCATATAAGCTGTTACCATATTGATATTAAAAATTGACTAGATCATACAAAAAATTAGCTGAGTGTAGCGGTGTGCACCTGTAATCCTAGCTACTCAGAAGGCTGAGGTGGGAGGATCACTTGAACCTGAGAAACAGAGGTTGCAGTGAGCCAACATCATGGCACTGCGCTCCAGCCTGGGTGACAGAACAAGACTCCTTCTCAAAAAAAAAAAAAAAAAAAAGAAAAAAGAAATAGATCATGTTGCACATAATAATAAGGTTTATTGACATTATTTTCCAAAGTATAGTTTTAAAAAAGTAATCATATAGCATGTGATTCTTGGCTATGATCAAACCTTAATTAACTAGCTGTTATTTTTATTTTTTTGAGATGGAGTTTCACGCTTGTCGCCCAGGCTGGATTGCAATGGCACGATCTCGGCTCACTGCAACCTCCACCTCCTGGGTTCAAGCAATTCTCCTGCCTCAGTCTCCCGAGTACCTGGGATTACAGCCATGGCCCCCACGCACGGCTAATTTTTGTATTATTAGTAGAGATGAGGTTTCACCATGTCAGCCAGGCTGGTCTCAAACTCCTGACCTCAGGTGATTCACCCACCTCAGCCTCCCAAAGTGCTGGGATTACAAGAATGGGCTACCACGCCCAGTCAACTAGCTGTTATTCTTTACAACTTATAACATCATATATGGCCAAAAATAAGGCAAGATGATTTCCCAAATTATATCTTAAAAAAGAGATAGTTATCTTAACATTGGAGTCCCGACAGTTCTCTTATAAGGAAACAATCATCAAATTAATTTGATAAAAGTGTATTTTGAGAAGGAAAGACATATTTGCCTGAAATTACATTAGTCAGTGTTAGTTGCGATGCCTAGAAAAAAATACCTTATAATTGGTTAAAAGGCCAGCGAAGGAATTTAAGATGACTTAATAGTCATTCCTGAATATATGACATCACAGCTTGAAGTGTTTGCAGTTTAAAAAGTAGCAAAAGTAACAAAAACACTGGTTTTAGGTAACAGCTTTTGGGAAAATGGAGAAATCACCATATATTCATTTGTACTTATATGGTAAGCCCATATGACATTTTATTTTGCAGCTCACCATAAAGCTACCAGCAAAGCAAATATAATTATAAATTTTATATGGCTTTGCATATGACTGTACTTATGTCCACACATACAATTATATATGCTAATAAATGACTATAGTTATGTATGCGTATTTTCATATGACTTGTAGAAAATGAATTATTCTTTCCTGTGTGCTTAGTTCTTATTTTTATAACTTTTCTTCTCTTTAACCAATTTTTGTTCTTGTAATTATTTCTAAAATTCTGCTTATAGGTTTTTTAATAAAGATGTCAAATATTCATAGACAGGATCATGGCATACCCACACTACTGTGACTTCTTGGCAAGTTAGTACTTTTCATAAAGGCTATATGTGAACATCACTCGTGACATTATTTGGACCTTTCCCACAGCATGTTCCTCTAACATAAGAAGAAAAAATCAGACAAAATTACAATAATTTCTAATAAGGTCCAAGTATATCTTCATTACACTTTCTAAAAAACAGGCAAAATGAGGTTGGAACTGGGAAGGTTGAGACCTCACCACAGAGTAGATGCTGTAGGTACAATTGTGAAAACATAGCCAGTTTAATGAGAATATATCTAAAATAGGTCTTTATATGCTATACATTTAAAGTAATTTGCCAGTAGAAAGTATCTTAAGCATATATATTTCTCAAAGTTACATCTTCGTTGTGAAAAAAACTAGCATGGTCTGGAAGTCCAGTCTTATGACTTGTTAGTCGTGCTGTGAGGTTTTCTCAAACTGGAGAAGGGTGGATTTTGATTTGTGATTAGACAGACTTCTTCACATGAACAGAATATCAGCAGGAGGTAGAGGCACACCCGTGCATAACTTTCTGGTGAAGCCTTCCCTGCAATCGCAAGAAAAGGGTTACAAAATCTCAGATCTCATCAGTGAGGGGGTCAAGTCAAGAGAAATTTTTAAGAGGATAGTGAAGGATGAAAGGCATTGTCATGACCAGAAGGTCAGTGGCTCATGCTACTGAAGACAAGAGAGAAGAAACCAAATATATTTGTTACTTAAAGCTTAAAATGCTGATTTTCTCTTAGAGCACACCTTTATTTTTCCTTCATGTTCTGCACTGCATCCCCCATACCTGGCAGTGTACCAGGCACAAGTTGCTTAATAAATGTTTGTTGAATGACTAAATCATTGTGCAAACCTATCAAATCTTTCTTCATTCTGCATTTCAATTCACTTTCTCCACTGCTTATAGATCATTATATTAAAGTATATATAAATACTTTAATAAAGCATAATGTTTTCTCTATAGAACAAATATCTTTTGTTTCCTTTTGTGTATTTTAAGTGTAATTTAAAATTAATTTTATTTTTATTAAGGTAATATATCTCATAACTTAAAACAAAATCAAAATCTACGGTTCTTGTGGAACAGTGCAGGTCTCCTCCTAAGCCCTGATCTTAATCCCCCAGGCAAACATTTGACTCTTTCAGTAGCTTCTTAACTGTACTTTTATATTTCTAACTGGTTTGCTTATCCTGCTATTTCTTTAGCAACTTTACACATTATTTATTGATTTTTGTTATAATAGTTGAGGGTTTAGTTGTCTTACATGCACATATACATGGAGAGTCTTTCCCTCTGCCATCCTCCACCTGTAGTTTTATTATAGTTTAGGGTTAATACTCTTGTCAGTGTTCCCAACATTTTTATTATGTCCAGATCTGAACAAAGTGGTATTCTATCATAATGTTTCTTTTCTCTTGCAACTTTTTGTTTCTCATGGAGTTAATAATGTCCTTTTAAAATTAATTCAGCACACTCTGTACCTATTGTATATTATTCACAATTGCCTCCAACTGATCTTAACAACTGTAACAGAATGATCTAACTGTGGTAACAACTCTAAAATATCTTCTTGGCATTATACAATACAAGTTTACTTCTAGCTCATGTGGTAGTCCAGCATGTGGCAGCTGGGGTTGCCATGTCACACCCTAGTTCAGGGTCATGACTTTTCGTCTAGGGGCTGTCATGTCTTCTAGGGCCTTAGAGCTCTTCGTTGGTTCTTTGCATCTGCACACTAATAAGGGAAGAGGGGAAGTGTAGAGGATCTCCGGGCATACCCTGGAAGTGACGTACATGACTTCTGCCCACAATCCATGAACCAGACCTCAGTGACATGCGTCCCCACCTGCAAGGGGCTAAGAAATGAAATCTAGTGTGGTGCTCAGGAAAAAGAGCAGAACATGGAATCTGGTGGGCACTTCCCACTATCTACTGTATTTTCAAATGCACATGTGTATCAAACAATCTATCATTTTCTTTTCATTTTTTTTTCTCAGAGACATTCCTGCTGCAGATCATCTCTTCACCTCTCTTTAGGCCTGCTTCACACTTATTGCTCTGGAGAATTTATTTTACTGCCTTTTATGTTGGGCCTGCATTTTTGGGGTTTCATCTCTTCCTCTTTCTTGATTTACAAGCTTATTTGGGGAACTGCTACTTTAAAATGGCACACAGGATGTGTATTTTTTAAGTCCATGCATATCTGAAAATTTTTTAAAATCAAGCTTGGCTGACAGTTTGTCTTGGTATACAATTCTAAGTTCAAAATAATTTCATTTAAAAATGTGAAGGTGTTCAAAGAAACTTCTGGATCCATTATTGCTCTTGAGAAATCGGATGCATTTATTTTTTCCTTTGTATGTGATTGGCTTTATGTTTCTGGAAGATGTTTTAGGTTTTTCTCTTTATTCCTGCATTTCTTTTATCTCAGAATGATATATCTCAATGAGTTTAATTATTTGATTAATTTAAAGGATTGTTCTCCTGGACATTTAGTGAAACTTTTGACCCCCAAAGTTCATCATCTTCATTTCTGGTGTTGTTTTTGCATTTTTTTTCAAATTAGTGTTTTTATCCTTTTCTGCATAGAAAGAACTCTTTTCTAGAGCTTTCTGAGATTTCCATTAGTCAGAATTTTTTTCCATTTAAAAAAAATTTCTACAGCTTTTTGCTCTACTTTCCTGAAGATTTTTCAACTTAGTCTTCTCACCCATCTGTCAGTTTTTTGTAAATGTTGAGTATATTTTCAATTTCAAAAGATTTTTTTCCTGTTTTGTGTATAAATTTCTTTTTTTATTCATTATCTCTAGGAGCAGGGTAAAAAGGCATGTGTTCAGTTCATCTTGTTGAACCACAAATTACTCTAGTTTACTTTCTCCAGAAAATAAACCTCTAGTCTCCTGGAAGCTGGATTGAGCAGATGGAGGAACTTATGGTTGGTTGATTGTGTGACAGTGGGGAAGGGAACTTTGGGTCCAAGCATTCCAGTAAACAGACGTACAACCAAACCCCTGTGTTTACCCCACCACCTGGCCTCCTTCTATGCTGAGATTTCTGCCTCCTAGGCCTGAGTCTGCCCAGGTTTTGCAGGAAGAATTGGCTTGCTTTTTATCCGTAATCTCTCCTGCAGGCATGCAATGTATAGAATCCTCTGCTCTTCCAAATCAGCCACCACGCCTCCATCTGATTTAGCTTCTTCCAAAATTCATTGCAAGTTTATCTGTTATTTTATCTGCTTATTTGACTTTGTGGTTCAGTAACATTTTAAAAAATTCATTTATTCTTGTAATAAAGCAGTTTGAAGAGAGATGAAATACATGTGATAATTTTGCCATTTGTAACGACATATCACCCCATGTACATTAACGTTTACCTCAGTGCCATATTGATTGAATTAGACAGATGTTATGTCTAGTTAAGTTGGGCTACATAAACTCCAGGTGAGGAAGACCTTATTACTATTATCATGACACATAATGCTGTCCCCGTGTTTTCACTGGTTTTCCATTATTTTTTATTCTGCTCTACCTCTAGTCAAAGTGGTCTTCGTGGAGTGGCCAAGCAATATTTCTCTTGTGTCTTCCTACTCTTTCTCTTTCTTGGAACCCCTCTTCCCAGGGAAGGAAATGCTCCGCCACTCTCTGGTAGTGTCACTATGTAACACTACTGGATCTGAGCCTTGGAACCTCAGAGACAGGACTCTATGTGGCAAGTCACTCCAGGAGAGCTATTCCTGCAAGAGTTGGTCCTAAGCAGGTGACACACTTATCTAGGGAAAGGTGGCAAGGAGAGTAATCAATAAATGTGTGTGTCAGATTTTCTCATGGCAGAAACTTTTTCTAGAAGTTGCAAGTAGGTAGCACAATGCAGTGACCACTATGAGCTCGGCATTCAGGATCAATAGACCTGACTTCCGTCTTTTGAACTTCATCACTTTGGACAGATTTACTGCGACTTTCTCAACCTCAGTTACCTCATTCTGAAAATGGAGACAATAAATATAATAGATGCCTTGCCTATTTCACAGTAATGTTGTGAAAGTCAAATGAGATGAAACTATATTGCGTACAGGAAATAATAGCTATTAGGATTAATGTCAGTGGTGAACACATGAACTAGGTAAAGAATATGGGTTATCATTGTATAGCACAGAGGGTGATTTTAAATCAATGTGTTAACAGTGGAAAAGATTCAAGTTTCTTATGTTCTTTCTTTTATTTCTGTCTGGGACCATAGACACATACTTGTTATACACATAGATATTGCTGTTAAATGCAAAGTAGATTTATCATAAATATAGATTCCAAGCATACATACTTTGAAAAATCTACAATCTGAGCCTCATATGCTTTTATGTAGTAGATCCAAAATAATTTTTATGAACTGGATCTTACTTGGCGAAAATGGAGTAGATTAAGTGTTACCAAAATTATAAGTATAGCCAACAGGTTCATAGAACTTACTGTGCCAGGCACGTTCTACGCACATTACTGATATGAAGTCAATTCCTCACAATAACACTATGAAAGTATTATTACTCTTCTTTTCAACTTTCAAGAACATTGAAGGACATAAAATAGAACTTCTTTAATAGTTTCATAATAGAATAGACAGATTTCTATGAGACCAAAATGTTTTCTCTAATACTCAATTTTTCCACTACTTTGCTATTGTTTGTTTTGTGTTTTGGTTTGGGCTATTCCTTTGCTCCTTTCTACAAGAAATTCTCTGGAAGCTGATAACAGCAGTGCCTCCCAGATTGTCTCTAGGGCATTGAATAAGAACCAAGTTAAGCAATTAAAATTCAAGCAGTCATTGACATCTCATTGTTTACTAACATGAATCCAAGTCACAGGTTTGGAACTTTTAAATTCTGTTCACAGAGGAGTAAATCGGTTGCTACTCTAATGTAACCAAGCTTGTATTCTTACCTCTACTACCAGTCTGTAAATTAGGGATGTCTGAATGTGTCTAAAATGTAATCCCAAGATGGGTAGCCAGGATCGTTGCTTTGTGGACGAATCTAATGTGTTTAGAACAGGGCGTAGCACATAGTAGGTGCTTAATAAATATTTGTTCAATGCCTCCGTGTGCTCATTATCTTACTTAGTGGTAGCCTATTGACCTCTGAAGTGACTTTAGGAAGTGCATTAGGACTTTGGGAAGTGAGTTTAGATGTTGCATACAATTAATGCATTCATATGAACACATCCTAACTTTTGAAATATTAATTTCTTTCCAATGTCCTCTTTTATTTCCCGAGGCCATCCTCTGCTCCCCACTCGCAATCCCTCACCTTCACTCCCCATAGTTAATAAGACACCCCCTCGGAGGACAGAACGCAATGCCAGGGCCCCAGTTCTTCTCACAGCGCCCTGGGCTTTTTGAATGAGAGACATCAAAGAAAACACAGGAAAAAAAAAATGAATAAAAATGAGCTCGCTGCTAGGGCTCGAAGCCCCACAGTGTGGAGATTTCATTCCGGAGCGGAGTGTGTTTCTCACTGCAGCAGTTGAGTCACCAGCAAGACTTGCCTGAGGTGAGCTCCGCACATCCGCGTTGGGACTTGCAGACACGCCTTCTTCTCACACAAACCTTACCCAGCCCCGCCACCGCGGCGGACTCCAAGGGTGGTGCCACCAGCCCTGCCACTCGCAGTCCTGACGGGCAGGGGCTGCGGACCGCCTGGCCTTGGACCCATCCGGAGCCACAGGTTGGAGGAGATAAGGAGCTGTCCCCGTGCTCGTCGCCCTGTGGAGCAGATCCTGTCTCCTTGCTGGCGGTGGAGCCCGGGAGTTCCAGGGCTTGAGAAGGGGAAGGAAACCTCTCTGAAATCTGACACCTGCTCTCCCGGCAAGGAAACTTCGCAGGCTGGTGAGTTGGGAAGGCGGGCTGTTGCTGCTGGAACGCGTTCCCACCCACCCGGGTGCTGCAGCGCCGGCCTGCACTGTTGTTAAGTGAGGCCTCTGTGTGTGTGTGTGCGTGTGTGAGTGCCTGTACACCTTCGATCGCGGTTTCCATCAGAAATCCTTGCAAAGAAGACAGTAGTGATGTGTGCTGCACGGATGGCATGGGTGAACTCGACCTGGCTCTCTTTGAGTAAACACTTATCAAACAGCTGGTTACCACCAAAAAAAAGCAAAAAGAAAACCAAAAAGCCTAGGCACAGCAATGTTAATTTCCTTTCATTTGCAGCTCAAAAAAACAATCAAAATAATGAATAAGAAAAAGCATGGATGATGATGTGCTTAGAGTTTCATTCCAGGAGGAGTGACTTAGTGAGGCAAGCCAGGAGAGTGATAAGACATTTATATGCACTTCCTTACATGAAATAGCCACAGAGACCTTAAGAGTACTTTCTGTTTTCCAGTTTTTTGCTCTGTTACTTTCGAATTCTGATCTAAGTGTCGCACCAACTAGGGTATATGTGTGCATGTGTGTTCACTCAAGTAGTCACAATAAATTAGCTTTCAAGACTTTCCCACCCAATGCAATATTAATTAAGCCTCTGAAAACTACTGAAGTAGGTAAACTGCAAGCAGACTGCGTTCCTAGGAAAAAGCCGTGTTTGGTTAGAGCCTTCACACCTGTATCATGTTTTATGAGTTTTTTATGTCAAGATCTAAAGCTAAGGTTATGCAATTCCAGTTTTAAACTGCACAGCATTAAGTCCAAAGTAATAACATATAATTTCAAGGTTATTAACAACAAAATTATTGTTTAATATAATACAGCTCTGAATTTTGATTGTGTTCTGTTTATAAGAAAAATGTCTATGGTTCTCAATATTTAGTTATAATCACATGTATTCAGTAATATCTATATAAAATATGCAGGGTTTTATGGTTATAAATTTTGAAAAGTTGATGGAAAAGAGGGACTTAAGCATTATTATAAACTCAGATATTTGAGTTTAATGAATTTTCAAGCTGCTGTAAAGTCCATATTGCAGTGATGAAGAGAAAAACATACCTGTCATGTGCCATTGCCCCTCAGTTATTTTTCACAGTTTCCTAGTATAATCCTCTACCCAGACGGGGTCAGCCATCCTTGAAGGCAGGAGGTGACTCCTACCGATAACCAAAAAAGGGTAATCTTGACAGATAGTTTAAAATTAATGGGGCTTTCCTGTTTCAGAAATGACTATGGCCTCTCATACAGTGTTACTGACATTGCCTTCGAAAGGAAAACAAAACAGCAGATGAAACTGGATGAGCCTGTTCTCATAGTTGCCAAGAAGGAATAAAGGGAATCTGTTGAATGTAAGCAAACCACAGTTCCTCTTTCTCATAGGTCATTTCTGGAACAGGCATGTTTGACCCAATAGGGAAGGTAACTCTAATATAATTGATCTTCTTGGTAGGAGAAGATCAGTTGGTATGCCAGTTTACACTACAACTATATGTTGGTTTCAGAATTGCTGTTCATTTATCTCACTGTTTTTCTGGAAAAATGGAAGTTATCCAAATGTCCAGGTGGTTCAGAATAGAAACCTGCTCTTTTCCCACCCTCACTCCTGCAAATTTTTGGTTAGGTTTTTGGGCTCTCAGATCAGTAGGGCATGAAATATAGAACAATTACTCATATAAAGCTCATCTCACAATCCAGTTTCTTGAGTTGATTCATCACGGCAGGTTGACCAATAGTTCAGCTGTTAAGCAAGTAATTGTAACGTTGAGATGCAGGAAAATGATTTCAATAAAAACAGACAGGACATACCAAGTGTTTCCCATGAAGAATATGTTCCTTTCTAAAGATGGCTGCCAAAGGGGAATGATTTTTTTAAAAATTCATTATTAGGTATATATGGGGCTTAAGTATATCCTATAGAAGTAGGAAGCAGCAACATCACTATGCATAATAACAAACCTATTGTAAACCCCAAATATGGAGTTGATAGTATTACTCAATTTGTTTCACACCCTTTGCAATCATTATTCATGTTCTCCAAATATTAACCTCCCATTGGCACTCCTTAAATAAGACAAACTTGTCTAGATTGCCAATAAGGAGAGTAACATTCTGTTTATCAAATGGCCAAAAAAATCTTCAATAAATTTAGTCTTTTTAACTAAACCACTGCTCAATATACTGAGATAAATAATTAATTAAGTTGCTCGTTCATTTATTCAACAAATATTTGTTAAAAGTGTTATGCACTGAACTCTGTGTGGACAGAAGTGGACCAAAATTCCTGACCTTATAGGGCTTGTCTTTTACCAGGGAGACAAAGACCAAACTAGATAAGCAGGGTGAGTCTATGGCACATTAGCGAGAAGTGCTCAGCAGACAGTATGAAGCCCAGGAGGCATGCAGAAAGTGTCAGTGGCTGGGGTCAGGGAGAACTGAAATTCTATATCAGATGCCCAGGAAGAGCCTCACTGAGATGATATTTTATTATCGATCTGAGGCAAGTAAGGGAATGATCCACATGGATATGTGGAGGAAGACCATTCTAGATTGAAGCATTCTGGCATCTTTCAGGAACAGCAAAGAAGCCCACGCACCTGGCATAGAGGGAGTGAGGTGGGGGTGGCAAGAAATGGAAGAGAGGAGATAATGGGGACAGGTCTTGGAGGACTTTGAAGGTCCTAATAAACTTGTTGGCCTTTGTTTTTTATTCCAAGTAAAATGACAAAACACTATGATTTAGACATAGCCCGTTGAATGTTTTTCAATAAATATTTACTGAGCATACTATGAACTTTAATATTCTTCTAAGCATTGTGGATAACAGAGGTTAGTGAGATATACGAGGCCTCTGCTGTCACGGAAATTATATCTGGGGTTTGGAGAGAGACAGATAAGTAAATAAATTAGTAATTCTGGAACTTTTAGTGATACTAAGAAAAAAAAATGTTAAAGGATAATATAGTGAGAGTGACCTGAAGGGGACTGTGTGATTCAGTGGTCAAGAAAAGCCTCAGGGGAGGTGATTTATTTTTATTTATTTATTTATTTATTTATTTATTTATTTATTTATTTTTAACCAAGACAGAGTCTTGCTCTGTTGCCAGGCTGGAGTGCAGTGGCATGATCTTGGCTCACTGCAACCTCCACCTCCTGGGTTCAAGTGATTCTCCTGCCTCAGCCTCCTGAGTAGCTAGGACCATAGGCGTGTGCCACCATGCCCAGCTAATTTTTGTATTTTTAGTAGAGATGGGGTTTCACCACATTGGTCAGGATGATCTCGATCTCCTGACCTTGTGATCTGCCCACTTCGGCCTCCTAAAGTGCTGGGATTACAGGTGTAAGCCACCGCGCCCGGCCAGGTGATCTTTTTAAAAGATCACTCTGGCTTCCTTGAAGAGACTAAGTCATAGGGTGACCAGAGTAGAAGAGAATCCAGTTAGGAGGCTATTCCAATAGACCAGTTATGACAGTGGCATAGATTAGGGTCAGAACAGTGGCCACCTAGATAAGTAGAGACATTCTATTTTGAAGATATTTGAAGGCAGAGCTGACAGAACTTACTAATAAATTGGATAAAGGTGGAGGTGAAGAAACAAAAGAACCAAATGATCAACAGGATTTCTACTGAAAGATACTGGGTAGACAGAAGGCCATTTCCTAAGATGGATAAAGCTAGGGAAGAAACGGTTTTAATGGGAAATGAGGAATTTCTTTGCAGCCTTCTGAAGTGTTTTTCAACATCCAAGTGGAATTATCAACTTGGGCTTTTGCATATATGAATCTGGAACACCTAGAGGACATCATAGCTGGATATAGAAATTTGAGAGGCAAGTGCCTATGGATGCTATTTAGAGTGATAGCCTTGAGGACATCACTCAGAGAGAGATTACAGAGAAAAAAATCAGGACTTGAGGATGCAGCTCTGGCTTATGCAGACATTTGGGACCTTGAATGGGAGGAGTCAGTAAAAAGCCATTCAAGTGAAAGGTAAACTGGATGAGCATGTCATCATGAACCTAAGCCAGGATGTTTTTTTAGGATGAAGGGTGTGGTCAATGGGGTCAGACAGGACCAAGATAAACAGTGAGATGAGGACAGGGAAGTGATGATTGCATGTAGCAGTGTGGAATCATTGACAGTTCGGGAAAGAGATGGGGTTCTCAAAATAAGATATTCAGAAAAACTAACTTTAAAAAATTCTGAAAATAGCGTTTCACCTAATTCTAAAGATAATTGAAAAGAAGGATGCCCCCAGAAAAGCTCATGAGGCCACATACATAGAAGCTCTAATAAATTCAATATTTTTAAATGACTTCTAGAACAGATGAATAAAGGAAACATATAATTAGAAATAAGGAAGGTGTTGTCAGAGCTGTAAGCATAGTTTGAAGAATAGTAACGCACAGTGAGTGGAAGCTTGGGGAAAAATGCTCACGAGAGTGATAGATTATTTTCACATTGTTTGAAACAAAGCAGTGAATAAAGAAGGGTCATCTCCCTTCATGCTGGTGCTGGTGAACGTGAGAGAAAGTAGAATTACTCAGTTTCTACTTTGAGTCCCTCTTCTTTCTTTTCTTTTCTTTTTCTTTTTTTTTTAGATGGAGTTTCTATTGCCCAGGCTGGAGTGCAGTGGCGTGATCTCCGCTCATTGCAACCTCTGCCCCGGGGTTCAAGTGATTCTCCCACGTCAGCCTCCCAAGTGGCTGGGATTACAGGCATGTGCCACCACACTAGGGTAATTTTTGTATTTTTAGTAGAGATGGGGTTTCACCAGGTTGGCCAGGTTGCTTTGAACTCCTGACCTCAGGTGATCTGCCTGCCTTGGCCTCCCAAAGTGCTGGGATTACAGGTGTGTACCACTGCACCCAGCCATGAATCCCTCTTCTTTCTATGTGAAAGAAAATAGTGTTCAAAATGGAAGGTCTACACAACACCAAAAGAAAATTAAAATCAAAGAAAGCTGGGAAGTTATTGCGACTGCAAATCACTTCTTTAAATGAGAAAGACTAATGGCAGAAGTGGTCAAGAGGACTACTGTGAGGAAAGGACATTTCAGTTGAGACCTAAAGGTTGCCTGGTTGCTAGTCAGGTGAAGGGGTTGAAAAAGAACAAACCAGATGGTACAAAAGCATTTGCTGAATTCTTAACCTGGGAAAGATCTTGGAGTATTCAAGAAACTGAGGAAAGGAGTTTGGAGAATGGAAAGCAGGTGGCAGAGAGAGGCACAAGGTGAGTCTGGAGGCACCAACGGGGAAGAGTCATTGCAGAAACTAGACAAGACCAATGAAGATCAGGAAGTGCAGCAACCTAAAACTTAACTTGTCAGAGGTGTTATAGAGATGGCTTCTACTGGGAGGTTGAACTAAACAACCCTCAAGCTCTCATCCAAAGCTGTAATCCTACAAATACAAGAACACAATTTGTTTAATATTTGATAACATGTTATAGATATTTTAAATTAAGAATTGATAATGAAAGTTTAGTTATAAAATATAAAACAGATCAAAGTAAATTAAGTAGTGACTGCCTTATAAAGCAAATGTTTAACATCCAGAAAAGCAGGAAAAATGTTTCTAGGTAGCTACAGCTGTATTCAAGGATACCAAGACCCACTCACTTAATTTTGGAAACGACTTCATAGAGAGGAGATGTAGACTTCTCCTGTAGTCTAGATGTAGACTGGGATTTAAATAAAACCAGTAGGAAGTCTATTATTAGTCAAATATTCCTAGTGTTGAGTAGTGTATAACTATAGACAGGGCATTCAGTCTCCTTAAGGATCTTGATTTTCTCCTGTGTAAAATAAAAGGTAAGGGTTATTTTAACATCCCTACTGTTCAACTCTAGACTTGGGCAACACATAATTCTTGTTTTATGTTTACTTCCTTCCTTCTTTCCTTCTTTTTCCTTTTCTTCCTTCCATTTATGTGTCTATCCCTCTAGATAGATGATAGGTAGAGATAGATAGATAGATAGATAGATAGATAGATAGATAGATAGATAGATAGATAGATAGATAACCTTAGATCTACCTAAGGTTATCTTTATGTTATACATAAATCTGTGTGCATAAGTATATGTGTGTGTGTGTGTGTGTGTGTGTGTGCATATACGTAAACATGGAAGAAGAGATAGAAACATATGAACTCTATAATAGACAGAAAATTTCTTTTTAATAAGTTTAGGGAAAAAGTACAAGACTTCATTTTAGTCCTCTTTCTGGCTTCGTTCTAGCACATAAATTTGTTTTCAATCATATTGAACTTGGAGTCAAATTAATCTGTTTTCTTCTTGTTTCTCTCCTTAACTTGCTCAGAAAAAAATGAGATTATGTATTAAATCTGACCTGAGGGATATACCAGAACAATAATAATTAGAAAAAGCAAAATCAGCTTGTATTATATTTGCCCAATCTAACTTAGGCAAGGTAATCAAAGCCTGAGAAGTTCATTAAATGAATTATTCAGTTCTTATGGTCTATTATTCAAAATATATTATTTTCATAAACAAAATGGACTGTTGATAAGTGTTCCTGTACATATCTAAATATTAAAAATACAAAATGAAATTAGATTTTTCAGAGGGAAAGAGAAACTAGTCGTGTCTTAGTGACTTTGAAAAGAATTAAACACTTTTTCTAATATCAAGAGGTGCCACATACTGACTTAGGTGCCTCCTTGGAGTAACTTAAGCCTCTGATTTTCTGGGACTTTGTCCCAAATGCTGTAAAATGTAGGAGCAATGCAACCTGTTTGCTAATTTATTAATTCTTTAAGCGAACTAAAGATAGATATCACAACTAACTGTATGGAAACTGTCATTCCCAGTCCCTATATCTGTCCCTCTCCCACTCAATCTTTGATCTTAATCTTTCTAAGGTTTGTAATACCTATTCTCAAATACTGCCTCTCAAGGTTTGGAAGTAAAAGCTTCTATTAGGAAGAACCTAGGAAACAACACTGCAAAACATATCTTACAGGAAAAGAAATGCTGTGATGAAAATATTCTCATATTTATAACAGAGGGTTAAAACATAACAAAACAGGCTTAAATAAATAGGCCATCAAGTTTGAAAGGTCTATTCTTTAATCTTCAGTTGGAAACGAGATGCTAGTTGATGAAGCCTGCATAGCAGTAATAGTAATAAGATGAAATGAGCAATTTTGGGTTTGCTTTTTTCTTGTAACGTCACTGGGCCATCATCAGGTGCTACTTATTTTGAAATTGTCCCATACAGTCTCCCCAGATCTCCTTTGCTATATTTTATTTTTTCACTTACCTATTAGGAAAACCAAGAAGACAAAAGTAAGATATACCCAACAAGTATTCATTAGTATTGTTTCTGAACACCTTGAATTTGGGTGCCCTCAGGAATGTACGTACTTGGTAAGAATTTATTCATCTGTGATTATGGAGCAGCTTATATTTAGATAAAGATGAGGAGAGATGAAAAATGGATAAAGACAAAACATACTGATCACTAAGTACAGGTACACCAACCTGCAGGCTTTGTGTCCTCTGCAAACATGGAGAAACCTTGCTGGGCATCTGTTTCCTGTGCAAGCTCTGAGGAAGTCATAAAATTCTACATTGAGGTTTTCTTTGGAAATGATTAAATGATAATAACTGAGTTGCTTTGAAGATGAATTTGCCTCTAATTATACTGTTATTCTGCTTCCCAGCAGATCTTCTTATCAAGTGTATTTTCCATGGTTCTGATTCCTTAGTTTTCACCCTTTCAAAGTTCACTTTGACTTTTAAAGTAGACTTATGCATGAGGCCAGGGACCCGGAAACCAGTTTCCCATTCTTCAGTTCTAGAAGGTGTTAGATTCTAGTGATTTTAGTAAAACAAAGCCGTGAAGGTCTAAGCAGTCTAGAGCAGTGAGGTTGATTCTTAAAATCAATATTGTAAATATTGAGACACATGAGGGTATAAGCTTGGCAACTTGAGAACAGAGAACTAATTCAAAATAGAAAAGGAACAATTAAAATTCATAAATATTAACTATATGTTTAAAGAAATATGTTCTGTTTGCATTGCAATATTTTATAACCAGTAGAAATATTTTTGTCTTATTTTTCAGGAATCATGTTTTCTAAAAGTACGTAGAAATTAGAATCGGAGGATTTAAAAATAGCCCAGAACTGCTTTCTAATTGGTGTTTTCCACAGTAAACTGAACTGTGGAAAGTTCAGTTTATGCATTGTGCATAGTCACTTGATCTGAAAGACGAAAATAAGAAATCCAAGAATGAATGACGTTCTTTGAAGAGCAAAATTTCTACCTGTTGTAGGACATTATAAACATTAAGAAAAATGTTAAGTTGGTTAAAGGTGACAATGTTATTACAACAAAAGACCTGTCACCGTGTTAAACCTGACAATACCAATTTAATCTCTGGTATAATTTTCGTCTATCTGAATTTTTTTGCTTAAAACATTCATTAAGTGCCTACTATCTGGCAGGTCATATTAGGTACTTTAGTTGTAATGGTCATTAAGACATAGTTCCTGCTCTTAAAGAACTTAGAATCAAGTAAAATAGAGAGTTACATGAGCAGATAATTTTAATGTAACTTGATAAGTTTTCAGTTAGTGGTTTGAACGCAGTATTATGGTAATAAAGAGGAAGATAAATTTAAGGAGGTTAAAACTGTAGAGAGATCAGTGAGGAGTGGGAAATACCAAAGGTCTGAAATTGTAAAGTTGGAGAAGATAAATTATATTAATATTAAAGAAATAATTAGCAGGAGTGGGCATTAACCAGACATGGGGGGAAAGGAGAAATTATTATGAAGTCTAAATTTCTGGTTCTACTAAGGCAATAGATGGATAAATAGTGGTCCCCAAAATTGAAATCAGGCATAGAAAAGGAAAGGCAGGTTAAGGGAGGAAGAAGTACTGCATTTGAGGTAACTGTGGTTATTCAATTGCATATGCTCAAGAAAATAACTCTTGAAATCTAGACCTCTCAGGAGAGGTCAGGCTGATGATAATGACTGGGAAATACAGGCACATGGGTGATCCTCAAAATCTATGAGACCAAATGCCATCTGTCAAGGAGGTCTTGGAAAGAAGGAGGTGGAGTAACCATAAGAGAGGAATAATTATTTTCTTTATTTTCTGCAAGCACTACTCTGCTTTAGCTAATAAGTACATTTAAGTTCTGGAAGGACTTAGGGAAAATTTAAGGTTATATATCTAATTATATATATGTGTGTATATATATGTATTTATCATTAAAATCATTGTTGTTAAATTGGAAGGACATAATAAATATGCCTGTAGCTTCTGTGGGGGCAATCACTAAGTAATTTTTCTTTCGTGTAAAATTCTCTTCGCTTATGTTCTCTCCCAACCCACCCTGTGAAAAATGACAAGTCATATCTCAATTATAAATACGTTCTAGTAGTAGAGATTGGGAACCCAACAGAAAGTGATTGAATCAAGTGATTCTGGCTCATTAATATCATGCTCTAATAATTGATGCCCAGCTAATGTTAATTTAAGTTCAAATTAACTCCCATTCTCTTCATTTTAATTAGTAGCTTTGTTCTAGCTTTGCTGTCACAAAATTGATGACACTTTTATCCTCAAGATCTACTTACCAAAGCATAACAAATGTATCTTGATGTTCTAGAAAAATTACAGAATAATTGTCTAGTAATGAGTATTTGTGTAGATTCCAATAACATGTAAAATATTGTCAAGAAATTGACTTGAAAAACGTGTCAAATGATTGACCAAATTTAGGGAAAGTTACCTTGTCTCTTCTTCTGCCTCTTCTCTTCCTCTTCTTCATCTCCATGTTAATTTTTTTTTAGTTCACTGTTTGAAAAAGTTTGGGGGATATTCTATTAAATTTATAAAAATTATTTATATCACCATCTGGGTGCTTCACACTCTCCATCACAAGTATTTCTGACTATTAAATAATTAGTATGAGAACATATTGCATGCCTACTTGTTCAGTTGAGATGTTCTCTGTGTTCCTTCTGGATTTCAGGTGTATAACTCTTTCTTTGTTATGGATCCATCATTTGAGACATCTAGTTTGAACAAATATGTTTTTCATAAAAGCTCCTTATAATATGGCAATATCCGAGTTATTTCTGTTGTGGTGATCATAGATGGAGAACATTTAAATGACTCATGTACGAGTCAGACACATAATCCACACCTACAAATATTCCAGGCAAGATTTCTGATTACAGTATTGTGGACTTCAATTTTTTTTTTCTTAAGCATTTGGCTACTTATATTATTCACTAAACTAGTATCGAACTGCTAATCTTCTGTGTTATCCCTATCTGTAAATTGATCAACATTTCACTTTCTTTTGGGAAATATCAATGTGTTTTTTCTTGTGTTTTGATTGTAGGTAAGCTAACATTATAGGGACAAATCTCTTGTTTTGTAAAGAGTATATGGACTTATATAAGAGAGTAATAATAAATACGGAAAGACACACATATTGCTGGAAAAAGTCCTCCTACAACTTATGATGAACATTTGTGAATCATTTTAACTGATGACTATTTGACATGGTTATCAAGGGTGAAAATGTACATTGATGTTAAACCCTTGACTAAAGACCAACAATAAGCATCCCCATTTTCAGCTTCGAACTATTATCAGCAAAAGTATACATTCATTGAATATAACAGTGTTCAAGTCTAGGCTATTGTATAAGAAAATCAAAAGTTTAGTAATTTTGACTTTAATGGGAAGAGTTTTGCAAATTCTATTTTTTCTTACTACTGCTTTCTCTTTGGAATACGTTTTTACATATAACTTGTTAAGATTACAAGACCTTTGTGCTGTAAATATGCACAGCATGGAAAACATGAAAGAGAGTTAAAGTAAACAAACATTCTCCCATTGTAGCCATAGTCTTTCTGAGTCCAGTTTTAGGTAACACAATTACCAAAATCAGCCCAAGGAATGATTTCAAGGCACAACTGAACTAGGTGATGCAGGCAACAGTTAGGTCTTCTCCAAACCACAGGGTCCCAAGGACAAATAAATATAAGGGCAGAAAAGTAAAGGTTTTACTAAAGTCCTATTTCTTTGTCGTGATGTACTATCTAGCACCCCCAGATGCTGAGAGTATACCTCAAATCGAACACTAATTAAGAAAAGTCTAAGAAGTAGACTGAATGGTGAATATCTTTTTGCTTTTTTAGCAGCAAATATCACTTCATTACTCTGACTTTAAAATTACCCTGTACACATGGATCAGAAATGGATTTATACTAGAATTATAGGAGTGAATATTTTTATGAAATTTATTCCA
Organism: Macaca thibetana thibetana; assembly: GCF_024542745.1. Taxonomy (NCBI): domain Eukaryota; kingdom Metazoa; phylum Chordata; class Mammalia; order Primates; family Cercopithecidae; genus Macaca; species Macaca thibetana. The sequence goes on along the minus strand of NC_065595.1, from coordinate 25,366,545 downwards.
GTGATGAGTTTCCAGAAGTACATTTACACTATAGCAATAATGTCTATACATAAGTCAATAACATTCTAAATAATAGTTGCTTTGTCATGACACCTTAGTAAGGAAGAATCAAAAGATGCTTTTTTGCAGACTTTGTGAAGAAATAATATAACTTCAGCTTCTCCTACTTAATTGGAAATAATGAAGCTTTTTATAAGGTCAAACATTTTCTATGGCTCCTAAAATTCTGTCTGGGCAAATAATGTTATGACTTGTCTATTTTATCATGAAGGTAAGATTGTCTTCTTGAGTATCCTTCATATTAATTGAGGGTAAAGTTCTTTCCTTGCAGTACAAATCATGGGTAAAATTAATCTTTCTTAGAACTTTATTTCAGAGCCCATCTTTCTCTCTTTTGATGTTTTTCTACAGTGCTTAGTGCCATTTTGCAGCCCCCAAGCTAGCAAATCAATGATTTGTTGGCCAGTCTTTCTGATAAATTAATTTCTGCTAAAGTAGTTATGGCTAAAAACAACTATAAATTACTGTTCCCAGTAAATATATTTGCTTGTCTACATGTAACAAAAGTTGTTTACATGTAACAAAAGTCCAAAGTCATGCCTAATGTTAGAGGCTCCAGGCTTAAAAATAGAGTTGTACGAGAAGAATTGCGGGGCAAAAATAACTTTATCAGTAAAATCTAATGTGACCATCTGGATGGCAGTGCTATGGCCTGGAATTTCTGGAGCAGCTACTACTTTAAATATTCCATTACACTGGCAGATTCAGGGTAAAATGAATAATAAATATTTAGCAAGTTAAATAAATGTTTTGATCCATAGTTCTGAAAATATGGTCACTATCCTCTCTTGTAGAAAGGACCTTTTGTCTTCCTCTGTAGAGTTTCTAAGTCCATCCTCAGGAAGGGAATTGCATAGAATTTGAGGCTTATTCACCAATACTATCAACAACACCTGACTGGGTATCTTTGACAATAAGTTATCAGTTTCCCACCTATTTAACATTTAAAAATACAGATAGCCGGCTGGGCACGGTGGCTCAGGCCTGTAATCCCAGCACTTTGGGAGGCCAAGGCAGGCGGATCATGAGGTTAGGAGTTTGAGACCAGCCTGGCCAACATGGTGAAACCCTGTCTCTACCAAAAACACAAAAATTAGCCGGACGTGGTGGTGCAAGCCTGTAATCCCAGCTATTCGGGTTGCTGAGGTGGGCAGATCATGAGGTCAGGAGATCAAGGCCAGCCTGGCCAACGTGGTGAAACCCTATCTCTACCAAAAATACAAAAATTAGCCAGTCGTGGTGGTGCAAGTCTGTAATCCCAGCTATTCGGGTTGCTGAGGTGGGCAGATCATGAGGTCAGGAGATCAAGGTCAGCCTGACCAACATGGTGAAACCCTATCTCTACCAAAAATACAAAAATTAGCCAGTCGTGGTGGTGCAGGCCTGTAATCCCAGCTATTCGGGTTGCTGAGGCAGGAGAATTGCTTGAACCCGGGAGGCAGAGGTTGCAGTGAGCCAAGATCACGCCACTGCACTCCAGTCTGGGCAACAGAGCAAGACTCCATCTCGAGATGGAGAGAGGTACAGATAGCCCTCCCCATTCATAGGTTCATTATCCATAGATTTAGCCAACTGCAGATCAAAAATATTTGGGGAAAAAATGAATGGTTGTATCTGTCCTAAATATGTACAGACATTTTTTTCCTTATTATTATTCCCTAAACAATATAGTATAACAACTCGTTACATAGCATTTACATTGCATTAGGTATAAGTAATCTACAGATGATTTAAAATATATTGAAGGACATTATATGCCAATACTGTGCCATTTTATACAAGGATTTGGGCACCTGTGGATTTTGGTATTGACCGAGGGTCCTCGAACCAATCCCCCATGAGCACTGAGAAATACTGTATATGTAAGTAGATTGAGCTGGTGAATTGTCAGATGCTGTGGTCATTCTGCAGACTAAAGTATTAGTACCTGATCAACTAGCCTGAACATTTTTCCATTGAGAATGATGACATTATTTTCTAAGCCAAATTTTGCCAACTACCAGAATAAGAGATGGGCTTATAAATAACTGTAGGTTCGGCAAACAGGTCCACCGTTGCAAACTAAATGGCCAACCTCAAAGATACATGATAGCAAAAGATCTTTTGGTTGATTGCACCTTAATAATTTTAGAGTAATCATTAATGCTATATTGCCTCCTCAGTCATTGGCTTCAGAAACAAGACACCAATATACTATTCAGTCCAATTTCCAGTCCTCCAGCCTAGAAAAATAGACTCATTACATAGAATAAAATGGCTCACAATTAAGGATTTAGACAATGGACAGGGATCACAGACAACAGCTTGACTCCTTAAAAACATACCTTATTGATTAAGGTAAATGGAGTCCAGTATCTGCCATATGAACATGTGTGTGTGACTGTGAAGGAATAAGTTAGGTCAAATGTCTAGTGACAGAAGACTACTATGTGAGAAATAGCTCTAAACTAAACTAATTCGTTCATCACAGGGAAATTTAGTCCTGGTTTTCTATCTGTACTTGGCTTATCTCCAAATGATAATTTCAAGTCAGAGAAATTTAGAAAACGAATGTGGAATTGGTTGCCCCACTTATTTGTAAGAAAAGATCTGTAAACAGTTTCTTGCTTATTCCAGCACAAGCAAAGTCTAGATCAGATAACTATTGATATTCTTGGAGAGAATTGATGCGTTTTTCTTTACAGAACTGCTAGAGGACTTAATGAACTGCACTGAAATAGCTTCCAGTCTTACTTCAAGGGCATACAGCTTTGAACTATTTTTCAGAAAAGATTTCTGTAAAGCTTTATGTGAAAAGAGAATTTCTTTTAATATTTTCAAGTAATTTTAGGTATAACTAGGTTTATCAGGACATTTTCAAGTCCATCAAAGTTTAGAAGATAATATCAAGAAAGATAAACAAGACAACCTTATATATTAATAGGATAGGTAAAAATCTTTTTCCCTTACATCAAAGCAAAAATCAAAACATTGACTAAAATAAATTTTAAGACACACCTTGCTGTTAGGTCTTATCTGTGTATTCTCAAGAGCTTATTTAAAAACATTCTTAGTCTGCAGGGCTGCTGCAACTAATTTCACCCTCCATCCCCTAGTTTCAGACAAAAGTATTTGTTGCAAGTTTCTTCAATTTATTCAATAATACTATTTTTTAATGAACAGGTAACATAAACTTCTATAACGTAAATCACTGTCTTTCAAATTCATTTGTACCATTGTCACTGGATATTGTGTCAGCAAGGAACATAACCTACATAGAATTTGTAGTAAAAATATCTCTGATTGTTGAAGTTCAAGAAAACACTATAATAAATTACAATAAATTAATGCCCTGTACAGTTGATTTTTGTTAAAGCTTTGTGGTAATAACATACCTATAAGTTTAGATTTTCAATAAAGCTCATCTTTTTTTTTTTTTTTAGCAGTGCTAACCTATTCTATATTAAGAAGATGCTTCTTTCTGACTCACTGCAAAGAGAATTTACACTTGAAGAGTCATTTTTAAGAGTGTCAGTAATATATCTGCACTCATCTCTGCTGTTTCCTCTCCTGATTCTCCAGGGACTAAGGGTGATACTAAACACATTCAACAACGAGCACGACACCTGCTGATCAATCAAAATAAACCACACTGGTGTGTTCCGGCTGCATATCAGCTGGGCCAAGGGTCTGATGTCAAGCAGAGCAAACTGGCCTGTTTGGAAATCAGATGCATTCTAACTTTCAAGTCAATCTACTTGATCCTAACACTTTAACGTATCATAATAACATGAAGATTATTTCTATTCTTCTAAAATGGAAAATGTTAATATAAAGTCTTTTCTGAAATGTTTCTTCAAATTCTGTAAAATTTGGCCAAATAACAAGATCAAAACATTTAATGTTAAAAATCATGACTATTTGGGCAAGGTCCCTCCTACACTATAATCTGTATGTTGGTTACCCATCCTAACAGGTTTAGGACCACAGTCCAAATGAAGGACAGGAAGGATAAGAGCCACAGAACTAGAAGAAAAACCATCTCATAACCCTGAGATGGCTGCAGGGAGGAGGAGAAGAGTGTCATATTAATCAGAGATAATGAGGGTGCCACTTCAAGAACTGAGCCAAGTTCATGAATAAAACACATCATATTGATATAGTTTTTCAATATATCAATATCTTCTGAGGGATGTAACTGTGGGAAGAGACAATGAATTAGCCAATCACCCTGACAAATGATTATGAGTTAAAATTTCTAAGGAGGTCTGTGATACAAATAATCCTAATAATTTTCACAAAATGGAAGATCTGTGAGGGTTAAAGTTGAAGACAGTCCCAGTACAGATAGAAAATTTACTCTTTCTTTCTTTCTTTTTTTTTTTTTTTTTTTTTTTGATACAGAGTCTTTCTTTGTCACCCACTGAAGTGCAGTGGCACCATCTTGGCTCACTGCAACTTCCACCTCCCAGCTTCAAGTGATTCTCCTGCCTCAGCCTCCCGAGTAGCTGGGATTACAGGCATTAGCCACCACACCTGGGTAATTTTTGTATTTTTAGTAGAAATGGGGTTTTGCCCATGTTGGCCAGGCTGGTCTCAAACTCCTGACCTCAAATGATCTGCATACCTTGGTCTCCCAAAGCGCTGGGATTATAGGTGTGAACCACTGTGCTCGGCCAAATTTAGATCTACTTCTTACATAATAGATCCCTGAGACACTGAGAATCTACTACGTTGCAGCATCCTAAATAAATGAGCTGATCTGCTTATTTTGTCCTACACATTTCACATGTTTATTTTCCAGCCTGCCTTTCTACCAGTTTTCACCGGTTGGGTGTCTTTATGTGGGTGTTGCTGTGAAAATGGAGGTATAGGGAGGGAGTTGGCTCTTTCAGGTTTAATAAAGTTTTTCATCATCAACACTGGAAATATGACATCAGGTTTCCTTTAGAATCTGATGCCTCAACTTTTACTAACAATTTGGCCAAAGCTCCTTATGCATTAGGCTACTATTAGCATCACAATGCCCACTCACATGGCCTGATGTGTTGTTAGCCTAAGTGTAGGGTCAAAAATCTATTTGGGGCCTGTTGCAGTGGCTCATGCCTGTAATACCAGCACTTTGGGAGGCTGAGGTGGGAGGATCACCCGCGGTCAGGAGTTTGAGACCAGCCTGGTCAACATGGTGAAACCCCTTGTCTACTAAAAATACAAAAATTACGCGGGTGTGGTGGCTAATGCCTGTAATCCCAGCTACTCGGGAGACTGAGGCAGGGGAATCTCTTCAACCTAGGAGGCAGAGGTTGCAGTGAGCCAAGATCACGCCACTGCACTCTAGCCTGGGTGACAAGTGAGACTCCATCTCAAAAAAATAATAATAAAATGAAATAAAATAAAATAAAATCTATTTAGGAAGAAAGTAAGTCTCTCCGGATACTTCTAGCTAAGCAATAATGAATATAATAGAAGGGTCATTGCAATAGAAAAAAAAAAAAAGAAAATTGTGAAATAGGTTAATGCTGTCTCCTTTTTAGCCTAACCTTGTTTTTCCTAGTCTGTTCCCAGGGCCCTGAGTCGCTGGTCAGAACCCCTGGCTGCCCCCTGGAATATGCTCGTTCTGTCTTTGCTCTAGCCTTTTGCATATTTCTACAAGGTTATCCAAGTATACTTTTCACCAGTTCCACTCCCACAGAACCCTCCTTTCTATTTGTTAACCTGCTCTTCTTATTGTTGTAAATATGCTAATTGGCCAAAATATAATAATATTAATTTTGAGATAACATACCATCAATCCTTGTGATTCAATAATCGTGTATTTGCAAATCTGCCTGCTTAATAACATTTATTTGTGATCCCAGAATCAATACCATGGTGCTTTTGTAGTTATTTGCAGGCATATACAGAGTGGTAAAAATTTGCATACAACTTGCATATTCTCAACTGAGGTCAAACAAGTTGGTGCTGTACATTCTTGTTTTAGCTCTCATATTGTAAACAAGTGTCCTTTTCATGATTTATTTAATGCCATATTTTTCACATTTTTGTCCTTTCAAGTGGCGGTTTCTCTGTTTAAAATATCCCCCATGGGCAGTGCTGAGGGACTGTCTAGTGTTCTTAAGGGCAAGCAGGCTGTATGTGCCTTAAGGAGAAGATACACAGATAAGTTTCGTTCAGGCATGAGTTATAGTGCTGTTGACCATGAGTTCAGTGTTAACGAATCAACTATATATTATATAAGATATCTTTAAATGAAAGCACATAGAAAATAATGTTCTATTTTGCTCAGTTGATGAAAATACTGTGGCCAGAGGCTCACAGGAGCCTAATCCCATTTCCTCTAATAGCAATGACTTGATATTCACTAATTCAGTGTTTGTAGCAACTTTATAGAACGTATAACTCCTGTGAATAACAAGAATGAACTCTATCTCTTCCCATGAAATAATTTGCAATCATTTAGGAATAGAGATAAAAATTCAATCAAGTATGTAAAAGAAGAATAAAAAACAAGCAAGAACCAAGCCATGTAGTCTAGGAGTAGAGAGAGGTAAAGTAGTTGAACCAGAGAACCTTTGATACCTACCATATTTGAGCAAAAAACTGAACTCTGAGCTTCCAGGCAATAGAGGCAAAAAAGAAGGCAATGAATACCTTAAGCTTTTCTTTTCAGGCTAAAGCAAATATATCAGATATTTGGGAGAGATGCTTTTTTTTTTTCTATTAGTAAATTCTAAGAGTAAGTTTATGCCACAAAGCACATAATGGCAACGTTTCCCATTGTACTTTTATAAATAAAGTAGAAATGGACTTCACATGACTTTTTTGTTTGTCTGTTTGTTTTGAGACAGAGTCTCCCTCTGTCATCCAGGCTGGAGTGCAGTGGTGTGATCTCAGCTCACTGCAACCTCTACCTCCTGGGTTCAAGCGATTCTCCTGCGTCAGTCTCCTGAGTAGCTGGGATTATAGGCGCCTGCTACCTTGCATGGCTAATTTTTGTATTTTTACTAGAGACAGGGTTTCACCATGTTGGCCAGGCTGATCTTGAACTCTTGATCTCAAGTGATCTGCCTGCCTCAGCCTCCCAAAGTACTGGGATTACAGGCGTGAGTCACTATGCCCAGCCATGACTGCTTTTTAAATGGACAATAATGAAGCTCAAGGCACTGATGCTATTTTCGTTGCCCTGTGAACGCATTCCTACAGGGATCTGAAGTTCTGCATGTTTCTGGGGCTCTGACATAAAATGCATTTCTACTGCACCTGTGAAATTATCCTAATGATAGGAATACCCAGCTCTCTGGTAAACTGGAAGGGGAGATATGTTTGAGTGAGCTGCTGTGTTGGTACCCCTAAAACCACTGTAAAAAGAAGACATCTGCATTGGCCTACAAATTGAAGAGTCAACATACGGCAGCCCAGAAAAATGAGAATAGTCTCCAACCCATAATAGACTACCCAATTAGGAATATGATGTTAATTAGAAGTCTTGTGTTAATTATGACATTAGATGTATCTGAAACTCCCTTCTCCAAGTCCTTGACTCTTTTAAATATCTATGCTCATTTTAATTTGTTAATTTGTCTTACTACTGATGCTAAAATTTTCTGATATTATGTGGAGAACATACGAAATACGGGTTCAAATAGTGAGTAAAGAAATGTTCAGAAAAAAACAGGAGACTGAGTAAAACCTTATCAACTCATTTGAACCTCCCCATATATTTTCTGGATTGGCTGTTGATGTCCACATGTTTTAGCTTAATTTGTCCTGATTTTCCAAACATCGTTGTTAACACATTTGGGACTTGTTAAAAAAAAGAAAAAGAAAAAAAAAAACTTCAGCCAAATTAAATTTAAAGGAGTTTAACTGAGCAATGATCAATTCATGAATCCCTTAGGCCCAGAATCACGCAGATTGGGACACTCCAGCGCAGCCACGTGGTGGAAGAAAATTTATGGACAGCAAAAGGAAAGTGATGTTCAGAAAACAGAAGTGAGGTACGGAAACAACTGGATTGGTTACAAGTTCTGCATTTGCCTTATTTGAACACGATTTGAACAGTTGGCTACATTTGATTGGCCAAACTCAGTGACTGGCACAGGTGTGGGCTATGGTCGGTTTATACCTCCATTTGTATAGTTCATGGTGTACAGAAAAACCTTTAGGCTGAACTTAAATATGTAAGGAGGCAACTTTAGGCTAAACTTGATTTAACAGACTCTTTAGGAATACATATTCTGGAAGAACGAATTTATGAAAATAATGTTTATGGCTGTCTCATAACTGCATAATCAACAATTTTTGCACTATAGAGTTTTTGTGTTAGGCCTTGGTCCTTTATATCATTAAAATTTAAATAGGAAAAATCATGGAATTTATTCATACATGGATATACATCTATTTCCCCAGACTATAGGTAAAGAACCATTTGGGTAAGAATTGGCTGCTGACCTGCAAGGAGAAAAATGAGAGCTTCAGTTTAAAACCATCATAGTTTATAAAAGATACAAACCATTCAGTTCCTCTATTTCTTAATATTTAGAAGAGTAAACAAAAAATTGATTCAATTAAATGTAACAAATACAATTAAATGGAGATGCAATTTGATTTATTGAAACTAACATAGTTTTAATGCAGATTAACTGTAGGCAGTACCTTACCAGAATGTAATGCATTCTGGAAAATATCTACCGACTTAAATACGTAAAAACATTAAAAAATTTCATGGTATGGTGGAGAGAGGGGATAGGAGGGATGTCTGTTCCTAGGGAGCTAAAAGTAATGTAAACTCTTTAATTATTTGTTGCTTTGAGACATAATCTTTGATGACATAGATCTATCATGTTATACATATTCTTTCATTTTGTTCTTTCAAAAAAATTATCACTCTGATTAGAAATAAATAAGAAATAGAATATTCAGATAATGGCTCAAACACTGCAATACAAAGACAGCGATAGGGACAAATGGAGCCATCGCCAGGTCAGCAGCACATCTGGGATTTCATTTTAGAGATTGAGTCCTGAGCTGAATTTTTTAAAGCATGGATTTGGCATTGTAATTTTGCCAGCTCAGAAATGTCAATGTAATGGGAGAAAATGCATGGGGAATTCAGGGCCTGCCTGAATCTCCATGTGCCCAGCCTTGGTACACTCAGGCTAGAGAGATCTGTGAAAGGCTGTTTCACCTAGTCACCACTCCCACCCGGACGTTGGTTGCAGATCCTGCCAACTATCCAGGGAGGCTGTGAATCTCTTTCCAACGGGATGCTAGCTTTTAGTCAACTGTTTTAAAAATTATTAACTTTAACGGCTCTTGAAAGATTAGCTTTCTATTGCCATTTCTAGATCTTTCCTCTCACTCCGCACCAGCACCTGCACTCTAAAGAAGGTAAATCGGCCGGGAGCGGTGGCTCATGCCTGTAATCCCAGCGCTTTGGGAGGCCGAGGAAGCGCGGATCACTTGAGGTCAGGAGCTCAAGACCGGACTGCCCAACTTCCTGAAACCCCTGTCTCTACTAAAAAATACAAAAATTAGCCGGGTGTGGTGGCATGTGCCTGTAATTCCAGGTACTCAGAAGGCTGTGGCGGGAGAAAATCTCTTGAACCCAGGAGGTGGAGGTTGCAGTGAGCTGAGATAGTGCCACTGCACTCCAGCCTGGGCGACAGAGCCAGACTCCGTCTCAAAACAAACAAAAAGAAAGTAAATCACTAGGGAATATATATAAATTATATGACAAGATAGACTTTAGAAAAAAGTTTTTGAAACCATTTACAAAAGGAAACTGATTAGACCCCTGACATACTCTTGTCTCCAATAAGCTGTGAAAATAATACTGCTTTCATCACTTAAGAGGCGTTAAGCTGTTCTCTGGTAAATATTTACTCATACCTTTAAAAGAAATAATTAGCTAAAGGTAGGCTCGAGTTAGAAACTTAATCTAACTAGTTAAATCCTCTGAAATTTGGCAAAATTCCTCTTCACACATAAACCACTTAATACAAAACCATGTTTTGTATTAAGACCCCCAAATGCAAAGGGCAATTAGCCAACTCCTAGATCATCTAATGCTATACCCTGTCCAAAAATAAACCAAGTGTGCTCTGGCACATTATAAAAATATCTTCCTGTCTAAAAAACACTTAACAGGGTTTGTCTAAGAAGCAGACTCCCAACTTTATTCTAAATATAATTATATTTGCATATATGTAATTTACACACAACTTTCCTGGAACACAAGTATTACACAAAGTGAAGTATACTGTATATTTATTTAAAAGCAAACAAACTATATATAATATATATTTATATATTTTATATACATTTATATATGTATGTATTTTATATATATATATATAAAATTTTTTTTTTTTTTTCCTTGAGACAGAGTCTCACTCTGTCACCCAGGCTGGAGTGCAATGGTGCGATCTCAGCTCACTGCAACCTCTGCCTCCCTGGTTCAAGCGATTTTCTTAGCCTACCAAGTTGCTGGGACTGCAGGCGCATGCCACCATGCCTGGCTATGTTTTGTATGTTCAGTACAGACGGCGTTTTGCCATGTTGGTCAGGCTGGTCTCAAACTCCTGCCTCAAGTGATCCACCCATCCTAGGCTCCCAAAGTGTTGGGATTACAGGCGTGAGCCACAATGCCTGGCCTCAGAATACATTTTTTTTTTTTTTGCCAGTGTGTCACGTTTCATAGCTCAGTGACTGATGAAGGGACTTATTCAGTGCTTTTCCTTTTTGCATTGATATTTATGCCTAAAGACGAATTTTCTGACTCTTTAGGAATACATATTCCTAAAGAGAGTGTTGTGTTGTGTTGTATTTAAAAGCAAAGGGCTGTGGATTTTTACAGACCTTCAAACCTCAGGCTGCTACTCATTAGCTGTGTGGTCTTGGGCAAATTATTTACCCTTTCTGAGTTTAAGCCTTTTAATTTGCAAAACCTCTGAAGATTATTTTGAAGATTCAATGAACTAATATATGGAAGTGCAATGCAACAGGAGGTTGCTAATATTAATTTGAGTTATAGTCTGGCAACTGAAAAAGTATTTGTTAATATTCTATAGATATCTGACTACACTGAGAAAATGAGTGTAATAGAACCAAATATTTAGGCAAACTTCTATTGGTTTTGTTTGCTAGGTGCATCACATGTATTATTCATTTTGTCTCCCTATATTGATTTTTAGATCCTGTTAGAAATTGTTTATCTTTCAACTTTATAATAGTGTTTGTTTTAAAAATATGTAATATGTTTATGTGATTCAAAATTCAAAAAGCACCAAAGTATACCATAAAAAACGTCATTTTCCTCCTTGTCTCCTGTGGTAGTTTGTCTACCCAGAAGCAAACCTGCAAAATCTATCTTACGCATATAAAAACAATTAGGCACATATATAATTCTTTTCCCCCTTTTTGGCACAAGAATTAGCATACTATTTAGGGTTGCCAAATGAAATATGGGACATCAGTTAAGTGAGCAGTATTTGGGACATATTTACACTAAAAAGTAAATTGGTGTTTCATCTGAAATTCAAATTAAACTGGGTGTCCTGAATTTTATTGGCTAAACATGGCATCAGTAAATTATTATCCACCCTATTCTGCATCCTATCTGCTTTTTTTTTTTTCTTTTTTTCTGCATTAGATCGCCTAAAACGCTTTTAAAACTCCCTATGCCCAAGCTACACACTCCAGACCAATTTCATCAGAATCCCAAGAATCATTCTTGGGCAACAGTATTTTTTTCTGTGATTGTGTTTAATTGAGGAATAATTTACACAAAAAAGCACCCATTTTAAGCGTACCGTTCAATTCTTTCCACCTGTTTTTACTTAATACTTATTTTGGTGATCACACAAAAATCAATTTTTAAATTGTAAACCCTTTAGAGCACATTTTGTATTTTATGCTACTTTTGTTCATTGTATTTGAGCATTCTGTGTTTCAGAGAAACACAGGTTTACTAACAACAGAATTCTTCATTTCAGTTATTATTTAGGTTTAATGCACAAAATGAGAAATGTTATTAGTGAGTGTTTGCAGTTGCAACACTTGTAACAAAGAAATGCAAAGGTTGCGAAGAAATGGTTGCAGACAGTACTTAGTACCAAGAGATCATTTCCACCTACTCAAGATCTCCCCACTGGCTAAGTGGTATGCCAGGTGCTTCACATATACCATATGACCCTACAAATCCCTACTTATACAAGAGGGATCTGAGGACCAGGTCAAAGAAATTGTTCAAGCCACATAGCTAATACTGTGAGGAGCTAGGATTCAAACCACATGTTTAACCCAAAATTCTTAGTAAGGATACTTCTCAATATGGCATAATTTTGAGATTCCACCTTTCTTCACACTGTTCAGAAACTCCTATTTTTAATTTGGAAAATGATTCAGAACAGCTGTTTCCGTTTCTCAGCAGATGCTTATCTCAGCCAAAATGCCTTCTTGAGAGAACTAGTCAAGAGAAACCAAACAGGTCAAATTTCTTCAGGCTCAAGTTTCTTTGATCTCTATTAAAGCCTTTACAAGGTAGTTCTGGATTTTGTGTTTGTTGGTTCACATGCCTTGGATCACCTGAGCATGAAGGGCTTATTAAAAAAAAAAAAAAAAAAGTTGAAAGGATATAATTATAAGCTGTGATTTCAGGGGGAAAGAAGTAGTGTCTTTTGTTAATGAACCTTATTGTTGCCCTCAAGTTGTGTGTATATCGTATCCATGCCTTGACATGCCACTAAAATGAAAGAATTGACTTAAAACACTAGGGGCAAATATCTTGTTCCTGCACATGCCAACTATCTTGTTTCTCTTCCTTTATGGATGTCTGTTTTGAAATTCAGGATGTAGAGACAGACCACAAAACCATTCTAGTTTCTGCAGCGGAGAACACAATATGAGTATCTGTTTCAAGGTCATTTCCTGATAATATTATCTTCCAGTAAATTTGAGGCATAGGTTCAGGGAGGAGAGTAGGACTGAATTCTATTCCTGGCTTAGGTGTTTTCATCTGCCTCCATCTTTAAAGCAATTTTGAAAGTCTCTTGCATATAGTTGATGTTCAGTAAAGGTTGAATGAACTGTCTTGATGTTCTTTTTGAAAACTGAGGATATGCTGTGTTCTGAGTAACTTGGCAATGTGTCAGTGAGGGCACAATTATGAGTCAGAGACCATAGAACTGCAATGGGATCTTAAATTCTTTTAATTGTGGCAATCTCAATTCACCTAGAAGCATCTTTAGAAGAGCAACTGAACTTGAAATCTTAACATTCAGCAATAAGTAGATGAGAAAGAACTTTATAAAGTCTGAATTTCAGAGAGAACTTGATTCCTGGCAGTCTATGGCAAGTTGTGGACTTGTGCTCTCTCTCTCTCTCTCTCTATATATATATATATGTGTGTGTGTGTGTGTGTGTGTGTATATATGTGTGTGTGTGTGTGTATGTATATATAAAATCTTGAAACCACAATTTGATTGATTCGAGTAGTTTTGACTTGGGTCTTGGCCCAGAATTCAAAAGATAATGCTGTGACAGCAACAATGAAATTGTAGGTATAGTTTTCTCTAAGTACTGTGAAAGAAGAGAAATGGAAACTAGGTTAACTACTTGATGTTTTGCTAATCCTGTTAATTGGTATGAAATTACTTGATTCTGTCTTTTTTGGAAGTATCACAATCATACCTGATTTATATACAGTGGGGTTTTTTTTATGGGTATTACTGTTAGTAATTCCCTTCATCTACTTTTGGATGGACTACCTGTTGTAAGCGCCGAATGATATATAGCTTTTGTTAGTTTATAAAATTCCCTTTTTTCCAGCCTAGACCTTTCATAATCTCACATCTAATGTTTTTTCACCTCACATTATCCTCTTTCTTCCACCCTCTTTCATTTGTATTTTTTTGTGTAGCTTTTTGCCTGTGGCTTCTTTTACATCTAGAATCCAGTAATGCCAATATGTATTTATAACTTCTAGATGAACAATTTGATATTCCTCCTTTACTCCCCACCATTTACTGCATCTTGTTTCAACATATAGCTTTAGTTTTGGGGATCAGTGAAAGTGCAGAATATTGTACATTCAATGAAATGCCACCAGTAAGGGGCAGAGGGGTTTCTCCCAGGTTAATTATTTACATTAGTCTTTAGAATCCTGAGTTCAACAAACGTGGGTTGAGACCAGTTAAAATACAGATATTTAGAAATTTTTGCAATATCTTTAGAGTCAGCCAGGAACAAAATTGTCAGAAAGGGAAGACAGGCGCTTGACTTCGGATCCTCCCACCCACCCACATACACACTTTTTCATTCTTAAGTGTCTCTCCATGTGCCTATTGACTTTATTCTAGTAAGCTTCTGGTTCTCCACTTTCCCATTTAGGATTTTCCTTGGTAGAAATATGTCCCATTCCAATGTTTTCTTTGTGTCTTTTCTATTAACCATTTAACAAATATGTTGTGCCTCTTTACTAGCTACTCTGCAGATCAATGAAAGGCTTAGTTTAGGTGGTTGTGGGAGTAATGAGATTAAACATAACCTTTACTTAAAAAATATGTAGAGATTAAAAAAATGATTAAGTGTGAAATTTCCTAGCCCACCATTTAGATCTCTATAATACAGGTTCTGAGAACTCAACATAGCTGAAATTTGTCTACAAGCAGACCTGCTTTCAGAGTCCAGTCTCTTACAGAACAATTAATTTATAAGCTGCTGAAGAATCAGTCCAAAATAAAAATAATGGTACCATACAAGCTTCATCCTTTAGTTTACATATAATGTGAGTTATTTATATCCTTTAATGACAATGTTCTCTTGAATTTTCCTGAAACGCTAGCCATATTTATCCATTTAAAACAACAGTCCCCAACCTTTTGACAGCAGGGACTGGTTTCATGACTATTTTTTCACAGACTGGGGTAGGGGAGATGGTTTCGGGATGATTCAAATGCACCTTATTTCTATTATTATTACACTGTAATATATAATGAAATAATTATACAACTCACTATAATGTAGAATCAGTGGGAGCCCTGAGGTGTTTTCCTGCAACTAGACTGTCCCATCTGGGGGTGGTGGGAGATAGTGACAGATCATCAGGCATTAGATTCTCATAAGAAGCATGCAACCCAGATCCCTTGCATGCGCAGTTCACAATAGAATTCATGCTCCTGTGAGAATCTAATGCTGCTGTTGATATGACAGGAGGCGGAGCTTGGGTGGTAATGTGAGCCATGGGGAGTAGCTATAAATACAGATGAAGCTTTGCTTGCTCTCTGGCTGTTCACGTCCTGCTGTGCGGTCCAGTTCCTAAGAGGCCACTGACCAGTAAGGGTCCATAGCATGAGGGTTGGGGACCCCTGATTTAACATGATTCTTGCCTTCATTTAAAGTACAAATTATTTGTATTATATAATATATATCATCAAAGGGTGATGTCCGAGGTGTTCTGTTGCTCCATTAGCAGCCTTGGATACAAGGTAGAAGTAAGCATTTGAGCCAATGATTCTCTTGAATGGAATTCCTCTTCAGGAGTCTTACCCTTCAGCACCTAAATAAGACCCGTTCCAGTATCTCATTAAAATCCCCAACACATATTTTTACCGAGCATGGTTCTGAAAACCACAGAAGCAAAAGTAGGTATTCAGTAATTTGCTGTCTTAAATGCAGCTATTGACAGGGTTCAGTGTACTATTGAAAAGTATATACTAATTCGTCAGGATCCCTTAATTCTATAGCTTTTATATTTGTGAGTTTTGGACTGGATTCTTCTTTGGATTCAACATATAAGGTACCTTTGAGTAGAGATACTTTTTCTTATATAAAGTGCAGTGTTCACTTTTCTTATATGTACACCCTGAAGTTCTCCAAGACCAGTAGTCTTTATTATACAACCACACTGAATTAGATCCAACAGGGTATATATTAGTGTTTCCAGCAAACATTTGTTGAACTCTTATACTGAGCTAGACCCTAAAGTAAACAAGACGTGCAAAGCTTCTGCCTTCCTAGAGCTTGCACCCTAGAGGGAAAAGCAAGTGTTAATGAACAAGAAGACAGACATCAGCTGGGGAGAAAGGCTATAAAAAGAATTAAAATATGGGAAGCCACAGAAGATGAATGGGAGCCTTCTTTAGATACAGGGTTCTGCAAGATCTCTCTGAGGAAGAAAAATTTCAGCTGAGAACTGAATGATAATTAGGAGTCAGCTTATGAAAGTTGGGGAGAAGGAAAAGTTCAGGTAGAGAGAACAGCAAGTGCAAAGGCCTTGGGGCCAGATGAAACTTGGCTCCTTCAAGAAATATAGGAAAGAGGGCAAAGAGTATTAGTAGAGAAGTAGCCAGAGCCAGATCATGCAGCATTTCATAAGCCAGACAAGTGGCTTTAGGTTCTATTTTCAGTTTGATGGGAAGCCACTGGAAAATATTAAGTAGAACAGTAATGTGGTCTGACTTATATTTTTAAAAGATAACTCTGCTTGTTATGTGGAGAATGGATGGGGGAAGGGCAAAACTGGGGGCATGGAGACAAGTTAGGAGGCTCTTATTAGTTGCAGTGACCTTGCAGTTTATCCAAAGCAGGGCCTTTCAGAGGGTGAAGGTGGGTGCCACTAACAACAGGGAATGTCAACTGGGCCTGTGCTGAGCAGACCAGGGCATGTGGCCATTTCAGGTGTTATAGTGGTCTTGCTGGAGAGGGAGCAGTGGAGCCTTTTAGGATGCTTCATGTAATCTTCACAATAAACTCTGTGCCCAATGCATATTAGCACCTGATAAATGTTTGCTGGGCGAGTTAATGAGTTAATCTGAGGGAAGATTAATATCTTTGTTTCGTAAAAGAAGCTATGCTACAAGCATATTGTGAACTCTAATTCCAATGATAAAACCCACACTCTTTCTTTAATTTCTTACCTAGGACATCATAATTGTTGCTTTTCAAATGTTTTTAAACTACTGTACATATATTTCCATAAATGAAGGCAGAATTTCATTTTCTTCTCTCTCCTAGGTTTAGTGTTCTGCATGCAAAGGTTTCATAAATGTATTTGCTGTATTCATTTTTATCAAAGTCAGGAACCAGAGAGACCGTTAACAATATAGAGTCCCCAGGAAACTTTTTGATCTTTCCTTTTGAAGCGCCCTGTTCCACATTTAATGCCCAACCTCATAAGGTCTCCACCTGGGTACTCTGTCAGTGTTCATTTAACAAGTCTGATGACATGTGCTGTCTTACCTACCCACTCACACCTTTTACAAAACACTCTCTCCTCTGTTCTCTTCTGCCCATCCAGGAAATAATTCCACCTTACTTCCAGGTAAAGAGACTTACGAATCATTTCCATCGTACCCACCACACCCTTTAGAGGTAGAGTAGCTTTTGCATGTTGGATAACTTTCAAATTATCAATAAAAAAGAGCATCTCACTCTCCTACTTTGAATTATGAATATTAAAAAATTTCAAATTTATAAAATTTGTATTGCAAATTATATATATTTCTAGTTTACTCCATAAACATTCAAAATAGACATATCTTCTGGCACGATCAGGTTAAATAGAAGACTGGCATATAAATAGAAGATGTGCATGCACCAGCTTAATGATGGGCGCATGCTTGACGTGCCTGTGTATGTTGTGTATGCTCATGTGTTCATGCATGTGCATTCATGTGTGCACATGTGGGCAGGCATGCAGACGCATGTGCACATGCACTCATTATGACCCTGCTCATCCTCTATAATCCATAAACATGATATAGCCCACTCAGTGCTGTTATGCTTCAGGAAAAAAATGTAGCTTGCATCCTTATACTCATTCCTCCTATTTTGTCCTATTTAATTAGATTGCTTAAGAAAATATAAACCTGTATACCATGAGATAAAGGATATTCAACACGATCATCTTTCCCTTAGATTTACTTTTTAATTTTTTATTTATTTATTGTTTTTTTTTAGACGGAGTCTCGCTCTGTTGCCCAGGTTGGAGTGAAGTGGCGCGATCTCCGCTCACTGCAAGCTCCGCCCCCCGGGTTCATGCCATTCTCCTGCCTCAGCCTCCCGTAGCTGGAACTACAGGCGACTGCACGCCCGGCTAATTTTTTTGTATTTTTAGTAGAGACAGGGTTTCACAGTGTTCGCCAGGATGGTCTCGATCTCCTGACCTGGTGATCTGCCCGCCTCGGCCCCCCAAACTGCTGGGATTACAGGCGTGAGCCACCGCGCCCACCCCCTTAGTTAGATTTATAAAACTAGTTTCGATTTTAAATCCCAGGGAAAATCAGCTCTTTCAGATGATGCTGGAAGATTTTAAAGTTTACAACATCATAGTCCCAACCTTTGCTTGATTAGGAGAAAGATAATGGACCTTTATATTAGCCTGTAATCGTCATCGTGTAAATATGAACTAGTTGATTAACTACTGAGTAATATTATCAGAAAAGGACAGTGCTAACATTCTTCTAAAATATAAACCCTCTCATAGTTACATACAGTGATATACTCAACTCAATGTATTCATAGATAGAGCAAATGTGAAGCATTTCTATTTTGTTATTCCATGCATTAGAATTTATATACTTGAACTTTAACATGTAAACCTTTAGTTTTCATAATTATGCCTTTTGTTGTAAGAATAGCACCTACCAAAATGGGCTCAGGTTCCAGCAGGAAAACTCGTGAGTTTAGCTGTTAAAAATCCCCTTCTCTCCGCTTCACTGCTTGCAGTTTAGGTTATTGGAAACTTATAAAATAAAATTTGGATTTGGATTTGCCTTTTTAAAAATTAACAGAAACGAGTTAGGAAGAGCATTCTTTGACACTGGAGGGGCAGAGTGATCCCCAAGAATTTCTTTGAGACTGGATCATCAATAAACTGGAAGTGTCAGATACAGCAAATCTATTCTTTGTGAATGATAACTTTTTGTGATCTTTATTCCACTAAAATGTTAACATTTACCTTTTAGTGTTTGACTTAATGTAGTAAGTTATATGTTCCCTTTTGTTCAAATATATGAGAAATTAACATGTCACTTTTTAATGGAAATTGTCATATTTTTTCCTGGCCAGGAGTAGGCTTCAGGGTGGTGACTTTGCAGAGATGAGATGTAACACAGCCCAGTCTGTGTCCTTTCCGAGTGCCACAAACTCTCCTTTTAGATCAAGTCTGGAAAATTACAGGCAAACCTATGTCATAACAACTGTCTTATAACAAATCTTAGTTTGTAAGAACTACAATTCTTGATGTTTATTTTATTTTATTACTGAATTTGTGATTCGTTTTCAGCAAGAACAGTCACTGTGAATATCAGTAGTCAACAGAATATGTTTCCATATGAAGATCCCTGTCCCAACTTAATGAAAAGTTTAGCAAAAGCATAATGCACAGTTCTAAGTAGCAACTTTTTTATAAGTGTAATTTCATTAAACCATCCACACTTTCAAATATTTCATGACTTTTGTCAACCAAAAATTGCAATTAATCCAAAAAAAATCACCAATTTGAAAGCTAAAGAATATTGTAGAATTGGGAATGGCACTCTCCGTTGTCATATCCTTAGCAGGCTCTGAGTGAGGCACCAAGAATCTGCCTTCTGCTCTGTTCTGATTAAACTTTAAAAAGCACCCAGCAGCGGGAAAGGTGGTCATAGCTGTAAATGTCTTTGTGCTAATGATGACTTTTCTCACCAGTAACAGCTGGAGAGTGAAACTCGACAAAGACAAAATTATAAATGTTTTATATTGGAAAACACTAGGTGAGTTTGAAACATGGTCAAACAATTAGGTTACTTCCAAGAGGTAAACAGTAGACACATTAAAGCTGTAATTAGTCAATGTTGACATATTGTATTTTTAATCAGAGCTCCAGTAGGGGATGAAGTGGCTGAAATCATCTAGTGCATAATCTAGTGCTTTGTGAAGCAGAAGTAAAACCAGATTTCAAAAACTCAGCCATGCCTTTCCCTTGAGATTTCTATACTACCTTTGCTCTGATGAAGTTGGTAACTTCAGTTAGATTAATAAGTAGCCTATAATAATTGATTAGTTGTTTTGTGTTTTGTTAGATTGGGTACTTGTCAAAAGGGTTTTGTGGTTCCCTATTTCATGGCATGTCAAGAGTGGAGAGGAATTCGTGTGAATTCCTCTTCAAGGGAGGGAGCCAGGTATGTTACATACGCACGACTGCAGATAAACATCCTAAGAATCAAGGGTTAAGTACTTTTTCCTGTAGTTGGTAAATGGCTAAAATTGAGCTTCTCAACTCAGGGCTGTGGATTCCAATGCCTGCCTCTTTCCATTATACCATAGACAACAATGACCCTTCGGATCCCATCTCATCTGCCAAGGCCCCAGAAGCTTCTGCTTCCATCTAAACCGAATCTCCTGTAACCAATGACATTCGTGCATATTCTACCTCCAGGACCACCACTCTCCTCATTCCAGCTCTCCCTAACTCCTTTGGCTATCAAACTCCAGCTCTCATCTCACCTCCTCCATGAAGCCCTCCTGATTATTTCTGCCCACCCCACCACACATCCCTTTATGAGTTTTTCCTCTCTCCTCTGAACTCCTCTGTCAGATTTAGAACCCTAAATTTTCTGAGGTAGAATTCATTCCAAATAAGTTAGCGGATGAAGAAATATTTTCCCCAATCACATAAGAGTTAAGAATCATATGTAATTGCCTTCCTTATTTTCTGTTCAGTTTCAAATCGTGCACATCGCAGAAGGAAAATTCCAAGTCAGAGATTTTTATTTCCATAGGCATCTATGTAGGGTAGAAAGAGACTGGTGAAACAAACACGCACCTTCTTTGGACTAACTCCATACTCTGTAGATATAATATCCATTTTCCAGCATTTATTCAACTCATAAAATGCTTCTTGTAAAATATCTGCTAAAACAATGAATAGCCAACATTCTTTTTCTAAAGAGATCTTGGCTTTTCCTTGGAATCAAATGGCTCTGTGAGTTATCTAGAATTATATTTAAGTGAGAAATTTTTAATAAAATGACACATCTTATTTTCATAGATATTTGCCTACGAACCCATAGATGCTATCTAATTCAGCTTCCCCACATCTCAGAGAGGCAGAACTTGTAGGCAGATATTTTGATTAGCTTGTCCTTTCTCTGATAACAAAGCAAAGCAGTGGAACTTTGGCATGACTTCCTCAAAGCAGCTGTTACCTAGAAAATGAACCCAATTTGCAAGTAATAAGCCAATGTCAGAAAACTTAATAAAGCATTTTATTAAACGAGCCATATTTTTAACTTAAAACCAAATCTTTTTCTCTATGGAGACGTTGTTTAGGAGTAGAAACTTCAATTTGCATATATAAATGTAATATGCTTTCGTATATCACATAAATCTACAGAGAAAAGGGATGGATTATCTGCTTCACTGAGGGTGGCATATCATTTTCATGATAAGGGCAATGAATCACGCTGCGACTGGTGCTGGTGAGCCCATTGAATCAGGTGCCTATGGTGGGAAAGGAGCCATCTTCCTAACTAAGCACTGTCTTAGGAAAAGACATGTCTTTATGAGTGTGGTCTACTCTTCTAGTAGCTGTAGAGTGAGACTTAGGAATCATTCATTGGCAGTGAGGAGTTTCTGGACTAAGAGGTAGGGCAGTGCTTCTTAGCCCTGGCTACATGTTGGAATCATTAGGGAGAGTGTTAAAAGGTACACATACTTTTGTCATATCAGAATTCAGATTTACAATACTTAAATTGGTATATGGCCTGGGCACTGGGGAGTTTTTAAAGCAGCCAAGTTTGAGAACCACTAAGTTAGGAAAACCCGTTTTCCTGTCTTGGTGACTGATCTTAGGGAAGGCATTGGCCTCTTTGGGTGTACTTCCTAGTCTGCTCAATGACATTGGTTCTGCTTCATCGCATCACAAGTGTTTTCAGTCTCAGAAGAGACTTATTTGAAAGATTCTTTCAATATACAGCTTCACAGAATTTCAAGCAATTTACATTTATTTTTCTTGTTCCTTAGCTGGAGTCCTGGCAGAAAGGATCTAGGAAAGCATTTAAAGAAAAAAAAAAGCATGACTCCCTTAGAAAAATTGAGTCATGCAACCAACTTAAGAAGACAAGCAGAACAATTTTTGAAATCAAATGATAAATCTTTCCAAAAATTCTTGAAGTGAGTTTATTTAATCCAAACATTTATATAACATCTCAGTGCATCTGTTTTGAGTGAGTAAAATTATAATATTTTGGGGGCTACTCCTATTTTTCAGGGAAATTTAGAATTTGTGAGGGAACAAAATCATATGTAGTGGGGAAAGCATATTAAGGACATTTATAACAGTTTTCAGCAGAAGGAGAAATCTGCAAGCTATGTGCCAAGCTTTGCTGATAGCCATCAGTAAGGAGAAATTGCTCTAAACTGCCACAGGATCAAATTATTAATAGATAAATAGGCTCTTTTCTTGACCAATGGGTTTTCTACACTGGAATGGGGTGCTGAAGGGATTTATAGAGTCTCAAGATTCTGGAATAGTGCCTTCTAGACATGTCTCAAAGTGAAGGATGAGGATGGAGAAAAATAGTTTTCAGACCTGGTTGCTCTTCTGTTGATTCCTAGTGGAATATTTAAGCTCCCGTTTGTCCAAGACCTGCCTGAAGACATTCTGCTTCAGCTTATCCAGAGAGTCCCTCGAGTTGGTATTTGTAAACTTCACAGGGAATATTGATGATCCCCAGTGTGGGACCCACTGGATTATATACATGCTCCAGTTCTGATCCAGGATCGCTTGGCGGTGCCTGGATCACCAACCTGCCCTGCTGTTTCTCAATGATTTTCAACTACTCACTCCTGATCTGTAAGCACATGTGCACAGTAGATTGGCTGTTGGAATTTTGTCAAATAACAAACATTTTTATAAATAATGAATTACTTTATTTGTGAGAATTATTTTTTAGTCAAGATTGTTTTGGCTATTCTGTGTCCCTTTCATTTCCATATGAGTTTTTAAGATCAGCTTGTGATTTTTGCAAAAAGGTAGCTAGAGTTTGAGAAGGAATAAGTTGAATGTGTAGTGTTGTGGCATTGTTTTAAAGATTAAATGTGTTAATCGTTACTGTTTAGTGATTAGACTAAATGATAATAGACTCAGATGATAATAGAATAATGATAGAACAGTACCTGATTAAATATATATAATATATGATTAAATATATAGGTGATTAAAGGTATATATGTTTGAATATATTTATCTACATCAGTCCCTGTTTTATCATTATTCTATTATCATTTGAGTTGTCTCAAATATTCTTTTCTAATTTTTGATAGAAATGTATTCTATGGCCTATAGATAAAATGTATTCTATAGGCAATTTCAATTTGGTTTCAGGAGGGTATTATTGTTTGAATATGCATGATACTTACTAGTAAGTAACTACAATGCAAACAAACAAGTGTTGTAGAGCTAGGCCTGAAAAATTATTTGTAAGAGAAAATATAACATTCTTACCTTGTTGGGGTTTTCAATAACAGCGTTATTGAAATGTAATTCATGTATCATAAAATCTATTCTTTTAAAGAGTACAGTTCAGTGTTTTTTTAGAATATGCACAAAGTTGTGCTACCATTACTATTTAAATCCAGAACACTTTCACCCTTCGTCCCAAGAAACCCATATCCACTGGCAGTCATTCCTCAATCCTCCTCTCACCAGCTGCTGGCAAAAGCGCCTGTACATTATGTCTATATGGATTTATCTATTCTGGACATTTCATATGAACAGAATCATAAAATATTTGGCTTTTGCTTCTGATTTTGTTACTTTAACATAATGTCTTCAAGGTTTACCCATATTGTTGCCTTATAAGCACTTCATTCCTTTCTATGGAGAATAACATTGAATTGTACATACATGCCACATTTTGTTTACACATTCAGTGGATGGACATTTGGTTTGTTTATAATTTGGGGCTATTATCAATAATGCTGCTATGAGCATTCATGTACAAGTCTTTGAGTGAATATATGTTTTCATTTCTTTTGTGTCTAGACCCAGATGTGGAATTATTGGGTCATGCGTTAAATCTATGTTTAAATTTTTGGAGAATTGCCAAACTGTTTTCCAATGTGGCTGCTCCGTTTACATTCCCACCAGCAATATAGGAGGGTTGCAACTTTCTACATCCTCAACAACACTTGTTACTGTCCATCTCTTTATACCCATCCTTGTGGGTGTAAAGTGATATCTCATTGCGGTTTTGACTCATGCTTTTCTAAGAACTAATGCTGTTTTGTCTTCTTTTCCTGTGCCATTTATATGCAGTCTTTGAGAAGATATCTCTTCAAAGCCGTTGCTCATTTTTAAAATTTGCTTATTTGTCTTTTTATTGAGCTAAAGAGTGCTTTATGTAGTCTGGATACAAGTTCCTTATCACATATATGATTTGCAGGTATTTTCACCCAGCCTAGGGGTTGTATTTTCCTTTTTTTCATGGTGTCTATTGAAGCACAGAATTTTTAAATTTATTTGTTGTTTTTTTTTGAGTCTAAGAAATCATTACCTAATCCAGAGTTATGAAGACTTACTCCTATATTTTCTTCTAAGAGTTTCATAGTTTTAGCTCTTATATTTAGGTCTATGATCCATTTAGGTTAATTTTTCTATTAAAGCTTCTGTGTTGAAAGGACTATTCTTTTTCCCATTTATTTGTCCTGCCACCCTTGTCACAATTGACCCTAAATGTAAGAGTTTATTTCTAGACTCCCACTTGTCTTCCTTTGATCTATTTGTCTATCCTTATACCAGTGCTACACTCTCTTGATTACTATAACTTTGCAGTAAGTTTTGAAGTTGAGAAGTATAAGTCCTCCAACTTTATTATTTTTCAGTCAAGATTGTTTTGGCTATTCTGTGTCCCTTTCATTTTCATATGAATTTTAGGATCAGCTTGTGATTTTTGTGAAAAGTCAACTAGATTTTGAGAGGGATTAAATTAAATGTGTAGTGTTGTGGCATTGTTTTAAAGACTAAATGTGTTAATCATTAGTGTTTAGTGCTTAGACTAAATGATAATAGACTCAGATGATAATAGAATAATGATAGAACAGTACCTGATTAAATATATATTATATATTAAGTATATATATGATTAAATACATACATATATATCAGGCACTGTTTTATCATTATTCTACTATCATTTGAGCTGCCTCAAATATTCCTTTCTAATTTTTTATATTTTTGCTATTGTTACTGCAATGGCCTTGTGTGTGTGTATGTGTGTGGCCCTTTTCTCTTCATAGTCATAATTTGCTTTGTTTGGTGAAAACTTATTAAATTTATGTGGAAATTATGTTAGTTGGTACATAAAAATTGCCAAGTGTACCTGTCTGGGTAAATAACCATAAAATTCTATACCATAATGTTGTAAAGAACTATCTATGAAGTTTCCAGTTACCCTTTATGGATTTCACGAGGCCTTTAACTTGAGAGTAATCTCTGAAGGTGCCCTATTCCAAACCATGAAACAGTTATTCTTCCTTTGGCTTAATAGGCTGTAAATTAGACAAGGAGCCAAATTTTCCCCTTCCTTGTCATCAATGTGAGCTGAAGGTCGATAGATGGATATAAAGCAAAAGTTCTTTGATCCATTTGCTATTTGATTTTAAGACAAGTTAGCATC
The DNA here is from genome assembly GCF_024542745.1 of Macaca thibetana thibetana. Lineage (NCBI taxonomy): Eukaryota > Metazoa > Chordata > Mammalia > Primates > Cercopithecidae > Macaca > Macaca thibetana. The sequence continues at coordinate 25,340,842 of NC_065595.1, read as the reverse complement.
TACAGGTCTTCTTTTGGAGAATTTGGAGGGAAATGCCAAAACTACACCTTAGAGTTAAATAAGCTAATGTTAAATGCTCATAACTTTGTTTCAGTGAGTATAGAAATACTGAAATTGAATATGTGATAAACACTTCAACTATAGGCCAGTTCACTGAAAGACCCTCTCAGCTGGTTATTAGGATATATAAGCAGGATACCTTCATATGGTAATTATATGGCTGTCTTTCAAAACTGGAATGTATAGGTTGAAAGTAAGTTATGCAGAATGTCAGATTTGAAATAGCAGTTCTTTTCATGGCCCTATCCTAGCTGTAACAATATCTATACTTTAATTTTCTAAACTTAAAAAAATAAAGACAGGTACCTGATGCTGGATTATCAACATTCTGGAAAGTTTTATCAGTGAGAGTTTTATCAAAAAAACCAGAATCACTATGAGTGTGTTTTGAGAGCCCCCAGCTAAATTGGGGTTCCAATCCCAGACCTGCTAGCAACACTGTCCTAAAGGGAAATGAAGGGCAGATGGACTTGGGTGTTTACAGTGTGAACAGGGGATCCTGATGGGCTCCTTCTCCCCGCCTCCCTGCCCCCGCCCCTGCCCCCCACCCCGCGCTCCCAGACGGAGTCTCGCTCTGTAGCCCAGGCTGGAGTGCAATGGCGATATCTTCTCACTGCAACCTCTGCTTCCTGGTTTCAAGCACCTCTCCCGCCTCAGCCTCCCTAGTAGCTGGGATTACAGGCATGTGCCACCACACCAGGCTAATTTTTTTTTGTATTTCCAGTAGAGACAGGTTTCACCATGTTGCCCAGGCTGGTCTCAAACTCCTGACCTCAGGTGATCCGCCCGCTTTGGCTTCCCAAAGTACTGGGATTACTGGTTGACCCACTGCGCCTGGCAGGGATCCTTCTTTTACCTGGCAGAAGCCCAGATCCCTAGTTGTCTTACCTGTGACGGGAGGGTAGGTGAGGGCAGGGATCCCTCAAACAGGTAATGTTTATACTGACAGACACTCTGGTGGCTCTTGTCTGACCTGTGTCCAGTTTATGCCTGCCTGACCATCATTCTGGCACTGGGAGCCAAATCGTTTCTTCTCCTCGGTGTCCTGGAGAAAACCCAATGTGGGGCAACTCCTCGTGTTTTTGATGGAAGGCACAAATTCAAGGTACCGCCGTCACAGGAAACAAGTTCAAAGGTTTTTCTGCACAGATCCTGGGCAGGGAGGGTGCGATGAGTCAGTGAGACAGCCCTTCATCCCCAGGTCACACAAGGCAGGCATGAAGAGTTAGACCGAGAACAAGAAGAGCACGTAGCACGTGGCAACTAGCAGTGTATATAAGGAGTAGGCTGTGGGTCACACTAAAGTATTGAGCAAATGCCTGAACAGTCTCTTTAAAGGAAAGAGCAGGAGGTGGGGAGCCCACTTTTTTTGGTTTAAGTTTAAAAACTTATTTTAACGATAATAACAACCAAAAATGAGTTTTGGGTTAAAATAAGCTTTTGTTTTATTAAAATAAACGTGGGAGAGATGCTAAGTGGCAGAGATACCTCTAAATTCTTATCTCTGGCCACCAGATTGAGCCAGTTAGGTGTGGTGTTCTACTACTGATATGCAGTCAACAACCTTGGCTGTGCTATTCCCATTGCAGAGTGCTACTGAACGATAGCATTATTAATCAGATTAGACCTTATGCAATTGTAGGAGCTGGCTGGGCAGTCTTTGTAAGCCTGGTGCTTTTTGTTTGTTTGTTTTTTCTGAGATGGAGTCTCACTCCATTGCCCAGACTGGAGTGCAGTGACACTATCTCGGCTCACTGCAACCTCTGCCTCCCGGGTTCAAGCGATTCTCCTGCCTCAGCCTCCCGAGTAGCTGGAATTACAGGCGCCCACCACCATGCCCGGCTAATTTTTTTATTTTTAGTAGAGACGGGGTTTCACCATGTTGGTCAGGCTGGTCTCGAACTCCTGACCTCGTGATTCGCCTGCCTCGGACTCCCAAAGTGCTGGGATTACAGGTGTGAGCCACCACGCCCGGCCACCTGGTGCTTTTATGTCTTATGAACCTGAAGTTAGCAGAACCAGGGGCAGCGAAGAAAGATGGACATGAAGTAGGGGAAGCAAGACTCAATAGGAATCCATGAGAAAAAAACGAGAACTTGCCTGCCTCTCTCACCACCTCAAACCTCAGTAGCGCAAAGTATTTACCAAAGAAACTCGTGGCTTCCCATGGAACTGCACACACACCTAGTGATATAGTTCGGAGATTTGTCCCCGTCCAAATCGCATGTTGAAAATGAGTTTTCCAATGCTGGAGGTGAGGTCTGTTGGGAGGTGTTTGGGTCACAGGGTTGGTTCCCTCATGGCTTGGTGCTGTCTTTGTGATAGTGAGTGTGTTCGCACAAGATTAGTTTTTATTTTATTAAAATAAAAGTGGGAGAGATGCTAAGTAGGGGAGATGCCTCTAAATTCTTATTCTGGCCACCAGCTTGAACTAATTAAGTGTGGTGTTCTACTTCTGATGCCCAGTTAGGAACCTTGGCTGTGTCACTTAAAAGTATGTGGCTTGCTCCTGCTTTTACCATATGATGTGCCTGCTGCCCTTTTGCCTTCCACTATGATTGTAATCTTCTTGAGGCCTCCCCCAGAAGCCAAGCAAATGCCAGCACCATGCTTCCTGTAAAGCCTGCAGAACCATGAGCGAATGAAACCTTTTTTCCTTGCAAATTACCCACTCTCAGGTATTCCTTTATAGCAATGCAAGAAAGGCCCAGTACACCTAGCCCTCAGCATAACCCTGGGCACGCTTTGGCATTGCACACATTTATCATTTATGTTTCCAAGAAGGATGTGACATTCTAAACTCTCTGTTTTGTTGTTGTTGTTGTTGTTGTTTGCTTGTTTATTTGTTTTTTGAGATGGAGTTTCTCTCTTATTGCCCAGGCTAGAGTACAACGGTGTGATCTCAGCTCACTGCAACCTCCTCTGCCTCCCGGGTTCAAGTGATTCTCCTGCCTCAGCCTCCTGAGTAGCTGGGATTATAGACGTGTACCACCATGCCTGGCTAATGTTTGCATTTTTAGTAGAGATGGGGTTTCACCATGTTGGCCAGGCTGGTCATGAACTAAACTCTCTGTTTTTATTAAGAGGTATTTTAGGCTATCAGCATTTTAAAATGTTTCTCAATTACTTATAGCCCATAAACACAATCTCGCAAAGTCTTCTCTGAATCTGAAACAGCAAATTTGTGTAGTACTGTTTTGTTCCTCCTGATCATTTACTCACCTGAAGACAAAAGCCTAAATTGTTTTAACTAACCCTGAGATTTGGGTCTTATCTGCAAAACAGTGTTCTAAAGGATATATTAATTAGGGATTCACTTTCTATCCATGGGTGTATGTGAGCTTCAGGGATAATACTAGCCCTTTGCTTTCATGTTGTTCTCAGATGGAATCCATTTGGAGTATCTGACAATATTGTTCTGCACCTGGGAACAAAATAGCTTTGTGCTGGTTTGGGTCCTGCTGAGTTGTAATCATTTGTAGCAGGGAAATGCATGACAAGCGTTGATCTGAATTGATCAATATTATTAGTAAACAGTGATTTAAAAACACATTCAATTCAGGCAAAATGTCTTAGATCAGGGAAAAGTCCTTTCCCAACACTGACTACAAAACATTATTGACAAGCGTCAGAGTTCCCAGCAAGAATGTTCCTTGAGCAAATGTGGGTTTTAGCAAATTCATGTCCAGATTTTCAAGGTTCACTAGAAATTAACCTCACAGTACTTGTCTATTAGTTGGTGTATAGAAACTGGAGTAAAACTGGAGAAGTGCGAGAACTCATGGACAGCAGAATTGTGGGTGTGATTAAATTTAGAAGACAAGAGTAGTGCTGAAGAGGACACTCTAAGCAAAAAGTGAATGGTGGTAGGAAATAGAATTAATGACCTAGGCTATATTATTAATAAAAATAAACTCTTGAAGAAATAACACTGGTGCTTTGTTTTCCAAAGCCTTCCACAAATAGGTACAAATATACAGAATTAGAAATGTCAAGTAGGAAATAAGTATCAAAACAGAGGGAATTTTAAAAATCATATGAAAATAGTTTGTACAACTCCATATAAGTACATTTGAATTCCTAGATGAAATGGTTAATATTCTACAAAATTTCAGCTTTACAAAACTGACCTAAGAAAAAACAGGATTAAATGGACCAATTACCAAATAAAACAGAAGATAATTCAGAAAACAGTCCCAGACAACATCACCAGGACAACGTGGTTTTACATAGAATTTCTTTCTAACATTTAAAAATCAGATAATCCCAAGAATACATGAACTATTTCAGAGCACAGAAAAGATGGAAACATTTTACATTCTATGAAGTTAATATAATGCAAAGGTCAAAACCAAAGATTGTTTCAAAAACAAGACAAATTTTACTTATGAATACCAATTTTTAAAATTAAATAAAATATAAAAAACAGAACCCAACAGCACATTAAAAATGATACATCATGAACAAGTAAAATTTATTTCAAAAATATAAAGATGATTCTACATAAGGAAATCCATTAAAATCCAGCTAAGGAGAAAAATCAGAAGATCATCTCAATAGAGGAAGAAAGTTCAATCAACATATTTAATAACCACTCATGTTAAAAGTAGCCAGCATGTTGCTTAATGGGAAAACGCTAAAAACATTTTCAACTAAAATCAGAAACAAAGAAACCCACTCCCCACTACTACTCTTTAATTTTATGATAGAGATATTGGCCAGTGAAAGTGGATAAGAAAAAACAAAGGAAGCATAAGAATTTGAGAGGAAGACCTTAAAGCTCTATTAAGAAAGGATATGGTTGTACATCTAGAAAATTCAAAATAATAAATTGAAAAACCATTAAACATATGAAAACATACTTGACTTTGATGTGTTGTAAGTGAAATATAGGTTAAAATATCATTAACACATGATTTCAGACCTATCTAATTCTTAAGAAGTCAACATAATAACCTTCTCTGTAGATATATACCATGCCAATCGTGGTAAGGTTGAGAGATCTTGTTCTACAGATATGTATTGAATTATTTATGAAAAAACATCATGTCTGACATTTGCTTCGAAATAATCTGGTAGGTGGAGAGTTATCAGGCAGATGAAAGAAGAATGGCTATATATTGATAATTTAGAAGCTGAGCAATTGATTATACTATTCTCTCAAACTTAGTATATGTTTGAAACTTTCCGCAATAAAAAGTGAAAGAATATTCCTATAGTTTCAAAAGATGCAACTAAACTAAGCCAAAGGCAAATATGTTATTTAGAGAAAAAGTAATTTTTTGGTTGATGTTAATTTATGTTTGCAATTGTGATCTGAAACCTTTCATGCGGATACTCATGAATTAATTCTAGATAGTCCTTAAGTAGAGTTGAAATAAAAATTAACTGCCTTCCTAATAGAACAAAATGCTAAAAAAAAAAAGTACACTAAAGAAACTTCCCCTTCCCTCACAAACATACCTTCTGTTCTCTTGGTAGTCAGAAGGTCCTTAGAGTACTTTAGCCACCCATAGTTTAATTCTAACCTTCAGGGCATAACTGTGGTTACGGGAACGAGTATTTCATAGTCAATCAATATCTTGTGCTTGACAGCTTTATTTTACTCACACTTTGTACATGGAATGCAAAGAAATGTCGCTGATACCTTATCTGCCTACTATTTTGAGATTTCCGAAGTGCCTTAAGAATATTTAAGTTGTGGAGGTGGGCAAATCACGAGGTCAGGAGATCGAGACTATTCTGGCTAACACGGTGAAACCCCGTCTCCCCTGAAAATACAAAAAATTAGCCAGGCGTGGTGGCGGGCACCTGTAGTCCCACCTACTTGGGAGGCTGAGGCAGGAGAATGGCGTGAACCTGGGAGGCGGAGCCTGCAGTGAGCCTTGTCTGGGCCACTGCACTCCAGCCTGGGCAACAAAGACTCTGTCTCAAAAAAACAAAAACAAAAACAAAAAAAAAACAAAAATTAAGTTGGTTTCTGTTAATTTAATATGTTAAAGTCACAGGTTCATAGTTTGTCAAGGCATTCTTGAGATTGTTATCCAGTACACTGGCAAAGAGCACCAAAGTGTGTGTGGGTGATTCCAAATGTGGAGTAGCCATCAACACGTAACTGTAGCATTTGCCAAGCTCCCCACTGGCAAGCAAGGAGTATATCCTCAGAGCCATGCAAAATGCCATGCAAATAAGAGGTAGTAATGAGGGTATGTTAGATGGCAAATTGATGCTTATACGGAGGATCCCAGTTCTCTGAGCCCTGACCTATTCAATTAACAGCTTTATGTGTTCTCTGCCAGCACAAATTTCACTTTTGAGTGCAGTTTCTCTGTGCTTTGCCTTTTCTCATGTTATTTGAAACTATTCCTCTGAAGATATAAATATTCTATTTTGAGAAGGTTTTGTACTCTTGTGCAACTTAAGAGAAAAATGAGCTCAGGGGCCAGGCGCAGTGGCTCATGCCTGTAATCCCAGCACTTTGGGAGGCCGAGGCCGGCAGATCGCCTGAGGTCGGGAGTTCAAGACCAGCCTGACTAACATGGAGAAACCCCGTCTCTACTAAAAATACAAAATTAGCTGGGCGTGGTGGTACATGCCTGTAATCCCAGCTACTCAGGAGGCTGAGACAGGAGAATCACTTGAACCCAGGAGGCGGAGGTTGCCGTGAGCCGAGATGGCTCCATTGCACTCCAGCCTGGGCAACAAGAGTGAAACTCTGTCAAAAAAAAAAAAAAAAGAAAGAAAGAAAGAAAGAAAGAAAGAAAGAAAGAAAGAAAGAAAGAAAGAAAGAAAGAAAGAAAGAAAGAAAGAAAGAAAGAAAGAAAGAAAGAAAGAAAGAAAGAAAGAAAGAAAGAAAGAAAGAAAGAAAGAAAGAAAGAAAGAAAGAAAGAAGAGAAAAGAAAAAAAAACAAAAATAACAAAAATGAGCTCAGGAAGCCAGACCTGGAAAGCACTACAGTGATCCTTTAATCTAAACACTCACCTCACTGATAAGAAGGGAGAATCCAAGTCCTTGCACTCGGATGCATACCTCTTCCACAAATGGCTCATGAGATTAATTTCATTAATCATGACATTTGCATGGCTGCAGATAGCTTAAATAAATTTATACACTCAACAAATATGTATTGAGCTCCTTCTATATGACAGCCACTGAGCTGAGCTCTGTGAATCCAGCAGTAGACAAAAGAGATCAAGTTTCTGTGCTAATGGAACTTACATTAAACAAAAATAGGCGGAGCTGAGAGGTAGAGTGGGTAAGAGTGAATCCATGGGCAACTTCGTTTGAGATATTCTAGCTATGGAAATTCTGTTTCTGCATATATCCAGGATAAAATTCCCTTTCTATATAAAATAAAAATATTCCTACCTTGTTCCTATCTAACACACTTTGTATTTCAAATTATAATAATAATCTTGGATTTTCCTTCTCTGCATGTGACTTCTCATCCAAAAATTGAGGGGCTACACCACCTGATTACTTGGGCTCCTTTTTACCTTTACAATTATTCATTAAACAGAGCCTCATGGGTGGTGTGATACATTTCAGTTCTTTTCCCTACTCTTTTCAGCCCCTCGCCTTCCCATGAAGTCCTCCTCTGTATCTAAAAGTCCTCCTGGTTCTTGTGGTACAGCTTGTGACACCATGATAAGGACTGAGTGAGATGCATTTCCTGAAACACTGTAGTCTTCTGACCTTTTCTTCCCTTTTATATCCACAGAACCAAGAACCAGCAAGACCATCAGCCACTGTGCAGGAATAAACAAAAGGTTAAACTTGTCAGCCTTTTGATCCTTCCCACATCATTTTTTTAGCCCAGTTCTAGGAAAGTTTGCCAAGACTTTTTTTTATGGTGTATTTGCCATGCCAACAACCAACAATAGAATGTTGAGGCTATATGATTTTAGGATTCAAAAAAATCACATAATAATAAAAAGAGGAGCTGAGCCAAATACTGTGTGTGTGTGTCTGTGTGTGTGTGTGTTGAGAGAGGTAGACATAGAGAGAGAGGAGAGTAGTGATATAAAAAATAAGAAGTAAAATTCATTTTTGAAAGAAGCTTAGAAGTGAACTATCTCATACCTAGCTTAATATGTCAAATAGCCTATGGAAAAATAAAGATTTTTCCACAGTGCCAAACTTTGCATTCATTTCAGGTGGAATTTGTGTTAAATGTCACAAAGTGTCCAGCACCCACTTATAGCAAAGAGGCAGTGTGGGCCACAGTGGAACTGATTTGTGTTAGCCTGCATTGTTCACTCTGGATTAGACTTTGACTAGGAGGTAGCACCAGTATTGCCCCAGGCAGGTTTATGTGCAAACAACGGAGAACAATCTGCCTGCCAATCAGGAAAACATGATAGGTCATGTAGTTGGCAAGTGGTAGTGTTCTCATTCTACAAGTGGAAAGTAATCTCTCATGCCATGGTCCTGTATCTCCTCTCCTCATGTCTAATTCCCCTCCCTGCTATAAGGTTAAATGCAAATTTTCCTTCCTCTGCAATCTTCTTGGATCACTGCAGTCCATGAAGACACTGTTTTGTTTGAATTGAAAACACAACCAGGATTTAACTCATTTATCAATTAATCATTCTATCTTGCAAAATTACATTGTATTTTCTCACATCCTTATTTCACTTTTAAGTAAATTCATAGCTTGTCAGAAGCTAGACTAGAACTTCCATTTTTAAAGTTTTCATCTTTGGGCCTAACACTATGTATTGAAGACATTTAACTAGATTTGCTCATGACTTAGCGTTTCTTGAGACTGTCACGCATGCATACACACACATTTGCCAAAAAAAAAAAAAAAAAAAAAAAGTTAACTGTAAGCAAAATTTTAAAGTATGTAGGTGTGTCTTATTGACTCCATTCTTTTCATTTTTTCAGGGAGCCACAGAATCTAGTGTCTTCAATTTCACACCCCCACCCCAAAAACTCTGCTCAAAAAATTAAGGCTCTTGCCTAGGGAAGAATTTGGCTTTAGTTACTAATATCTTAGAATAAATTTCAGCACTGTCTTTTTTTCTGAAAATTAACAGTTTCATCCAGTTCTACTGGTGAAATGGCAAACATTATCACCCTCCAAAATAGTTTTACATGAGCAAGTTTAGGGAAAGAGAGAAAAAGGTAGAGTGATGGTGATAACAGACCTTAAGTGTGGGGGGAAATCATACCACTTCAGCAGAAAACTCCTTTAGCTACCCATTTGGGTTGACCAAGAGCAGCAAGTAAGAATAAGAGCAGCAACATATTCAATGATACAGTCCTGGTAAAATATTTTACCAGGCTGGGTGTGGTGGCTCATGTCTTCCCAGCACTTTGGGAAGCTGAAGAGGGTGGATTACTTGAGCCCAGGAGTTTGAAACCAGCCTGGGCAACATGGTGAAACCCCATTTATACAAAAAATACGCACAAAAATAACCAGGTTTGGAGGCATGTGTTTGTAGTCCCAGCTACCAGGAAGGTTGAGTTGGGAGGATCACCTAAGCCAGGGAAGGTCGATGCCAGTCAATTCTATGCAGTCACACAATATAGACATTTTCCAATGTCTATATTGGAATAATTGAGACATGTGTATCCTTCATGGCAATAATTGAGACATGTATCCTTTTATTAAGGAAGACTGGTCTTGATGGGTGCTGTGGATCTCTTCCTAAGAAATGATTATTCTTTGTCTAGATCTTTTATTTTTCTTTCTCTTTTTTTTAAAGAGAACACCGATGGTCAGCAAAAATCCATCCAGAGAGCTCTACTAGTGAAGAAAGTGTGTTATACGGCAGGGAAGCTTTAGAGTAAAAGTATGAATTTGCAACTTTAAAAACATCCTACCTCAAAAAGCATTAATTCATGAAAGAAACATACATTCATAATAAAGTATAATGTAAAGCAATGCAAATATTCCAAATGATATAATGATACCAGATTATTTGATGAGTACCTCATTCTATTCTTCATCATTATTTACCCAAAGACATAAAAGTTTTCAGTTTTGATAGGTGACTAAAGTAACAATATAAAAACAAAAAAATTGTTTTAATTTTTTGAACATGTACATGTACCAATTTTTTTTACACATAAAAATTTATTAGAATTATCTAGTAATTTTAGATATGTCCTGTATTAGTCCATTTTCATACTGCTGTAAAGAACTGCCCAAGACTAGGTAATATATAAAGGAAAGAGGTTTAATTGACTAACAGTTCAGTGTGGCTGGGAGAGTCCTCAGGAAACTTACAATCATGGCGGAAGGTGAGGAGAAAGCTAGGCATCTTCTTCACAAGGCAGCAGGAGAGAGAGAGATAGCGAAAGTGGGAAGAGCCCCTTATAAAGCCGTCAGATCTTGTGAGAACTCACTCACTATCATGAGAACAGCATGGGGAACCACCCCCATGATTCAATTACCTCCACCTGGCCTCTCCCTTGACATGTGGGGATTATGGGGATTACAATTCAGGATGACATTTGGGTAGGGACACAAACTCTAACCATATCATGTCCATAGAATAGGCTGTTGTTGAAATTTAATTTTAATTATCCCAGAATGCTTAAAGAATACAGTGTTTTCTGGATCTTCGGGAGTGGGGAAGTTTTCCTCCCTCTCACATAATACTGAGATAAACCTTTGCATTCTAGAAAAATCTGCATAGGCCTTCCTTCACATGAGATATGACCCATTTCTATTAATATAGCCCATGATTCAGGAAGTTGTACTGAGCAGTAAATTATTTTGCTCTACTCAAGAGTGGAGAATTCACCAAGTAGGCAATTGTGTCAGTCAAATACATGTCCTGGTATTCTCGGTGTTACCAGTACAGGATTAAAGCTTGTCATGTCAGTTGTTAAATGTTTTAAATTAAAAAGGAATAATTTGTATACAGATTATATAGAAGGCTCATCCTGCATGGATAGATGCAAAACATATCCCTCTGCTTTTTTCTTCCATTATCTGTCTATAAGTGATGTCTCTCTATAGGATATCTGCATAATCTTGAACTGGGTTTTCTGTTCCCTGTGACTCTCTCCTCTTCCTAATACCATCCTCCTAATCCCAAATGCACTGGTTTTAAAACACAAGTCTATGACTTTTTACTTTAAGTTCTACTATTGCTGTGTGATATGGTTTGGCTGTGTCCCTACCCAAATGTCATCTTGAATTGTAGTTACCATAATCTCCATGTTTCATGGGAGGGACCCAGTGGGAGGTAATTTAATTCTGGGGGCAGTTACCCTTATGCTGCTCATGTTATTTTCATGATAGTGAGATCTCACAAGATCTGATGGTTTTATAAGGGGCTTCCCTCTTTGCTCAGCTCTCATTCTCTCTCCTGCTACCCTGTGAAGAGACTCCTTCTGCCATGATTGTAAGTTTCTTGAGGCCTCGCCAGCCATGTTGAACTGTGAGTCAAACCTCTTTCCTTTATAAACTACCCAGTCTCAGGCAGTTCGTTACAGCAGCATGAGAACAGACTAATACACTGTGGCAACTGATATTTTGCATATTTTTCCATACGAGGTGATATGATGTAAAAATATTTGTACTGAGTAAAATACTAGATGTGCCTTCACCCCTAAAGCTGCTTTGATCAAGTTAATTTTGAATATGGCAGAATAGAAGTATTCGACTTTTTAACCCTGAAAATTAAATTTATGTTGTATTTTGATATAAAGCAAATGAAAATCAACTTTAATCAAAACATACTTGTTTTCCCTCTCCTATACAGACCGACCAAGACCATCACTATGACCGATGGAGACTATGATTATCTGATCAAACTCCTGGCCCTCGGAGATTCAGGGGTGGGGAAGACAACATTTCTTTACAGATACACAGACAATAAATTCAATCCCAAATTCATCACTACAGTAGGAATAGACTTTCGGGAAAAACGTGTGGTGAGTTTTTAATCGTACTGCTAACCTTGTCACTCATCCCCCTATATAAAATAAGAATGAAGAAGCTATGTTTATTGCACTGGAGTCTCTTTTGGCACATGAGATTCATAACCTATAATTTTAATTTATTTTAGAATATTATTTGCTGCTTTTCAAATATAAATAACATTTTCCTAGAAAAGTATTAAATGGCACTCTCTTGTCTCCCAAAGTATACAAGGCAATCCAAATCAATATTTTACTGATTTGTGTAGTGTGTTTTCTACAAATTCTTAAGAAATCTTTCAAAACTTGAATTATTAGAATCTAAAAACATTAACTCTGACCTGAGTTAAAGTCCTCAATAAGAGCAAGTGATCATTTCCCCACTCTTAAGAAAGAAGTTAAAAGTATGATTGGCAAATATCTGGAACATGAGCTTTTTCTAAGTTCTTGCTGCATTTTTATTTATGTGTAGACTCAGCCATCAATCACTGGCTTCTTATGAACAGAATGTGAGACACCAATCATGCTATTTTCCAAGATAAGAGAGTTTAAGTGAGAATCACAACCACTTCCTTCTCCTATGCTAGACACTATTGACAGGAATAAGGATATTGTGACATGTGAGATGTGTAGCATAGGCACAGAAGCTCAGCCAGATTTACTGCCACCCTGGGTATCCTTGATTGCCAAGATGGCTGTGGCTTCCAGCTGATGTCACAAATCCACTCATTCCTTGAGAATTGGGAAAGAAAACAAAAGAAATGGTAATTGGAAGCCATTGCCTGGGAAGTTGAATCGTGGTTTCTTATATTGTGCTGGACCTGATCTGAAAGTCAATACATGGTTGTGTAGGCTTAGCAAACTCCCTGACAACCCATTCAGGGTTTTTCTGCCTTCTCTCCTTTCCAGTGTCTGGGTATATGTCCTTGCAGAAATTTTCCTTTAAAACATATTCACTAAACTATACTTAAGGAAACTGAGTAAATATTAAGTATTTTAGGCTTTGCTTAAACAATAAAAAGGCCAGAATTTTTTTAAAAAATTAAACTTACCTAAAAAGAGCCTTTGACTAAATGACTAGTGAAGAAAGGCTTGAAATGTCCTGTGTCAACTTACTGAGAAATCCTGTGCATATTTCATGGCTAAGTCATTTTGAAAGTCCATTTTACAGCAAAAGATATTCGGGTATTTGTAAAGCACTTTACTGTTTTTAAAAAAATGCTTTAACATCTGTGATTTCACTGAAGTTTGCAGTTTGAAGTAACTCTGTAAAGCAGGAAGGGGTTATGGATCTCAATTTTAGAGATAAGAAAATAAGACTCAAAGAGGTTAAATGAAGAGTTTGTGTTTGAACCTAGAACTTGGGTCCTAAATCTGATGTTTGCTGCCTCATGAGGAAATGACAGAAGGTGTCTAATTTAAGTTTGCAATATGCCTAAACTGTGTTGAAAATCATACTTGCACTTGACATTTAAAAGTGAGAGTACATGTGATAATTCTGGAAAAAAAATATAGAGCAAATATTTATTCTGCACTATGAACTTTGATTATAGTAATTGAGAAAAAACATGCTGAGTGAACCCAGAGAATTTGAGTATTGACAAAATCCAAAGCAACCTCAACTAATGAACATTGTGTCTTTCAGGTTTATAATGCACAAGGACCAAATGGATCTTCAGGGAAAGCATTTAAAGTGCATCTTCAGCTTTGGGACACTGCGGGACAAGAGCGGTAATAGTAAATTGCTTTATTTGTAGCTTAGAAAAACTTACTTTAAAATGAATGCTGTATGTGAATTTGAAAAAGAAATAATATGCACCTCTTCTCCTGGTTTCAAAATAGACATTTGTATCCAGAAATAAAAATAAATGATTTGTAATTAATTAATCACAGTAGCCATGTGCAGTTGGTACGAATTTCAAAAATCAGACTTTCAAAAATCTCTCTGAAGATTCTTGCTCTGCACTGTCTTTGCACTTTTTAGAAGAAAAAAAGGTTCTCTGGAATTTAGTTGAATGAAGATGGGAAATTAACGCCATTATAAGTGCTACTTGAAGAGGGAGTTGAAAAAAGGGTGTTAAGATCTTCCTTGTCTCTTTCTGTTATTTCAACACAGCCTCTTTGTCCCATGCTGTGCGACTGGCTTTGTCCTTTCAGACTTTGATCATAAACAATTGCCCTCCAGCTAGAATATTTTACTCTTTTCCCACTTTTTCTGATCCTCTCCTTGTACCAGGCCCAGCTCATATTTCCTCCCCTCTATGAAGCCTGTCTGAACATCCCAGCTGAAACAAACTCACTTTTCCTCTGAACTACTGCAGACACCAGTTCTTTCACCCTTAAGGTCTAAAATAATTATATGCCACCTTGTCATAAAGTGAACATTCTATTTCTGTCTTTAACTGTTGTTCCTGATTCACTTGGAGCCTTCTCACCCCAATGAAATTGTCATCTTTACAGGTGTGGAGATCTTGTCTGGCTTTTCACATTGTCTCTGGTACAGTGTCCAAGCTAATACTCGGTAGTGTTAATTCCTTAGAGCTGGAGGTACTATTCTATTGTCAGATGGAAAAAAAAAAAAAAAAAAAATCCAAGATTTCAAAGTGCAAAAGACCCCAAGCTAATGAATCTTTTCAATATTAGATTAAATTAAAAGTGGCAAAAAATTGGCAGAGAGGATATTTAGAAGGCACATACCTCCAAATCCTGCATCGTATGTCTTAGAATGCTTCTGCTTGTAAACACTTCCGTCTTTGAAATGCATCCAAAGCGTTCTCGCTTTCAGTGAGTGTAAACGCCAGGAGAGGTGCTGGGCCCTCTCTGTTAGCTTTTTTGACTGTGAATTCCATTTACACACACCCTTCAACACTGCTGGTTCCTCTGAAGCCATTCCTCACAAGAATCTCTGTTCATATGTCAGTTTTGTTGTCACAAAGATGTATGTTTTATAGAGCACTTTAATTCATTTTTGAAGTAATATGAGAAAATGTGGTTCCCATATGTCCTCGCACATGATATGTCAGCCTTGCATGATGGCAGCTTTCTCTGTCTGTCCCCTGAAGGCAGCTGCTCTAGGGGGGAAATGGGGAATACTCAGGGCAGCCTTTGGAACACTTAGGTTATTCATCCCCTGAGAATTTTGCATTCTGTGTATATATAAGGTGTAGCTAAGCAAGATAAACAAAGCCTCACACCTCAGCCCCGTGCCTAAGGACATCTGGCTGTGCAATCCATGAAAGATAATGGGTATTGATAGAAGTCACATCATGGGAAGGAAGAGAAAACGCATGGCCCTTATGGAAACTTAAAGGATACAGGGCACAGACTTCATTCCCAGTGAGGGGGAAGAGTGATAATGTGGCATTGGGGTCTGTTTCTTCTGTGATCCTAGTGTTCTGGAGCAAAAGGGGGTCATCACTCAACGTGCTGGAAGCCAATACTATGACACTGAATTTTGAGAAAAGGAAAGGTTTTATTGCAAATCGACTTGCAGGGAGACAGGAGGGTCAAGCTCAAATCTGTCTTTTTGTTCTGGCTTTTTGAAGAGTATTTTTATTAGAAAAGGTTGGGGAAGGAATGGGTTCTGAGATTAACAGGTGATTCGTGGAAGGAAAGGGGAGGGCTGGAAAGTCCTTGGACATGGGCACTTATCTGTGCATTCTATCTCAGGGGTCACGTGTGGAAATTCAAGGGGAGTTAGTATGAAACATGTGGTAGAAATTCAGGCTGTGACATTAGCAAGCTCGTTCTGTACAGATTCCAGTCGGCCATATCAGTTCTAGTCGATTTCAGCCAGTTCACTTATCTCATAAGCAGAGGGAGTGTCAGTGTTTCAGCAAGTTACTTCCTTCTTTATCTGCCATCCTGCAAACTCAATTCCTTTCATCATTGGTTTCTTTAACTCTCTGGAACATGGTTTCACTGGTTCCTCCACCCTGCTGACTCAATAGACAGAATGAGATGGGTGGGGGAGGCTGGAAAGGAATTACTAGTCTCCTCATGGGGGAAATGGGGGATATCAAAGATACTGGACAGAATAGAGCAGGATGTCTGTTACTCCTCTGAAATAAGCATGTCCTATCCATGCTGCTGTGGAGGAGAAATTGTTTGCCCCAATCAGATCACTATGGCAAGCACGTTTTTCAGTAACTTTGTCATATGCTCTGGGCAATGAGAGGAAATAACACAAAGTCTTGTCCTCAAATGAGACACACACACTTAAGGAGAGAACAAAGAGCAGTTTTCCTGGCATGACACAATTATGGTCAAGTAGGAGACAATTTTGTGGGTACAGCTAGTCTCCAAAGAGGGATAACTATTCAATCAATGCACTATAATCTCTGTGGGATTCCAAGGAATGGTAGAAACAAATCCACAAGAAAAAATTGAATAAATTTTTTTGGTATTTCTGCTCTACATTTTTAGATCATGATGATGCCCTACAAACAAATCCTACTTTGGAAATAAATAGCAGTGAAAATATCTCTTCTCCCATCTTTTCATATGAAAAGTATCATTCTCTGTTGCAGTCATTTACATATTCACTAATTGCATATATTTTACTGTTTCTTTCTTTCTCTTGCACTGTTTAACTTCACAAATATTTAGTGAGCAAATACCATGTTCTGAGCCATGAAAATACGATGGATAGCAAGTTAGAAACACAGCTCCCTTACCGATGGAGCTTACAGTCTAGGATGAACAAGCAATTGCAATGGAGCCTTAGGAAAGTAACAGGAAAACAAAGACATAGGCAGGCCCACCAGGGGGAGCGCATAGCCCACATGCAGTGTTGGGAAGGCCCCTTGGGAAAGTGATATTTCCTCTGATACCATTATCTATGTACTCATGCACAATGTATGAGTGAGTACAATCCAGGCTCAACAAAGTGGTAGGAAGAAAAGGAAGCACTAAGACAAGGTAACCCACAGAAAGACCAGCATATGTGAAAGCCCAGGGGAGCAGAGTGAAATTTCTAAGAACTAAAAGGTCAGCATGTCTGTGGGTAGTCAAAGGGATGAAGCTGGATAGATGAACAAAGATCACTTCCTGCAGAGCCTTGCCAGCTTTGTAAGGAGTTTGTGCATTAGCTTACAAGCGATGTCTAATCATTAAAAATGTCATTAGTAGAGCATTGATATAATCTACGGGAAGAAATGGAATGGTGATAGGAGTAGGGTCCCAAACAAAACTGGACACAGGAAGCCTAATGAGAAAGCTGTTGAAGTTGTCCAGGTGAGAGAGAATGGGTTTGAATGTAGAGCAGTGGTAGAGTAGATGGACAGAAATGAGCAGGTCAAAAGATATGTGTTAACTGTAGACATCAGGTGACAACCAGACATCGTGGCAACCAGAAGGATGGTGATGTATAAATGGAAAAAGAAATTAGGAAGGGTGGCCAGTTTGGTTTTGGATGTATGAAGTTGGAGGTGCCTGAGTTTCCTCCAGGTGGAAATATCCAACAAGTAATTAGGCATCTAATGTGAAAGGCAGGAAACCTCTAGATCTCTAATTTTGGGCTTCTCAACATACAGGCTACAAGTGAGCCAGGGAAGGGGATAAGATTTTCCAGTCAATGTATGTAGAGTAAGAGGGGTCAACAGTAGACCTCGGAGGAAATCAACACAAAGGATCTACAAATTAGCTAAAATAGGAGACCAAAAATTAGAAGAACATTTAGGATAGGAAGCATATCTCTAGTTCAAAGTTGTGTGCCTTTCTAAAATCCCATTGCCAAATTCAAAACCTTCTCTGGTCCCTGTATGTGGTCTTTGGTTTTACCCATTGCTCATATTGAAGTGAATCTCAGCACATCTTTAACTTCACTAAAGATGGTTGATGGTGACTGGGGTCGGGAGTGGGGGCATGGAAAGCTGACCAGGCAGGGAAAAACTGCATTGCACACGAAAGAGCAAATTCTCCAAAATCCTGATTAGAAATGAGAGTTCTTTCCTCCTTTCACCAATGACTATGTCTCTTTTCTGTCCTGACATCCACTCCGTCCCTCAATCATCTTCCTTTTCCTCGTGAATCCTAGATGCCAACCTGAAGCTCAGTTTTATCCCCAAACAGTGCTTTTTAAAAAGAGTTTTGTCATCAATATTTTTCCTTACAAAAGAATTCCAGTTCCTGTAGCTAACAAGTTGCAGCTTCCTTCATATCATCACAGGCATTCATTTTCAGGCTACTGTGTGCCAAGCTTTCTTCTGGGCACAGAAAAGAAAGATGGAAAGTATAAGTTAAAGTCCCCACTCTAAAGTGCTTTACGTTTTAATTGTGGACCACAAAATGCCCACGAGCCGAAAAGATTCCAAGAAGCTGTGTAAGCAAATCCGTGATTGAATGTTACAAACTGTGTGTATAAAGTGCTGTGAGATCAGAAAGGCAGGAAGTGGTCTTAGAAAAAAATGTACAACCAAATCTTCTCCCTTCGTTCTTCAGCAGTCTCTCTGCCCACATTCCCATTCCCCTAGGATATTCCATAAGGGCTAGCCACGGAGAATTCATGCCTGAAAGGGAAGCTGTTGTTCGTGTTGTTGTCAAAGTTATGTGGACTAACTTTCAGAACTACCCACTGTGTTTCCTCGGCAGGTTCCGGAGTCTCACCACTGCATTTTTCAGAGACGCCATGGGCTTCTTATTAATGTTTGACCTCACCAGTCAACAGAGCTTCTTAAACGTCAGAAACTGGATGAGTAAGTGGGACTGAGTAATGTGCATTGGCCGCTTTGGGACCCAACTGCCCTAGGTGCTTGTTGGTCTTACAAGATGAAACCAGATTGGGTACCACAGATGAACTTTCAAAGTCATGAGTTTAGTGTTGCCTGTGTCACTGCGTCACCTTCAAAGTGGTAGCCTTTATGTGGACCACCCTAGGTAGCTTGGAATTGTATTTTCCTTTGATATTTTTAGAGGAAGTGTATGTTGCTTTATCACCACTTGTATTTAAGATCTTTATTATTGTCATTGAAAGGCCATTAATTCCACTTCTCCAGTAAATCTTGAAGGACTTCTTAAACCTAAGTGAGCTACTACATTTGACCTGGAGAGATCACAGGGAAAATTGGCAGTATTTTCTGAGGGGACACTGGCACTTAAGGTGTGTTAAACACTAGTGGGTTAATTAGGCATGAAACCAGAGCAGACCAGTCGCATAATGATAAGGCGAGGCACAGCACGTGTGTTGGTCAGTCAGCTGCTTGGGAATTTTATTTTTTAAAAATGGTTCAAATGTGAGGAAACCGTGTAAAGACAAATCTCCAGCCTCCGTGGAAACTTCGATATAATACAAATTGAAATGTTGCCTAATAAATTACTAAAGTCATATTGACATACATCAACACAGGAGAGAAGTATTGGAATTTTCCTTTATGTTTTACTTGATGTAGTAATAAAGGGCATATTTCATTTGCATTTTTTATTACAAATAAGAATTTTGATCCTAGCAGGATATACAAGTAGCAGGACAGCTGAGTCGTCCTATGGGGCTGCTCTTATTTCCAGATTTGTCTGGGCCATCTGTAGCTAGAGTTGTATTTTTTAAAAACTAGATCATGTTTTTCTCCTGCTCAAAGTCCTTCTGTAACTTTCCATCTTACCCGGAATAAAATCCAGAGTCCTTCACTTACCTGCAAGGTCACTGTGATGATGTCTGGGCTTCCTCCCTAGTTCCCTCTTACTCGGGCCAAGCTCACCAGACTTCAGCCAAACTGGGTCCCATGCTATTCCTAATATGAAAAGCCTGCCATTCTCTTTATCTTGTTTCCTCTTCTCCCATTTATAGCCCTGTGCTAGTTTCTTCATTCACTTCAAGTTCTGGCCAAACCTGATTTATTTCTTGACTGACCACCCCATCTAAAATGGTACTCATCACTCTGTATCGCCTCAACACACTTTATAGCTCATGGCCATCACCTGATAATGTGTTATGTATTTTTTGGTTTACTTTTTGTGTTAGTTCATTCTTGCCTTGCTGTAAAGAAATTCCTGAGACTGGGTAATTTATAAAGAAAAGAGGTTGAACTGGCTCACAGTTCTGCAGGCTGTATGGGAGGCATGTTGCTGGCATCTACTTGGCTTCTGGGGAGGCCTCAGGAAACTTACAATCATGATGGAAGCTGAAGGGGAAGCAGTCACATCTGACATGGCAGGAGCACCAAGTGAGCAAAAGGGGATGTGCCACACACTTCTAAATAACCAGACCTCATGAGAACTCACTATCATGAGAACAGCACCAGGGGATGGTGCTAGACCATTTATGAGAAATCCTCCCCAACGATCCAGTTGCCTCCCACTAGGCCCCACCTCGAACAATGGGGATTACATTTCAACGTGAGACATGGCTCCAAACCATACCATTTCTACACTCCAAGTTTTACCCAAACTTTATTTGTCTCTTGACTGACCACCCCATCAGAAATAGTACTCATCACTCTATATCCCCTCAACACGTTTTAGAGTTCATTCAGTCCCAGCCATCACCTGACATGATGTGATGTATTTTTGGCTTACTTGTGTTTTTGACGCTTTCTACTACTAGAATGTAAGCTCTTATGAAAGTGTAGACTTTTCCATTTTATTTCAATGCAATATGCCACACCTGGGTGTGTGCCTGGCACAGAGTAGATGCTCAAAATAGATACATTTCTTATCACTACATATTATGCAAAATTGATAATATATTTTGTATATAATTCACTATTCTATATAATAATTATATAGAACCACTCTCAGTGTGGGTTCAATAACCTTGTAACCAATGGGGAAACAAATTCTGACTTTCATAATTGCCTCTCCAAACGAATGTTTATCTTAGGATCTGTCCTTTATTTCCATTTAATACTGTATTTCGTTACCCAAATTTTGGTGGTAGCATTAGATTCTGAGGAGACAAGGAGATAATAAGCTTATTAAATTCTTTCAGAGAATGGTTTGTTTATCCTTTTTCAAGGCAGATGAGAGTCTCCCTTGTTTTTAAACATCTCCAGAAGGATATTGCTGGGATTTAAGATAATTAATTGTCATGCCTAATAACACTTTAATTTTAACACCCAAGTGATTGGTGTTACAGAGTAAGCCTTTCTTTGTCTTCTTCCTTTGGTCTCGGCAAGGTAGCACACAGCTTGCCTTATGATAGACATTAGAGCAGCCTCTGTAACCTCGAAAACACAGCTTGACAGGTTTCTTATATTTTTTTCCTTTTTTTTCTTACTATTCACTTCCTTCCCTGACCTGCCCTTCCCTCCCCTCCCCACCCTTCCCTCCCTTTCTCCCTCCATTCCTTCCCTGTATGTGGTCTCTGGTTTTGCCCATTGCTCATATTGAAGTGAATCTCAGCACATCTTTAACTTCACTAAAGTTCCTTCCCTCCCTCCCTCCCTCCCTCCCTCCCCTCTTTCCTCCCTCCCTCCTCCCTCCTCCTCCTTCCTTCCTCCCTCCCTCCCTCCCTCCCTCCCTCCCTCCCTTCCTTCCTTCCTTCCTTCCTTCCTTCCTTCCTTCCTTCCTTCTTTTCTCTCTCTCTCTCTCCTCACCCCTCCCCCCAACACATAATGTTTTTGGAGAAAAGAGAAAAACAAGTTACTTGTCTTAAAATTGTTTCTACATGAATTTGTAGTGATTAAAAAATGTTCCACACTATAAATCATCACTTCAAAGATTAGGGAAAGGAAAGGTAGCAACTTCCTAAAGGAAAAAGCAAATTTATCCACTTAAAAATCATGTTCTATTTACCTCCACCTATATTTCAGGAACAAATGGTGTGAAGTGGTTATGGCCATTTCAGAGAGCATCTCCCAGATGTATTCCATATTTACTGAATACTTACTATGTGCTAGCAACTTGATATATATTATTAGAAGAAATCCCCTTAACCAAGAATAGCACACGGATTGAAAAGATCTTCCAGAGGAATATATGTGATGTTTTAATGAATTACTTAATAATAAAAGCACCTAACATTTACTAAATGTTTGGTATTGACACAGGTGCTTCATATATATTATTGGAAGAAATCTCCTTAAGCAAGAACAGCACATGGATTAAAAAGATCTTCTAAAGGAACACATGTGATGTTTTAATGAATTACTTAATAATAAAAGCACCTAACATTTACTAAATGTTGGGTATTAATACAGGTGTTTCATATATATTATTAATCCCCTTCATAATCTGCAATTTGTAGGATCTTATCTCCATTTAATAGATAAGCACATTGTGACTGGGAAGAGGAAGTAACTTGGCTAATATAACTAGTGAGCAACCACACTGGAGATGAACAATTAGATCAGGAATCTGGAATATGAGCAGTCATTTCACATCACTTATTTATCAATAACTTGCTGGTTCCATCTGCTTTCTTTGCAAGGCCAACTGCAAGCAAATGCTTATTGTGAAAATCCAGATATAGTATTAATTGGCAACAAAGCAGACCTACCAGACCAGAGGGAAGTCAATGAACGGCAAGCTCGGGAACTGGCTGACAAATATGGGTAAGTCAGTTACACTGAGATGGCATGTGACTTCGCACACTGCTTTTCAACAAATGGAGCAGAGACATTAGATTGATATTAGAAGAAATCCCCTTAACCAAGAACAGCACCTGGATTAAAACAATCATTCAGCAAGATATGTGTGATGTATTAATGAATTACTTAATAATAAGAGCACCTAACACTTACTGTATACCTATAATGTGCTACCAACAGTTCCTAGACATTAACTCATTTTGACCCATCATAGCTAGAGTTATCCCATTTTATATATAAGAATTGAGTCACAGAGAGATTAAGTAACTGATGGAAGGCCACCCCATGCAGTGAGTTAATGCAGAGGCAGAGCTTAAACTCAATCCAGGCAGTCTGAGATTGAAGCTCATGCTCTTAAACACTGTATTCTTCTGCCTCTCAATCAATAGATGTAAAACTCTAAGGAATAATCCCTGACATGGGCATGAAAATGTGGTCTTTATCCCAGCTGAGCTTGAATGGCAGCTTAAAAAAAAAAAAAAAAAAAAAAAAAAAAAAAAAAAAAAAAACCAGAAACAGCACCCCATGTAATTGTAAATTGACTTCCGCAGCAGAATCTGTCATTATTTTTTAAATTTAAAGTAGCTTTATCATATCTGCCATTTTTTATGGAAGAATTCTCTCTGAAAGCTGTACAATTTATATGTCTTCTTGAAACTTTTAAATCCAAATAAACATTGACTGTATTCACATGAATATCCTTATTCAATGCATACCTATTTTTAAAGCAGATTTCTAGATAATTGAGTGGAAGGGAAGCAGTATTTTAATAGTAATGTTGGTCAGTAGTTTTATTGATCAGGGGGTATTTTTCCCCTCCTAATTTTTTAAGCAGTGATAATGCCTTGGCTTCAACTTCCTGACTACTTCTTGTGTCAATTTCCTTGCCCGTAAAACTGGTTATTATCATAATAAAGAGCAGCTCACCAATTTTTACTCACTGAGGAAAAAACAAGGATGCTTTCCAACTTAGCCAGCAAAACCATAATTATTTCACAATCTCTCAGCCAGCCGTTTTTGCATGTGTGATTCACTTGTACATCTTGCTGTATCTGTTCTGATTTCTTCCTTTCAAAAATATTTGTCATCCTTTCTATGCTAGCATACCATATTTTGAAACAAGTGCAGCAACTGGACAGAATGTGGAGAAAGCTGTAGAAACCCTTTTGGACTTAATCATGAAGCGAATGGAACAGTGTGTGGAGAAGACACAAATCCCCGATACTGTCAATGGTGGAAATTCTGGAAAGTTGGATGGGGAAAAGCCACCAGAGAAGAAATGTGTCTGCTAGACTCTAAATAGGAACTGAACATCAAGAACCCCACCAAAATATTACTTTTATAAACAATGACAAACCACACAATTGTCGTTGAGTAAACCATGCACAATGGCATGTCTTTCTTTTTCTGCCAGAAAATCTATTTTAAGAAACCAGAATAGTCAACAGTGTTCAAAAGAATTGACTAGTTATCCCCGAGACCCTTTCAAACAAGATCAAAGATTTCCCACATGTGATCTCATCATCATGGATACTCAATTTGTTTTTCTTATAGAGAAAATGAGTATATAAGACAACATACAAGAAGAAATATCAGTGAGTTTTAAATCAGAACAAGTTACCTGTCACATTGGAGAAAAGGGTGGGCTACTGAAGGGCGAACACAGAAACAAGAATTTCTAAAAGGTTGGGTTTACTTCTTATATTGAATCAGATGTATACTTTTAGATTTGCATTGGGGAAAACGTATTAACTAAAAATGGATACACAATGAAGAATTCTATTTGGCTAATTAAGAATGACATACTATGTACACCCAATAAGCTGTACTAGAATGAATAGATTACTGATAAGGTTACAAATAGGTAAATGTCACACTTCAGCTAAAATGCAGGAGATAGTGTCATAATGCCATCTTTATATTCTTAATATATAGCACATTGACAAGAACAGGACTGTAAATGACAAAGTACAAGACAAATACCCTGGGAAAAAAATGAAAGTACGAGAAATTGGCAATTGTACAGCTGAAATTCAATGTATCTGTTAGAGATGTCTGGAAGGGTTACTTAGCCAAATTTTACTCAAGCCAATTAGAAGCTGACATTATCAGCTGGTATTCAGAGAACTCCAGAGGTTTCCAATTCAAACAAAATTTTAGAAATCGGTTTGGTGTTCAGCTTCACATTTCGTTTTTTCTTAGCACATGTTGATAAAATAGTCACAAGGAGAAATTAACAGTTACGGTTTATTAAATCTCTTTTAAAATGCAGTCAAGGAAAACTTTTTTTTAGATAAATATTTTATGGTGATATGAAACAAAAAGTGACAATTATTGCAGGTTTCCTTTTAGTTTACAAAAGCACTGGAAACTCTAAATCATATTTCTTCCCTCCAAATCCCACCCATTCCTGACTTTGAATCAGCTGCAGAATTGCAGGTGTGTTACTTTGTTGATCAGTAACTTTGGAACAATTATGGATCAATTCTGTGGTCACTCTGAATTTTCATGTCATTAATCACATAAAAATTGATAATACCTCATTCTATATTACAATAGATTTTATTTTGCCAAAGGCAAAACACCTATAGTTGAGCTGTATTTGGGGGGTTGGGTGAGGAAGGACCTATATCTTATATCACCAAAAAACTGGCCAGTATTTTTTTAAAATGTAAAGCTTCTTTTTCTTTCTAAAAAATAATAACAAAATCATTTTTCATTGGCCTATTCTGTCCTTGTGTCTAAACTAACATTACATTAATTTTTGATCTTAGTTTCTGATAAACACAAGCCATTCCTATCAAAATATTATTTATTTCAGTCAATTTTACCAATAAGAAAGACAATATGTTTTCATTTTTTAAATTATGAGCATACAATTTTTTGACAGGCTGTTTCCTTGTCCTATAATTTTTTCCCCATCAAACCTACTTTTTTCATACTCTGTGCATATTTTTTGTGAAGTTATACACATTGAAGACCCTAAAAATCCCATTCCATCATTCAGCTTCCCTCTACCAACTTCTATCTGGTATTGATTCAGTTTCAAAAACACAGACAGATACAAGGAAATGTCTCTTTATAATGTTCTTAGGATGGACTAGACCCATAAATGTGCCATGAATCAAATTATTAATAATTTGAAAGCTTTCATGCTGTTAGTCTCCAATGAAATTCTCAGCATTAATTGGGCAGCTCCTCTGATTTCTGCAGCATCGCAACAGGTTCTAAGATGGATCGTGGCTGGGTATTCCCTCCCATGTTGTTTCCTCTGGGATGCTCTTCATTATCTCAGTGCCTGTGCCATGAAGATAGAAAACTGTAAGCTAACATTTAAGATGTTTCTTCTGGGAGGAAAGTGAGCAGGAACAAGTTATATTGCCACTGCTGTGGCAAATTTTGGTGAACTTTTGTGGTCATTATATCAATTTTTTCTTTGGATTCAAATTGTAATGTCCCCTGCATTTCCTTAATCAGGAATGTGAAGCCTTTATAAAACTCTAAAAGTATTCTGTTTTGATATATCTTTTTGTTTCTATTCATTTTCAGTTATATGATTGATTTACTTATGCCAAGATTCTGTCACTGTCAGTTATTTAATGAGTGTTTTTTCAGGGTCTGTTTTAAGATCATTATTTGATAGCTGTAGTATGAAGCAGAGGCTGATGATACCTATAATTACAGGGGTATTCCTGTAAAAGTAAAAATTATTGGGTAATAATTTCAAAAGGAATGAGAAGTGACAAAATTGATTTAAAATATTGTTCTACTTATAAATAAATGCTTGATCTAAAAAAAAATTTATCCATAAAGTTTGACACCTGACCCCAGATTCTATGTAATCATTATTAGAAATTCTTTCTCTCATTATTTCAGGATTAATAGTTCTGTATAATTCATTTTACAATTTCAAATTGATCTGGTGCCATAAACTATACAGACTACTTTAAAGATTTCCAAATCCCCTAACTTACCCCACAACAGCATGTATTTTTAGCTAAGATATGTCTTGTTACTAAGTATCTCCCAATGCTTTAGTAAAACATACTGTATTTAGGAGAAATGTTGAAAATGTACATGAAGCTCCTTTCTGATATAGAAACCATTTCCGGAGTATTTATACTGGTTTGATGTTTACATTGCTGTAACTCAGTGCCTCAGATACCTCTGTGACCAAATTTGCCTCCAACCACATAGCTCATTTCCTATAACGTTATATCATAGGAAACCCTCACAGAGACACTAACACAGCTAAAGATCTTCTGATATTATCACCAAGGGATGCAATGACTTTATTGGAATCTGGAGAGTTTAACCACCTTCTGTTGGTCTCCTCACTTACTTCTTATGAAGTTGGCATTACCTGAGACTCTTAGCTGTGATTAGGTACAAGGTTACCTAACAGGGTAGCAAAAGAAAGATCTTTTGAAAAATTTATCAAAAATAATCCAGAGAACAAAATGTTTGTCTTGGTCTGATGATGATAAGAAATCAAGGATTCGCAGAGAAAATACTAAATGTCAAGAGTTGAGCATGTGGGTCTCTCCGTAAGAGTTTTAAAACTTTTGCGAGTTACCACTTTCCCAATTTACTATTATTTTCGTATTATCAGCTATTGCCCTGCAAAATATTCAAAACCAGCCATTTCTAAAGTAAACATTTTATGTTATTTTTAACCAGATAGGTGTCTTTGTCATCCTTCTACTATAAATTGTTCTTTGCCAACCTGTACAGGTAGATGAACCAGGCAAGAATTTTAATCAGCCCTTTCTTGTCCCCTTTGTAAGAAAGAGACACTTGACCATAGAGAAAGACAAGACTACATTAAAAATAATTTAATAGCCACAATATGATGTTCTTTAAGCTGTAAATTGAGTACACTGGGAATCAACAAATTTGATGAAGCTTGTCTATCTCTTCACCAGTGGAGTGAGTGCAGCAGTTAGAAAGAGAAGCAGTACTGTGCAACTGGTGCAGTGGTTAGTTAAGCATAGTATATAACCTTGTGTTCATGAAACAGATTGTTCATTGTTCTGCATCTCTCTTCATTTAAAAAAGGGCACATAATTCTTTCCTTATGGAATATTACACCAAGCATTTGAGGGGAAAATCCTCATTCGTAAAGGATTTTGGATTTATAATCTAAAACTCAACTATAAAGAAATAATATTCCAAGTCTCTGGTTTCCTAAGATACATAACAACTGTTTATAAAGACGATCTGAGAGCTGGTATTTTCCAAAGTGATAGAAAAGTTGTTTTTTCCTCTCTACTAACAAGCTTTAAGACATTAAAAGAAGTCTAGTGTATTTGAATATTTTAGAGAAAGCTTTATCATTTTTTAAGATGCCAAGATGCTGCCTATGTTTGCAAAAGTTGTCTAAGAATTCACCATAAGCTATATTTTCTTCTGGATCTTTAACCAAGGTGATGTCAGCTTATTTCTGGGGGAAGTGCTGAGCTCTTATACATGAAAATGGAGATAGGCTATTATTTGGGATGAGTGTCGTTTCAATGCTTTATAAATCCATGAAGCTGCTTGTCTCATAAAGTAAAACTGATACAAATTTTGATTGGATATATAGAGAATTTTATAAATTTGTTGCCTTAGAATTTCTGGGTGGAGACCCAACTACAATGACATTGTCATGCAAGAACTATAAAGATAATTAGAGTTCAAAGTTGTTTAAATTGTGCCCTTGAATACAGCAGAACCTGGAGAAGGTCATACTTCAAAGGTCGATTTTGAGAAGGTTGATTGTGAGTCCGAATAAAGAAAGACCTAGTAACAGATAGTTTTTTTTGTAACCAGATCCATAGCAAATATGTGTCCATTTTTTTCTACCAAGTAGAGGTTTATGCCCTTAGAACTAAACTAGTAAAAATATCCGAACAAAAAACATTTCGTTATTGGCATAAAAATATGGGACACTTAGAGATATTTTGTTTATTGCATATAAATCTAATTTACAGAAAAATTAGATTTATGATATTTTCATAAAGCACTTGATTAGTTTTTCAAGGAGTACCATCACAAAGACGTTTTCCTGCAGAGTTCTTTGTATCAACAGTCCATGGTTGAGATATTTTCTCATTTCCTATATAGAGAGAATATCACTAACACAAAAGCAAAAACATTAGTGCCAGAATAGTGGAACTATTTTGTCATCTTTTCAGAAAAACTAATATACAAATAAATCATCTTTTCACTGAGTGGGTTTCCTGGTTCTTTTCCAGTAGGCTGTGGAAGTAATGGCTAACATCCCTCAGCTGACTTTGTCTACAAGGATTATTAGCAAATTCTGTAGGAGCAAGCATGTCTGACCTTAACTTAATGGATCCCTTATTTAATCAGTGGCTTCTGTCTTTATGTCTGTTGGCATATTAAAATAATTTCTGTTCCTAGAAAAGTAATAACATATGCTTATCTTTATTCTTTTTCCAGGTGATTTTGTTTTCAAATGCTCTTTGCAAAAACACCTAGTGTTGTAGAAAGGAAAGTGGCCAGAAAGAACAACTTGGGAACCATGAATAGGTCATTAAATAGCTTAGTGATTTATCCTCATATAGGGCTTATAAACTCTGTATGTGTTTATATGTGCCTCACAGAGTTCATGTCAGGCTCAAACGAGATATGTATAAGAAAGTGGTTTGTAAATTATGTTCCATTTCATAAATACACACTATTCACAAACTAAAATCTAATAAAAAACCACAGTTATAATTTAAACTGCTTGATGTGAAAAGAGGTATCATAGCAAGGAAAACACACAAATTTTCGTACAGTAGAAGTATTAAAAACTAAAAATGGGCAGGCAACTTGAAGTCATTGTATTTGATTGAAAATGTTTAATACATCTCATTACTGACAAAATATGTATGTCATCTTGTATTTATTTCAAGGAAACCAATGAATTCTAGGTAGTATATTACAACTTGGTCAAAATCTTCCATGTACAAATAGGGCTTCTGTGTCCATAGCCTTGCAAGAGATACTGATTGTATCTGAAATTATTTTTTAAAAAATAAATTATCCTGCTTTAGTGTGTTAAAAGTAGACATTGTTCTAATATAACACTGAAGTGCTTCATTGTATCCCAACAGTTTACCTTC
The DNA here is from genome assembly GCF_024542745.1 of Macaca thibetana thibetana. Classification (NCBI taxonomy): domain Eukaryota; kingdom Metazoa; phylum Chordata; class Mammalia; order Primates; family Cercopithecidae; genus Macaca; species Macaca thibetana. Next base: position 25,311,266 of record NC_065595.1, on the reverse strand, counting down.
AAGTAATATTATCCTTATTTTCAGGCTAAGCACGTTTGATTATTTTGTCTGTCTCCTACACAGATCTGTTTTGTCTAGTGCTATAAATGTAACTTAAAACTATAAACATGGGGGCCGGGCGCGGTGGCTCAAGCCTGTAATCCCAGCACTTTGGGAGGCTGAGACGGGCGAATCACGAGGTCAGGAGATCCAGACCACATCCTGGCTAACATGGTGAAACCCCGTCTCTACTAAAAAATACAAAAAACTAGCTGGGTGTGGTGGCAGGTGCCTGTAATCCCAGCTACTCGGCAGGCTGAGGCAGGAGAATGGCGTGAACCCGGGAGGCGGAGCTTGCAGTGAGCTGAGATCCGGCCATTGCACTCCAGCCTGGGCAACAGAGCGAGACTCCGTCCCCCCCCCCAAAAAAAAAAAAAAAAAAAAAAAGCTATAAACATGGAGTTTTTATTCTATATGCCCCTTAATAGACTGTGGTTCCTGACGCACACTGTTAGGTCATTATTTTGTTGTACCAAAGTTCTAGTGGCTTCAGAAATCATAGCATCCAATGATTTTTGTGTTGTCTGGGTTTGAGTATTATGGTTGAGAATTGTATTCAGTGATTGTTTCTGCACACTTTTCAAATAAAAAATGCATTTTTATCAATTATTTTCTGTACTCAAAGCAACTTTATTGCTGTGCTGAAGTTGAGTATATGGTGAGTTGGAAACATTAAACCAATATTAGCATGGAACTTGTATCACATTAAAAATCGATTCCATTCAGAACTAGGAAATAAGTGATTTGGACTTAGCAAAGCGATTTTTACTTATCTCTTCAAATTTTTCATTAATTATTTAAAGACTGGGCTTTGCAAGTGAATTTTTAAAATGATTTTGAAGGAAACAGTTATTAAACTTAGCAGTTAACATGTTGAAGTGTTCCCTAGTACATAAGCACTTCCACGTAATATAACCTATTTCTTCTCCATAAGAAAATGCTGAGCGGGTGGTGGTATCTACCTTAGTGGCACACTGGTGAAAGATGGCGTTTGAGGCCAACTCCAGACCACAACTGTACAGCCTCCTTTACAATGTTCATTTGCAAAGGCTGACTTGTTCCCAGAGTAGATCTCCCTCCATATGTCACTTACATCGGCTTTGCCAAGATAATGATGAGTTCTTAATTTAAAGATAAACAGTTCTCCCACTGCAGGCAAATAAATCCTTGACACTATTCTCTCAACTTTATTCCCCAGTAGCAATAATGCTGTTTCTCACGGGCAGAATATTTTGCCCACTGGGTTCATCTTAAATAATTCAGGATAAGTAACTGGGAACTCATTTTTCTTAATGGTTTTATAGAATTTTTAAAAAGTCATAGCATGCCCCATATTAAGGAAAGATTAAAAAAAAAAGAGCTGCTGGACATTCACTGTAATGATAGAATTTCTGTTTTTAAAGCCATGTATAAGGTGTATTATTCACAGTCCTCCATGCCAAGGAGAATTTCATTTCTAGTATGGATTGCTACTTGTGGGGAAAGAATAGCCATAATATTATGAGCATGGCTGTTCTCTTAGAAACTCATTTAGATGACTTGCATTACAGCTTAGGAAGCCTATACACTAATTAAGATTTAACTAAAGCTATATTATAGGTACTCAATGTTTTGTGATGGTAATCTGACTTTTGCAATTATCATAGTTTTGGACCATTTCTCTGAGAAAGACAAAAGACTGTCCATTACCAAAAGGATAAAAATTAAAACCAGCAAGATTACAAGAGAGAACTTCATCTGTTCGATTGATACCTCTGAGAAAGTTACATCATGAGCTCGTTCACTCTCAAGAGAAAGTGAACCAGAAGGGGTGATTTGGAGCTGTGCTGTTTAGAAAGTTGAATTATGAGTACTCTGACTCTGAGCAACCTTGGGCCCTTTCTCCTCCCCTTACTTCCAGCAGTATTTCCTCTAGCCAAGAGGGGAGATCAAAGCAAGACCACTTAACTGAACCATCTAGGCGCAGTTTTTCTTTCAATGCATTTTGCAGAGAACATGGGCTTTCTCAGTATATTGGGGAAACTAGACCCAGGAGGGGATTGAGATACAGATTCCAAAACCTTGTTCGCTAATCACTGCTCAGCATTCAAAGAACTGGAAGGATAACTTACTAATCAAATAAAAGGAACGATTTACACAAAGGAAATACGACAAAATATATTGCATAGGTAAGGATTTACATGATACTGAGTCTTACTCTCCTATTTAAATTGCAAATCTATAGTTAACATTTGTTAAATTATCACCCAATTTAAAATTGCAACCACACTGTCATCCCTAAAACTCCCTATTCGTAGGCTCAGCTTTATTTTTCTTCAATTCTTCAGACACCTCTGACTATATTATCTGTCCCTCCTCACTGGAATGTATTCCCATGAAGGTAAAGACTTTTTCTTTCTTCCCTGCCTCTCCCTGTCTACCCCACCCCCAAACTGCCCACTACTGTAGCCCTGGCATCTAGAACAGTGCCTGGCAAATAGGATGTGATCAATAAATATTCGTTGAAAGAAAAATGAGTGAATCCTGCCAGAGAACCTGATTGGGTGGATTGTAGAATAACAGTGCTCATGTCTTTTACTACTTTATTGAAGCAAATATTATATACAATACATAGCACATATTTAAACTGTATAATGTAATGACTGTTGCCATGGAATGTTCCCATGAAAAACATCACCATTTGGAAGACACTAAACATTGCTATGGCCTCCAGTGTTTCCCCGTGCCCTTTTGTAGTCTCTTCCTCCTTCTACTCCTGTCCCCGGGACCTTTGAAAAATGTGGGGGTTGCAAGCACAGACCATTCCCTAACCAGGAAGACAAAAACTGGCATATAACTTCTGATTCCCCCAAAACTTAACTACTAATAGTCTGCTATTGACCAGAAGCCTCACTGATAACATAAACATTCGATTAACACATATTTGGTATATGTATTATATACTGTATTCTTACAATAAAGTAAGCTAGAGAAAAGAAAATGTTATTAAGACAATCCTAAGGAAGAGAAGATACACTTACTATTCATTACGTGAAAGCGAATCATCATAAAGGTCTTCACCTTTGTCTTCACACTGAACAGACTGAGGAAGAGGAGGAAGAGGAGGGTTGGTCTTGTTGTCTCAGGGGTGGCAGAGGCAGAAGAACCTTCGCATATAAGTGGACCCTTGCAGTTCAATGCCGTGTTGTTCAAGGTCAACTCTACTAATTTGTTCTCTGTCATTATGATATTGTATAGCATATCTTCTTTTTCTCTCTGGTTTCTTTCACGTAACATAAGGATTTGAGATTTATCTATTGTATATATTTGTTTGTGATTTGGTCCTTGTATATTGTTGAGTTATATTCTAATATATAAGTGTACCACATTTTGTTTATCTATTTATCTGTTAATGGACATTTGTTTTTAGTTTGAGGCTCTCACAAATAAAGTGCTACAAAAATTCACATACAATTCTTTCCGTGGAAAGAATCTTTTGTTTCCCTTGGGCAAAATAATGAGGAATTGAGTCACTAGCTCAAATGGCAAGTTCATATTTAAATTTTTAAGAAACGGCCTGTTTTCCAGGTGGTTGTACTATTTTTGCATTTCCACTTGTACTAAATGAAAAGTCCAGTTTTTCCACATCCTCAGTAAGGGTAAGTCCTTTTAATTTTAGTTGTTCTAATGGGTTAGAGTGTTAGACACCACTAATGCGGTAACTCTTAGTGGTTTTAGTTTGCATTTGGCTGTATTTATACAGCTAATGTATTAAGCATTTTTCAGGTGTGTATTTGTCATTTGTATATCTTGTTTTGTAAAGCAATGGTTCAATCATTTTTGCCCATTTTTATTGTATTATTATATTTATGTTTTAAGAGTCTTTATGTATTCAGGATTCAAACCCTATATATGTTGTATTTTCTCTAATTCTATGGCTTACTTTTTGTTTCTCTAGTGGTATCTTTCAAAAAGCAAAAGAGATGAATTTTAATAAAATTCAATTATAATTTAGTTTTCTTTCATGGCTCATGTTCTTTGTGTGCTATTTTAGAATCTTGCCTGCCTTAATATTGCAAAGATAATCTACTAGGTTTTCTCCTAGAAATTTTGTAGTTTTAGCTTTACATCTAGGAATGTTGCCCATTTCAGGTTAATTATTGTGTATGGTATTCAGTAAGGATCAATGCTTATTTGTTCCCCCCACCGAATGCAGACATTTCCAGTATTTCTGGCACCATTGGGAAGACTTTCCTTCCTCCATTGGATAGCCATGACATCTTCCTCAAAAATCAATCAATCGTCTAGATGGACCTACTTATGGATTCTTTTTTCCAACCATTGATATGTCTGTCTTTTCACCCACTGCTAATATATTGATCCTTTTAATCTTGTACTCTGTGACCTTGTTAACTTCATTTTTTCCAGTTTTTCCCCCGGCTTTATTGAGATATAATTAACAAATTAAAATTATATATATTTAGGATATATAACATTTTGATATACATAAACATTGTGAAATGATTACTATAATCAAGCTAATAAGCATATCTATCACTTCACATAGTTACCTTTTGTGTGTGGGGGGTGGGGTGAAAATATTTAAGAACTATACCCTTAGCAAAGTTCAAGTATACAATATCTGGTAGTTTTGTAGTTTCATTAGAGTTCTCTATATCAATAATTATATGAAATGCAAAATGTAGATAGTTTTACTTTTTCCTTTCCAATCTGTATGCCCCTTCCTTCCTTCCTTCCTTCCTTCCTTCCTTCCTTCCTTCCTTCCTTCCTTTCTTTTCTTTCTCTTTCTTTCTTTCTCTTTCTTTTCTTTCTTTTTCTTTTTCTTTCTTTCTCTTTCTCTTTCTTTCTTTCTTTCTTTTTTCTTTTCTTTCTTTTCTTTTTATTCTTCCTTTCTATTTTCTTTTCATTTTATTTCTTTTTTCTTTTCATTTTATTTCTTTTCTTTTTCTTGCCATATTCCAATGACTAGGACCTGCAGTACAATGTTTAAGATAAGTGGTAAAAAAAGCAGGCATCCTTGCCTTTTTTCCACTATCAGTAGGGAAAGCATTAGTCTTTCACCATTAATTATATTAACTGAAAGCTTTTCATAAATGCTCATTATCAGAAATGATGAAGTTTTCTATGATTCCCAGTTTGCTTAATGTTTTTATCATGAAAAGGTGCTGAATTTTGTAAAGTGATTTTTTCATGTACTAAAATTATCATATAATTACTCTCCCTTTATTATGTGTATATGGTGAATTACATTAGTTGATTTTCTAATGATAAACCAACCTTACATGCCTAGGATAAATCCAAATTTTCCATAATTCTACCACAACTTTAAACACCTTTTTGTGTGCAGGGGAAAAGAAATATATTTCTTTCCCATCTTAGGTTCATGGCTGAAGCCCCTATAATAAAAGATAGATTAATAAAAGACTAATATACACATTTCTTTAATATAAGTTGTATGTAGCATAGGAGCCTTTATAAGAACATTAAGACCTGAAGAGATAGGTAAAGCTGTGTATTTTTTAATGCTAGTTTTGATGACTATGTGGATAGTTGTGAAGAAGTATATTGGAGAAAAGGAGTATGAGCTAATGTTAACAAAGTTGGGGGAAATTAGCAAGCCCTGTTGGTTCTGTATCCCTGTGTCTTCCCAGATAGGGATATTCCTTTCCTGCGGGTATAAGGAGGACACCTCTTGAATGAGGGTCATATAGGGGAAAGTTTAAAAAATAAACTCGTGCTAGATTTTATGACCTGCTTCAAGGGAGAAGGACAGAAAGTAAGGGTTGCCTTCCTGCTTCTGCTGTTTTCTCAAATGCCACGGTGCCATGTTTTGGGATAGCATGTCATGGGGTAGTATATACTTTAATAATAAATCCATTAATATTGTTACCTAAATCTTTATTGCCTCCTTAATATTTTCCACCAAAAAATAGGAAGGAAGGGAGACAAGAAGGAAGTTATAATGATTGCAATATTAGTTGGGGGACTTTTCAGTTCTGGGTAGATAGAGTAACTACTTGGATATTGACAAGGATTCTGTATTTATTTGCAGGTCAGAAGAGAGGTAGAGATGTTCAAAGTAAAGAAACATGAATGAATTTGAGAAGCTGTGTGTGTGTGTCTGTGTTCCTCTTAATTTTATAACTCTTTTTACAAATTTAGAGTAAAAGCTTAGCAGATTTATTTTATTGTGAATTTGAATCCAAGGAAAAGCAGCAGAAAAAAATCTGTTGACTGACCAAAACAATACATACACTATGGATAATATTGTCATAAACAATCAGATAAAAACTACTGGTCTGGCGCCAGGGGCTCACGCCTGTAATCCCAGCACTTTGGGAGGCTGAGGCGGGTGTATCACCTGAGGTCAGGAGTTCGAGACCAGCCTGGCCAACATGGCAAAACCCCATCTCTACTAAAAATACAAAAACATTAGCTGGGCATGGTTAGCGGGCGTCTGTAATCCCAGCAACTTGGGAAGCTGAGGCAGAAGAATCTCTTAAACCTAGGTGGTGGAGGTTGCAGTGAGCCGAGATTGCACCTTTGCACTCCAGACTGGTCAACGAGAGCAAAACTCCGTCTCAAAACAACAATAACAGCAACAGCAACAAAAAAAAAAAAACCCAGAAAACAAAAAACACCACAAAACCCAAAACACTACTTAATTTATTTATGCATAATTTTAATATAAAAAGAAATAAAACCAAATAATTCCACAATGTGGCATCAATTTTCTTTATGGTAAGGCATATTATAAGCAATTATTTGAAAGATATACTACAGCAATTGTTTAAACATTTCATAAAGATAATTTGTAACGACATATGTAATCATGGTAGAATTAAGTTTCTTTTCTTTTCCTGACTTCATGTATGAATTTCAGAACCACCTCAGACCTTGCTATCCAATAAATTCAAGAGTACAATTAGAAGTACATTTATTTAGAATAAAACTGAACTAGTGTTTGTTTTCCCGTATTTCCTCTGGAGTACTCTTTTAGCTGAATAAATATTATTCCCCCTTGTAATCTTGCTTTCTCACTGAGAAGTGTTTTTTTTTTTCCAAAAAAAAAAAAAATTTCAAATGATAATTTTATGATAGTGGATATAGGAAACAATCCATATGTGACACATAAATGATGAGGCTGATGGTATTATAAAGACACATTTATATTTGAAGAATTCGGACTTTTGGGGGTCTCTGAAATGGCTTATTTATTCTCAGGAAATCCAAAGATTTCCAGAGTGAGCCTGGAGATGTCATGAACAGGTCTCATCTGTAGTATGTTCCACTGTAACTGCCCAGTGTGTTTATCTTGCCCTCTGCCTACACAGAGCTAATTTATCATGGCAGGGGGGTTGCAATAGAGAAAGAGTTCAATGCACCTAAAGCTGGCTCAAATCAGCCTCCCTGAAAACTCAGAGGCTAGGGTTTTTCAAGTATAGTTTGGTGGGCAGGGGGCTTGGGGGAATGGGAAATGCTGACTAGTCAGGGACGCAATCATAGGAGTGCGGAAAATGGTCCTCCTGCACTAAGTCCGCTTTTGGGTGGGAGCCACAGAGGAGTTGCTTGTCCAGGTGGGGCCATCTGGTCATCAGAAGTGCAGAAGCGGACTGGGTGTGGTGGCTCATGCCTGTGATTCCAGCACTTTGGGAGGCCAAGGCAGTTGGATCACCTGAGGCCAGGAGTTCGAGACCAACCTGGCCAATATGGCAAAACCCCATCTCTACTAACAATACGAAAATTACCTGGGCATGGTAGTGAGTGCCTGTAATCCCAGCTACTTGGGAGGCTGAGGCAGGAGAATCATTTAGTTTTGGGAAGGGCTACTATAATTTAACCTATAAAGTAAATTTCTCCCAAAGTTAGCTTGGCCCACACTCAGGAATGACCAAGGGCAGTTTGGAGGCAAGATAGATAGTTAGGTCAGATCTCTTTCACTGTCGTACTTTTCTCACTGTTATCATTTTTGCATAGGTGGTTTCACCACTGTATTTCCATGTTCAAAAATGAGTATCGTGAAATCAAAATAAAAACCAGCAGTGTCTTTCCACTTTTGACCTTAGAATAAGTTTTTCTTATTCTAAGATCATCAAGATTGTTAGGTCAGTTAAATAAGCCCATTCCAAAATCTGAAATTTATTACAATCCAGCACGATGAATGAGGTATTAAAGGAATCTGGTCTCCTAGTAAAAGACGGATTCTCTTACTACACTGCAAATATTTAAAGCAGGATTCATGGTCCTAATTTTCCTACAAGTGTGCCTGAAAATGTATCACGAAGAAATTCTTCAATGTGACATAAAGTCATAAATAATAAATGTATGATAAACAGATTTTTAGCAGGGAAGTTTATCTCAACTGAGTTCTCACAATGGTAGTCCAACTGGTGAAAGATCAACTCATTTCGGCAAAATATTGATTTTATCAGTATTTGTTATTTCTTACTGTCATCCACAAAATAACACAGGCAGACATCCAGGAAGCTATGTGTTGATTAAAGTGGCAAAAACAGAGAGATTTCTATAGCTGGGAAATTTCTTAGACCACCATGTAAGCAAGTAGAATGAATATCAATAGCCAAGTCAAAAGGCTCAAATTTTTGCTTCACAGTTAGCAGCTGGGCAAATTACTCAACCACTCTCAGTATCTTCCTCTGTAAAACAGAAATGATATGATCTGCTTCTGAGGGTTTTGGGGAAGATAAAAGGAATTAATGCAAGTAAAGTGCTTAGTCTTGTTCCTGGCATAGGGTAACTATGCCCTAAATGTTAACAGATAAATATACCTTCAAAATAAGCAAGCAATAAAAATGTTTTCAAAGATACCATGAAGCATAAAACTCACATACAGTTACACAACAATTCAAGGATTACAGTACTTGGATAAATTTATAAATACATTATATCATCTCATTTTTATATATCTTCAAATACTTTATAGACAATACTGATATTTCACATTCCACTATGAAAGCGTCAGCATCTTTCCTGAGCAAATATTTAAAGTTACACACTAGAGGGGAAGATCAAAGGCCTAAAGGAAATTCATCCTTTAGGGGGACCAAGGTCTCTCATTATACATTTAATTGAAGTTTGTTCTTTCCCGACTGTATGTCTGCATTTCTGCAAGTCAGATTTGGTCTATTCACTGCAATCACAAACTCCACCTACAAAGAAGGCATGTATCAGAATTTAAGCAAACTTTCACAAAAACACGAGATCTATCATTCCAATTCATGAATTCAGATTCTTTCTGGCTGCAGACAGCAGTCATTCCTTTGAGCCTATAATAAATGTTTTCATGGAAGTATGGGCTAACAGCATTATTTTTCTACCCCCCCATACTTTATTTAGATACTATTAATAAATATCAAGAAGAAAGTTAGTCACAAAGGTAGAGGACGCCATGTGCATCCCTGTGTGTTTATGTGTACAGGTTACCTCTAGAAACCAATTTTTAATCCCAGAACTACCGAAGAACAGTCATTCTCTGATGTGTGGTGAGGCAGCCATGACTCTCAACTTCAGAGGGGCATATGGGTTGGGGAATTAGCTAAAAGAAATCCACTCTTTCTCCTGTCCGTAATTCAGTTGAGTATAATTCTCCAAGAAACAATGGATCAGGAGATGAACTCATGTCACTGTAAGATTTTTCTTATCATCCAAAAGTCAGTTTTCAAATATGTATGCTCATTCATACATATATATGCCCTTCATACATATATATGCAGGAAATGTATGTTCATTCATACATATATACTCTCCCTTCTATTTATACTCTTAAAAACCACTATCAAAAAAGTCAGAGTTGATAACCTTAAAACAGTCCCCGTAGAAAAAAATCTGAAAACAAGATTCAGATTTGTGTTTTTTTAATTTAAAGCAGAATCCATCTTCCATCAAGGGAAGGCACCTGGTTTCTTCACCTACTTGGTAAGTTTTGAAGAGTCCATCCGTTAAATATATATTTGTTTGATTTTCTGAAATGTCATCTTCTTGCAAAGCCATTGGTATATAATAAGTTCCATTTAAATAATGGCATTGTGCCATTTTAACATGAAATTTGTGCTGTGTTTCAGAGAATAAATAAGACTCACGCAGTCTTTCTAAATCAGATCTTCAGCCAGCCAGTTCATTTCCGTAACCTAATCAACATTAAATAAGGGGAAACACCTTCGGTCTTCAATTCACTGTAGAAAAGACAACATGATGATCAAAATGCAGAATGTTAAACTCTAGTGATCATGGCTGGACCACCATACTCAACTACCACAATACTATTTGTCTATAAGTTTTATGTGTACATAATTTTCTAATTTCAGTCTTAACAGTTATCTTTATACTCAAATCTCTCTCTAGAGTTAATTCCATTGTATATTTGTAAAGCCAGATTTACAAAACCAAACTACCACTTACATTTTTCAAGCAACCAATGGGCCATATTTTATTCTGCAAATGTGGGTCCTGCCTTTATATCAGGGGTGCCCAGCCCCTGGGCCAGGGACTGGTACCACTCTATGGCCTGTTAGGCATGGGACTACACAGCAGGAAGTGAGTAGTGGGCAAGAGAGCAAAGCTTCATCTGTATTTACAGCCACTCCCTATCGCTCACATTACCTCCTGAGCTCACCTCCTGTCAGATCAGCAATGGCATTAGAGTCTCATAGGTGCGCGAACCCCATTGTGAACTGTGCATGTGATGGATCTAGGTTGCACACTTCTTATGAGAATCTAATGCCTGAATATCTGTCTCACCCCCGGATAGGACCAGCCAGTTGCAGGAAAACAAGCTCAGGGCTCCCACTGATTCTACATTACAGTGAGTTTATAATTATTTTATTATATATTACAATGTAATAAAAATAGAAATCAATGTAATGCACTGGAGGCACCCCAAAACCATCCTCTCCACCCTGGTCCATGGAAAAACTGTCTTCCATGAAACTGGGCCCTGGTGCCTAAAAGGTCGGGGACTGCTGCTTTATATCATTGACACAAGAATTTCTATCAAAAATCACAGAACAAAGGGGCCATTCAGTCTCGTTTCACCACTGCAGTTAGGAAATTTCCACCATTTGGCCTTTCCCAAGTCACAGGGAGAAGAAAAAGAACAGTAAACCTTTAACTATTAATTAGTTAAATGCTAATTAATAGCTGTAGCTAAAGAGTTGGCAAAAGAAGTCATTCTCTACAACATGACCCCTATATACCAGCCAGAGTGCCAGCATTCAATACTAGAGTAGTTACCATATGAAGATAACCAGCTGTTTCTTTGTCTGCTCCATTCTGGCCCCATTACCTCCAGGTCCAAGCAGCTATGATTGGCCATAGTGCTTCACCACTCCAATGGGAATGGTACAGATGGAAGGCAGCAAAATATTAGCCATCCTTCCTTCCCTTGGAATGTCACGCTTGCTCTCCTAGTCCAAACCTTTCACATCTTCCCCAACTGAAGTGACTCCACTCTCCCTGTTTCTGAAATGTAGGCATTTCATCTCCTCCTGGGAAACCTCTGGGGCTCCATTTCTTTTCTTTCCTAGAAGTTGCAGGGCTAGTGGCCAAAAAGCTTATAACAAGCATCTGTAGGCCAAAAGATTTTAGAGGACTTGAATCCTAATAGTTTCATTTCTAGTCTCTAATTACGTACATCATTAGCAAAATGAAATACTGTTTCAGACAGTTTTAAAGAGAGAGAAGAATCTTCCTGAATTCCTAGACTGATGCTAATCACAGTGGGTCTGATTTTTTCCACCTCTGGCACTGGGCTGAAGAGAGTTTTAGAAAATGAGATTCTTCCCAAGAGAGACTAGCTTGGGAAATTCAAAAGTTGCTAGAAGAGGAAGTTTTTAATCACTTTTTAAATGATACATGTAATTAGAAACTATGTTTTCTTTTAAATGATAATTTCATGGGGTTTGTGGAAATGAGATTTGAGCCCAGATTCTGATTCTGCCAACAACCACAACAAAAATTTAACTTAAAAAAAATGACTTAGTTGGTTTCAACCATCATTTCAATTTCTTTAACAGGTTGTCATCATCACTTGAAATCATTCATTATTAGATAGTTGTTGAAGAACCTTGTCCTTAGCAATGCAGGAAATTAAAAAGAACTATTCTTGCCCTGGTGATATTTATATTAATAATTTATTAGAGTTGACAACATAGCAGTTTCAATAAATGCCAACAATTAAAGATTAAAATGTCCATCAATGGCATAAAAATACAGCAACAGAAGAGGAAAGACAATAAAGGAGATGATCTATAATGTCTAGGTGTTGGAGTTGAGATTGGGCTTGTTTTGGGGCAAAGAAGAAAAAAGAGATATCTAAATTTGTTCATTAATTTATTTAGTATTTCTGCGTTAGGCTTTGAGGATTAAATGATGAACAAGATTAACACAGTTCTGAACAGAAACTGAGGGACAGACAGTAAACAAATGATTACATAAGTAGTGACATACTGGAATCTTTCTTCAGTGGGTTGAATGTCAAACATGTTCAATATAGGTTGTGAAGACGGGGTGGAAGAAGACAAAGACCTTACCTTGTAGAGACAGCCTTAGATACCTTTGTCCTAGGAGTTTCAGATGAAAGCGCTACCTGGGTTTTTAGTTCTTTATTCTAAAATTGAAAAAAATGCAGACATCAAGTAACTAACACATTTATTAGCTACACCCTGAATGCTTCTATTCAACCCAACACCTGCCTCACTCCTTGGCAGTAAGTTTGTTATTGCAGTTATACTATAGAACAAAGAAAATAGACAGCTGAAAGTCACTAAATATTATCTCTGAAGATGCAGATACTCCCTGAAAATGTATAATTTACAAAGTGACTAAAATATAGTATTCTGATTTAGCATCTGAAATTCAACAGCTGAAGGATCTATATTTTATTTTACAGAGTTTTAAAAATACAGACAAATGAAAAGAACTTTTAGGGAACCTTGTTAAAGATACCCATAATATCGATCACATGTTCGTCTTCCTTTTGCAATCTCTTGATTATAAACCCCATGAAAATAGGTCCCATCTGCTCTTTACTATTAATGTAAGTTCATGGCCTCTATAGCCTCAATTTTCTTATGAAGCCTTAGTTTCTTCATATCTATACTAGCGGTAAATGATACACGTACTGCCTACTTTGTGTAAATTGTTGGAAGAAACAAGTGTCGTATGAACATAATATTTTACATCTGGAATCACTCTCATAATTCTGGGAGTTCATGCAACAGCTAAGAACAGGAGTAATGGTTAGAGCACAGGTTCTCACGTACAAATCCTAGCACGGTCACTCACTAGTTATGTGACCTCATTTAGGTTACTTAACCTCTCTGTGCCTAATTTCCTCAACTGTATTACAGATATAATAATAATAACACCTTCTTCACAGATTTGAAATGAGATAAAAAATATGTCAAGTGCTCAACTAGTGCCTGGCACAGATTTTAAGACGTAAAGGCAGTTGGTTATGATTTTCTAGTCCAAGTGCCTTTTTTTATTTGTTTTTAGGCACCATCTGGCTCCGTCACCCAGGCTGGATACAGTGGCACTATCTCAGCTCACTTCAACCTCCACTTCCCGAGCTCCAACCTGCCTCCCACTCAGTCTTCCGAATAGTTGGGACCACAGGTAAGCGCCACTATGCCTGGCTAATTTTTGTATTTTTGGTAGAGACAGGTTTCACCATGTTGTTCACACTGGTCTTAAACTCTTGGACTTGACTGATCCACCTGTCTCAGCCTCCCAAAGTGCTGGGATTGTAGGTGTGAGCCACCGTGCTCAGCCTCAAGTACTATTTTTATAACTACAAATTGAATTCCAAAGACTTCCAGTGCCCCACATCCTATTCATGCAGAGTTCAATGCCAAGCTGTGTCCTCCCGTCCAGAGCCAGTGTTTTCTCTACAACATAGTCAAGCGAGCAATTTCACTTCCCAGATCTGGAAAGTGAGACTTAAAACAGTGAAGGATCATGAGCAATGCGGAGTTGCCAGTGGGTTGCACTGTCGGGTCAGGGGTCTTTAAAGGACACACTCATATAAAAGTGTCTGGGACCAAAAGGTAGCTGGGTGGAACGATGACAGGTGATGAACAGCAGCACACCAGCTCCCTTCCCTTTCTAGGAACACAGACGTAGAGAGTCATGTAATTACAGTTTAAAAGGTATTTTTCTTTTTCTTTTTCTTTTTCTTTTTCTTTTTCTTTTTCTTTTCTTTTTCTTTCTTTTTTTTTTTTTTTTTTTTTGAGACAGGGTCTCACTCTGTCACCCAGGCTGGAGTGCAGTGGTGCAATCTCAGTGTTACAGGGTGTAATTTTTTCTGGCCGGAAACCTTTGAGGCCAGCGGCGCCTTTGCCAAAGTTTTACTTGGGTCCGTTGGGATCATTTTGTCCACTCAGTTTGGCAGGCTGCACGCTACTGGCCTAGGTCTCAGGCCTATCAAAGGCGAGTCAGGTGTGAAATCGCGAGGGGTGTTTGAGCAAGCGTGGGGTCCAGCCACTGTGCACAGTCAAACATGCCGGCTGCTGCAGTGGGGCACACAGCGCCAGGCACTGGCATAGGTGCTGGCTCTGCGAGGCTGCAGCCAGACCAGGTGCACCACAAGCAGCTTCCACAGCCGGCACTGGGGTACACGGTGGCATCTAGAAGCTTGGAGATGCCAGGAACCGCAAGGCCCCAAAGAGAGTCACAACCCTGGCTCAGGGAGCTCCCAGGTCTGGGCTGCCCAAAGGGCCACAGCTCTTTTTTCCTTCTCTTTGCCAGCAACATGGAGAGCAAGGGGCATGTCTCAGCCCTGTTTGTGTTATAGCTCTTTTAGCCCAGGCATCCAGTGGGTCCTGAGTTCTTGTCCAGCAACCAGGAAGAATGAGGTACACAGACAAGTGGAGCGTGACCAAGACAAAGAGGAGGTTTATTGAGCAGCTCAGAGGAAACCTGCAGGTGGCAGCTCCTTTCCACAGCCAGGGTGTCCTGACAAGTGTCCAGCTCCCAGCAGAGAAGGTAGCTCCTCTCTGCTAGGCAAGTAATCCCAAGTGTTCAGCTATCAACAGAGAGGGTAGCTCCTCTCTACAGCTGACTGCCCTATCGTCTGTGCGGCTCTCATCAGAGGGGAAGCCCTAGAGTGAGTGGCTCCTCTCTGCAGGCAGGTTGTCCCAATATCTGCTTGAGTCTCAGCAGAGAGGAGGCCCAGGAGTGTAGCTCCTCTCTGCAGCTGGTCATCCCAATGTCTGCCCAGCTCTGGCTAAGCCTGGGGCTTGTATGGCCTCCGAGGGGAAGGAAGTATGTGCTGATTCCTCCATGGGCATCCATGAGTGGGCCCAGAATAGGCAACACAAGTTCTTACTCCAGTCCATAGGACTGGCAGCCTGGCCCCCAGCCTTTAGACCCTCCCTGTCCTGGAGGTGGGGACTCACTGGGACCTGCCCCCTTCTGCCCAGGAGCCTGTCTGCCTTCTGCTGTGGTTCATAGCACCTACGCTGTTTGTGCCAAGGGGCACCTTCAGGCCAGCAGCAAACTGCCCTCAGCACCCCCTTGGCTTCCTTCCCATGCTTATTGGTGCCCAAAGTCCAGAGGGGGTTGAGGCAGAAGGGGGTTGGCATGTCAGCGCTGACCCAAACATGTACATACCCGGCTGAGCTGTGACAGTGCCCAGGCTTGGCCCCAACTTTGCTCCAAAACTGGGGAGGGTGCCAACAGCAGGGAGAAGCCAGGCAGTGGGAGCAGGCACTTCAGAGCCTGCAAGGGCAAAGGGGGCCTTCCAGGGCTGCCAGGAGTGCAGGGACTCCTGAGTCTGCAGCCACAGTTCAAGCAGCTACAGCTGTGCCCAGCAGGCATGGGGCTCTTGTGGGCTCCAAAGAGAATGCAGCCCTTGCCACACCTCCCTGCTGCAGCCAGTGAGATGGCAATAGCCCCTCCAGATGGCCCATTACAGCCATCAATGGCTCACTGCAACCTCCACCTCCATCTCCTGGGTTCAAGAGATTCTCCTGCCTCAGCCTCCCGAGTAGCTAGGATTACAGGCATGTGCTACCACACCCGGCCAATTTTTGTTTTTTTTTTTTTAGTAGAGACAGGGTTTCACCATGTTGGCCAGGCTACTCTTGAACTCCTGGCTTCAAGTGATCCGCCCACCTCAGCCTCCCAAAGTGCTGAGATTACAGGTGAGAGCCACTGCATCTGGCCTACAAGGTATTTTCTGAAATCCCACCTGATGGTTTGGAGTAAGTCAATGGTTTAGAGTCAGCCTTGGACTATGCCCCTTCTTAGCTCCCAGCATTTATCATGAATAATAACTCAAAGATGGAGCCAGTATCTTCACATGCAGTCATCATTTCACTGTGAAATTTCAAGAGTGAAGCTAAGTTTCACCCGGGAAATGTACTTCAGATTTGATCAATTGATGGTAAAGATTTCCTCATGTAATGAATATAAATCTATTATACACTCCAAACAAGGGCAGGCACATATTATAGGCCAAGCATGTGCCTAGAAAAAAGTCCCTCTTTATAGTACTTTACACTTGACAAAGCAATTTGAAATGCAGTCTCTTGATGACAAGCACCATTGAAATGAAAATATTCTGTGACTGGTCAATTAGGTATAAGCTACTTAGGTTTTCCCCAGAATAAACTCCCAGTTTCTCAACCAATTCAGTACCAAATAATATAAAAGCATAAGAGTTATTATGTTAGACTCTCTTTAATTTATTTTAAATTCCATGCTGATTTGTTTCATCTACCAGATTTAGGCATTTAGTCTTGATTCATAGACTTTTCTGATTTTTCCTTTAACTAGGACAGTATATGCATGAGTTTTATTTAAAAACTACAAATCACTGGCCAGAATATGCCTGCCATTATTATGGTTCCATCTAAGGATAGTTTATTGAAATAGTTTTCAAAAAGAATATAATTTTTTGCATACTTAATATTTTAGCAACACACTCCAGAATTAAATTTTAAGGATGATGGTGCTTATATAGAGTAGGGTAATCTTCAAAGTTTAGAAAATGCAGTAATTTCTGAAAATGCATTTCCTAAGGAGCAGGTCCTTAGTGAAGAAACTAGAAATGCAATAACTATAAGATGAGTGTCAGAGCTGTAAATTAAGATGATGAAAGATATGCAAAAACAGAAAGAAAGTAAATAATTTTGGTAGAGTTAAGCAGAAATTTTCTGGTGATATTTAAAACTGGTTAAGAAGAATTAAAGATTTTTTAAAAGATAGGGTTATATGAGTCAATGTTATTGCCTATAGGGAGGGGAAAAAAACTGCTAGGATAGAAAGACCAACACAGGAAAAAAGGATGTATTTCCATTACTTGAAAGCTAGAAGTAAAATAGAAAATATTTAATATAGTAACTGTGACAATGACTAAAATCAATGTAAAAGATTACGCAAACTTAATGTTGTAACCATGTGTTTAAAAATATATTGGCTACACATATATATTGCACAAACATGTATACGCACACACACACACACAACACACACACACACACACATTTAATCACCCAGTGTATTAGCCTGTACTGACACTGCTAATAAAGATGTACCCAAGACTGGGTAATTTATAAAGGAAAGAGGTTTAATGGACTCACAGTTCCACATGGCTGGGGAAGCCTCATAATCACGGCCAGAAGGGAAAGGAGATGCAAAGACACATCTTACATGGAGGCAGGCAATAAAGAATGAGAACCAAGCAAAAGGGGTTTCTCCTTAAAACAACCATCAGATCTCATGAGACTTATTCACTACCACGAGAACAGTATGGAGGAAACTATCCCCAGGATTCAAAGATCTCCCACCAGGTCCCTCCCACAACACGTGGGAATTATGGGAGCTACAATTCAAGATGAGGTTTGGGTGAAGACACAGCCAAACCATATCACCCAGATACAGAGATAGGCAGATATTGATGGGCAGGCATGTGCTGCAAAGTTAAGCAGACTCAAATGCAGGTTCTGCCACCTGCTCCCTGAGTGATTTTAAACAAATTGCTTCACTTCTCAGACCCTCAGTTTTGTCACTTGCAAAATGTAGTCAATAATAGCTCTCTTGGAGCAGCTTTGAGGATTAAAGAAAACAAAATATGTAGCATGACTAAACAGAGACAAATGATTTTAGCATGAATGAGAAAGTGGTGCTGTCTTTATGGTTTAAAAAGTCGATGTGTTTAAAGGGTTGTTCAAGCTCTGATGATCATTTTTCATAAACTGAATAAGTCCCTTCTGTTATTTCAGGAATTCCAAAATGGGCAGTGGCCTTAAATTTGCAGTGCAAGACAGTGTACTCCTGCACATTTTATTCTAGTTTAAAAGCTTTATAACAAGCCATTCACCAGGAATAGGATAGAAATGTATTCACTATGAGGCTAGGTGAAGTGGTTCACACTTGTAATCCCAGCACTTTGGGAGGCCAAGGCAGGAGGATCACTTGAGCCCAGGAGTTTGAAACTAGCCCTGGCAACACAGTGAAACTCTGTCTCTACAATTTTTTTTTTTTTTTTTTTAATTAGCCAGGCATGGTGGTGTGCGCCTGTATTCCCAGCTACACAGAAGGCTGAGGTGGGAGGATTGCTTGAGCCTGGGAAGTTGAGGCTGTAGTGAGTCATGATCACGCCACGGCACTCTAGCCTAGGCAACAGAGTGAGACCCTGTCCCTAAAAAACATATAACAAAATAAAAATAAAATAAAATAAATGGAATCACTATGGCTCAAAGTCACTGTATTTAGGTATTTGGATACCTGGTCCAACATCACATGCTCAGAGATGCCCTCCCTAATCCCTGTTGCTCTATGACTCCCCACACTCTTCCACTCGTCCTCAGAGAACTTGGCCCTTCCTGAGCAAGCTGTAAACTTGCTTGTTTATGTATTTATTGTCTGTTTCCTCAAAGTATAAGTAAGATGAAGTCAGGGACAATCTGTCACATTCACGGCCATACACCCAGCACTTAGAACATTTCCTGACACACCATAAACACACAAAAAATCTGTTGAATAAGTAAGTAAATATGGCTTGGACTTTTTAAAGCTCAGATGGGCAAATAACATCCATTGCTGTGAAGGAAAGATTTACCTATTGAAGAAAATAAATATTGAGAACATAAAGTCACTCCTCAGATACTGTTATTATTGGAAGCCTTTTTTTATACAAGTGTTAGAAAACACTGGCTTGAGTCTGGGCACAATGGCTCACACCTATAATCCCAGCACCATGGGAGGCCAAGACAAGCGGATCACCTGAGGTCAGGAGTTCTAGACCAGCCTGGCCAACATGGTGAAACCTTGTCTCCACTAAAAACAAAAATTAGTCAGGCGTGGTGGTGGGCACTTGTAATCCCATCTATTTGGGAGTGTGAGGTAGGAGAATTGCTTGAACCCGGGAGGCGGAGGCTGCAGTGAGCCGAGATTATGAGATCATGCCACTGCACTCCAGCCTGGGTGACAAAGTGAGACTCTGTCTCAAAAAAAAAAAAAAAGAAAAGAAAAGAAAAGAAAAAAGAAAACACTGGCTTGGGTTGAGCTACATACAGAGAATCTAAGACAACACTGAGAGGTTCTGTCGCATTACTGTAGAGAGTCTGCCACAAACCAAGAAATTTCCATGAAAGGAGAGGGACACACATCTATTTCTGTGGCATAATTGCTGAATAGTCAGTAATTATTTGCTAACTTTTGGAATATACAAACAGAGTACAATGGAAACAAATACATCTTCCTTGTCTAACTGTTTAACCAACAGGCCAACTGGATAATGTACAGTATCTGGGTTAAGTTGTCAGTTTATTTAGGAAGATAAAATCCTCATTGGGAACAATATAAATAAATAGGCATAACTAAAGAACACAAAATTGAATTAGAAGCAGTAGTACCACTGACACCTTGACTTTGTGACAAGAATGGGCACTTAATTAGATATGAGCAGAGCCCAGAACCATATGAAGTGAAAGATCTGAGAATGATGCCAACCCTAAAACAACCTCTCCATAAAACATATTACAGATGTACAATAATTAAAGCAGTAAGCTATTGGAGTCAAAATAGGCTGATTTGCTGTTGGAACAGTTTCAATAAGAATTTAGTCCAGAAATTCACTCACTAGCCAGTAAGTTCCAGGGAGCAGGACTCATGTCTATTTTGTTCAACATTGTTTTCCGGAATTTAGTGCCTATATCGTAGTAGCCACTCAATAATTAAGTGTAGAAGTAATTACATAATTAGTGATGTGGAAAAATGAATAAAATGAATGAAAGTTTAAAAACGAAAATTCAATAGGCACAGTGCAGTGCCATATATATTCTATAGTTAGTATGTACACACAGGTATATAACAGGCACATAGATTCCCACAAAACATAGATATACCCAACTATGCTGATTTAGTATTCAGGGATGGTACTTTTATCAGTGATTTTCTTGTTCTAGTTGCTTATCCATTATGTCCCAACTTATATGGAATAAATGAATGTTAGTTACATAAAAAATACAAGAAATAGGCCAGGCATGGTGGCTCATGTCTGTAATCCCAGCACCTTGGGAGGCCAAGGTGGGCAGATCGCTTGAGGTCAGGAGTTTGAGACCAGCCTGGCCAACGTGGTGTAAACCCATCTCCCCTAAAAATACAAAAATTAGCCAGGTGACATGGTGTGCACCTGTAATCCCAGCTACTCGGGAGGCTGAGGTAGGAGAATCGCTTGAACCTAGGAGGCAGAGGTTGCTGTGAGCCGAGATCATGCCACTGCACTCCAGCCTAAGTGACAGAGTGAGACCCTGTTTAAAAAAATATATATATGAAATATATAATATATTGCTATATGTAATAATATAAGAAAAAATATTTTATCAAGTAACATTTGCCAAAAAGCCACTAAGAAAGGCTGTGAAGAAATGTCTTTAGAGAACATTTCATACAAGGAGGCTTCACTGTGACATGAATCACATAATCTGAAGGTCCGCTGATATAAATTAGCCAGCTATTACTGGGCACTTGAGTGAACACTAGTTTTGAGCCAATTATTCCACAATCAAGGCATTTTTAGCTGCACAGAGCTGAGAGCAGTGTGTTAATCAGTCCCATACAGCCTGAAGAGGGCGAGAGTCTAAGGAGAGTGTGAGCTTCAGTGAGGTCTATCCTCAAAACCAAAAGAGAACAGTTGTCTGCTGGGAAGGTAGAAATGGAAAATGAGGCTACAAAAATTAACATGTAAAAAACTATTATTAGGATTATCTTCTGTTTGGGGAAAGCGGAAAGAACATGGTAGTGGAAGGAACAGTTCCAAAAGATGATAAGGCCTCCAGTGGGAAGTCAGAACATCTCCACAGTCCACAGGACTGGGCAACATTAACATTGGCAGGTGACAATTAGCAGAAAATCAAAATACTGAGGGATGGAGGAGAACAGGTCCCCAGCTCCAGGCAGTGGGTGATGAGCCATTTGACAGAGACAGAAGCAGAGACACGGCAAGAAACGGAGTGAGGTGGAAGTGCTGTGGGGTCTTCAGAGGAACTCCAACCTTGGCAGGGACTTCACTGCACTTCCTGCAAGGCAGCGGCATCGCCAGCCGAGGACGGCAGCTGAGTGCCAGCAAAGGGATTGATATGGTTTGGCTCTGTGTCCTCACCCAAATCTCACCTTGAATTGTAATAATCCTCACGTGTCAAGGGCAGGGCCAGGTGGAGATCATTGAATCACGGCAGCAGTTTCCCCCATACTGTTCTCATGATAGTGAGTGAGTTCTCACAAGATCTGATGATTTTATAAGCATCTGGCATTTCCCCTACTGACACTTCTCTTGCCTGCTGCTACGCAAGCCATGGCTTCCACCTTCCGCCATGCCATGATTGTGAAGACTCCCCAGCCATGTGGAACTGTGAGTCCACTAAACCTCTTTTTCCTTATAAGTTACCCAGTCTTGGGTATGTCTTTATTAGCAGCCTGAGAACAGACTAATACAGGGGTCCTGAGGAAAGGGGGAGTGAGTGGGAGGGAAGAAAAGCATTTCTCATCCCAGGACATTAGGATATATTGTGCTCAGTTTTAAAACACTGAAAAGCAAGACAATTATAACAGGCTTCTAGAAGCAGGTAATCCTGGAGGCAAAGCTGGGAGGCCAGGATGGATACGAATGAAGAAAGGAGGAAAGAGGACATCTCAAGCCAGGAAAGGATTATGTGTACTAACAAAGGCAGGAGACAGGAAGCCTGGCCATCTGACTAGAGTGAAATTTACACAAGAGTGTACTTGAGCAAGCCTCTGATTCGAGCCCATATCAAGAGAGGTTATCATCTGTCTCTCCATTACAGCGAATATTCTGGAAAATCTGAATGAACTTTTAATAATAATTTAATAATATTTATTTAATATTTAACATTAATAATGCTAATAATTTAATAACATAATACAATCTTTTAAACACTTCATAATTTAACAATCATTAAATTGTCCATCCTTTTTTCCATAGCGCTAATTTCTTATGCATAGAATATGCACAGACACACTCACAAAATGACACTTGGATACACACAGAGACACACGCACATACACTTAGACATAGACAAAGCACACACAATCACACAGACACTCACACGCCCGCTCCCAAACAGAAATACTAGTAGTGTTATACAGGCATACAATTGCATACTTTCATACATAGGCTCACTGATACTGATACCCTTGCACGCACAGATACACACACACACGCACACATGCACACTAACACCTTCACAACAAAATGTAAGATAGGTTCCCTCCTTACCTGGGCTTCAAGTATGTTAACCTTTTCTTTGAGATTTTCAATTCTTTTGTCTTGTTCTTTTAAATTATTTTTTAATCCTTCCATCTAATAATTAGAAAACACAATAGGAAAAACCTTGTCAGACCACAGGAAATAGTTACTTAAGTCAGAAATTGTATGGATTTCTGAAGTCAAAAGATGTTCATCAAATTTAAAAAAAATTAAATCCCACAGCATTAGCAGACTCAGCAGGCAACAGAAAGTAGCAGGCCAAATTGACACCTGGGGCTGAAAGCCCTCAGCTGGTGCCGTGATTCACTTTAATCTTTGGATAACCTGTTTAAACCAAGTTCAGCAGGAGTGCATCCTATGAAAGCAGCACTGGCCGCCCTTCTGCGTCTCAGCAACTTGATGTTCTCATCCTGCAGATGCAGCTGCTGGTGGACAGGATGCAAGGCCACTGCCTGGTGTGCAGAGGCTCCCTGCGGTAGAGATTTGTCAAGCAGCAGCATAATAAGGTGAACCTGCTTTGCCAAGAGGCAATGTGGAGTCAGGAGGTGGGGTGACGAGATTCAAAGCGGTGAACGAAGAGCGGGGACACATGGATTCTAAGACCAACTTTGGCACGACTAGCTGTCATTAAACTGCTCTATAAAAAGAGGGTGTGGGGTGTGCCCAAAGTCCCTCCTGGCTCTCAAATTCCACTACTCAATTATCTGGCCTTTTAGTGAGGTCATAGCCAAGCAAGCACAAATGCTGTATCTGTGTCAGGAAGGCTCTGGAGTTATTTGGGAGGACTTCTATTTGGTAGTAAAGTAATTGAATAGAAGTCTGATTTTAAATTTTAAAACAGACCCCCAAAACCAGATCAATGCATATCTTGAAGTAGATTTTAAATACACACTCCACCATCTAGCTGGCTGCTACCACAGTTGCCTCTACTTTGCCACCTGTCAGGCTGCTCCCAGAGAAGAAGGGCCAGGCTACACCGGTACCCTAAATCATCTCCTAAATAAATTATGAGGTTATATAAATAGATCATTTCATGCTCAAGGAAG
This sequence comes from Macaca thibetana thibetana, assembly GCF_024542745.1. Classification (NCBI taxonomy): domain Eukaryota; kingdom Metazoa; phylum Chordata; class Mammalia; order Primates; family Cercopithecidae; genus Macaca; species Macaca thibetana. The sequence continues at coordinate 25,287,428 of NC_065595.1, read as the reverse complement.
GGCTGAATCTCCTGACCTGTGAAATTGTCTAAAGACCAGTGTACATTATTTGGCTCAGAATACTTTTAGAAAATCACCGAAACATCTAAAAAATAGTTACATATAATTTTCCAAGCTATCTTCATTGACAGTATTACAGGTGTTGGTGTTACAAACAAGAGAGGTCATTGGAAACAGAGCCATATTGCATGAGAAACAAAAAAGGATATGTCAGTAGGAAGAGAAATCTCATTGCTTCGAAAGTCCAGTCAAGCCACTCATATTTGGGCTCCACACCATAAACATATTGTTTACCAGATAAATACAGTTGATTAAACTGACCTTCTGGATGACACTGCGCAGGTTCTGATGTTGGGAGTGAATCACGAACTGCAGATGAGAGATCTGCTCCTGGAGAATGGAAATCTCCCTCTGAAGATCCTGGCAACTGGGAATACAAAGGAAAAAAGAGCAAGAGAAAATGATTGGTTCACACGTTCCATAGCTTGCCCTTACTGCTAGCCCTCCTCCACACCACACTACTACTGGGGATCAGGTAGGTAAGACCCCAGGGCTCCATTATGCCACACAGGACACACTGAAGATAAATAGCTATGAAGTGGGCTCTGATTTGTTTGGATTTGACTTGAATGAGAATATCAATTCATGTCAAAAGTTCCTTTCTGACCATCTGTGACTCTTCTAGCAGGTAGTGGAATCAAGTTGTATTCAGTATGATAAAGCACTTATATGCTAAATTGCCTTGTCTGAGCACCCACAGACTTGGCACCCATCAAACTTCACAGACAATTGCATGGCAATAGCAGAGTCAGAACATGGGAGCAGAAAGGGAGATTTTATCTATTAATATATTTATAAGAAACCAATTTCTAATGATTTGGGCTTAGCATATGTTGTAGATTGTCTGTGATTGTCTTTTTTTATTTTTTATTTTTTGGCTTCCTACTTTTGGTAATTCTACTATTGGTCCATAGGGAAAGGGAGAAAAAAAAGAGAAGAAAGGAAGAAATTAAATTCCAGCAAATATTTTTGAGTCCACATCAACCATTATGGGAAAAAAAAGTCAATTTTGAACTTAGATTATTTATACTTTCCCAAAGCTCCATTCAGGTAACTGGAATTGGTTATACTGTTTTGGCTATTTCTCTACTTGCTACTATTATTAGAGTTATGAAGCCACATACATTGTGACAACACTACCAAGCTTAGAAGCATTGTGACCTCAGAGAAGTCACTTGGCCTTTGCTCTTATCCAGTGTCATCCCAATTCTGTTTCCTTTTTTCATTTGTTGTTGTTGGTGGTGGTGGTGGTGGTTTGTTTTTTTTTCAGACAGAGTCTTACTCTGTCACCCAGGCTGGAGTGTAGTGAGGTGATCTTGGCTCACCACAACCACCACCTCTGGGCTCTAGCGATTCTCACAGCTGGGACTACAACCATGTGCGACCACACCTGGCTAATTTTTGTATTTTTAGTAGAGACAGAGTTTCACCATTTTGGCCAGGCTGGTCTTCAACTCCTGACCTCAGGTGATCCACCTGCCTCAGCCTCTACGTGTATCACAAAGATGGTGGAAATTCATAAGATACTATACAGCATGTTCTAATTAAAAAAAGGAGTTATCAGTTTCCATTTTGTTTCATATAATGGACTAAAACATTGTTTCAGAGAAATGCACATCTAAACCACTATGAGATACCATCTCATAGCAGTCATAATGGCTATTATTAAAAAGTAAAAAAATAACAGATGTTGGCCAGGATGCAGAGAAAAGAGAATGCTTTTACACGGTTCGTGGGAATGTAAATTAGTTCAGCCACTTTGGAAAGCAGTTTGGACATTTCTCAAAGGGGTAAAAACAGAACTACCAGTCAACCCAGCAATCCCATTACTGGGTATATACGCAAAGGAAACCCAATCATTCTACCAAAAAGATACGTATACTCGTATGTCCATCACAGCAGTATTCATGAGAGCAAAGACATATAAACAACCTAGGTGCCTATCAACAGTGGATTCAATACAGAAAATGTGTTACATATACACCCTGGAATACTTTGCAGCCATAAAAAAGAATGAAATTGTGTCTTTTGCAGCAACGTGGATGCAACTGAAGGTCATCATCCTAAGTGAATTAAGGCATAAAAAGAAAATCAAATACTGCACAATTCCACTTATAAGTGGGAGCTAAACACTGGGTAAACACAAACTTAAAGAAGGAAACAATAGATGCTGTGGACAACTAGAGGTGGAAAGAATGGAGGAGAAAGGGTTGAAAAACTACCTACTGAATACTATGCCTTGCTACCTAGGTGACAGATTTAACAGTAGCCCAAACCTCAGCATCAGGCAATATACCCATATAACAAATTTGCACATGTACCCCCGCAGGTAAAGTAAAAGTTGAAATTAAAACAAAAAAAGGAAGCTTTATTTTAATTGGTCCAATAGAGTCCTGGGAAGAAAAACAAAAGAAATTTACAATTTATAATTATAAAATAAATTATTGTAAACTTCCAGGACTCTTGAAAGAGACAGGAGGGGAAGATAGGAGGATGTTTGGGAGTACAGGCACAAGAAATCTACAGGGAACAGGATGCCTAGGACATTGGTGAGGGGAGGGAAGCAAATGAGGGGCCTGAGAGAAGGATGCAGAGAACAAAAAGAGAAGGTACAAAATGATGGGGGAACAAGAACATGCATCAAGTGTGCTACTCTGTTTTAGATGATAATCAGAAACATGTCTGATTATCATACCTACACAACTAAATCTCACTGCAAAAGTCCATTTCCCTCCTCTTAATTAATACTACAAGCAACTATCAAATTAAGAAAAGCCATAAAAGAAATGTAGACTGTCAACACAGGCTGAAGGAAGATCACTAGTTCAGCTGTGCCGATATTTTATCTGCTTTTTATAACACGATCACTTAAAGGACCCCGTACCTGGCAGAAAGCCTTATCTTGGTCTTTCTCTCTTGGAGAGGGGCAGTAGGGAATCCAAACAACGTAAATGAGCAAGAAGTCCCTTGTTTTCCTTTCCACGGTCCATGGCAGGAAGTGTTTGAAAAGAAATAAGCTGATGCCTGATTCAGATGAAAACGCTTTGTGCCCATGTAATTTGAACTGGCAATGGCAGCAATACTGAGCTCTCACAGTATTTCCAAAATTCAAGTTCAGAGAATGGCTGCATCAGCACCAGCCTGTATTCACATTAGATTTCAGTTGTCCCTAGATTTGAGGTTCAGAGGCTTCTTGAGGCACGGGAGACTGACGAAATTTCAGGACCCCAGCGGGTGAGGCTCCAAACCCTAAGGATGTTGCGGGGAGATGGACGAGCTTTCCAAGGAGAGACCAGACTTTGGATGTCTGCAAACATTCCTAACAGACAGTGAGAAGGATTACTGCCCACAGAGAATCTTCAGGGGCAGGATGTCTTCAGAAGTCCAGGGAGATTGGGAGCGTGCGAGGGGCAGGGCTGAGAAATCTGCAGATGTTGCTCAGAACCCTTGCAGGGTAGAATTGCTGCAAACATGCAGAGGATGGAGTAACTGAGGAGCCTCAGAAGAAAACCTCAGTTACTAGGAAAAGATGACTGGAGAATATAAAGATCAAAACAGGTCAGGCATGGTGGTTCACGTCTGTAACCCAAGCACTTTGGGAGGCCAAGGCGGGCAGATCACTTGAGGCCAGGAGTTCGAGACCAGCCTGGCCAACATGGCGAAACCCATCTCTATTAAAAATACAAAAATTATGCTGGGTGTGGTGACTCACACCTGTAATCCCAGCACTATGGGAGGCCAAGGTGGGTGGATCACTTGAGGTCAGGAGTTCGAGACCAGCCTGGCCAACATGGTGAGACCCTGTCACTACTAAAAATAGAAAAATTAGCTGGGCGTGGTGGCGTGCACCTGTAATCCCAGCTACTGGGGAGGCTGAGGTACAAGAATCGCTTGAACCCAGGAGGTGGATGCTGCAATGAGGTGAGATTGCGCCACTGCACTCCAGCCTGGGCGACAGAGCGAGACTCCGTCTAAAAAAATATAAAAAATCAAAACACAGAGGGCAAACAGAAATTGGGTCCATAGCTGGTGCTAAAATTCAAAATTGCTGCAGCAAGGATAGTGAAAGAAGAAAAGATAAAAATAACAGAAAGAGCAGCTATGACCCACTTAATGGTCAGACTCAGGACTTTCCTGGGAAGTAATGAGAAAGAGCTTAAGACACCTTGCAGAGGCAAGCTAGCTGTGAATATGCACGAAATATAAAAATACTGTAAGCTCTTAAAGGTGAGTATTTAAAATGGTTCTCTTTGTGTCCCATGACCTAGAACCTTGGAACCATTGGGAAAAAAAGATGGCTTGAGATACGGGGAACAGATGTTATTATTTTTCTATCAAAAATACTAAGCTCAGAAAACTTTCCCATGTACCCCTTGAAGATATTACCATAAAGTTCACTGTGGAAAAAAAACACCAAAAACTTGAAATTGGCCTCAAAGTAGAAGAAAAATATTTCTAGAAGCACTCTTGAAAACACAAGGCCTTGAGGCTTCACTTATTTCCATTAATACGCTAAAACAGTGACTAAAGGAAATTGCAGAAAATCTCTATTAGGATTGTCCAATAAGTATGAAGCCTAGTCATCCATTTAAGACCTTTAAATGTAAAAATATATCTAAGTAAGCTGCCACTTGATCCTCTTTTGAGCTTTGCTGTTTATCTTTCTGTTAAAGCACTTTTCTTTTCTTTTCTTTTTTTTTTTGAGACAAAGTCTCACTCTGTCGCCTAGCGGCACAATCTCGGCTCACTGCAACCTCTGCCTCCTGGGTATAAGTGATTCTCCTGACTCAGTCTCCTGAGTAGCTGGCATTACAGGCTCCCACCACCACGCCCAGCTAATTTTTGTATTTTTAGTGGAGACGAGATTTCACCATGTTGGCCAGACTGGTCTCGAACTCCTGACCTCAAGTGATCTGCCTGCCTCAGGCTCCCAAAGTGCTGGGATTACAGGCGTGAACCACTGCACCCAGCCCAGTCTTAATAAAGAGGTACACAAGCAAAACTGGAGGAAGAAAACATAAGGAAGGGTCAAGTCTAAAAAAAGGAGGCAAATGTCCGTATCCGGGATTCTTGCTCTGCTTTCTGATGTCTCAACATAATTTTTGACCATGTTTTCCTCTACAATGCAACTGAATAAAGATATAAAGCAAATGTGGAAATTAAAGCAGAACTGAAAAGCTTTGGCTTCTAAGAAAATGTAGAAGACATGCTTTTCCCCATTCTTTCCACTAAGTACAACTAAAAGCCCTGGATATTGTATATGAAAAAAAAAAACACAAGAAGACTCCGAACAGTGGAGAGAAGAAGGCAGACTGGCTCCAGAACCTGGGATCCAAGAAATGACACAATGGTGAATCTTCTGGGGTTTCTTTTTATCTCACACATCCCAGACTTGGAGCTGGCAAAAAACAGCAGCCTGGAATGCCAATGGGGGCAAGCAAAAAAAAAAAAAAAAAAAGCCCCAACAAAAGGAGAAGAGAATCTCTGCCCTACCCTTTTGAGGGAGGGAATTGAGGATTCTCTCTCAATTCATCACTGAAGGAGGGGGAAGAGACAACTATTTCTGGTTCACTTCCTGTTAGATTCCTTAGCATTCAAGAAGAGAAGTCAATCCTATCTTTAACTGCAGAAATGTGAAAAGAAATTACTTTGCCTCTAATTAGCAACATGGGAAGATCACAGAAGCCGCACCTGACAGGAAGCCCACCCTCAATTTCTGTACTCCCCAACGTCTCCCAAAGGGTTGGTGAAAAGAAAGTGAGTTCATGGAGAATTGTCTCTCCCTCCATTCCTCACGATACTCGAGAATCTATCTTTGGGTCAACTTATACCACAGAGGGTGGCATTACTGGATTTTCTCACAGTGCCCTCTGATCCTGTTATAGTGGCTTTTATTGGATTCTGTTGGCATCATGCTATTCTGTTTAGATGATGTTTTGAGGTAAGCCTTTGTGTTTATTACAAGGGGTAAGTTGAAAACATTATTCAGGGTTCTTTTTATGACCATACTCTGGCCTTATAGCTAGATTAGAAATAACTGAATGATTGCAAACACCTGATTGGTTTTAATCATGTGGAATTGTGACTCACAATACTAATCATCATTTCCTGTTTGGGTTGGCTGCTGGAAAATTTAAAACTGGGTCAGTGGTCTCCTGTGAGCAAGTTTGTAGCATCCATGGGCCTAATTTTGTAAACAAACTTTATGGTATACCTATTATTTTATCTCCCTGTCCTCATTATCTAATTTTTTTCTAATTTAAGCAATCATATTATATTTTGCATAGTTTTTATAAATAACCTTAGATTTTCTTAAAAACTTCACAAAGGGCATGAATAGCCTGAGCATGGCCATATTTACACAGCCCAAGAATATAACACATTTCAGTCTTTATAAAGTACATTTATTACCAGGGATTCATATAGTAAGATGTTTATGAGAATGAAAATTCCAGAAGAAACCAAAAGAGCTAGGTGCTGAGACAAAGAAAGTAAAAGTAGCAATGAAAGCCATGTTGCAGGCTCCAAGAGGCTACTTCTGGGTACACTATAGATTTCAGAGGCATTGGAAATATGAATAGCCCTACATAGAAATCCCACAGGATAGAGAAGATAGTGAGATTAGTGGCATCCTAGAGCTTCTTTGAAGCTATAAAAGAATCTTACTACCATCTGTGGGGACTCATATTGCCTTCTATTTAGGATCCAGTGTTTCTCTGGACTTCCATGAGTGTGAATATCACTGACTATGGGCCCCCCGTGGAATAGAGAATAACTAGGGACCACAACCACAAGAACAGAAGAGGTCAGATTCCCATTCCCAGGCCAGACTAAGGGAAAGAATCAACTTGGATGTAGGTGTAGTCCTGTTTGCATTTCAACAAAATTCATGAATGTGTCTATTTTCCATAAAATTCTTCTTTATTATTATTTTCGTTGGTGGTACCAAAGGCGTGCCTTGAGAGAACACTCCCACCCCAAATTACCACAGATAAATGTACAATTTAGGTAGCAACCATATGCTTTGACATGCAACCTCATCTTCAAGGTCTTTTCTCCTCTAAGGAGTTTCCATTCCTAAGCGGCATCTATGTAAATATGGAAGGGCCAACACTGTTTATTTTTACAATCCCTATTAGTCTGTTCTCATGCTGCTATGAAAACATACCCAAGACTCGGTAATTTATAAAGGAAAGAGGTTTAGTTGATTCACAGTTCTGCGGGGCTGGGGAGGCCTCAGGAAACTTACAGTCATGTTGGAAGGAGATGTAAACATGTCCTTCTTCCCATGGCGGGCCAAAACCATGCAGCAAGAAATGCCAAGCAAAAAGAGGAAAAGCCCCTTATAAAGCCATCAGAACTTGTGATAACTCACAAGAACAGCAGCATTGGGCTAACCGCCCCCATGATTCAATTACCTCCCACCAGGTTTCTCCCATGACACATAGGGATTATGGGAACTACAATTCAAGATTCTCATCTTTTTGGGTAGGGACACAGCCAAACCGTATCAATCCCAAATATGTTTCCCCAAAAGATAACTCTTAAAAAGGCCTGCATATTTGTTTGTGATGTGGCAGGGCAGAGGGAAAAGTTGGAAAATGGTCTTTTGCTAATCGTTACTCAGAGGAATGAAGAACCCAGTTTGAGAGATCTTCAGAGGTTTCCAGAAATAAAAGAAAGATGGTCAAAATCTTTTACAGTAAAATGAGCACATGCTTTGCTATGTATGAGAATGTAGGAGCGAAAACTCCCAGCTCTATAACTTCTGAGAGATTGAGCAATCTTGCACAACTCAATTAGAATTTCAGCTCTTTCCTGGAAAGGTGAATGCAAGGATTAAAATAAAGAAGGTACCTGAGGTTATTCTGAAAACTGCAAAGCATTTTACCTATGTCAATTACCAGTAATGGTAATAGAAATATGGAGTCAACCTTATTTTTAAGAAGACAAATCTTTTTAACTTCTCTGTCTTCTTTTTATGACCCTATCTATCTAATCTTAACCTAACAGAAACCTTCTTTTTTGTGGTAGCTTAATCAAGTCTCTATTACTTCAACCAAAAGAGTCTGATTCCTACTGATTTCATTTTCTTGTCACTTCACAAACTGAATGCCTCTACATAAAGCTCAGACAAAGTAATAAGTAATCACAAATATGTGTGATACCCAAAATCTATAAAAATTGCATAAGCCTGGATGTTGAAAAACCTTTCTAGAAACACCAAACATCCACTTTCCCCAAGAAATTTCTAAAACTTCCTTAGGAGCTTTTAAAGAATTCTTTATAATAACTGTTTATATAGAAGTGAAAGAATAGATCAGGTTGGTTTTTAAAAGAGCTACATTGTTGGCTCAAAGACGGACAATAGCCCTATCACCAATTTTTTAAAAACACATTTTTTAAAGGAAAAAAAAATCAAACTTGGACGGCCTGAACTTTTAATGGAAGACACGTACAAATCAGTAGTTCTGCTACAAGGAAAAGCTCTGCCTATTTAAGAAAAATATTAACTGAAGATTTACTTAGATTGAAGTTATGAATATCCATATGTAATTCCAAGACCTAAGGATACTTTCTGCAGTATTTCCTTCAATCTCTACAGAAATGTGCAGTGTTATAAAACTATCTTAGAAGTCCCCTGTTTTGGGCTACATGTTTGTCACAGGGAAGAAGCTAGGAAAATTAATAACTTATTGGAATCTTGTATGTTTCAAATGTGTGTGTGTGTGTGTAATTGCCAGGATCAGTCCATTTCTGGGCTTTGGCATATGTGGTCCAAAATGCAGGAATACAAGCCAGGCAGAAGGTACAACAGATGAGGACAGGTGGGAAAAAAGATAAAAAAGGAAAGGAAGCAGCACGGAGCCTGTAGGGGGGAAATCGAAAGACTGAGAAAGAGGGATGTCTGAGTACATATCATTGAATAAATGACATATCATTGAATTCTGTCCATAACAGTGCCTAATATCCTAGCAAACAATAGTTCTAGGATGACAAACTAAGATCTTGAAATTGATTTGACTTTGAACAATGTAATTATATCAGAACATACAATGATTGTGTTGGACTAGAATTTTTAAAAAATAAAGAAAAATCTCAGAAAATATCTTATTATATGATTTATTACACGATAATACAGATACTTTTTCTAATAGCAGCTGAGTAGCACAGCGATTATGGCGATATCCACAAACCCACCCCCAGCATACTAAGGACTGTGACTGCTTGTAAACTGTGAGTATTTATAAGTCCAAAGAACTATGGATATTGTCCCTAGTATTTCCTTCACCCTACAGAATTAAGGAGTATCAGGAAACTATCTTAGAATTCCGCTTGTGGGCTGGCCAGTGCAATGTTAGCTGTAAAAGAAACTCATTAACTAAGACAGAAGCATCAGAGAATAAAGACCTCTCAAGCGTCCTCCTTAGCATAAACGGTAAACCAGGAGGTGCCAGGCTTACTCACTCATTCACTCTTCAGAAAGACTAACCTTCCCGTGGGGTTCCCTGCACCCCCAATGGACTCTGCCCCCTGTTCCCAACTGCTCCGTGATTCCTCTGAGTTTGAGGAAGGGGAGGCACATAACTACATGACTGTTAATCCCAGGAATTCAACCTTCCTCCTGCACTGTCAGTCATCCTATTTCTTTGGGGGACAAAAGACCTTCTGTTCCCTGGCTGGCATACCAGTGGACAGGAAAGAAATCAGGAACTGCTTTTACTTAACAGGTAGCTTCGCAAACCTTTTTCCACATGTAGCACTGGATTTGAGTTGCAGTAGCTTGTTTTCCAAAGACAGTTTTCTTTCTAGTAGTGTTCTCTTTTCCTAGGAGAAAATGAGATACAAATGTTGCTGAACTACATGTGTATGTTTGGTAAGGCCTTCCTCTTGTCATACTAGAACTATGGCTTGAGCTAAAGAGTTAATTTCCCATGTGCTGTTACTCTTATCTTCAAGGAAACCTAGCTGAGTATTCTCCTGTGTGCTTTACACATAGTTCAACTATAGGCCAAAAATAATTATCTTCACTCTCTCACCTGCCTGGAGGACTTCTTTTGCTCATCTTCCAAGGCATTGCCCATAGCCTGTTCAGTTCAACCTCTGCCACTCACCTCTCCCCATCCTACCACACATAAACAGCCAGCTCATCCCTTGCTAGACCCTGGCTCTCCCACCCTTACATCTGCTTCCCCTGCATTAGATTGAGTTGTTGGTATCCAAGGACACTAGATACCTCTAGGTACTACGTGTCATCTGTCAGAAGGTAGTAAAACAATAAACATATTTTTGATGAAGGATCAAGGCCACAAAGGATACAAATGCTTTCCAATTAGGATACAGGAGAAACTCAGATTGCAATTTTATGATGTTGGGAAAGAATATGTTTTAAAAAGATGCCTTAATTTGATTATTAAGCCAAAGCCTTTCCATTCAAAAGGAAAACAGAAAAGACCATGAAAAACGAAGCTGAGATGACTGTGTTCATTTTATATTTGATGGCACTCAGCTGAAAAAAGGAATTTGGTGCTTTGGCCTGACGGTTTAGGTTGCCAAGTTGGAAAGAATCAAGGGAGATTGAAAAGAGGCAGGAATTGGTATTGGCAACTTGGATGGAATTGACTGGAAGACGTGTGCTGAAACTATCTATAATGCTGTTTAAAATTACTTCCTGCTGCAGCATCTCAGTGAGTAGTACAAAACAAGGCAGTGCTGTCTAGCAGAAACATCACAAAGATTGTATGTAGGGACTTAACCTGGTTTCTAAATTTTGGCCAAGGTTTTCAACTCTCGGGCCTTACCAATGTTAAGAAAAATTAACCCAAACTTGGAAATAAAAACAATATACAGCACGCAGTTTTAATGTCATATTGGGTCATCATTTAATTATCTGACCCAAGATTTATTTAATTCTCTCAGAGAATTTTCCTCTGTTCGCTTTTATTATTTATTATTTGATTAGAGCCCTGGGTCTGTGAAGTTGCATGTAAATTTGTAGATTTCTGTCTGGTAGAAGACATAATCCCAAAGGTTATGGTTTAATTGCCTTAAAGAATATTAACTGTTTTTTTAAATTTAATCTAGTAATCCTATACTATTTTCAATTTTTCTCCAAAATGCCTATAAATGACTAGTTTCTGAAAATATTTTATTTAAACCAGCTTTCTCATCTTACTGTTTCACTCATTAATTAATGAGTTACAACATTTGACATGTATTCATTCTATATTCATTTGACTCATATTTGTATCTTCTAAGCATTCCTAAAATGGGGATAATATTACCTATATTGAAATGTTGGGATGATAGAGATAATATATGTAAAAGAGATACAGGCTTCCTGGCACATATTTGGATCTCAATATATAATAATTGGAAGGCACTGGTTACTTCATATCTTATGTGTTCTGTATGCTTTTTCAAATTTTTCTTATAGTATTCTTGCCACATAAAAATAGCCCTGGAGTTGCCCTAGCTGTGTTCAAATTATTTCTGAGGGATCACAGATCTCTTCCTTCCTTCCTTCCTTCCTTCCTTCCTTCCTTCCTTCCTTTCTTCTTTCTTTCTTTCTTTCATTCTTTCTTTCTTTCTCTCTCTCTCTCCGCCCCCCCTTTCTTTTTTTTTTTTTTTTTTTTTCAGAGTTTTGCTCTTGTTGCCCAGGCTGGAGTGCAGTGGTGCGATCCTGGCTCACTGCAACCTCTGCCTCCCAGGTCCAAGCAATTCTCCTGCCTCAGCCTCCCGAGTAGCTGGGATTAAAGACATGCGCCACCACGTCTGGCTAATTTTGTATTTTTAGTAGAGACGGGGTTTCTCCATGTTGGTCAGTCTAGTCTCGAACTCCCGACCTCAGGTGATCCACCCGCCTTGGCCTGCCAAAGTGCTGGGATTACAGGCACGAGCCACTGCGCCCGGCCCACAGATACATCTTACAAGCGTATGATGAGACTTGGATTGTCAAAAAACACACCACAGATAATGTATTTTGAATTTGTAGGGTGAGGGAAAATGGTGCCTAACAAATGTTTAATAGTCTTACTCTTGATTAATGGATTTTCATAAACAGGGGTCAAGGGAACCAGACAACCAGACAAGTAAATGCTCTCCCTTGGCCAGGCTCTGCCATCTAGCTTGGGTTCTTTTTGCCTCCTCTTTGACAACACAGAAAATCTCACCATACCAGATAGCACTTTTCAGGCAATGTCTTCAGGAAAGGGAAAGGGAGTTCATAGCACCACACAGTGGGCAACCCACTATTCCCAGAGCCATACCTCCAGACAGCTCCAGGTTTCCCTCACCAGGCTGATCGGAGAAGGCACCAATTTCAATCATGGCCAAATGCTAACATCTAAATGTTTTGAAACCAACTCTATCATTTTTGTCCAGCATGAGAGAAGACGGGGGCATAATGGAAAGGGTTGTGATGTAGAAAGTGGAGGACTGTGGAACAGTTTCAGGTTCATGCTGTCCTCATTTATAAAATGATCATGAGGAACTAGGTGGTCTCAAAAGTGCCTTTGAGCTCTAAAATTGCAATGGAGCTAAATCAATGACACTAGAAAATAAATATGATGTAACAGAATTGCACTGCTAGCAAATGGAACATATGCCATATTAAAATGCTCTTACTGGGCATTTTTGCTAGCTTATCACTGTGCTTATGGAATTCATTCTCACTGCATTCCTGATTAAAGTGGGACAGATGGTGAAGGTTTTAAGTAATGTGTTCATTACCAGACCTCATACCACTAATGGCTATTTACTGGAGCAGTGGATTGTTCAAGTGAGTAGCAAGTAGATTTTTCTCCAGGGGGCACCCACGACCAGGGCAATATTTATCAACCTTTGTGAGGATGTTCATTTTTAATTTTTACTTTCTTTTTGAATTTGTGTCTTTTTCCTATTAATACAAAAGGCCCAGTACACCCTGCCCTTATTCTGGCCCACACTCCCTCCCTGAGACACCCTACCTCACAGCCTGTCTCCTCAGTCTCTCTTTAAACCAAGATGTTGCCCAACTTTGTTCCTTATAGTTTTATTTATTTGCTTGTTTCACAAATATAAAGTATTTTAAAACCAATTTGCTTTGTTTTGTTTTGTTTTGTTTTTGAGACAGAGTCCTGCTCTATTACCCAGGCTGAAGTATAGTGGCGTCATCTCAGCTCACTGCAACCTCCACTTCCCAGGTTCAAGTGATTCTCATACTTCAGCCTCCAGAGTAGCTGGGACTGCAAGCACGTGCTACCATGCCCAGCTAATTTTTGTGTTCTCTTAGGAGAGACTGGGTTTCACTATGTTGGCCAGGCTGGTCTCGAACTCCTGGCCTTAAGTGATCCTCCTGCCTCAGCCTCCCCAAATGCTGGAATTATAGGCATGAGCCACCACACCTGGCCTAAACCATCTTTTACTTTAAATAAAACTGCACATTGCCCCTCCACATCATCCCCACTTACCTCCACCCTCCAGAGATTCCAGTAGGCTGCACTTTAGAAAGTCACTGAATTATTCTGGAAGGTTGCTGCATGGCCTTACTAAGTCATGCGCATCCTGTCTACTTCCTTTGTCCAAGATCTCCTGGAGACAGCCCACTATTAAGAGTTATTATCAGGGCAGGAACTAGGCCATCACTTCCCAAGAATGTCCTGCCAGGATCTGAGTCACTGAACCTTATTCTAGGGCATACTCCTCTGCCTTTGACTGTGCTTTCAGCCTCCCTAAAGGACTCATAGAGGAATTAAGAAAGGGAGATTTAGGAAGTTCCTTGAGCCTCACACAATCCAGATATACTACATTGTCATATCCACAAAAAGAGACGGGTTCATTCACAAATATATATTCAGCCCCTAGTTCTGTTACACATGGTGGTGTTCAAATATTTGTTTAGTAAACAGTCAAGTAAATATACCCCAGAACTCTGAGATGAACTAACATCTAGTATACATTTCCTAGGATCGCTAGGAAATAGAAATTATCTTCTACTGTTCTTTTTTTTTTTTTTTTCTGAGATGGAGTCTCGCTATGTCACCAGGCTGGAGTGCAGTGGCACAATCTCGGTTCACTGCAACCTCCCTCCTCCTGGGTTCAAGTGATTCTCCTGCCTCAGCCTCCCAAGTAGCTGGGACTACAGGCACCTGCCACCACGCCCAGCTAATTTTTGTATTTTTAGTAGAGACAGGGTTTCACCATGTTGGCCAGGATCGTCTCGATCTCTTGACCTCATGATCCACCCACCTTGGCCTCCCAAAGTGCTGAGATTATAGGCATAAGCCACCGTGCCCAGCCTGTTCTTTTGTTAATTTGGGGGCACTAAACCTGACCCAATATTACTGGGTTTGAGATGGCATGAGCTCTACACTAAACTTAAATTTCAAGCTGGTTAATCAATCTGTTTGGTTAAGCAATTCTATTCGTTTCCCAGAATTGTCTTTCTTTCCTTAATGCAAACATTCTTTGTGCTATCTTAGTTTTATTAAGCTGTTTATTATAGGATCAAGTATTCTGCCACTACCAGGTACACATCCAAATATTACAGTTTTTCCAAAACAGCATAATTATAAACTGTCATGCCTGGATAAACTAATTGCTTAAGGATATTCTAGCCCAGTGATTCTGCTAAAGTATAACACTCAGTGACCTACCACATAATACACATGCAGCTGAATACTGTTATCTTAGAGCCACTTGATAATGGGCATATTTAATTTTTATGATTTCCTCATAGGTCCTTCACCAAGACTACGAATTCAACCAAATCACAATGTCATAAAACTTTAAATTCTTGGGAAATATTTTTAAACAAATCAAAGTTCCTTTGATAAGAAACCTAAATATTGAAATGTGATGTTTTTGAAATGATATTTATGAAATGGCATAAACCCAGGCAGACTCATAAAACAAATTAAAGCTAAAAATAACAGAGGCAAATACAATAAATATAAAAAATGTATTGGGCAATATTTACTAGTATCCAAAGCCTATATTTTTCTCTATTCCCAATTCAGTTTCAGAGATGCCAGTTTTCTCTTTGTTTTGCTATTAAAAAATAATATTCCTTGATTTGTCCAAGCTCTAAATTCTAAGGCATACATACACAAATTTACGTGTTCACCTTTTGTGTATATTTGGAATGCTAGCTAGTTAAATGAACATGGCATGAAATATTTTCAAATTTTTATTCTATTATTACTCTTCTCTAAATGTGCCTTCTTAAAGTTCCAATTTCTATAGAATGGCTTTTCTTAATGTAAACTGTATCTCTCCTAGTGCAGCCATAGGTTTTTACAAACACAAAGTAGACTTGGGTGATCAAAAATGGATACTGCACTGACTCTGATACATAAAAATGCTGTGATTACAGGGACCTGCTATATTAATACTCCTAGTAGATGGACTTTGTGCTCTTTTCCATTAGTTGCATTCACAGCCTCACCTGGTTCCCCTTTCTAAGTCGTGTATTTCCTAGAAAGTGACAAATGATGATATGACTACAGTATTTGCAGAAAGGTAAGTCAATCACTACAGTATAGATCATATGAAATGTTTAAGGGAAAATTAATATTAAATGCTTCCTAAGGGCAAATACTGTAAAGAATACTTTCACTTAGCATTATCTTATTTAATTTAATATCCTATTTATTTTGGTATTATTTTATTTCATTCTCATCCTAACCCTGTCAGTAAGAAAATCCTCTAATTCTCCAGGGCTGTACCTTTTCCATTCTCTGTACAAGGTTCTCCAATTCTGTAATTTGACTGTGTTTTTCTTCAAGTTTTTCAGCAACTTGATTCAGATTTTCAACATGTTGTTTCAATTTCTGTTCTTTTTCAAGCTTGTTAACCTATGGTCAGAGAAACAGTTGTGTTGTGAAAACTCTGTTTTTATTAAACCTATACACATATTACCTCTTTCTACAATTTTCTAATTAGCCAAAAAAATTCAGAATTCATACTTGCTTAGAATTGCTCTTTTTGATTTCAGTGTTTCCTTCAAAATAACCCTGATAGACTACCACAACATTAAATCAAGAATTAATATTATAATAAACATAAATATCCTTCCTAGAATGCTTCCATTTGTTACCATAAAGCATACTTTCTGAATTGATACACGAGAGAAAGATGCTAATTTAACAAAAGCAACATTGTTGACTTTTTCTCAACAATTATTATCCAGAACCAAAAAAAACCATACAGGTTCAATTAAAACACTTTTTATTTTTAATCAGAAAGTGTCATAAAATCAGAATAACTCTCCTCAGCGTGTCACCGTGCTACTTCACAGGCATAGAGCAGGGGTTGTGCTGAGGGATCATAGGAGAGAAGTTTCCATCTAGCAGGTAATAGGCTACAGCGGGACTGTGTCGACTAACTTGTTACTCTTCCGCATGTGTATTTAACAAAGCTTGACATTTCACAGGGAAAAATAAGTGTCTGGCTTCCTTTGTAAGTACCAAGCGCGCCTTTCAGTCAGTTCACTCCAGGCTAGTGCTGAGCCCACATTACAGGGATGCATGCTTCTTGTCCCCACAAGCCCCCCCCCATAGCATAGCACCCTCATCAGCTTCCCGCTTATGTTCTTCATCTGCACCCTGCATGCATGTGAGTATGCAACCATCACTACCACAGCTTGATGCATGAAAGGGTGTCACCTAGGCAGTGAATTTCCTACTGTACTCCCCTGGGGACCTTCCTACAGCCTGAGCTGACAGACACCTGGGTGCCCCAAACTATTATGAGTGAACTTACCTATTAGCTGTTTTATATTTTTAATTTTGGCAAACACACACATACAGGCATACACACACTTTTTTGACTTCTCCAGTTCTAGAATATATTTTTCAGACAGATTTTATTGGCCCTAGTGTATACACTTCAGATTTAAAAACAAATGAACAAAAAAGAACATGTATAAGTGTATGTACATTTTTATTTTTAAAATTTATATATTTACATATTAAAATATAAAAATATATAACTTATATATTATATATTATTTATTATACTTTATATATAATATAATTTATTATATATAACTATATATTTTAAAAATATTTTTTTTTTTTTTTTTGAGAGGGAGTCTCACTCTGTCGCCCAGGCTGGAGTGCAGTGGCGCGATCTCGGCTCACTGCAAGCTCCGCCTCCCGGGTTCACGCCATTCTCCTGCCTCAGCCTCCCGAGTAGCTGGGACTACAGGCGCCCACAACCGCGCCCGGCTAATTTTTTGTATTTTTAGTAGAGACGGGGTTTCACCGTGGTCTCGATCTCCTGACCTTGTGATCCGCCCGCCTCGGCCTCCCAAAGCGCTGGGATTACAGGCGTGACCGCAAACATATAGATACATATTTTGTTTTCTATTTTCTATAACCCAAAGTATGTATCCTAAGTCCAAAACAATTTTGAAATCATCTGTCTAGCCCAACTCTTTCATTCTAGAGACAAGGACACCCAAATCCAGACAGGAAGAATGGCTCAGTCTGGGTCATCTAGCAAGTCAATGGCAGAACCCGAAGAGAGGTTACCAGTCAGGCTCCGCAGGGCCAGCCCAGATTTCCAGGCAGGGTGGCACTGCCTCCCTCCCACCTGTGCTCATGGGGGATCGGGCAACAACTGCAACACAGCAGCTCAGCAACATCTGGGGGTGTCGGGCTAAGCAGGGGCGAGGGAAACTGGCAGAAAAGACTAGCACACCGCTCCTTTCCCAAGTCTTTTGCCAAGTCACTTGGCCATTGCTTGTTTCATTTCTAACTCTTCCAGAAAGATGAACTTGAACAGCTCAGGGTGGGGGCTAGTTCTCCCATAGACAAGCTGCGTGTTTGGTACCTGGAGTAAGTGTTTACTGTCCTCATGCTTCTTTCTCACTTCTTCAGACTGTGTTTGGTAGTTTTCAAATAATCTCCGGGCCACGTTTCTCAGAGCTGCTGCTCCTGCTTCTCTGGAGGCTTCCAGCTAGAAAAAAGGTCACTATGCATGTTCTGACATTTACAACAAAAAACTTTAAAGGCAGAACAGTTTGATGGGCAATTAAGAACACCAAGGGTATAACTATACCTTTTACAGCCTCATAGACAATGGATAGGAGAGAAGACACTGTTATTTGGTAAGAGGAAAATGTAAAAGGAGAAACTCCTTATTTAGAGGGGCTGTTGAAAAGGCAGATTTGCCATAGTCAAACCAAACCAGAGCTCTGTGCACAGTAATGCCCTGCAGTGATAGTCCTCACTGTTCAGATAACTCTATGCTGCTCTGTCAGCTTATACGCTTATTTGCAAGCCTTTTATCATTAATGTCCATAACAGTGTTAAAAAGTGTATCTTCCTGAAATAGAAGTGGGACAAGGTTAAAGTATTGAGGACAATAATGCTAAAATGTCGTGAATCTTTCCGGGATTTAACCTGAGGAAACAATCAAGAATGACTATAAAGATTTCCCTATCAAGATATTCATTGCAGGACAGCATATAAAATAAACCTTAAAGAAGAAAATCAAAAGCATTCAGCCATAGACAAATTTAAAAAATATTGTGGCATCTGACTATGAAGGCTATAATTAATATTTATTAAATATGAACACACTTTTAAAAATGTATTGTGGATTGTGGTAAGAACACTTAACATGAGATCTACTAAGTGTGTACAGTACAGTATTGTGAACTATAGGCATAATGTTATGCAGTAGATGTCTAGTCATCTTGCATGACTGAAATTGTATAACTGTTGAACTTTTGTGAGATATTTTCAATAACAAAAGAAGCCTCAAAAATAAAACAGTGAGATATGATTTGTGAAATATAAAAATGCTTCTCTATGTAAGGGAACACACAGATGGACCTATGGATGTGTGTACACATCTCTCTGCTTTTACAGAGCCACCAATGCTAACAACCCATCTTATTAGCGCAAAGGCTCAAAACACAGAATTTGAAACTTCTAACAGTCATACCTTGATTTTCAATACTTCATTCTCTTTGTGCATTTCTAAGAGCTGTAGGTCTTTTCCTTTTATCTTTTTCATGAGCAAATCCAAACTGCAACAAGAAGGATCCATCTCAGAATCAGAGCCCTGTTGAAGGTTTCCACAGTGCTGAAACAGACAAATGACAATCATAGACCTAACTATCTTTTCCTCTACAAGCTTTGACAACAGTAATGATCATTTAGTATTACGTATAGCAAAGAGGCTTCAGGTCAGCATAAATAAACATCTTTTGAATCTCAAATATCAATGAGAAATTCTGGAAGCACCTGTCTTCTATATTTGCTCAAATTTGAACAGATTCTTATATTGAAAGAGGTAGAATGACATTTTAACTTTTATATTTTCTATAGTTTCAAATATACTGATAAGTGCTTTTTAGGAGATAAATAATGTCCACAAGGCCAGACATTTTTTAAAAATCTAAGTTGTTGACATAATTACATTTTTGTTACATTGCATTATAGACTAACAGTCAGACCTGACAGTTACAATACATAATGGTCAATGTTTGGTGATGCTTCACTGTAATTACCTCATATTAAATTTCCAATCAGAGATATCAGAACTGAATGGCACTGCCATTATAACTTGATGTAAGCTCTAGCTTACTGAAAATACACTTGGAACATAAATATCATCTGGAATTGTGGACACACGGAGGTGAAAAAGAAATAATAAACCATCTAACTTAACCTGTCCATTTTACAGATGTAGAAACTGAGGACCAGGGCCCAAGTTTCTGCAGCAAAGGAGTGGGAGAGCTCCTGGCACAGCCTCTTGAATAGTTATTGTGTGCTCTTTCTGTTCTTTCAATTTATTTCAAAACAGAGAAACTATTCACAATTACACATACCCTACAATTATAATAACAACTTCTATTTGTTAAACACCTGTTATGTGCCTGCTCATCTTTTACATGTTTTACATACAGTCCTTTGTCTGAATACTGAAAACACTGGAAGGCACTAGGCCCTTTACACAGGTGAGGAATTTGAAGATGAAAGTTTAACGAACACACCTAGGGTTATACCTAAAATAACTGCCAGACCAGAATTAGAATCCCAGTTTGTTTAACAACAAAATATATAATATTTTCACTATAATATAATAACTACGACTGTAGAAATAAATAACAAAAATAACATAGTGTATGTGGATAACATCCTCCCTCACCATAACTCTGCCACAATTTGGTTTCTTATAGTCCAGACCCTAGTGCATATTTCTACTCTCCATATACAAAGTAGGAATTATTTTCTTTTCTAATTTGTTAAAGAATATTTGACAGAAAAAACTCTCGTAGAAGGTAGATTATCAGCAGTGGCAGATGGCTACAAAGATCATTGATCAGTGCTTTTCAAACTTCAATATGCCTATGAATTACTGGGTGATAGATCTGGTTAAAAAATGCAGATTCTGAATCAGGTCTGGGGTAGAGCCTAGATGTTCCGTTTCTAACATGCTCCCGGTGATGCTGCGCTGCTCGGACTGCAGACCACACTTGAGAGTAGCAAGGCCCCAGATCACTATGGTGAAATCTCTACAGGGCCAGAGGGCTGATGTTTTGATGCGTGGTGGATCTGCTGACCTTCTGTGGACTGAGGTGGCTGAGGCAGACACACAGCAACACAATGTCAACATTACTAGGAAGCTCCTCCTATCTATGGTGGGCATTTGGTCCTCAATTTCCTTGGCCCATGGACAGCATTTGACAGGGGTGTCCCGCCCTGCTTCTGAAACCCTCTCTTCATTTGCCTTCGGTGACTCCTGCTACAGTGGCCTTGACAGGAGTAGCTTCAAACCACAAAAGGTGAGCAGATCAACCACACATCAAATCACCAGCCCTCTGGCCCTGTAGAGACTTCGCCATGATAATCTAGAGAGTACTCTCAAGTGTGGTCTACAGTCCCAGCAGCTCAGCATCAACAGGAGCTTGTTAGAAATGCAGCATCTAGGCTCTACCCTAGAGCTTTGAAATCTCCTGTTCCTTCTAATCCACCAGCCTGATCTCAGCTTCCTGGGATGGTTCTTCTTCCTAACATCTCAACATTGGGAATGGGCATCTACTTGGAGGTCTAACAGGCAGCTCAACATAGCCCAAACTGAATTTTTTAATCTTCCCTCTCATTCCTAAACATAACCTTGTTTTCTAGTTTAGAAGTACTTTAAATAATAATGGAAGCTAGTTATGTTAGTGTGGGAGGCTGAGGGTGATGAAAATGACTACATTTATGCATCATACCCCACGTTATGGTGGACTCTGTGGCCATGCTTATAGTGGACAACACTGATGAAGTACACTTGGCTCAGATGTGGTTTAGCTTGGTGTAATCCAGGCAAAGCTAAGTGCAGATTGCTCGACCTGAGGTATATAAAGCTGATGTTGGGGAAGGGAGTACATTCAAGCTTATCAACTATTTATCTGACAAAGTCTTCACTCAACTCAGGCCTAAAAGCTTCAACTGTGTATGTCTATTCGTGTGGCCCACGTGAGACTAAAAGCTCTGCCTGTCATTGGGAAATGTTGCTGTCATGAATCTTGGCTAGACCAACATGTTCTCATTTACTTTCGATAAGTAAGCCTTGTTTAACATATTCAAGTAAGGCCTAGCCATTCCAATTTGATCTCATAACATTTGTGGTTAAACATTTCACACATATGGCCATTAACATCTTTAGATATGCATGAAATATTTCAACACTCATCCTTTGAAGCTTCAATGAACTTAGTAATTGCCCAAAAAGTTACTTTAAAAAGTCTAAATGGCTTTATGCTAATCTTCTGCAGGAAATTATTACCTTTGTATCTAGTTTGTTATTTGTACTGTCATGTCTTATTTCATCTTTAAACATTTGGGTTCTGATCTTTTCCAGAGTAGTTCGAATCTAGAAAAGGAAAAAAAAATTAATTCGTTTCAAAGGCATTTAATGCCGAAAGTTTTTTCTCAATACCAGTTACAGGGTACCTGATTACCTAGAAAGTAATACATATATATTGATATCAGATTTAAATAACTGCCACCATCAACCTAACTTGCATTTAGGCTAATATTGTTTGGATTGCTGAAAGTAAGCATTTGGTCTTTACAACTCTTTCTCAGACAAATCTAAAACACATCACTTAAGTAAATATTATCCCCAAAACAGTTATTATTTAGTAATTAGTACTTAATATTATTTAGTTTTGTTTTGTCTTTTTAGTAATTTAGTACTAATTTACTGTTTAGTAATTACTATAAAACAATTACTACTTAGTAATCACTATAAAATAATTACTATCTACTAATTACTACAAAATAATTACTACCTAGTAATTACTACAAAATAATTACTATTAAGTAATTACTACAGAATAATTACTGAGAGATCACATGCATTTATGCATGAAATATAAGCCCCATGTCTTGATGACCTATGGAGTTGCAAGACACTCAAAGATGATGGAATTAATTGATCTGAGCAAGTTATAAACTATGCCAGAATTTGTCCATTATTTAATTAAATAATCCAAAAAGGTAAAATGTGAAATTTCTCTTTTTATTCAGTATCCTCTTAGATTGTCAGACTGTGAGAGTAGGAGCGAGGTTTATACTCTAGCACATTTTTAAATTTTTTATTATTATAATTTTTTTTTTGAGACAGAGTCTCACTCTGTCACCCAGGCTGAAGTGCAATGGTGCAATCTCCACTCACTGTAACCTCTGCCACCTGGGTTCAAGTGATTCTCCTGCATCAGCCCCCCAAGTAGTTGGGATTACAGGCGCCCACCACCACGCCTGGCTAATTTTTTTGTATTTTTAGTAGAGACAGGGTTTTGCCATGTTGGTCAGGCTGGTCTCAAACTCCTGACCTCAGGTGATCCACCTGCCTCAGCCTCCCAAAGTGCTGGGATTACAGGCATGAGCCACTGTACCTGGCCTACTCTGGCACATTTTAAGTGCTTAATACATGTCTGTTGTAAGAAACAGTTAAGAATATATATTTCTTGTCAGCCATTATCATTTTGGATTCTCATAAGACTTCACACGTTTAATGAAGTGACATGCCAACCCGCAGTCACTGACAATAGTTACCCTGAACTGTGAAAAGGAACAAGGTAACGAGAGGCACCAACTCAGCAGGAAATGTAAACATCTACTTGGGAACACGATCAACACTCGTGAAACCACTGGAAAACATTATAAAACAGTAGGAAATCCAGTGGTGAATAGTGAGGGACAAATTAAGTGCTGATAGGTGTTCTGAACCCTCCTGGCCCATTATTCAATTTTACTGAGTGAGGAAAATTATTTTACTCCAAGGGTAGGAACAGTTTCATATCCTCAAGAGAAATGACTAAACATGGGTTTAAATTTCAGCTAGGAAGAGTGTCCTTTGCCAAATTAGAGTTGTTCCTTTACATATGTTCTATGGAGAGGGAAACAAAGTCCTCCAGCCCATATTGGAATTTCTCTTTAAAAATCATATCATACTAATGATTTCTGCTACCCACATACCTTTTTCACATACTCGGTTTCTTCAATAATGTGAGCGGACGTAGACTCATACAAGGCAGAATTATCTTCCATCTTATCCCTTGGCGGAATTTCTGTGGTCACTGTCACCGTTGTCATCGTGAATTCTGGCTTTAAGAAAACATAAATCAGCTAAGCAAAACAGACTGTTTTGATTGTATGATTATATGGTTCATAAACTGAAATAAGTTGTTTTATCACTATGGTGAAATATAGCAGAAAAGCTATAAATCATTGGTATCTGTATATAGTCATAAATCCAGGAATTAACTTCATATAAAGCCATATCATCTGAAGGAATCTTGAATTAAAAATTTCACATTTAAATAATCTAAGAAGGTAAATCTGAAATTTCTCTTTTTATTCAGTATCATCTCAGACTGGAAAAATCTAAAATCTCAGACTGTAAAAAGGAATGAGGTTTATAGATAGTCTAGCACATTGTAAGCACATAATAAATGTAGAATTAACATGATACAATTATAACAACATTATATTTTTTTGTGTGTGTTTGTATCTTCATACATAGTCCGTGAAGGTGATTTACTATTAGGAGAACTAATAGTAAGAGTCTGGAAAAACCCCATGCCAACAAGAAGAGGATAGATTAAATAAACTATCAACTGCTAAAGAGTCATCACTAGGATGTATTATTATCTCATGAAAAAGCATAGAGCAGAACAGAATATATAATATCATATTTTCTACAAGAAGGGTAGGAAATAGGAATGGAAGGAAGAAATCTGTGTCTTAAGGTTTTAATACTAAACCACGTATATATTTTATTTAACTATGAAATAAAATTGACAGAAAAAGTAATCGTCCAAAATAAAGGTGAAATGAAATAAATTAAACAAATAAATATATCTGTATATCAAGTTCTGTAACCACAAGAATTATTCAAGTGATTAAAAATGACATACCAGGAACTATCGATCCCTGCTCTATATTCTAAGAACAAAAAGAACAGCAAAACAATCTTGAACAAATATTCACTCATAATATTATTAGTGGAAATATTGGTATTGCTATTTTGAACTGCGAACTGTGTTTGTGTGTGTTTATGTACACAGGTTCGCACTGTAGAATAAAGCCAACAGGTAATTGTGTTAACATCATGAAGAATCAAGCTATTTAGCATAAAAGAAAAAATAAAATAAAGAACAAAAATGTTAGGTGAAGCTGGGCATGGTGGCTCACATCTGTAATCCCAGCATTTTGGGAGGCCAAGGTGGACCGATCACTTGAGGTCAGGAGTCTGAGACTAGCCTGGCCAACATGGTGAAACCTCGTCTCTACTAAAAATACAAAAATTAGCTGGGCACGGTACACGTGTGTAATCCCAGCTACTTGGGAGGCTGAGGCACGAGAATCACTTGAACCCAGGAGGTAGAAAATAATGATTTCTTTTCCTTAAAATAATATATATTCTACCTTTATTCACCGATAAACCTAGAAATAGTAGTGGTTAGCATCCCTCATTGCCAGACTGTAGTCTTTGAATATCATATCCTACTAAAAAGAAACTAGGACTTCTTGACTGATCCAGGTCTGGGGTAAGAAATATGTAAAGTGAGCCTATAATTATTATTTACTATAATAAATAGTAAATAACCAATAAGTAAACTATAATAAAAAGCCCTGTGAGGTAGGATTATTAATCCTCTGTTACTGATAAGAAGCCAAGACTCCACTCCCATAGAGACATTAACTTACCCAAGATGAAGTAAAATTAAGAGCTAAAACTCCAACCTTGGTCTTTTAGAAGTTCAGAGATGTTTCCATTATATTAAGACTGGCTTCCCTGGAGAGAAACAATAACAACAACAAAATATTTAAAATCTAACAATGACCTAGGCTGGAAAAAAACAAAGAATTTGCATATTTGAGAGCATCACTTTGAAACAAGATCACTTCTGGGGACACTACAAAGTCCTTTAATCTTCAATGAAATTGACAGAATATGCCAAGAATTTTCCATTTTATTATAAATCCTCTTAGCAGCTATGGCTTCTATTAAATATTTGTTTCAGCAGAAGTTGATTTGGCAGCAGCAACTCTGCAAGTGTGCTTTTGCAAACTACGAGTGGAAGTACGTCTCTTACTGGGTCCTCTGAAGTCTCTTCCGGGATTAAGATATTGGTGCAAAACAACATTTAAATGCTTGAAGTAAGAGAAACACCCATAGGGTCAATACGCAGTACGCTTGGAAGCCAGACAGACGATGGTCAGGCCAGGGTAGGGGTCAGCAAACCCCAGCCTGGGAGCTCAATCTGGTTTCCCTCCTGTTTGTACAGCCCCAG
Organism: Macaca thibetana thibetana; assembly: GCF_024542745.1. Taxonomy (NCBI): domain Eukaryota; kingdom Metazoa; phylum Chordata; class Mammalia; order Primates; family Cercopithecidae; genus Macaca; species Macaca thibetana. Next base: position 25,261,579 of record NC_065595.1, on the reverse strand, counting down.
AGCTAAGAATGGTTCTTACATTTTTGAATGGTCAAACAAAAAATCAAAAGAAGAATAACATTTCATGGTACATGAAAATTATATGAATTTCAAATTTAGTATTCATAAAAATGGTTGAAAAAAATCAAAGGATAACATTTCATGACACATGAAAATTATATGAAGTTCAAACGTAGTGCCCATAAATGAAGTTTTACTCTAATGCAACATGGCCATTTGTGTCCATATCTTTTGCGTAGCTTTGGCACCACAAACAGCAGAGTTCAGTAGTTGTGACAGAGAAAGTATGTGGCAGGCAACGCCTACAGTATTTCCTATCTGGCCCTTTACAGGAAACGTTTGCTGACCTCTGGGTTAGGGCTTGGCAAGGAGTGGGGCAGGACCAGTGGGAAAATAGAGGCAAGCAAAGCAATCGATCTGGCCTGAGTTGGTTTTTTCCTCCAGTACAGTACCCTTGATCTACAGTCCCCTTTGACTGATTTACTTTCATTTTCCTTTTCGTATGTTATGCAGTGTGTACATTAACAGATGATAAGAGGCATTTTATCACAGGAATGAATCACTCTTTAGAATGAATCTGTCTGCATTCTCAGGCTCTTTCATAATTTGAAAATTGCATCAGGCCTTACGTCTTTTATCCTAAAATATACTCTCGTATGTACCTTTTATTCTTAAAATCAAGGAATTTTGTCTCTTGATCACTGATATTTCTGAAAACTTCCCACCTTTTCCCCTCACTGGTTGGGCCATGTTAAACAAGTTACATAAAATCTTAGTTTTCACTTAAATAGCTGTCAGATAGGGGTGATAACACCTAGAGATATGAAAATGAAGTTTTTGTGTTTTTTTTTTTAATGCCTGCTAACAGAAGGCACTCAATGGACTGTCACTGGCAATATTGTTACCCTGTTATTTTATATTATCAATAGCCACAGAAGACAAGCAGGGCAGGTAGTTCACCTCTATCTGGTTGCAAAGCTTTATAACTGTATCCATATGAAATTAAATTCCATATCTGTCCTTCGTTCAGAAAACTTTTGTACCCAGAGTCCTTGGTTCGTAGAAAGAAACCCAAGGGGAACACAAGCCGGCAAAGTCCAAATTGCCATATGGCATTACTATCCTCGGGAAAATCCATGTTAGCATTTTATTTCAGCCAGAAGTAGATTAAGGGGATAAAAATTTCAAAATAAATCACAATCAGTTAATTAAAGTAAGGAAATACTTTTCTTTGTCTTATGCTAGAATGGATTGAAGACAGCTTACAGGTGGCATCACGCCAAGAGGAGGTATTTCCTAGACAAGGGCCTTTCAAACAGGGCTCCCAGGGAGGAGGCGGAGGGCTGCTGAACAGACAGAGCTCTGCCACCTCAACTTCAACCACAGCAGCTCTGCTTTGTTCTGTCACACACACTGAATTTTCCCATGAGGCTTTCTGTGAAGAAAGAGGGTTCCACAGCCGAAACAGTTTAGAGGTAGCCTGCCTAGTCTCATGGCTCCATTCTGCCACTCCGTACCTGTGTGACCTCTGTTAAGTCCCTTAACTGCTCTGTGCCTCAGTTTCCTTAACAGTAAAATGAAAATAATATTAATTCTTAACAACAATAATCAATGTGGGGTTGTTCATGAGTTAATATTTGTCAAGCACTTACAGCAGCACATATAATATATAATAAATTATTTGTACATATTTGTCAAACAAGTACTTAAAATATGAAACCATTATCCACAATTAAGGCTGACAAGCAATCTGAGTGGTTTCCTTTCTTCCAGGAAAGAAGCAGGTTATATTTTAAATAATCTGCAGACTGAACTGGGCTATGAAGGAAAAATTGCTTTGGAGGACTTTAAGACTAGCAAATCCGTGGTACAAATTCCTTATTGCTAATACACTGATTATTTGTCAGTTTCCTCAAACAATGATGCTACCATCTAATGAAGAGTTTACAATCCACAAAGCAATGTACACATATTATTGTGAATTGTAATCCATATGATAAACCACCACACCACCAGGCACCCAGGAGAATCTACCTGAACCTTGTGCTCTGGTTAATGACATGAGAACAGCAGAAGTTTTATACAATAAACACAAACAAGTGCCTGTGACGGGTTGAACTGTGTCCTCCCTCCAAATTCATGTTAAAGTCCTAACCCCCAGTTCCTCAGAATGGGATCTTATTTAGAAATAAGGTTTTGCAGGTGTAATTAGTTAAGTAAACATGAGGTCAGGTACTGGAGTAGGGGCGATCCCTATTCCAATATGCCTGATATCCTTATGAAAATGAGCAATGTGGCGAGAGACGAGAACACCGAATGCCCTGTGAAAATGAAGGCAGAGATGTAGCGATGCTTCTATATGCCAAGGAACATCAACCATTACTAGCAAACCACTAGCAGGGGAGAGGCACGAAACAGATCTTGCTCACATCCCTGCAGACACCTTGATCTTGAACTTCCAGGCTCTAGAACTGAGAGATGATCCATTTCCCTGTTCAAGCCACTCCGTGTGTGGTACTTTGTTAGAGCAACCCTAGAAAAAGTTTACACACACTGTTCATATTGTAGAGACTGTAACAAGGGTGTTTCCTTTCTTTACTTGACCCTTGATTCATTTATTGAAAGAGTAAATATTTACAGAAAGCCACTGTGTTAGGAACTGTGGTTACAGGGCTGAGCCAAAGACCATAGTTTCATAGGATTTTCAGTACAGAGGGAGAGACAGACATTAAACAAACAGGTAAATATAGAGGGAGTCTAAGGGAGGCTGTGATGAGTGACATGAAGAAAGTCCATCAGGGGACTGAGGGTAAAAGGAGGTGCTGTTCTAGATGAGCAGTGAGGGAAGCTGATCTGAGGAGTTGGTATTTGAGCAAAAGATGAAGAAATCAAGTGCAAGCCGTGTGGCTCTCTAGGATCTAGGAGAAGAGAGTTCCAGGCAAATGGGAAAGCAAGAGCAGAGGCTGGCATGTACCTAGAGCAGTGTTCTGATTTTTGTTGTTGTTGTTGTTTGTTGTTTGTTTTTTTGAAACAGGGTCTCAATCTTGTCCAGGTTTGAGGGGAGAGGCATGATCTCTGCTTACTTCAACCTCCACTTTCTGGATTCCAGTGATTCTCGTGCCTCAGCTTCCCAAGTAGCTGGGATTACAGAGGTGAACCACTACACCCAGCTAATTTTTTTGTATTTTTAGTAGAGATGGGGTTTCGCCCTGTTGGCCAGACTGGTCTTGAATTACTGGCCTCAAGTGATCCACCCACCTTGGCCTCCCAAAGTGCTGGGATTACAGGCATGAGTCATGGCACCCGGTCGCTAGAGTAGTGTTCTAAGGAAACCACGGCACACAGCAAAGTCTACCATTTTCTTTTCTTTTAATGTTGCAAGACCTTTTTCTTTTTGACCTAAACTTTTTGAGACTTCCAGTTTGCCTAAGGAGTTGTCTCCTTGGCCACATTAAAACAGGCTTAGCCGTTGCTATTACGGATCCCCCAGGATTGAGGCAAAGACAAGAGTGAAGCTGCCAGGTACTGCAAGGTATATACAACTGACCCCATGTCAGCCCAGAGAAGGGGCAACAAAATCTGATTGACCACACAGAGGTATTCTTCACTCACATCTGGGGCCTGCTGATTGAAAAGCACCATGCTGGATGTCTGGCAGGTTTTGGCTAGCTAGTGCTTGAATCTCCTTCCCAGATATGCTGAGGCACCGTCTGTATGAGTCTTGCAGGAAAGGTCTCTTGTTCATGCTCACTCCTTGGAGCTAGGGCATAGGGACAACACCTAGAATCAGCCAAATGAGAGCTCCCGCTGGAAGTGCAACTCAGGGAATGGCCATCTGGCTGGTTGGAGCTGGAGGCAGTGGAAATCCAGTCATTGTTCAGGAAAGGGGGGGGGGGTCCGTGACACAGAGTGGTGCTTCAAGTGGCAGCAAATTCAGTGGCAGTATCCAGTGGTCAGTGGCTAGTGGCTATGTCAGGAGGACCCTAACTCCTCATCCCACAACCTGATTTCACTGGTGTCCTAGTATATGAGATCCTCCCATTTTCCAAACCTAGTTTTTCAACATTCCCATCAATTCCAGCAGCTGCTCTATATCCTCTCAGTAAATTCTTCTTCTACTAAGTCAGCCAGAATCAATTACTCCGGATGGCAATCAAGAGCCCTGCTTGGTTTCAGTACAGTTTCTGAGTTTTCAGGTTTTCGTTTCCTTGTTCTAAGGGATTATTTGTTCATTTTTGATTACTATTTTATAGAGCTTGAATATTAGAAACTGAAAAAGTAAGTGACTACAAAAGTGCCACAAGGATAATTGGGTTATATGAGGGAAAACAGCGAACATATCTCCAAACCTTTGATGAGACTAACTGTGCCCTGAATACTAAATAGCACACCTGTTCTGCAGCTACTTTACACAGCACAATGGTGACATCCAGTGTCAGCTGGCTAAATCTCAGGTGACTGTGCAGTTTACCTGAAAATGACACACAGTATACGAAAGACATGTATGTTACACTGCACCTAAGTTCTGTTTTCAAATAAGAATCTAAGCTTTTGCTAAGTAGAATTAATTTTATTCAACTGCATGCTACTCATTTGTATATCCACATATATTATAGCCAGTGCTACAGAAAATTCTTAGATATAAGATAAAAGCTATTTTGGAGGAAAAATGAAATATTGGTGTAAACACAATATACAAATACATGTTATTGACAAAACAGGTGCCACTTACCAAATAATTTTTCACATATTGCCAAAATTAATCATTACGACACTGTGTTATAGTTATTATCTTCAGTGTGTGTGTGTGTATATATATATATATGTGTATATATATATATAATGCAATAAGGCACAAAAAAAGATGTAAGATTTTCAGGGTTATAAGAACCTCATCAACTGAACACAAATAGGTTGACCCCAAATTCAGATGGCTTTTTCATGAAATAGTCTATCCTCATAGTTCACTGGCATAATTTGAAGCATTGAAAAACAGCTGAAAGTTTCAGCCAATGTTCAGTTCAGCAACTAAACTGCAAAAAGGTGCAAAGCACACGCATCCCTTCCCATCTGGAGAAGAGTGGGAAGCAGGGGCCAGGATTTGTTAAGTGAGGACTGTATGCCCGGTAGGGTATGCTCTCTATAATACTTCTCACATATGCCCTGAGAGGTTGGCATTATTATTCCCATTTTGCAGACGAAGAAACAAGGCTCAACAACATAAACAAAGATAACTAGTTGGTGGCCATTGGATCCCAAGCCACGAGTTGTCTGGCTCTTTCTCAGGAGTCTGCTAGCTCCTTCTAACTTACCACTTTGCCTCCGCTACATTCTGAAGGAATTTCTAAGCTTCAACTTCTTGGGCCCAAGATAGCTGAAGAATCAAAGTTTTCCAAAGTAGGTCACTAAGTAACAGTCACAGAACTCCTGATGGGAGGTCCCAGGTGTGTCCTTCAGGAGCCTGAACAGATGTTGTTGTCCCAGTAGATCTACTCCATGAACAAAGGCAGTTTGGCTGCATGGCTTAAAAACAAGGGATTTGCACTCAGTTGTTCTGCCTACAAGACTCTGTTCCACTTCCTCACCAGCTGGGAGGTCCTGGAAAATGATTTAAACTTCCTAAGCCTCGGTTCCTCAACAGAAAAATTCAGATGAGAATGCCAACTTTCTCAGAGTTATGTGAGGATTAAATGAGATATTGCATGAAAAGTGCTTAATGGAGTATCTGACTTCATGCACATTAAATTAATATTGAAACATAATGTTTATACTCACAACTTATTGTGGACATTTGCTTGTAGGACATGATTTGAAAGTGTCAGTTCCCAAGCTTAGTTTTCCCCTCACAATTCCTTCCTTATCCCATCAGCCAATTGTTCCTCTTGACTTGAACTTCTCTATTAACAAGTCACCCCAAAACCTGATTAACACTTGCCAGTCAATAAAATATAAAAGGAAGCTGAGGTCAATGACATATGTCACAGTCACTTGCAACATTTACATGATGTCCTTTTAGAAAATGTCATTTGTGGCTCTATAAAATACTTTAGAAGTGAAAAGCCCAGGAATTTATAAAATACCTACAGTTTTCTGAGCTTGTCCTGGATTATTGTAGCTTGAACATAATTTACGTCATGTAAAAAACTATCCAACAAGGGGAAAAAGAGAAACCATAACAGTTCTGGTGAGGATGTGGAACAGGTGGAATTCCTGTCTGTTGCTGATGGGGATGGAAAATGTGGAGCTGCTGTGGACAACAGCTTGGCAGTTTCCTATATAGTTAAATACATAGTATACAACCCATAAACCCTCTGCCTTGGTATTTATCCAAGTGAAATGAAAAGTTATATTCCATAACACCTGCACACAAATGTTCATAATTGCCAAACACTGCAAACAATTCAAATGTTCACCAACAGGTGAATACAACTCCTCATTAAGAAGGAATGGACCAGGCACAGTGGCTCACACCTGTAATCCCAGCACTTTGGGAGGCCGAGGCGAGCTGATCACCTGAGGTCAGGAGATCGAGAGCAGACTGGCCAACATGGCGAAACCCCATCTCTACTAAAAATACAAAAATTAGCCAGTTGTGGCGGGGCATATGTGTAATCGCAGCTACTCAGGAGGCTGAGGCACAAGAATCGCTTGAACCTAGGAGGCAGAGGTTGCAGTGAGCTGAGATTGTGCCATTGCACTCCAGCATGGGCGACAGAGTCTGACTGTTTCAAAAAAAAAAAAAAAAAAAGGAATGAATTACGGGATACACACAACAACATAGATAAGTGTCAAATGCATCATGCTAACTGAAACAGCCAAATTCAAGGGGTTACATATTCTATGGTTCCATCTATTTGACATTCTAGAAAAGTAAAAACTGTAGGAATCAAAAGGGATTAGTGGTTACTTGGGACTGGCAGTGGGAGACAGGTTGACTACAAAAGGAATACGTAGGACTTTGGGGTGGGGGAATATATCTTGTTAGTGATCATGGTTCTATGACTATAACAATTTCCCAAAACTTACAATACTCTACACTGAAAAAGATGAATTTGTACATGTTATTTAAAAAAATAGTAATCTGGCAGGATCTAGAAAAAGCAATGCATAATTGAGATTTCAAAATCCAAGAACCTCCACTGATTTTATCAGAAGTAACTGGAAGCCAAACTTAATTGGATTTGTTTTTCTTCATTCAAATTCTTGACCCCCAAAACAGTGTAAATGATCATATATATATATCTATATATATACACATATAGAGAGATAGATAGATAGCAATGGAATCAGTGTTGTTAAAAACAACAGGCAACTGGGCTGTTGATTCTAGCTCATGCTACGTGACTAGTCAATTAAACTTAGCATTCAGTATGACAGAAACAAGGAAAGCCTGTTTATTAAAGGTGATAAAGTAGAAGGAAATATATAATAATACATAGGAAATATAAGAATATTTCCAACAAACTTTAAATCTAATTCATGAACCTAGAACTTTTTTTCTCATCTATCCATTCCTTTTCTAATAGCTTTCTAGATCACAATATGTTTTCATTCTTCATATTTGTCCATCTGCATATACACTGTTGGATCAATGATGAAAATGTCTACTTATTCAGGGTCTGAAACAGCCAGGACCCTGCTTTTCTCTTTTCTTTTCTTTTTTTCGACAGAGTCTCACTCTGTCACCCAGGCTGGAGTGCAGTGGCTCAATCTCAGCTCACTGCAACCTCCGCCTCCCAGGTTCAAGCAATTCTCCTGCCTCAGCCTCCCGAGTAGTTGGGACTACAGGCATATGTCACCACACTTGGCTAATTTTTGTATTTTTAGTAGAGATGGGGTTTTACCATGTTGCCTATGACTGGTCTCAAAATCCTGACCTCAGGCGATCCACCCACCTCAGCCTCCCAAAGTGCTGGGATTACAGGCATGAGCCACCAAGCCCGGCCATGACCCTACTTTTCATCAATACCATCGCCCACCCTCCCACACCATGAAGATGTTTGACGTATCCAAGAGCAGCGTCCTACCAAATTCCAGGTGTTTATAGAAAGACAGAAGTGTCAGAGGCAGCCTCCCACTTTGGGCAAAACTAAGTTCCTTGTATCAGATCACAACAACGTAAGTGACCTCATCAAAATAAATAGCAGGTGCTTACACTTCAATACCAATCAAGCCTTCTTTCTCTTGATAAACCAACATAGCTTGGTGAATGTCTCCGCCCTAATCTGATCCCTGGAGTATTTGAAAGTGAGAATGATGAAGGTGGATTCCTGTAGATGGTAAATACCTCTTAGGAGATACTTGGTATAAAATCATCAGTATAAGGCTAAAAAAAATGCATTTGTTTTAGAATTTTAAAAATCTTTATCAAGGAAACAAAGGTGTATTACCAATCGAGATTGATTACTCCATCCAATCACACACAGATCATCAAAACAGTAGTAGTATTCTCACCTAGGAGTTTTAGGAAGTTGTTTTGACATTTCCAGCAGAAAAAAATGTGCTGCAAATGAAGACATTCAGCTTTGGAAAACTATATTATTTAACCTACATTATCTTCTTTTCAAATTGTAGATGTTAAAAAAAAATCTTTTGCATTCTAAATTGCCCATAAAATAGACTTCTAAAGCTGGCCACAGTGGTTCACATCTGTAATCCCAGCACTTTGGGAGGCCAAGGTGGAAGGATTGCTTAAGGCCAGGAATTGGAGGCCAGTCTGTGTAACACAGTGATACCTCATCTGTGAAAAACAAAATTTAATTAGCTAAGTGTAGTGCCACGTTCCTGTAGTCCCGGCCATACAGAAGGCTGAGGAAGGAGGATCACTTGAGCCCAGGAGTTTGAGGCTTCAGTGAGCTAGGATCCTGACACTGCACTCTCACGTGAGTGACAGAATAAGACCCTGTCTTGAAACACACATACGCACAAAAACAGACCTCAAGTTATTTGGATGCTCTTTTTTTATCCCCCAAAAGAAACTTGCAATTTGAGTAGGAACTTAAAGGCATTCAGAGAGACGCTGTCTTCTTTTTAGGCTCACAGAACTGACTAGATTTTTATAAAAGGATTTCTGTTCAACTACAGAAATCTCCCTAAGAGGATATTTAAGCATAAGTTGTCAAACATGACCCGCCCCCACCCCCAAAATGCATTTGCCATAATAGCACAAAGGAAGATCAATGGAGATATATAAGAAAACAATTCTGGCGGGAAACTGCTATTCCAGTTTCCTGATTCCTAATAGAGGTATACCAAAAGTCAATGTTCTTGCAAAGTTAAGAAGTTCTTTTTTGTTTGTTTGTTTGTTTGTTTGTTTGAGGCAGAGTCTCGCTCTGTTGCCCAGGCTGGAGTGCAGTGGCGAGATCTCAGCTCACTGCAACCTCCACCTCCCAGGCTCAAGCAATTCTCTTACCTCAGCCTCCCGAGGAGATGGGATCACAGGCACACGTCACCACACACAGCTAATTTTTAAAAAAATATTTTGGCCGGTCGCGGTGGCTCAAGCCTGTAATCCCAGCACTTTGGGAGGCCGAGACGGGCGGATCACGAGGTCAGGAGATCGAGACCATCCTGGCTAACACAATGAAACCCCGTCTCCACTAAAAATACAAAAAAATTAGCCGGGCGTGGTGGCGGCGCCTGTAGTCCCAGCTACTCGGGAGGCTGAGGCAGGAGAATGGCGGGAACCCGGGAGGCGGAGCTTGCAGTGAGCCGAGATCGCGCCACTGCACTCCAGCCTGAGCGAGACTCCGCCTCAAAAAAAAAAAAAAAAAAAAAAAAAAAAATATATATATATATATATATATATATATATTTTTTTAGTAGGGAAGCAGTTTTACAATGTTGGCCAGGCTGGTCTCCAACTCCTGACCTCAGGTGATCCACCCGCCTCAGCCTCCCAAATTGCTGGAGAAAGGTAGAAGTTCAGACGAGTCTCGCTCTGTCACCCAGGCTGGAGTGCAATAGTGTAATCTCGGCTCACTGAAACCTCTGCCTCCTGGGTTCAAGCGATTCTCCTCCCTCAACCTCCTGAGTAGCTGGAATTACAGACGCATGCCTCCATGCCCGGCTAGTTTTTGTATTTTTAGTAGAGATGGGGTTTCACTATATTGGTCAGGCTGGCCTCGAACTCCTGACCTCGTGATCCGCCCAGCTTGGCCTCCCAAAGTGCTGGGATTACAGGCGTGAGCCACTGTGCCCAGCCAAGTTAAGAAGTTCTTAATGTTGGTTTGTTCTCTAGACAGTTATACGCAGAAAACACCACTGCTTAATAGGAACCCGGATGTTTAACTCTTGGCATTCATATTTAAAATTATCATAGAAGAGAGTCAAAGCACCAAATAAGAGGCTGGCTCACATCAGTTATTCTCACATTATGCTACCATGGAAGCTGCACCAACGTATCTGTTTTACCATGCAAATATAATTGCATAAACATCTACTAAATGGTGAACAAAATGTGGCATAGCCATGGCATGGAATAAACCCTAGTCAAGCAATAAAAAGGAACCAACTACAGATACATGTGACAACCTGAATAAATCTCAACAACTATTCTAACTGAAAAAAGCCAGATGCTAAAGACTATATATTGTACGATTCCATCTGTATGAAATGTCCAGAAAAGGCAGATCTAAACAGACACAATAGACTAGGGGTTGTCTGGGGCTGGGGTAAGAATGGTGAGTGATTGCAAACAGGTCCCAGGGATGTTTGAGGAATGATGAAATGATATAAAATTGGATTGTGCTAATGGTTGCACCATTCAATAAATTTACCAAAAATCATTGAAACACTTAGATATATTTCATGGTACGTAAATTATATCTCCAATAAAGCTGTTAAAAAAAAAAAAAAAACCAGAAGGAAAAGTAAGAATAACTTGAATAAAGAGGCTGTTTTCCTCCAGGGGGAAAATCTAATTATAGTCATATTTTTCTAATTTATAGCAAAAAAATAATTTAATGGATAGATTTTTTTTCCGTTTTAAATTTTTTGTTTATTAATTTTTGTCTCTAGATTATTGTGATCCATACTACAAGTTTAGTTTTTATTTAATTTGCATGACATTGACACTTAGCTATTTTAAGTTAATATTTCATAGCATTAAGCCTGAAACACATGATTCCTAAGTTCTTCCCCAACCTAAACAAAAGAGAAAACCACTGACCAGAATAACACACAAGCTCCTCTATCATTTTTAGATTTGACTATTTAAATCAATTTAAGGAAATATGTGATTCGAAACTAATCTGGTTTCAGTCACGGTCGAAATTGAATGGATCATTGTGGTCTGTAAATCTATGGCCTTCACTTGGGGTGGCCTGGAGGACTCCAATGTAGTCAATTCCAGGAGGACAGAACTGTGTCTTATTTACACAGGGCTGTGTTTGGCCCAGACCTTCTTCCCCTCCCATCTGGTTCTCTCACACAGAACCCAGTGCCCTCAATAAATATTGTTTTAGTGATTACATGAATAGGCCCACAAATTTACAGATGCACCAAATAGTTTCTAAAACTGAATGTACACACACACACACACACACAAAATCTCTCTCTCTCTCTCGTTTTCCAAACCCACATAAATGGCTGTTTTTGAATGTCATTTTAGTAAATGACATTCATTTAAACATGTTAGTAAATTCATGGTAAAATTTTGCCATTATGAAATATTTTCAGTCAATAAATAGCCATATAATTTTGATGTAAATATCTCAGTTCAAAAGATGAGAAACTACTACTTTAAAAGACTTTTACATTCCCACCAAAATCTTCAGTTATTTCCCTTTTCAGTCATTATTCCAAGCAAACATACACCTCATTTTTCAGCTTTGTCTAAATTTAGCTTACGTTTTTTAGCTTTGGCCAAAATTTGGATTACAACTCACCTTCAGTGTTGAGCACACTATAAACAAATAAGCTAACAAATAACATGCCTATCCGTAATTCACAAAATAGCATCAGTATTAATTTCAAAAGTCTCTTTCTAGTTAGGACAAGGGATCAATTTATTTTGTAAATAACAAGAGGTAAGAACCTTCTAATGACGTTGGCCTTGTGACGTCAGCCCGGGTCCCAGGAAGTATAGTTGTTTTCATTCTTTCTGTAAACATTTGAGGAACCACACGGGGACACTCCCTGCCTTGGGCAGAAATTCCTCTGTGTCAAGGGCCTTCACTCAAACTGGGAGTGCGGTGGAGAAGGGAGTGGGCAGCAGGGGAAAAGCGTAACAACAGCACCAATTGTGTCTGCCAGGGTACCTGACACTCCTGCCCAGCTCACATTTCAGGAAAACCGGACTTCAGTAGCTCTGAATATTTAATAGCATTAGGTAAAATCAAAAGGACAGATTATCTCCTCTCTATCACAAACACAGAATAATTCCTTTTTGTATTCTGACACTTCATCCGATCTATATACACCAAGAAAGTAAAAGAGGTTTTGATTCCTAAAATAAAACAATTAGAATATAATGGGGAACAGACGCAGCTTCAGTTAGCTTCAGGGCTTGTTGCTTTTTCTGATCCTTATATTCAATTTTGTCTTCACTTCCAAAAAGGCTGAAAATTCACAGCTATGTTATCATCCAGTCTAAAAACTACACCTGCACGGTCCCATACTAGTCTTTAGTAAGGTAAGTGTTCCTTTGTCTAGCTGCCTAGCACTCTGTAACTTCCAGCTCTAAAATCTCATGATGCCTACTCAACATGAAGGAAACGGTCAAGCAATGGGCTGTTCTTTTAACTACACCTGCAGCTGCGGAAGCCCGGACAAATGAATGAAGACAGCCACCCTCATTCATCTCTGCTGTTTAAAAAATACGAGCCCAGTGACCTGTCAAAGTCACCACGCTGGAGTTCCCAGGTCAGGGCGTTTACCGCAGGACTTTTCTCCACAGCCTCTGAAATTAGCAGGCAGAAATCGCGGGGACCCCTGACAAACGCATTGTATAACAACAACCTAAATAAATAATCAGGTGTGCGCCGGGTTAAGTAGGGGTTCCTCTCTGCGGAAAAAAAGTAACTCTTCCCAGTGGAGAAGAAACTTCTCGCCCAGGAAATTCGAGCCCAGAACCTAGATTTTCAGGAAGGATTACCTTTTCACCAAGGACCCTTTTACAGGAAATGTCTTTGATGCCAGGAGCTCCGCTGGGGAAGCCGCTGGAAAGACACCTGGACACCCACATACCTGGAGGGGATGCGGGGGCGCGCCGCAGGGACCGGGCCCGAAGATCCCTACCTTCGGACTCGCCTACCTTGGGGGGCGCCCAGCCGGCACGGGGTCTCGGTGCTGCTCCTCCCCTGGGTGATCGGGCCCTGGGGCCAGGGTCGGTTGCCAGGGTCCTGGGAGTGCAGCCGCCACCGCCCGCAGGTTTGGCTCCGCCCCGCGGGGCGCGCCCAGGGCAGAGTCCGGCGCCGGTGAGGCTCCGGGGAGGAGTCGCGGCTGGACGCGCCCGCCCATCGCGGGAGAGCCAGGCTGTGACCCTCACACCCCTCGCTAGGGTGCTGTACAGGCGGGTTGGGGGAGGGGATCGGCTGCTGCTTTTCAAGAAGTTTCTATTTGCACCCTAAGTTTATAAACTTTTTTGTTTTTTAAATAATCTTTGATTTTATTGTTTTTAGTATAAATTTATGGCGTACAAGTGCATTTTTTTGTTGTTTTTTTAAAAAAACTTTCTTTTGGAACTCAAAAAAGTTGCAAAGATAGTAGAGAGAGTCCTCTATATACCCCTCAGTCGGTGTCTCCTAATGCCTACAGCTTCGACAACCAATGGCACATTTGTCAAAACTAAGAAATTCACACTGGGCCCGGAACGGTGGCTCACGCCTTGTAATCTCAGCATTTTGAGAGGCCAAGGCAGGCAGGAGGATCGCTTGAGCTCAGAAGTTCGAGACCAGCCTGGGCAACACAGCGAGACCTCATTTCTACTAAAAATATTTTTAAAAAGAAATTAACATTGATCTGCCACTATTAACACTACTCCAGACTTGATGTAGCTGTCACTAGCTTTTAGGCTAACCCCTTTCCCTTTCAGGATCCCGGCCGGGATACCATGCTGCATTTAACTTCCTGTGTCTTTTGTCTCCTCTAATTCATAATAGTTTCTCTGTCTTTTCTTGACTTCGACAGCTGTAAGGAATTCTAGTAAAGTATTGTGATAAAGTATTCTGGTAAGGTATAGTTTTGTGGGGGTACCTCGACACCCACTCATACGGGTGTTGTCTACTGTTTTCTTCTCATGATGAGACTTGGGGGAGGAAAGCCTCAGAGATGAAGTGCCTTCGCATCTCATCCTCTCAGGGATGATGGCACGATGGCCACGTGACTTATCACTGGTGACTTGACCTTGATCCCTTAGTTAAGGTTGTGTCTGCCAGGTTTATCTACTGCAAAGCTGTTTTTCTCTTTCCATACACTCTACTCTGAATGGCATGACTCCATTCAACCCACACTCAAGATGAGGGCAAGATTAAACTCCATCCCAGAGGAGGGAGTATCCATATATTATTATTTAGAATTATTCTGTAAGGAAGATTTGTTCCATCTCTCTTGTTTATTCAATCATTTATTTCAGTATTTGTTATGTCAATATGGACCCATGTATATTTATTTTATATTTTTGGCTAGAATTCAATACTACATTATTAATTTTGTTGCTCAGATGGTTCCAGCTTTGACCACTGGGAACTCTTTCAGGTTGGCTCCTGTGTCTCTCTGAAAGTTAATAAACTTTTAGGATTGTGGGGGGAAAAAAAGGTGTATTTTCTCCACCCCCCTCCTCAACATTTAACAGATTGAGAAAACTGCAATCCAAATCCTTCAATATCCAAGGGCTTTTCAGAATCTTCCTGGGAATCCTACAATTACTGATTCCCACCACAATTAGAGAGAAAAGTTATTTATTTTTTTTTTACTAACAGATTAACTTGTAGATTGTGACCCAATTGGAGAAGTGAAAGTTGATGGTTCTTAGGCAATTTTTTTTGTTAACTAATCCTTGTGGTTCTATTAAATAGATGTATGTATATTTACAGACAAATCATGTTGCAAAGATAGCCATGGATGTTTATTATAAGTTTCAGCACTGAAGAAATCCAGCTGTTGAGGATCATTTGTTACATTGCCTTGGTTCGCTCATGTTTGCATTTGCAAGTTGGTTCCATAAACACTACATTTCCTCCTTCTGAGCTTGGCTTTTGCTCAGCATTTGACACCGCCTGCTTTCTGAGACCTGTCCACCTCTCTTCCTGGCCTTGACCCTTCCTGGAGAAGGAAATCTACTTCTCCATTAGCTTGGGTTGAGCTGGGTAAACACAGGATGCAGTGGAGTACCAGTGAGTCCTCCAGAACTGCAGAGCTAAGTCATTTTCTATCTTTCAACTATTTTTAACAAAGATGGCAACAAAAGTAAAAGTTAAAGGAAAACATTTCATACCTAAGTCTCACCATATCTGCTATGGACTGAATGGTTTGTGTTCCCCCATAAAAGTTCATATAATGGAATCCTAATCCCCAATGTGGTGGTGAAAGTGGGCTCTTCAGGAAGTAATTAGGTCATGAAGGTAGAGCACTCATGAATGGGCTTTTGTGCCCTTCTAAGAAGGGACAAAAGGCTGGGAATGGTGACTCATGCCTGCAGTTCCACCTCTTTGGGAGGCCAAGGCAGGTGGATCGCTTGAGTCCAGGAGTTTGAGACCAGCCTGGGCAGTATGGCAAAACCTCATCTCTACAAAATGTACAAAAATTAGCTGAGCATGGTGGCACACTCCTGTAGTCCCAGCTACTCAAGGAGGCTGAGGTGAAAGGATCACTTCAGCCTAAGAGGTAGAGGCTACAGTGAGCTGAGAGTGTACCACTGAACTCCAGCCTGGGCAACAGAGTGAGACTCTGTCTCAAATAAAGAGACGGGGAGAGAGAGAGACAAGATCTCTGTCATGCGAGAACGCAGCAAGAAAGCAGCTATCTGCAAACCAGGAAGCAGGCCCCCACAGACACCACATCTCCGAGTGCCTTGATCTTGGACTGCCCAACCTCCAGAACTGTGAGAAATAAATAACTGGTTTAAGCCAGTTTAACACCAGTCTATGTTATTTTGTTACAGCCCCTGGAACTAAGACAGTATCCCAGAAGAAATCGACAAGGTCAGAGATGAAGTTGAGATTCTTGTGTACGTTTCTGTAGGGGGAGGGGAGGCTTTAAGTGAAAGTGGTCATTCTAATTAGAATGAAATCATAATTTTATTTCATTGTTCTGCAAATAGACTATTCCCTCAGTAACTATAATAAATCTTTTGTGGAGGGAAGCAGAGAAAACTCAGAATTCATGAGAGTGTGGAGTCACAATATATTGGCAACCTCCAGAGGGAAGCTCAGGAGAATCTATAAACTATTTATTAACTTAAAACTCCAGTGGTGTTTCTCAGAGGTTGGATATTGGGGGGTTAGGGATGAGGTTGGGATTGATGTTTATGGATTTCTCTTACAGCTGTTGCTTTGATTATTATTTTTATGACAGCATATGTACAAACCATTTAAAATTTTTCTAGAGCTGTATATCTTCTCACTTTTAAGATTATCCACATTAAGGAAAAGTATTACTATTACGTAATGTTTGGAGTGGCTTTGGTTGGGTCTGATAGAGATTAGGTGGGGACTAAAGCATCCCCAAACCACCCAGGGTGCCCTCATTGAATAAATCCCTCTCCTACTCACTCCACTAAAAAGAGGAGGGATTGAGGGTGCAGAAGAATGCAGCAGATGCAGTCTCCCCTCCTGAAGAACACTACGAATTGTCACCCACGTTGAAAGAGAGTCTAACTGTAAATCTAACACCCTGCCTTGTGATATTGAGAGCCTGTGGCTTGTGGCATTTGGACCCAGGTTCATATTTGAAATCACTGTTGTTTACTTCTGTTCAGGGATTATTTGCTGAAAGGGAAAGTTTTGTGTATATGTGTGTGTGTGTGTGTGTGTGTATTTAGTGCAACTTTATTTTATTTAAAATTTGCATTTAAAATGTATTAAAATTATTTTATTTTAATATTATTTTAAATTTGCATTTAAAATATATGTGTGTGTGTCTATACACACACACATGTAATTTTAAATGCAAATTTTACTGTCATTCCGTCCTCTAACACATGCACATACACACACACACACATACACACACACAAACACAAACACACACCATTCTTTAAAACATTTCATTGCCTCCCCCATGAGCTCTTATTGAAAACTTAAACCCTTCCCCAGGGAGAGAATTTGCTCTGCTCTCCCCCATCCACCTCTCCTGCTTCATCTCTTGCCACATTGTTTTTCAACAAGGCTGGATGATTTGTGGTGTTCCAAACCAACTCTTGTTTCTTACCTTATTCCTTTTGTTGCTCTTGTCTCACCACCACCCTGACTCCATAGACCAGAATGTTCTTTCTCCTCCTCTTTGACCTGGAAACTCCTTTTCCATTGATTTCCTATGTATAGGGAAACCTTCCCTGAGCTCCCCAGTTTATGTTGGGTGTCCCACTTAGGTCTTCCCATAAAGTGCTTGATGCACTGCATTTGCTTTTCTATAAGTTTTCTGTAGGAACTGTAACAACTACACTTGGCTGCTTATGACAATGCATATTTTTTGTTATAAAGTTCTGTAGGTGAGAAATATGTCATGATACCAGGGTAAAATCAACTGTTCCTTACTGGAACCTCTTGGGGATAATTTATTCCCTTGCATTTTCCAGCCTTTTGTAGAGGCTGTCTGCATTTCTCCACTCATGGCCCCTTTCTACACCTTCAAAACCAGCAGCACACTTCCCCCTGACTCTGTCCCACTTTCACTTGTAAGGACCTTTGTGATGACATTAAGACCAACTAGGTGACCCAAGATAATCTCCCTATCTCAACATCCTCAACTTCATCACATCTGCAAAGTCTCTTCGCCACATAAGATAACATATTCACAGGGACTGAGGATTAGGACATGGTCTTCTTTGCAGGAGGGCATTATTCTGCCTACCATACTTTTGTCCCCATAGGTCAGGTCATAATTCAAACATTAATTAGGTTTTGTTATGAAATATTTCATTTTTAAGGCACAAAATCAAGAAGGCTTTGCAAAATTATAAAGGAGGCATGCTCCCATCACTTTTTTGGTCATGCCTCTGCCTGCCTTTCCCTCCTGTCCTCTCACATTCCTGTGATGCCTCCATAATGCCACCCTAAGGAGTTCCTGGTATTGGATAATTTTCCAACTTCTTCCTCCTCTCCCATACCTACACTTTCTGCGACTTGTGGGAAGGAAAAGGGAATGCAAATATGGAAGTTACAGCATTGAAATTTAACTCTATGAGCCCCACAAGTCTTGCATTTTGAGCTCCGAGCTCACAATGGAGCTGATTGCTAGGAAAAACACCCTATACGTAATGTCTCTCACAAGCTTAGGACAAAACTCCATCTATTCTACACACTTCACAGCTGATATGCTAAGTGTTGGGGTCCATTTTACAATTTTAAATTTCAAGGAGTTTGCACTTTAAATGGGTAGATCACATATATGCACATAAAAATACCTATAAATGCACTTACGTAATAAGCTAAAATATTTTCAAGCAATAAATCATCACTGAGTATTAGTGAAGATAGTAAGAACCAGAAAACTAAAAGAAAGTACTGACTTTAGTTGGTGTTCTAGGGAAGGCCTCAAGAGGTGGGTAGGCTTGGCATGGGTTTTGGAGAATAATTACCACATTATTTTGGGAAAACATGGAAGCCTTTAAAGGTCAGACACAGTTAAAGGCACCAAAACAAGTCAATGTTCAGGCAGACTGAGAATCTACCAAGCAGATCAGTCCACCCAAACCACAGGAGACTAATGGGAGGTAAAGCAGAGAGGTGTAAGCAAGCCTTGAGTAACAAACAAGAAGTACAGGAAATACATTTTTCTTGTCCATCTCTGCTAAGAAAGGAAGGGAAAACAATATTGTAGGAACTGAAACTCTGGTTATTGAATGAGTTCATTAGTAAAATAATTAGCCAACGCTATCAACAATATATGAATGTCTACTTGTATATACAAGTCTGTCTATACAGGTGAATATTTTTCTAGGACTCCTTTCACATAATAGGTACAGAAACCAAGACATAACCAAGAGTGATATTCAGCATATGCACCTATAGATTGAGCAGTAGTACTGACCAATCAGAAAAGCTGCCAGCCATAATAGACAACTGGTGAGTATGAACCCAGGTGAACCAGCAAAAAGTCAGCCCTGAACATCATTATTTAAAATGATTGCTGCTCTCTTAGCAAAACTAAATATCCTGTTGGAAATGCCTTTTCAAAGCACCCAGTTGGAGTTATTAAGTTCTGATTTCTGAAGGCTTTCTTTCTGTTGATGAGCTTGGTTCACTTTATCTTAACAGTAGCTGGAATAATAAATAACAGTTTTCTCTGAACTGTGAGCCCTTACCCCTAAGTAAAGAACTCATAGAGAAAGGTGAAAGAAGACATGAAGGTTGAGATGTATATTCTAAATTCAGGTATTTCTAAGTTTGGAGGAGGGACGTGAAGCCCAGGATAAGGCTGTAGGAAGGCTGTGTTAGACAAGCTTATTGGTTATAGGTAGAGCCTAAATTTCAAGACTACTTGTCTTTGCTATTTGTTCACCTTCTCTCCCTTTATTCTCACGCTATCTTCAGTTGGTAAAGACAATTTCAATATTAACTTCAGAAGCTCATGTTGGTTTGTTTTTATTTCTTCAGCTGGAATAGAAGAAGTCTTACTGTATTCCCAGGCCAAACAAGATGAATTTTCTTTAATTATCCAGTGTTTGAACCTATCCACACACTGTAGTGAAAACCATAACTTTACAAAATATTCGTGCTTGTTTTTAAAGCTATTCTCTAACAGTCTATGGGATTTTGTCTTTCTATCCTTTTTGCAAC
Source organism: Macaca thibetana thibetana (assembly GCF_024542745.1). Taxonomy (NCBI): domain Eukaryota; kingdom Metazoa; phylum Chordata; class Mammalia; order Primates; family Cercopithecidae; genus Macaca; species Macaca thibetana. The sequence goes on along the minus strand of NC_065595.1, from coordinate 25,241,639 downwards.
AGCAGTGTTTTGGGGAATAATTGTGGTTTGATACCTATATCTCTGTTTCTTGTTTTTTGTTGTTTTTTTTTTCTCTTTGAAATATTATCTTTCTTGATGGTTTGGTAAGTGGATGGTATCAAAATAAAAATTTTGGGGAAAAAAAATGTCTTCATGTTAGCTCAAGTAATAGTGGGGAGTTAATATTGCCACATGGCAATAAGGAAGATGGAGAGCTCATCCAGGTCCCAAAGCAGGAACCCTGCAATGGCTGAGACTCCTGGAGACTGGATAAGGATGGAGGAGCTTTAGGGTTTCAGCAAGAGTCTGGGGATTCTCCCTCTACCCAGCATTAATGCGGCATCTCTGCTTCTATGAGGATGGCTTCTGGTGTCTTGCTGCTATTGAGTGGCTTCCTTACCCTTGTCCTGTGAATCTTCAGTGGCCATGAAGTGTGGTGTAATGCAGTATTCAGATTAGCTAGTTGACCTTAGGCAAGTGACATAGCCTCTCTGGCTTCAGTTTCTGTAAAATGGTCTCTAACTTTCATGAATCCTTGCAACGTCAGCCATGGCGCCTTACTGCTAGATTACTCTTGTTCTCATCAGTTTGAATTTTTGAGAATGAAGATCTGATTAAACCTGCTTTTTCCTCTTTAGGATGAGCTATTCACAGATCACCTCAAAAGTCACAGGCCGTGCTTTGGCTTGGCTGTTACTGGGATGGGTGCCCATCACTTTCTGTCTGTTTTCCAGGACTTAGTAACTACTTGGTGGTTACCCATGACAGAGCAAATGCCTGCCTAGGGCCCCTCCCTCAACAGGGACTGTGAGTGTAACAAGCCCTTCAAATGAAAACTAGGGCTGGTGGGCACCACAACTGTGGCTTCAAGTACAAAGAAGATAAGGACTGAAGCCAAAAAATTCAACTTGGGTCCAGGAGGGGGCAGGTGGCATCTGGAGGAAGAATTAGAATCTTTAAGAAAATCACTAAAGAAGGAAAGAAAGAACACAAAAATTTAAAAAACTACAATTCTCTCCCAGCTGTTAGGAACTGCATTTCTCTTTTTTAGCTATAGTTAAATGCTTTAAATTATTACCTAAGTAGGTAATAAATCTCTACATTTATATATCTGTGTATGTCAAAATTCACACACATATAAACATAGATTAATAAATTATTACACTAATAATGCACAAAACTAATCACATTAGAATTTGGGATTTTTTTTCTGTAAAATGACCAAGTTATTTTATGCTCAGATTGGTAGAGATTCTGCAGAATTTGTTAATTTTTGGTACTTTTTGAAATAGTCTTTAGTCATTTTTTAAAATAGTCCTTGCTTTTGGAAGTAAAACTACATTCCTTATCATCGTTATTGTTATTGCTGTATATTTTTATAATGTTGCCTACAAACCTGTTTTTCTTTAGATATTTATGATGTTTGTAGGATGTCTATCTTCTTTAGCAATTATTTTTTATTTTCTCTTTCCTAAATTCAAGCCTCAAATTCAGAATAATGAATCCATTAAGACGTCTTTCATACCTCAATTGTCTTTGGGTTTCTTAAAATGGACATTAGGTAACACTAAGATGTATTTCTTTACCCTACAAAAGAAAAGGCAATAGAAATAATTGGATTTGAATAAAATTACCTAAATTTTAAGTAAGATACTTGGTCTGGTTTCATACTGCTATAAAGATGCTACCTGAGACTGGGTAATTTATAAACAAAAGACGTTTAATTGACTCAGTTCTGCATGGCTGTGGAGGCCTCATGAAACGTATAATCATATCAGAAGGTGAAGGGGAAGCAGGTACCTTCTTCACAAGGCAACAGGAGAGAGAGAAGGAGGAAGCTACCAGACACTTATCAAACAGTCAGATCTCGTGAGAACTCACTCACTATCACAAAAACAGCATGAGGGAAACTGCCCTCATAATCTCATCACCTCTCACCAGGTCTCTCCCTCAACATGTGGGGATTACAATTCGGATTACAGTTCGAAATGATATTTGGGTGGGGACACAATCAAAGCACATTAGTAATTCAAAAGTCTTTTGCAAGCTCTTTTCTTCACCAAACTTATGATAATTCAAAACAATGGACAAATCAAAATAAGAATTATCTTCCTAGACTAATTATACATAACACATATATACTAACAAATATCTTTTTATGATTATATACTTTTAAGTTAAAATCAAGCTCCTGTTGAAGCATAAGTATTGTAACAATAACTGTCTATGAAAATATTTTTACTAAAGGATTTTAGATTCACAAATCATTTTCTCTTTTTGTTTACAGAAAGTCTGAACAAGCACTGGAGGTACTGAGTCATTTACAAGGAATCATCAGAGGTCTTTTTGCTTCTGTTTTGTTTGTTTTTGTTTTGAGATGGAGTCTCGCTGTGTCACCCAGGCTGGAATGCAGTGGTGTGATCTCGGCTCACTGCAATTCCACTTCCCAGATTTAAGAGACTCTCCTGCCTCAGCCTCCCAAGTAGCTGGGATTACAGGCACCTGCCACCACACCCAGCTCTTTTTTCTATTTTTAGTAGAAACGGGGGTTTCGCCATATTGGCCAGGCTGGTCTCAAACTCCTGAGCTCAAGTGATCAGACCACCTCGGGCTCCCAAAGTGCTAGGATTACAGGCCTGACCTGGCCCTTTTTGCTTCTTTAAATCTTTCATTAGGTCTAGAAACCAAGGCATCTCCTCCTTATCTAAAAGCTATAGCGGCAATAGCAAAGAGTATTTGTTTTTTAAAATTTGACTCAGTGGATTTAGTCCTAGGGTTTCCACAAAATGTAACTGTATTAGGCCAGTCTTGCATTGCTATACAGAAACACCTGAGACTGGGTTATTTATAAAGAAAAGAGGTTTAATTATTTCACGGTTCTGCAGGCTGTACAGGAAGCATAGCAGCTTCTGCTTCTAGGGAGGCCTCAGGGAACTTACAATCATGGCAGAAAGAGAAGCAGGCAAGTCATATGGTGAAAGCAGAAGTGAGAGAAAAGAGGGGAAGTGCCACACCCTTTTAAACAACCACATCTGATGAGCACTCTGTCACTGTCATGGGGACAGCATCAGGGGATGGTGCGAAACCATTTGTGAGAAATCCCCCGCTCTAATCCAGTCACCTCCCACTAGGTCCCATCTCCAACTTTGGGGATTATATTTCAACATGAGATCTGGGTGGGTCAAATAGCCAAACCATTATTAGTAATATTTCTCAGTTCTACACAGATTCTCCGATGGTCCTACTGACTGAAAACATTCAGCCATTTATATAGCTCGTTTCTTGACCTCCTATGAAATATCGTTCATTGCTCTTCACACATCTCTACTCGTTACTCCAACACTCTACACCCAGTCTTTCTCTTTCCTCAACCTAAGGAGCAGGAACTTACCTCTCCTGCACAGAGACACTTCTTTGAATAATGCTGATTAAATTTTGTTTGATGACGATGGTTTATACCTAAAAAGAAAAAGTAAAAATTGCAGAGTGGGCTACATTAGCACAGATGTATATTTACCCTTAACATATTAGCTTCTCCCAGAAGGTAACATAGTTCAAATAGTTCGATTAATTCCATTTGCCTGGGCATGCTGACTGACAAAAGATAAAACAGCAAGTATTTATACTAATAATAGATATGATTTGAAGTTGGTAGACTTTGAAATTTCCTGAGGCTACCCTTGCTACAATGGCCAGTTTGTTTACTTCAGAGACTTTCCAGCCTGCTTTGCAGAAATTATATAATTCTATTTAATGAGTCTGCCCACCTTAAGGGGTCAATGTCTTATTTGTGTGGTTCCCAATAGAATCCGTGGCCCTCTGTTACTACTTCTTAAGAAAGTGTGATTTCTGCTCTAAGCTAGTTTAAATTTAAATTCATAACCCAAGGGAAAGTTTATGTTTTAGCAATCACTTCTTGCTGTCCCTTTATAAATTTTAGAGGTTAAATTGAACGGTTCAGGACCAGGCTAAAGGAGAAAAGCATCCAGGTGTCTAGAAAAGGCCAGCTGAACTTTGGGACATGTTTTCATATCCTGGGATGATAACTGAGGCCTCTGCTTCAGAGTCGAATAAAATAGTGAGTGGCCCTTTGGTTTCTCACATTCATCTAGCTGATGCAGCTGGCTGATGCATCTCTTTCAGATTCTTAAATGCTACTTTACAGCCCTTGTTACACCAGAGGTTTGAATAATTCATCCTGTAACAAAAAGAACAGAAGACACTAACCTTCCCCTAACTACAGGCGACATTCGCTGGACAACCTCCTGATCAGCAAAATCATAGCAATGGTTAAATGCTCTATATCCTAGATTAATGCCCCGTGGTCTAATATTGCTTACCTTTGGTCCAAAATGGGACTAAGAAAAGAAAAAGCAGCCCCTGACAGTCGGGAGATAGCATGGTATTATCAGCTGGCCTTGGCATTGCCAGGAGAAAGGAAAATAACAGGCCAACACCATTTATGAGCATTTATAGGTAAATCTCTCAGACAAAATATTATCAAATTGATTCTAGCAAGATACAAAAGGGGTAATATAACCCAACCAAGGTGAACTTGTTCCGGGGTTGCAAAAACGGTTTAACTATTAAAAATCTATCAACATAACTCTTCACATTAAGAAAATAAAGATGTGAAATGAATCATTTCAAAAATGGAGAAAGGACTTTTGCTAAAACTGAATACCTGTTCATGATTAAAAGACAAAGCTTATAACAAATTAAAAAAGGAAATTTCCTTAATTCAGTGAAGAATATTCACAAAACTTTGTAAAAAATATCACACTTAATGGTTCTCTAATCTGAGATCAGAAATGAGGTAAGAAAGCTTCCATCACAGTTTTTGTTTTGTTTTGTTTTCGAGATAGAGTCTCACTCTGTTGCCTAGGCTAGAGTGCGATGGCACAATCTCAGCTTACTGCAACCTCCACCTCCTAGGTTCAAGCGATTCTCCTGTCTCAGCTTCCAGAGTAGCTGGGACTACAAGTGTGAACCACCACACCTCACCTCACTATTTTTTTTTTTTTTTTTTTTTTTTTTGTATTTTTACTGGAGATGAGATTTCACCATGTTGGCTAGGCTGGCTTGAACTCCTGACCTCAAGTGATCCACTCACCTCACCCTCCCAAAGTGCTAGGATTACAAGCATAAGCCATTGTGCCTAGGCCCATCAAAGCTTTATGCAGTATTATATGGGAGATCCTCTCCAGTGAAGTAAGGCAAGGAATGGAAATAAAATATATAAATATTAAAAAGCAAAAAATGTACAGATAACATGACTATATATCTGGAATGTCCATAAAAATCTATAGATAAATTTTTTAAATTAAGAAGTAAATTGATCCATGTTGCTGGATGCATGGTTAATATACATACACACAAAATTCATCAATTCTACTTCTGTAAAAATGCAATAAATAAGCAGAAAATGACAATTTTTAGAAAGATACCATTTACAATAGAATTAATAAACAATAGCATAAATAAAATACTTGGAATAAATAAAACCAAAGAAATGCAAGGCCTCTAGACAGAAAACTGTAAAACAAGCTGAGCCAAACTGCAGAAGGCCCAAAGAAAATGGAGGGATATATTGTGTTCATAGATTGGAGCACTAATTCATAAAGTGGAAGATGTACTGTCAAAAGGCCAGTTGTTTCTCATATTGATCTCTCCAGATTTAAAAAATTACAATCAACATGATGACATTAAGTTGACAAGTTATTTATTAAATTTATATGGAAATGAAAACATCCATAAACAGTCAAGACAAAGTTGAACAAAAATGGATTAAGTTGGACTTACACAATCAGATATCAAAGCTTAATAGAAAGCTATGCTAATTAAGTTTGTAAATGGCCCAAAAATAGACAACACCACAAACTGAGTAGGATAGAAAGTCTAGATATCCACATATATCCAGTCACATGATTTATAAAACGAAAAGAGTTATACTATAATTGGAAAAGACTTTTTTCCAATTATAGTGCCAACAACTAAGAAAAAAATGAATCTTGCACTCTACTTCACACCATACATGTATATTAATTCCAGCAGCATTGTAGATCTAAATATGAAAGACAAATCAACAAAACTTCTAGAAATTAACATAGAAGAATATCTTCACAATTTTGGCATATGCAAACTTTCTTAAATAGGATACCAAAATCACACACTATGAAGGATAAGATTAACAAATGTTACTACATTAAAATTAATAAGTTCTGTTCATTAAATTAGATCCAGAGAATGAAGCTTAAGTCACAAAGTGGTATAACATACAGTTAAATACTGTATAGAAATTAGAATAAATTAGCTCTTCTTGCACACAACAGCACAGGTGACTCTTGTAAACATGTTAGAGAAAGAAGCCAGACACAAAAGTGCACACGTTAAATAACATCATAATATAAAGTTCAAAAAGTGAAAAAACAAATTTCTGGTGTTAAAAGTCAAAACACTGGTTACTTTTGGGTGCACAGTGCTTGGGATGGGGCAAAAGGGAGTCTTCTCTTCCAGGGTGCTGGTACTATTCTATTTCCTGATTTGGGTAGTATTGACCTTATAAAAACATTTCACATTTTACCTAGGCTTTTTGTACATTCTGTATGCTTGTTATACTTCACTTAAAATGTTCAACAAAAATCAAGACAATCTTCTCTTAGTCCCACTTCCTCTACCAGTTACCTTTCCATTTCTTTGTACTATATATAGCAAAACTCCTAAAAAGAGTTGTTATTACCTCCAATTTCTGTTTACTTATTCTCTCTTAAACCCATTCCAATCAGGCTTCTCCTCACCCCCCTCCCCACACACACACCTCATACCAACAAAACTGTTGTTATCATGGATACCTATGATCCCCACATTGCTAAGTCCAGTGGTCACTTCTCAGTCCTCACTTCACTTCACCTGTCTGCAGTATTTGGTGCAGTCGTCTTTCTTTCCCAATAGACGGAGATGCCTTCTCTTGGCTCTCAGGACACCACTCTCCCAATGTTACTCTTACTTCCCTGGCAGTTTCTCTCAGTATCCTTTGATGAGTCCTCCTCGTTTTCCCAAACTCTTCATTTTGGAAAGTCCTAGCCACTCAGTACTTGGTCTGCCTTGCCCCTCCGTCTAAGCTCACTTCCTTGATTAAGTGCCATTTATGTACTGATGACTCACAAACACAAATCTCCAATCTTGGGCCTCTCCTCTGAGTCCAGACTCATGTTTCCAACATTACCACTGGGATGTCCAACAGACCCTTAAACATGGCATGTTCAAAGCAGAACTCATGATCTTACCACAAACCTGCTCCACCACAATCTTCTTCACTGGGTAGATGGCAAACTTTATAATTCCAGTCATTCAGGCCACAAAATCTTTACATCATCCTGGAATTTCCTCTTTCTGTTATATTTCCCATATGTTTCCTATTCTACCAGTCTATGAGAAAATGCTATAGGTTCTACCCTCAAAACACATCCATCCCTTCACTACCACCCTGGAATAAGTCATCATTGTTTCTAGCTCAAATGACAATAGCTTCCTAACTAGTGCCCCTGTTTCCACTCTTGCCTCCTTAAAATCTATTCTGGATCATTGCTAGAGTGATCCTCAAGAACATGAATATAATCAAGTCACCTGTGCAAGGCATCCCCATTTCTCTCCAATAAAAGCCAAAATTCTTGCAAGGATCTGCAAAGACCTGGTCCCTATTCCCTCTCTGCTCTCGTCTCCTCCTCTCCCTTCTCCCCTACTCCCTCCACACTGACTCCTGGCTATTCCTTGAGTGTGTCTGGCAGGCTCTGGCTTACACTCTTTGCATCACTGGTTGTTTGCTATGCCTGGAATATTCTTTGAGTATCTATATGATGAATTCCCTCACCAATTTCAAATCTTTGTTCAAATGCCACCTTGGTGACATCTTTCTGATCCTCTTATTTAATGCAGAAGACCTCTTTCCACTGTACACTGATCTAGTTTTCTTTCTCATTTTTATAAAGAACTGATTACCCTCTAACATCCTAGGTATTTCTTTGGGTGTTTTATTTGCTGTCTATTTTCTGTCTTCCCCCGCCTTTGTGTCCACTGGTACATCTTCAGCAATATCTGGCATAGAAGATGTACTCAATAGTGTTTCTACAATGAATTAATTTGTGAGATTAAAATAGCAGAAGGAAGAGTAGGTTTTAAAGGAAAATTGAGTGCTTCTTTTTAAAACTTTATGTCTAAAATGCTTCCCAGATATCCAGTTGCAGACAGCTAACAATTACTTACCTCAATGTATTAAAGTTGTAAACTGGATACAAATAGATATATGAATTATTAAATGTAGAGGAAAATATAGAATGGATGAAATAATCTAGGAAGTGAGTACAGTTGGGAAATAGTTAGAAAAGGATGTACCAAAGACTGAGAAAAACAACCAATACATTTGGAGAAAGACTAGATATATGTAGCTTTGAAATTCTGTATTTCTTGGTAAACTTCATGATGCGATGAACATAGAGGAAGTCAAGTAGAAATCCAACTAATTAATTAGTGTGACTGGTACATAAACATTTAAAGTTTATATATATATATATATATGATGTTTTCATGATGATGATCTGTAAAATAATAATTTATTGAAACATAAAGATATTGTTTAGGACAGTTCAAACAGGTGACCAGTTTCATACTTGGAAAGAATCTAATTCTCTTCCTGTTCCTAAAAGCAGATAGTGAGCAAAGGTCACAGCTTATCTTTACTAGTAAGTAAGTGTCCCCTTTGTGTGCACATGATTTGTGTGTGTGGTATCAAGCTGTCACAGATGCGCAGGATGTAGCATTTCAGGTGCCTCTGGAAACAGAAGCAGGCATCAGGGCCTCAAGTGTCCACAACTGACCCTGAAATTCTCCCTAAGTGCCTCCCCTACCCCCTCCTGTCCTGTATCACTATTTCTCCCTGAACTTTAAACTCGGTGATAACTCTGTACTTTAGTCCTAAGGAGATGCTGCTTTCCGCTCCATAATCTTAAAGAGACTAAAAAATATTTACTTAAAAACTCAGCTTAACCAAATAACTATGACTTTGGAAAGAACTGTTTGGAAAGCTAAAGCAAAATATAGCTATCGCACAGGTGCAATGAGAATGTGGTAAGTTTTAGATGTAACAAGACGCTCAATTAATTCTGGAACTTGTTTCCTAATCATTGCTTCCCAAGACCCTTTGTGGCCTGTCAGAGGGGCACGATTTTCGTTCTGCTTTCTGCTCTCTTCCCTTCTAGCGTCCTCCTAGCTTTGCTCTAGCTCTTGGTTCAGCAGAAGGAAAAAGAAGACACAGTATCCCGGAGTCCTCCCTGGACTTCTGGTCTTGTAGTGAGTTCTTGCCTCACCTCTCCAAAAAGGCCCTAGGATACCTGCGCTCATAAGGCCCACTTCCCACCTTGCTCCATCTCTCTGTGTGTCTCTGTGCTGTGCAGCTGATCTATGCCACATTCACTACCGTCTTCCTCAGGGAAGCAGGGCACCTTCATTTGTTGTGCTGAGCTCAGGCCTCAGAGGGCGCAAGTGACCGCCATATTGCTCAGTCTTCATCTTGAGCTCCTTGGCTGGTATCATGTCCCTTTCTCACCTGAAGGAACAATCCCAGCCCTTCCCATTTCCAGGCTCTGAGTTCTCTTTGGATCCTTCCAGGAAATTTGTTTTCTAGGCTAAAGAAAATCTCTCATTCTTGGTTTATTTGCAAAATAGAAATTGTTGCTGAGTCATATGTCAAGGGCATGAACTCCTTTCCACAGAGTTCCTAAGACTCACTCCAATAATTGAGGAAATAATTCTCTAGAGTTTGACAATAGCAAAATGATTTCAATGCATATTGAGTAGAATGTTAATATAATTTCTACCAAAAGCAGGGCGGTAGGTATTTTCCCACAGTTTCTATGTACATCCTTGCCTTTAACGATGTGGTGTAGCATCCTGACCCATATGATAATATAAATATGCTTTCGAAATTGAAACACGAATACAAGAATATATTCATTTACACTTCACATTCTTCCAAAAATAACTTGAGGCAGGATATCATAAATATTCCCAATTACCTTAATAGTTGGAAGTATAGAACATTTACAGAGAACTGAGAATTTAAAAGGAGCTAAATATCTGAGTAAATTAGCTCAGAGAAGAGGCTCCAAGTATTCAAATATTGATTTTCACTGCAAAGAAATACTGTTCCTTGCCTTACAAAAGTAATGAAGCTCTGTGTTAATTAATCACTACACCTCTATAATGAGAGGCTGCCAATCACCCTGTCAGATTGTTTACTGCCGAAATCCTAGCCTAACATTTATCTAATGATCTAATCTAAGTTAAATTTAACCCATGTCTCAGGACCTCAAACATAATTTCAAATCACAACAGTGATCATAGCTTTAGAATCCCATATGTGCATCTTTGCTCCTACATTATAGTAGCCAAGACCCAGGATCATGCTGAGCCTACTAGTCCAAGTCTGAAACTTAGCTGAACCTTCCAAGACTATGAAAATCTAGCTAATATTCAGAAAGTTTATGCATATTTCTTTTCCATCTCATAGAGTAATATGCCTAATAAAGAAATTCTTTTCTGCTATTAACTAGAACATTACTAAACTATTTGATGCATTTATAACTAAATCTTTCAAAATTTGGGGTGAATATACTGTCAACCAGAAATAAATTAGAAATGATGGTTTCACCTATAGTGCTGAGTTTACTTTTTTATTCAAAAACATAAGACTTTTGGCCTATTACCCTTTTGTGATTTTTCTTCTTTTTTGCTGTGTTACAGGCATACCTTGGAGATATTGTAGATTCAGTTCCAGACCACCACAATAAAGTGAATATTGCAATAAAGCAAGTCACACAGTTTTTGGTTTCCCAGTGCATATAAAAGTTATGTTTAAACTATACTGTAGTCTATTAAGTGTGTAATAACAATGTATATATCTTCATTTAAAAGTGCTTTATGGCTACGTATGCTATTGATAATCTTTGCCTACGGAGTCATAGTTTTGTTTTGTTTTGCTGGTGGAGGGTCTTGCCTCAGTGTTGATGGCTGCTGCCTCATCAGGGTGGTGGTTGCTGAAGACTGGGATGGCTGTGGCAAAATTTCTCAAAATGAAACAAAAATGAAGTATGCCACATTGATTGACTCTTCCTTTTATGAGAGATTTCTCTGTAGGATGTGATGCTGTTGATAGCATTTTACCTACAGTAGAAATTCTTTCAAAATTGAAGTCTATCCTAATGTTTTATCAACAAAATGTATGGGATCTCCTAAATCCTCCGTTGCCATTTCCACAATGTCCACAGCATCTTCCCCAGCAGATTTCATCTCAAGGAACCACTTTCTTTGCTCATCCATGAGAAACAACGCCTTGTCCATTAAAGTTTTATCATGAGATTGCAGCAATTCAGTAACATCTTCACGCTCCACTTCTAATTCTAGTTCTCTTGAAATTTCTACAACATCTATAGTTACTTTCCTCCACTGAAATCTTGAACCTTTCCAAGTCATCCATAAGAGTTAGAATCAACTCCTGTAAATGTTGATATTTTGACCTCCTCCCATGAATCACAAATGTTCTTAAATGGCATGTAGAATGGTGACTCCTTTGCAGAAGGTTTTCAACTGACTTTGCCCAGATCCATTAGAGGACTCACTGTCTATGGCAGCTATAGCCTTATGAAATGTATTTCTTAAATAAAAAGACTTGAAAGTCAAAATTACTCCTTGATCCATGAGCTGCAGAATGGATGTTGCATTAGTATGCATGAAAATAACATTAATCTTGTACATCTTTATCATACATATCTTGTACGCCCTTGGGTGACTAGATACATTGTCAATGAGCGGTAATATTTTGAAAGGAATCTTTCTTTCTGAGCAGTAGTTCTCAACAGTGGGCTTAAAATATTTAGTAAACCATGGTGTGAACATATGTGCTGTGATCCAGGTTTTACTGTTTCATTTATAGAGCACAGAAAAAGTAGATTTAGCATAATGGTCAAGAGCCCTAGGATTTTCAGAATAGTAAATGAGCATCAGAGTCAACTTAAGGTCACCAGTTGCTTTAGCCCCTAACAAGAGAGTCAGCCTGTCCTTTGAAGCTGTGAATCCAGGCATTGACTTGTCCTCTCTAGCTATGGAAGTCCTAGAGAGCATCTTCTGCCTACGTAAGGCTGTCTTGTCTACGTTGAAAATCTGTTGTTTCACGTAACCACCTTCATCAGTCATCTTAGTTAGATCTGGGTAACTTACACAGCTTCTACATCAGCACTTGCTGTTTTACTCTGCAGTTTTGTGTTATAGAAATGATTTCTTTTCTTAAACCTCATACACCCAAACTCTGCTAGCTTCAAACATTTTTTGGGCACCTTCCTTGCCTCTCTCAGCCTTCATAGAATTAAAGGTTAGGGCCTTGATCTGTATTAGGCTTTGGCTTAACAGAATGTTGTGGCTGGTTTGAACTTCTATCCAGATCACTAAAACTCTTCATATCATCAATAAGACTGTTTCACTTTCTTATCGTTCGTGTGTTCACTAGAGTAGCACTTCAAATTTCCTTCAAGAACTTTTCTTTTGCATTCCCAATTTGGCTAACCATTGGTGCAAGAGGCTGAGCTTTCAGCCTATCTTGGCTCTTGACATGGCTTCCTCACTAAACTTTGGCTTTAAGTGGAAGACCTGAAACTCTTCTTTTCACTTGCACACTTGAAGGCCATGATAGGGTTATTAAAGGGCCTATTTTCATTATTGCTGTGTCTCAAAGAATATAGAAGCTAGGAGAGTCAAGACACACAACATTTATCACTTAAGGTCACTGTCTTCTATAGATGTGACTCATTGTACCCAAAACAATTATAATAGTGACATTAAATATGACTGATCACAGATCACCATAACAGATAAAGTGGTGAAAAACTTTGAAATATGATCAGAATTATCAAAATATGGCACAGAGACACAAAGTAAGCACGTACTGTTGGAAAAATAGTGCCTATAGACTTGCTTGACACAGGGTTGCCACAACCTCTAATTTGCACAAAACACAGTAACTACGAAGTGCAGTAAAGCAAAGCACAAGAAAACGAGGCACACCTGCACTTACATCAAGCCACTTCCCTTGGAAATGAAAGCTATAGGATTTAAGAAAGCAATCCTAAGGAAATGTTATTCTCTATGGCACTTAATGATTTTAGAACTATATTAAACAGTGTCTTAAAGGGGCTTCTCGGACTGTGTGTTTGGTAAACCTTTGTGTGATGGGAAAATGTGTCCAAAGCAAAGATTCAACGGACTCACACATTTCAATCATTTACCTTACACTGGATGGCCAACAGGCTCTCTGTAAGTGCTGTGTTATTTTTGTCACTGGGGTTTCCATTCAGGTGGTTTCCCTGGGAGCAATGACACAGGAGTGGGGAGGGTAAAAGCAGGGCTGGGGGTTCAGAAAAAGTAAAAATCACACATTACAGCTGGCCTGGGAACTAGTCCATCTGTGGTCAAAGAACAGCCAGGGGCTTCTACCAGGTGACTAGTCTATGGTCAGCCCATGTCTTCAAGTTTAGGATCAGGCTATTGTTTCAAGCAGCACTGTTGAGTAAGGCAGCCAAGATCCACCCAGGACAGGTGAGCCGCTCTAATCCTCAGAAAGGCTGGCTTGGATTTGTCACATGGCAGCAGCCATTTTCCAAGAGGACAATCCCCAATGCAAAGCATTTTTACTTTGTTTTTATTTTTGTTTGGTGCTGTTGTTGCTTTATTTATTTTTTTAAATTGGCAAGTAAAATTTGCATGTATTTATTGTGTATAATATGTTTTGAAATACTGTAGATATACATTGTGGAATGGCTAAATTGAGTTAATTACCATATGCATTACCTCACATACTTATCATTTTTTTTTTTTTTGTGGTGAGAGCATTTAAAATCTACTTTCTCATCAATTTTCAATAACACAGTACTTTGCTATCAACTACCATCACCATGTTGTACTATAGTTCTCTTGAACTTACTCCTCTTATCTGGCTGAAATTTTGTATCCCCTTCAAGCCTCTGCTTCTGTCATATTTACCAATGTTTCATTGGCCAAAGCAAACCACACGGCCAAGCCCAGAGTCAATGCAGGGGGTGGCCACACAAAGGCATGGATACCAGGAGGCATAAAACGGTCAGATTTTACTGTCGTAATTTACCACAGTTAGCCATGTCAGGTAATTTATTGACTCGAGAGCAGGATATAAGTAGGGAAATAGTAGGAAATACTACATGAAAAGTAAATCACCATTGTATTTTGGGAGGCCTGAAACTCCATGGTGAGGAATGTACATTTAATTTGGCAGGTTGATAGGGAACCACTGAATGTTTGCAATAGAAATGTTCAATATGTGTAGGCCAGATGGCTGTTTTGTTTGTTTGTTTGTTTTGTAGTTTTTGGGACAGGCTCTTGCTCTTTCATCCAGGCTGGTGTGCAATGGTGCGATCTCAGCTTACTGCAACTACCACTTCCCAGGTTCAAGTAATTTTCTTGCCTCAGCCTCCCGAGTAGCTGGGACTACAGGCACGTGCCACCATGCCCAGCTAAATTTTGCATTTTCAGTACAGACAGGGTTTCGCCATGTTGGCCAGGCTGCTCAACTGACCTCAAGTTATACTCCTGCCTCAGCCTCCCAGTGCTGCCGGAATTAGAGGCGTAAGCCACCATGCCCAGCCTAAGCATCTTAATTTTAAACAAACACACCTAAAAGAGTATAGTCTAAAGTGTCCAGCTTCAGTTATTTTCAAGAAAAGTGAGTACATAAACACACTTGGGAGGAAATCTAAGTACAGGACACTTCTAGATTTTCATCAGTTTTTTGAATCCATTGTTTTTGTACCATTTCCTATTTTGGGAGCAAAATATTTTTCAGTAATTTATCCTTGAGTCCTTTTCAAAGCATTCAACTTATTTTTCATAAAAACAACTATTCTTTTTTGTCCTACTTCATCAGTTCACAAGATATTCAAGTAAATTAAAAAACTAAAATGTACAGTAGAACTGGTATACATCAGTTTGGGGAAAGCATACAATTGATGGTTAATAAACACATAACCCAGTCATGTGAGAAAAGGATCTGGGGTTCCAGAGAGTTAGCTAACTAGCTGCGAGATCCAGAGGCAGTGAGCATCACTCACAGATGTCATCAATGGCGTGGACACTAGAGGTTAATTTCAGAGAGTCAGTTAAATGGGAATCAGATGAAGAGTTTCGTTTGTAGATTTTGTGCTAGTTTGAAGGATAGCAGGATGGTAACAAATTGGTAATCTGTGAAATATATTTACTGGTTATTTGAAAGATCATTAATTAGCAATATTAAACTATATGGGGTTTTGTTTGGGTTTCTTATTGTTGTTGTTTTACATGTACAAGTTATTTATTTAGTAAACTTCAATTCCAGTGTGTACCCTAGGCAAACGTTCTTCTTTTATTTCAAATTTCCTGTAGCTTTCTTTTCCATCATTACTACATGTATTACACTTTTTACTTATTGTCTGTTTTTCTATTAGAACCTGGGAGCAATTATGGGGTCAGAAACTATGCCTATTTGGATCACTATTGAATTTCTAAGGCCCACATCAGAGAGTCAATAAATATTTGTTTAATAAACAATTACATACAATATTTTGTCCTTGCTAAGGCCAAGTTTCCAGTTCTCAGCAGCTATGCTTCAATAGTTCTAAACCATCTGTTTACTGATAGTGTGCTTTTCGCAAAACAAACAGATAAAACCCCATTGTATAACATTTACAGATACTTATGTCTTATCACAGGGTAATTTTCAATATAATTGGAAGCGTATGCTGGGACAACCCTCCTCAATAATATGTGTTGTAATCAATATGCCTCCTTTCCTACTATGGAGCCCCCTACCACTAAGAACAACAGACATTTAAATATTGCTTTAAAATATGAGTTTGGAAATGCTAATTTTATAATAGGCCCGAGTTAATTTCCAGGCAGTAGTTGGATCATTAATGACAGTTTTAGTTAAAAAGTAAAGACTTAACACGTGTACTGATGAGGAATGTATCATTATTTTATTATAGACAGTGGGGACTTAGAAAAAAATGCCCATAGTCGGTACTTGTTCTGAAACTCTATTTGTTAATATCAACTATTTACCCTTTTATTTTATGTTTTTAATAAATGTAAGTGAACAATAAAATGTATCATGGCATTCTCAAAGATCTCTCAATCATGTACCAAAACATATATTATGTAAGGTAACACAACATTTCATCATACAAATCTCTCTTGTGTCTCTATAGTGGTTATATTATCTAATTGTGCTTCACAAAATAATCCCCTCTTCCGGCTAGAGTTCTTCAATCCTATTTCACATCACTGGGAACATTTTCTTACCAACTCTTCCTCATCCACAAATTCTTATTTTTTTACTCCTTGCTGTCACATAACAGTTGCATGCCAAAGCCTCCTTTTATGTCAGAGTCATCCATTTATTCTTCCTTCATTCCTTATCTACATTTCTCCAAAAAAAAAAAAAAAAAAACACACACATACTTGAAAGGAATAGCAAGGAAAGTAAAATACATGTTCATTTTAGAGAGATTACTTTGAATTTTGTGAAAAATCGCACCCTGGTAGAACACAAGGTTTGTGTACCATGTGCAGTTGCTGGCCTTTTCTTTGTTTTGTTTTTTGGTCTGCATCAAGACTTTGATCTAAGAACAGAAAATCTATAAGAAAAAAAAACTTTTTTATCCTTTCTTTCCCCAAGTTGTTAATATGATGCCAAATGAACAGGTCATGCAATGAGATTTTTTTGAATCATGATAAACATCCTTCATCCTTTGTCAGGTAACCAATGTGTTAAAACAAAACATTTAAAAATCAAATAGGAGCATAACAATATAAAACAGAGAAATTCTCAAGTGTGATATTTAACATCATATTGTTCTTATGATACAAGGATAACCATTCAAACAATGTGAATAACAAATGTGTTATTTTTAAAACAAGAACCCACTAACTGGAGTTTTTTTAGTTGAAATAATGACTGTAGCAAATCTGGGTTTTTTAATGATAAAATTGTTAAGTATCGGATAAGGTGAATGTGGTTTTTCAGGATCCCTGTTGGAAATTTAGACAGTGAGGACAGTAAATATGACCACATGTTGCCACCTAGTGGACATTTCATAAAACGTCTAGACATCCAGGCTCCTGAAAGCCTATGTATTTAGGATCCTGGAGTAGGGCTGAGGGGATCTTCTTAGATCCTGTCCTGTAGGGCTCTCTTGTTTCACACGATTAGCCTTGGCTCTAGAGGTATCAAAATTTGAACTGTAAACTCAAGGACTGAAATCAGAATGTAAAATGCCTAACGTTTATTGAGCATCTATTTTATACCAAGCTGTGTGCTAAAAGCTTTAGCTGGATTATCTCATATGATCCTCACAGCAACCCTGTGATTACATAACCACCCGCCCTTCCTGCAGATTAAGAAACCATGGCAGGGGCCGATTAAGTGACTCACCCAAAGTCACTTGGCCCCAAGCTGTGAAACAGCCATAAATAGACTACCTGCCTTCGGAGCCCGGGTCCTCGTCCGAGCAGAAACCTTCCTCAGTTTATCACAGGCAAAACATTGGGACTGGACTTCATTGTATGAAATATGGCACGTTGGGGGTGGGGGGTAATATTAAGTTCTTTACCGAATGCATATGATCCTCGGAAGTGGCTCTAGGCTTCCAAGAAAGAAAACAAAAGGGCCACTGTGTCCTCTCTGCTAGACTGAAGACAGCAGACACTCTTGTGGGGGGCTCTGGGCAGCTCACTCCTTCTTTACTCCTGCCTGACAAAGCATTGCCCATTTCCAGACTCGAACTTCAGTGGTCACTGCTTAAAGGATAAAACACTGTGATCTGGGAGGGTAACCCAGAAGCTGTGACTATTTCATCTAATTAACCTATTTCTGCCTGTCATTTCTGAGACAGACCAGTACCTTTTGATGGGGTAATGGAGAGAAAGAGTTGTACTAAGCACTAGTAAATAAAAGAATTGTCCACAAAATTGGAGCTGGAATTTGCACATGGAATAAAGAAAAGAGAGACTGTATTTTCCTCCAGCGCTCCGCCACCCATTTGCTTGAGCCTGAATTCATAGTTATATTACAATGAATATTTCAGTCATTTAAAAGCTCCTTACCAGAGCTCTCCGTAAGTCCACCATTGCCTCCACACAGGCTCCTAAAGATGCCTTTTTAAAGGACATTTTAAAAAGTCTCTGGTCCCTCTGATGCTAGCACAATTCCAAGCTCATGGCATTTATTCAGTAAATGATTGTTGGATGGTTAAAATATAATTCAGGATATCTAAAATTAAATCCCTAAATATACAATTTAATGGTATGCTGGGCTCCACAAATCCATTTTTGCTTAGCACTTGAAATGATGTACATGACACTTTCTGAGATTTTGATGTTGACTGGTAATTTATATTACCAAACGAAATTCGCAATTTAGAAATAAATAACTGGGTCTATCCTGATGAGGAATAATTACACTATATATGCAAAATTTTAGGTTAATAAAACAGAAATGTGATTTAAAGGAGAAATGAAAGCAAACAGATCTTAAGAACCACCAACCTTCTTGGAAATCAGAAATATGTGAATTTCTGGATATGCTTATATTCTTTGAAAAGAAGAGCCTAGTTTTTCCACGGAATCCACAAAGCTAAATTCTAGTATTCCTTAATACAGGAAATCTCTGCTTGAATATCTAGCAGATTGCTCAACCTTCACATGTGTGAATTGGAACTCCTATTCTTTCTGCCAAATTCTGTTCCTCGCACTTTTCCCACCCCAGGGAAGGACAACCCCATGCTTCTAGTTCTCAGGCCCAAAGCCTTGAAGTCATTTTGACTTCTGTCTTTCTCTCCTGCGCCACATCCCACCCATCAGCAAATTCTTTTGGGCCTTCCTTTAATGTATACCAAGAACCCACCCCTTCTCAGAGCACTGTGGTTGGGCCCTCTCATGTTACCTGGATTCTTGCAGTGGCCTCCACACCACCCCACCCCCAGCGGCCCATCCTAGGAAGACGCATGACCTTGTACTTTTGGTGTAGATACTTTTGAGAATGTGACTCAGCTATCAGAGCGTGATGGCGTTCATGCTCAAAGCCCTCTAAAAGGCCCCCATTTTTCCTCCAAGGACAGAGTACCCATAATGGCCTTCATGGCTTTAGACAGTTTTGACCCCGCTACCTCTCTGACTTTTCTTATTACTCTTCCACACCTGTCCCCACCTTGTTCTTGGTCCACACTGGCCTCTGCAGCTCTTTAGACAGGAGGTAAGATCCCATGTCAAGGCCTTTACTCAAGCAGCTTCCCTTTCTGCCTCATTTCCTCGCACCTCCACAGAACTTTCTCACCTCTAAGTCTTTCTTTAAATGCCATCTTTAAATTGTAACTGTCCCCCATCCTTCCTGAGGCACTCCCCATGCCCCTTACTCTAGTTATTTTTCACTTTCCAGTAGCGTGTGTGATCTTTCAGCATATTATATGATTTACTTAAAATGCTTTTTGACGATTATCTCTCAACCTCTACTATAAGCTTTCAGAGTAGAGGAAGTTCTTTTTGTGTGTTTTGTTCACTGATGTAGTTCTAATACCCAAAAGAGTGTCAGACACATAGTAGTCACTAAATAAATATTTTTCCATGAATGAATAGATCATTCCAGCTGTTCAAGACATTTTAATAGATACAAATATCATCATATCTCAAATAGGAATTCTACTACTTTTAATTGTGCTGATTTTTTTTTATTTTCCCCAAGTTATCTGAAAATATAGTGTAACTGGCATGGCCCACTTTAATCTGCTTCATTTTACTTCTGACTTATCACTTGAGTCTTAAAAAGAACTTCCTGGCCAGGCATGGTGGCTCACGCTTGTAATCCCAGCAGTTTGGGAGGCTGAGGCAGGTGGATCACGAACTCAGGAGATAGAGACCTCCTGGTTAACATGGCAAAACCCTGTCTCTACTAAAAAATACAAAAAATACCTGGGCATGGTGGTGCGTGCCTGTAGTCCCAGCTACCCAGGAAGCTGAGGCAGGAGAATGGCATGAACCCGGGTGGTAGAGGTTGCAGTGAGACGAGATCACACCATTGCACCCCAGCCTGGGCAACAGAGGGAGACTCCATCTCAAAAAAAAATGAACAAAACGAAACAAAACAAACTTCCTTCCCCCTTTTAGCAGGAAATGCAGTATCTGCATCCCAAGGATTTTTGTATCTCTGACTTTGCCCAAGAACCTCTTGAACTTTATCTGTCCAACAGAGGTGTGCTTTGCTTCCAAAGAACAGGTAGCAAGGAGTATAAAGTCTAACAACTCCCCCAGCACTGGTTCATGAGAAGCCACTACAAGAGCTGCAGCTGAACCCTCATCCCACTTTTCACGACCACGGCAAAGCCCTCTGTATCAGTTACCTATCACCACAACAGTGCTGGGTAACATACAACCTCACAACCTTGGTGGCGTACAACAGTGAACGTTTTCTTGGCTCATGTGTTTGGCAAGTCCAGTTGCCCTGGGCTGGGCTCAGCGGATCACAACTGGGTTGAGTCACACATTTGGGGTTTTATGTTTAATTTGGGATTGGCTAGGATGATGGGGCAACTCTGCTCTGTTCCTATGTCTCGGCTTCCCCCAGGCTCTCCCAAGCATATACTCCCGGTTACAGCAGAGGAGCAAGCACAGAGCAAGTGAAAACATGCCAGGCCTCTTGAAGCAGAGACCTGGACCTAGCACACTCTTACTTCTATGGTATTCAGTTGGCCAAAGCAAGTCACAAGGCCAGCCTAATTCAAGGGTGGGATTTGGGGGTAGAGAATAGAGTTCGCTTCTTTACTGAAACTGCAAAATCACATGGCAAAGAGTACATTCAGGAAGAGATGAATATTTGGCACCGTTAATGCAATCTGCCACGCCCTTCCTGGCCATACTCTGCACAGGCCCTAATCATAAACCATACTCAAACTCCAAGCACAAATCCAAGTCCCTAAACCATTGTGTCCCAAATGTCTACATTGTTCAGGCATGTCTAGGTTCGGTGGGACCTCTGATCCCAGCCAATTGCTGCATTAGAATTAACCATGCTGAGAAATTTGATGCTACAGTCATTTAAGAACATTTCATTTACCTAAGGAAAAAAAAATTTCAGGGATGAAGAAACAGATACTTTATAAAGCATCACTCTGTGCTTTGCTCTATGCTAAAGGTTAGAGGAGGAATGCAGACATGGTTATTACTAGCCCACAGTTTTCTAAGGACCTGAGTACAAGGCACCCAAATTATAGAGTTCAGGAAGGATTTTAAAAGACAGCAAGCATGGTAGAAGGTGGTAGAGCATCTGGCTGAACACAGACAAGATAAAATAAAATAACCAAAAGAGTTGAGGCTGATAGTCTTCTTGCAGCCAGCCCATGACTTACATATACGTCACTCTTTTGTGGTATGTTTCTCCTTCACAAGCATCCAACAGAGCCATCCTTTTCTCTCCTGTCTCCTCAGATTTCTCTTTAAATAACTTCTTTCCCTTTGAAACCTGCCCTGATCGCACAGTTTACGTTCATTTCAATTCAATAAAGAGAGTTTAGAAAGGCCTGTGTCATAAAGAGTATGATTTACTCGTGTCGAGCCACAGAATTGATACAAACTTGTAAACTAAAGGCCTGGCTCTTAAGAACTTACAATATAGTTGGACCAGCATGCATGAGCCCACAGTAAACAGGACAAGATAGAGTGGATTTGGAGCTAAATACAATCGTGTAGACACGGAGCTCTAGGGAGGAGAAGTACAGTGATTAAGGAGACACAGTTCCTGCCCTGAAAATTAGCCACTGCCCCCGTGGATTTTGGAATTGCAGAGCTAGTAAACAATATTTAAGACCAAGCTACAAACACCATTCCTCCATGAGGCCTTGAGTTGTTTCTCTAGCCTCAGAAACAACTGTGCCCTGAATTCTTAGAACACTCAGAATCTGTACCACATAATTGAACACATAATTGTATTTTTTCTAGTAATGCTTGCTGGATTTTTTTTTTTTTTTTTCAGGATGGCTAGTTTTCTATTTCAACCAGATTGCAAACCCACTAAGGCCTGGGAACATATGTGTCTGCATAGAATTGAATGAGACCTTCGAGATCATTCTGTATAATTGTTTTATTTCTACAGCTGGGGAAATTGAAGACCAACAAGTTGTGAATTGTCCAAGCTCATACTGCTAATTAATGTTCAGAAAACTCCTTAAAATTCTGTTTGTTTTTGTCTTCCTTTGATTGGTGAAGAAAAGAAGGAGTGACACTTTTCTCAGGGACTTTGTTACACTGTAGTTTGTGGTCTAGGATTTCCTCCCTTTGAGGAGTAGGAGTAGTAACAGGCATGACCTTGTAGTTTTGGCGTAGATATTTTTGAGAATGTGAGTCAGCTATCACTCTCTGCTGGCCAGGAAGACTTGAATGTGGAAATTCTGGGACTCTGAACACTATATCTCCACCAATACAGGATGAGGCATTAGAATCAAGAGTTTTTCTCCAAGTGGGAACTCCAGGTGGAGTTTTTCTTCAAGGCCTATGAGATAAGCCCTGGTCAAAAGTGAGAAAAAGCAGTTCAGATCTGAGCTAGGTTGGCCAGACCAGAGAGAGAAACGGGAGCATTATAAGAGGCTGAGCCTGGGTCTGGAGGTGAGAGTGTTGGGCTTTCTCTATAGACACCCAAATGAGAGATGCCTTCTTTCCTGCTGGGAGCCTTGAATGGCCCAAGGTGGCTTGCCATCACTGGTCGCATCCATTCTTGAGCTACAGATATCTGAGCCTTGAGAGTCATCAGCCCTGATAGCAAAAGTAGGAAAAAAGTCCAGCTAGATCATTGCATATTTGCCATCTTCTCCACTAGTGCCAGAAAATAGCTCATTTTAATCTTTTTTACTTAAGGAAAAAGATCAATGTATTTTGAGAAAGGTAGTTAGGTTAAACAGGATTTCAATAGTCCTTCTTTAACCTCCAATCTGTTCAGAAACCATTCTTGAGCAGCAATACTTCTTTGCCTGAAACTGAACTGCCCATTCCATTGGTTTTCTCGCCAAAGAGTTGAAGAAGAATCTTTAATACTGAATGTTTTTAATTGTTAGTATTTTAACAGCTTTAGGGAGGTATAGCTAACATACAGTCAACCGCAAATATTTAAAGTATACAACTTGATTTGGTAAGTTTGGACGTATGAATCCACCTCTGAAACACCAAAGCTTCCTCGTATTAATACCTCTTTGTAATGTCTTTCTACCATTCCTGCCCCATGGTCTCTAGGCAACCACAGATTTGCTTTCTCTCACGCTAGATTAGTTCACATGTTCTAGAATTTTCCATCAATGGAATCCTACAATACTAACCCTTTTTGCTTGGCTTCTTTCACTCAGCATAATCATTTTAAAATGTATTTGTGTTCATCATGTAATTCATTTTTCTGTTACAAAATAGTATGTCATTGAATGGATACACCAGAGTTGTTTTATCCATTCACCTGTGTTTTAGCCAAATTTTAGATCAGTTTGTCTATCTTCATGCCAGTACTACCTTTTTTGATTACTTACGTTTTACAATAAATCCTGAAAACAGGTAGCATTCGTCCTCAAAATTTGCTCTTTTCCAAAATTATTTTGGGTATTCTAGGTCCTTTGCGTTTCCATACGGATTTCAAAATCAACTTATCAATTTCTACTAAAATAAAACCTATTGAGATTTTGATTGGGATTGAATTAAATCTATAGATGCAACTGGAACAGATTGATGTCTTAACGTTATTGGGTCTTCCAAGGAAGGAACACAATATATCTTTTCACTTATTTGTCTTATTTAATTTCTCATAGTAATGTTATGATAATGTTATTTGAATTTCAATTTCTGATTGTTCATTGCTAGTATATCCAAATATAATTAACTTTTATGTTGATTTTTGTATCCTGCCACCTTACAAAGCTCACTAGTTTTAATTTCTTTTGTTTTGTAAATTCCCTAAGATTTTCTACAAAGATAACCACATTGTCTCCAAACAAGGACAGTGTTGTTTTTATCCTTCAAATTGAATGTCTTTTATTTCTTTTTCTGGTTGTATTGTGCTGGTTAGAACCTCCAGTACAATATTGAATTCAATTGGTGAAAATGGACATCCTTGTCTCTTTCTTGATCTTAGAGGGAAAGCATCTAGTCTTTCATCATTGAATACACCACGAGCGTTTCTGTAGATGCCATTAATTGGTTTGAGGGAGTTTGCTCCTATCCTGTGTCCTGTGAATTACGAGGGAGTTTTTTTTTTTTTTTTTCAGTCTAGCTGATGGGAACAGGCTTTATTCCTGACTCTGTGAGAGCTCTGGGTACTGATTTTTGAAAAACCTACAGTCCTTTATTGAATTGAGGAAGTTCCCTTCTATTCCTGAATTGTTGAGAGTTTTTAACATGAATTAATTTTGTCTGATGCTTTTTCTACATCTTTTGATATTATCATGTGGTTTTCCTTATTTAATGTGAAAATATGGTAGATTACACTGACTTTTGATGTATTCTTTTTAAAAATCTGTTCTTTCTATAAAAATCTTTTTACAAGACAAAAAGAATGGGATGGGGTGCCATTGTAGAAAAAGGTTCTAAAGTCTCATTCAAGCTCAGCAGGCAGCAGTTGAGAATTGAGAAATGCCTGACCTAGGGGCAGGAGGGGGAGTGGCTGCCCATATACCTGAAGCTGCCATCTCATCCCTCAGTAGTGATGTATTCAACAAAGTAAGTGATGTTTTCACCCACTACCTTGCAGACAGCTTGCAGTCACTTCTGCTTAAGAAATTTCCACAGTCTGGGTGTGGTGGTTCATGCCTGTAATCCCAACACTTTGGGAGGCCAAGGTGGGAGGAGCACTTGAGCCCATGAGTTAGAGAGCAGTCTGAGTAATACAAGGAGACTCTGTCTCCACAAATTTTTTTTTTTTTTTTTTTTTTTTTTTTTTTTTTTTTTTGAGATGGAGTCTCGCTCTGTCACCCAGGCTGGAGTGCAGTGGCATGATCTCGGTTCACTGCAGCCTCCATCGCCTGGGTTCAGGCGATTCTCCTGCCTCAGCCTTCTGAGTAGCTGGGATTACAGGTGCCACCACCACACCCAGCTAATTTTTGTATTTTTAGTAGAAACAGTGTTTCACCATGTTGGCCAGGCTGGTCTTGAGCTCCTGACCTCAAGAGATTCACCTGCCTCGGCCTCCCAAAGTGCTGGGATTACAGGCGTGAGCCACCATGCCTGGCCCACAAATAATTTTTAAAAATTTGCTGGGAGTGGTGGTGTGTGCCCCTGGTCCCAGGTTCTCAGAAGGCTGAAGTGAGAGGATTGCCTGAGCCCAGGAAATCGAGGCTATAGTGAGCCGTGATTGCACGACAACACTCCAGCCTGGGCAACAGAGAAGACAAAGGAAAGAAAGAAAGAAGGAAAGACATAGAGAAAGAAAAAGAAAGAGAGAGAGGAAGGAAGGAAGGAAGGAAGGAAGGAAGGAAGGAAGGAAGGAAGGAAGGAAGGAAGAAAGAGAGAAAGAGAAAGAAAAAGAAAGAAAGAAAGAAAGAAAGAAAGAAAGAAAGAAAGAAAGAAAGAAAGAAAGAAAGAAAGAAAGAAAGAAAGAAAGAAAGAAAAAGAAAGAAAGAAAAAGAGAGAGAGGAAGGAAGGAAGGAAGGAAGGAAGGAAGGAAGGAAGGAAGGAAGAAAGGAAGGAAAAGAAATTCCCCCAAATGTAATGATGATCTACAAGAGTAGCATCTGAGCCCTCATGTTGTGTAAACTTGCATTTTGTTTCATTTTCATAAGTTAATAAAAACGTTTACCTTCTTCTCAGTTGGAAAAAAATAACTGTTATATAAACAGCAAGCCTGCAGATATATTTAAGACTAGAACTTCCCCTGACATTTCTTCTGAATAAACTTGCCCTTTGGTCCTCAGTTGGGTATCTCTGAGGTGTGAAAGATCTGGAGAAATGTCTTTCTTTTTGAAGTTGTCAAGCATAAACAAGAAATTGGCAATAGGGATTATTTGTGCCTATGCTGCCCCTTCCAAACGAATCCCACATGCCAATCTTTATGTCTCTGGTAGAGAAGACACTGAATGGGGAGAGATGTGTTCATGGTATCTGCAACTAGAATTCAGAATGAACTTCTCCATATCACTAGGGACTACATGCCACATAAAATATTGCTTAAAGTGCTTTCTACAGATGCATTAAGGTTCAAATTTTTAAATTTTGTTTTTCTTAGAATCTACCCTTAAATATATAGCTTGCTTCAAATGACTGAGAGAAGAATTCATAGAACTTGACCCATTTGTGAGTTGGAGACAGTTGGAATATTATACTAATACATAATGCTAATGCATATATGTTCTATGTATATTTAACTATATGTGAAGACATTTGAGATGACAATGAATAAAATCTAAGATTTCTTGTGCAGAAAAAATGAAAATTATTGGGGAAAAAAATATCCCAGACTGCTACTGAACTCTCTGAGACAACTAAAGTTGAAATTGATTCTGGCAAGGCCATTACAGGGGTAATTGTCCAAGAGAATGTTTTCTTACACAGGAAATTAGAGACAGGGAAAACATTATTAAAACTAAAAATTTGTAGATTTTTGAGTCTGCCAGAATGTGTAGCAGCTATTGTATCCCCTTATGGGATTAACTATTAAATTGAATTTCAGTTAGACTCTGAATTTGAGCTGAATTCCAAGTTAAAGAATCTTCAAGGAGAGAGAAAAAAGGCAGAGAGTCAATATGTTGTTGGATACAGTGAAACCCGCCCCCACCCCCTTGCTGGAAAATCACTTGTTCTAAGAAGTTACCAAAAAAAAAAAAAAAAAAAAAAAAAAAAAAAAAAACATAAAGTGAGGGGTTTTTTTGCTTATATTAAATGAACCATCAAAATGTTTTGATTGGTGCTTTTGAAAAATCTGGCCACATTTCTGCACCAAATTCACCATATGTACGTGACTCCAGAAGTTAGATATGACAAGATATGAAAAATATCTGTCACTAAATCTTACGATTAAACTCTAACAAAATGTAGAATTGATTAATTCAGGAGAGTGAGTGGGTGTGAATATGTGTGTTGTGTATGTATTACGTGAGTGTATTTATATGGAAGGGGAATGGCATGGCAGGACTCAAAATGTTAATTTGAAAAGAAAACTTCTTGAATATATGAATTATGGTGATTACTCATTTTAATCCATTTTATTAAGTAATGAAGTAACTTTTTATTTAGCCTATATACATATAGTTCTTTGGATTTTCATTTTAAAATTCAACTTTATTAACATCACAGCTTCTTCCCCTCTGCACTGATATATAACAATGACTATACTATGTCACGTAGATAGGCATTTTTGGATAAGACATGATCTACATTTATTAGCAGCTCATTTATTTGACATTGTAAGTTCTGCATAGTGCATTTTCCAGATAACCAGAATTAAACACATGAAGTTTTTATTTTAACCTTTTTAATAGAAAGGGCTCAACTTTTCTCATTTTGTAAGGAAACTATTCTTACAAGGATTCCAAGTGAGTATTAGATAATTATGAGAAGAAAATCCTGATAGCCAGTCAGCAGGAATTAGAATGTAATGTGCAACCTAAATGACATACAATAAAATGATACTTTTGCATGACATTTAAAGATATGAAAAATGGTCAGTCTACTACGCTGAATGGAAAAACAAGTATGTAAAACCATAATCTGTATTCTCTCAATAATAATCTACATGTAGAGTATGCACAAGAAAATGTAAAACATCAAATTAGTAACAGTAGTTCTCTTTGGATGGGGACTTAGAAATGATTTTTAAATTTTTTTCCTCAGGCCAGGTGCAGTGACTCTCGCCTGTAATCCCAGCACTTTGGGAGGCTGAGGTGGACAGATCACTTGATATGTATATGCACACCACAGTTTCTTTATTCACTTGTTGATTGATGGGCATTGGGTTGGTTCCATGATTTTGCAATTGTGAATTGTGCTGCTATAAACATGCCTGTGCAAGTATCTAATTTGAATAATGACTTATTTTTCCCTGGGTAGATACCCAGTAGTGGGATTGCTGGATCAAATGGTAATTCTACTTTTAGTTTTTTAAGGAATCTCCACACTGTTTTTCATAGCAGCTGTACTAGCTTGCATTCCCATCAACAGTGTAGAGTGGTCCCTGTTCACTGCATCCACACCAACATCTACAGTCTTTTGATTTTTTGATTATGGCCATTCTTTCAGAAGGAAGGTGGTATCACATTGTGGTTTTGATTTGCATTTCCCTGATCATTAGTGATGTTGAGCATTTAGAAAAAAACATCACATCAAAAAGTGGACTAAGGACATGAATAGACAATCCTCAAAAGAAGATATACAAATGGGCAACAAACATACGAAAAAGTGATATTTAATCTTTAAGATCATTGTGGACTGGGTGATCCACAACAGCAGTGTTGTCACTTCTTTGGCCAGAGCTAATTAGAACAAACTCAAAGGGCCACTTGACCAGGGTGCCCTTGGACTTGTAGGCACCACACCTGAAGTCATGTATTGCAGTGTGTGGAGGCAGAACTGAATAGTAGTTTGTAGGCTGGGCTGTGGATGTGGGCCACATGGATTCCTTTTAACTGGCATTACTGAGCATGATACTTAAAGTCTCTGTGCTTTAGTCTCCTCATCTGTAAAATACGACTAATATTAGAAACTACCTCCCAAGGCTTTTGAGCTGATTAAATGAGATAATTTATGTATGATGCTTAACACAGTTCCTATGACATTTAAGTGTTCAGGAAATGTTATTATCTTTCCCTTATGATTATTAATAAACATAACAGTACATGTAAATATTATAAAATCTTAATGTGCCAAAAGGATGATGGGATTATAACAAATCTATCCTGGCAGGTGATAGTCAAGAACATGGATCAGCAAACTTTAGCCTGCAGGCCAGATCCATTCTGCTGCTTCTTTTTGCAAATAAAATGTTATGGAAACATAGCTTCACCCATTCATTTGCATATTCTCTACAGCTGCTTTTGTACTATAATGGAAGAACTGAGTAGTTGCAACAGAGACTACATGGCAAGCAAAGCCTAAAATCTTTACTATCTAGCCATCAATAGAAAATATTTGTCATCTTCTTGTCTAGACCATAAAGAGAATACAGTGAACCAGGGAAGAATATATGGGAGCTGAAGAAAATGCAATACTTAGAGAAGTACTAATGGAGTTTACTGTCTGAGAAATTATACTGATTCACTGATTAGCAAGCAAAAAAGTAATAGTAACCATTATAGAAGCAAGTGATTACATAAGCAGAATATCAAGGAATAAATAGCAATTAGCCTATTTGAGGCCAAGGGGAGAGACACCATTGATGAGAAAGGGAAATAATAAGGAAGAGCAAATACATATAAAGGTTTATATTACCAACTAAGGAAAACAAAGAATGCCATCTTCATTCTGTATAGGTCCATGTTCCAAGTCAATGATGAAACACAGAAATTAATCAGTGATGCTGTATACAATTTAGAAAACACATATGGGTGCACACATCAAGAATGTTGGGGCTAACTATAAGATGACGAAGGCAGAAATAATAGAACCTAGATAAGTCAGGAAAATCTAGTTTTCTGATAAGCTAAAAGTAGATGACAAACTCTTGAGACATATACAAAGATACAGAACACTTAGTCTACCTAAAGATAATCATGGGATGATGTTCTCTACTGGGTTACATAGTCTTTGGGAATTTCAAGACCACAGCACCTTCCCAAAGCAAAAAGCCCTATAAAACATCAAGGCAGAAAACTTTAGTGGGGAAGAAATTGTGACTTTATGGGATAAAGTTGCCAAAGCTACAAAACTTCTCACCATTTTTTTCTTGCATAGATTTGGCCACCAATGTATAAAGACACAAAATGCCAACATCTGAATAAGCATACATAGTTTGAGTTTATAAAGTTCAAGTCTATAAACCACATCTATCAGGGGAACCACCCCCAATATTTCAATGCAGGTTCTTTTCTATTTCCCTAAGTGTTGGCTGGTCTGAGAAATAAAAGGAAAGAGTACAAAAGAGAGAAATTTTAAAGCTGGGTGTCTAGGGGAGACATCACATGTTGGCAGGTTCCATGATGCCCCCCAAGCCGCAAAACCAGCAAGTTTTTATTAGTGATTTTCAAAGGCGAGGGAGTGTACGAATAGGGTGTGGGTCACAGAGATCACATGCTTCACAAGGCAATAAAATATCACAAGGCAAATGGGGGCAGAGCAAGATCACAGGACTGGGGCGAAATTAAAATTGCTGATAAACTTTCATGTCCCACTGGGCACGCATTGTCGTTGATAACATCTTATCAGGAGACAGGGTTTGAGACCAGACAACCAGTCTGACTAAAATTTACTAGGCAGGAATTTCCTCATCCTAATAGGCTTGGGAGCACTACAGGAGACCGGGGCTTATTTCATCCCTTTTCTGCAACTGTATAAGACAGACACTCCCAGAGCGGCCATTTTAGAGACCTACCCCTGGGAATGCATTCTCTTTCTCAGGGCTGTTCCTTGCTGAAAAAAAGAATCCAGTGATATTTCTCCCATTCACTTTTGTAAGAAGAGAAATATGGCACTGTTCCGCCTGGTTCTCAGGCAGTCAGACCTAATGGTTATCTCCCTTGTTCCCTGAACATCGCTGTTAACCTGTTCTTTTTTCAAGGTGCCCAGATTTCATATTGTTTAAACACACATGCTTTATGAACAATTTGTGCAGTTAACGCAATTATCACAGGGTCCTGAGGCGACATACATCCTCAGCTTATGAAGATGACAGGATTAAGAGATTAAAGTAAAAACAGGCATAGGAAATCACAGGAGTATTGACTAGGGAAGTGATAAATGTCCATGAAATCTTCACAATTTATGTTCAGAGATTACAGTAAAGACAGGCATAAGAAATTATAAAAGTATTAATTTGGGGAACTAATAAATGTCCATGAAATCTTCACAATTTATGTTCTTCTGCCATGTCTTCAGCCAGTCCCTCCGTTCAGGGTCCCTGACTCCCCACAACACACATCAGTTATAATTAATATAAACTTTCCATTCTCAAATGTAGCATAACTTCTCTCATGCTTCACCTGCTGAAAACAGAAGGGTCAGGCAACTGAGTGACCTGAAGGTCCATCCAGAACTTCTGAGATTTCCTGAGTCCTCTTTCAACCAATCACATAGGAGAAGCTTAAAATGAGGCAAAGCACAGAGGTGCACATGTAGATACAAAGACTGCTTCTGTAGAACCTGAATTTCCCGCAGAATGTCCAACATTTCCCTTCGCTTGGGCTATGTAGACTATTTGCCCATCAATCTTTGGTAAAAGACTAAGTAGTGCAGGGAGCAGCTTTCATGTTAAACTAAACTAATGGAATCAAAACAGACCTGTTACTAGCTGCTATCTCCAGGGAAGAAAATTCTTACCATGTACTGTGTTCCAATTTTGGAACCAATAGATACCTGCTGAGACATTAAGTTCATTAGATTTATTCTTCACTGACATTCTGAATTGTACAATTTCTTCATTGATGCTCCTTTCATGGTTCCATCATCATTACAATGCACTTGGGAGAGAGACTTGGGAACAGTATATGGAAGCTCTGCTCTGTCACACATATGGTTGGATACATCAAAAGCAGTGAAGGATGCAAGGTTGAAATTAACTAAGTTTAGGTAAAACATCATTTCTCTTGGACTCAGAGTGAGATGCACAAACTAAGGGTTTCAGAAGCATTTTGTTGCTTTTCTTCAATGTGGGGGGGAATAATGACGATGCACCTAGTAATTATTGAACTCTGAATATTTTAATGGTTTCCCAAAATGTTGGTTTAAGCCTGTAAGTAGTTATAAGTGGGGGGGAAGACTGGAAGGAAGACAATTTATTAAAATGTTAAGATTCGCTTTATTTGGGTGGTAAGAATACAGATTTTTCTTCTCTATTTTCTGTGTTTCCAAGTTTTCTAGTAAGTATTTGTATTCTTATATAGTGGAGAAAATATATAATAAATTTTATTACATTTGTTTAGTATCTTCTAGCATATTTGGAGGAAAAAAAAGAAAGAGAAAATTAGTTTATTTCCTGATATGACAGATGGATGTCTGGGAACTACATTTTTACAATGATTTTAATAAATGAGAGTAGGCAAAATAATAACATTTTTCTGGCATTTAAGCTCAATATAAATGAGTAAAAAGTCACAGTCCTACCTTAATGAAATATTTCTGCCAAAAAAAAATCATTCATTTTTGTTTGTCATGTGAATAACTCAATGTGATTCCCCGACTCCCATCATTGGTTCTACTTGTTTCCTTTCTGCTGCTCTACCTTTCCCTTTTTCTTTCTCCCCATCTCCACCTTTATTGTACAGATCAAACAACAGTCACCATTATTCGAATACATATAATAAAGATGTCTGTCTTTTGAAGTAGCAGACTTAACATTTTGTATGTTTATTTTCCATCTTGCTTCCCACCCATAAATTAGGTTTGTGTGAATTGCTCTATATTGGTCATTAAAATGAGGTAGATATTATTCTAATTCGAGAAATAGGTAGTAACTAGGATATATTTGCAATTAATGAAAAAATTTTGATATGTCTACACTGCAAGTCAACATTTAAAAACACATTTCTCAGCACATATACACTAAAATGTGTATTTTAGGCCATTGTAAGTACTATAAGTACAAAAATTGCCATGTCTAAAACAATTTGTACTTTTGCATTTGCAATTTCCGTGGTCTATTATAAACAACTGCACATTTTATAGAGCACATTTAAATGCATTATTTCCATGCTTAAAAATGTACTCTTTTTAAAAAGAGCATTAAAAGAAATGTTAATGTAGCCATTTTACTAATTTCACGCGGGCAAAGGGTGAATCAGCTGAAGCTTGGGAATTCAAATAAAATATTCTAACTCTGTTGACAAGATATGGGATCTTGTACTTAATCAGTGTAGCAGTCAATCAATCAGACTGAGGCTGACACTGCATAGGATAAATATTACCAGACAAAAAAGGCCATCAACAGTGTATAATCCCATAGGCTTCCAAGTCAGAGAGATCTGGCTGTCATGTCCAGCTCTACCATTCATTCATGTGACTTTGGGGGTGTTTCTTATTTATACTGAGACTTACTTTCTTCATCAGTCACTATGTGTGAAAAAAACAGTACCCATCTCATAGGCCTTCTGTAAATAAAACAATGCACATGAAACATTTCATGTAATGAGAGGTCTGCAGTAAATGCTCAACCAAGGGTGATTGCCAGAGTTTTGTTTCTGTTGTACTCATCCGCCTGCAACCTAGTCATTCAACCCACAACACAGAGTCCAGCTCTTCCTGGACCCCATTCTAGTGGCTAATCTACAGTACCCATTCACCTGATTTTCTTGAGACATCTCCAGTCCAGCAACAGGCATTAATCCAGCCCCCACGCTATGCGCAGTGTTGTAACAGGCAGACTCCTTGGAGGAATGAAATAGACTAGGGTGCAAAATAAACATAATATTGCTTTTAAAACCTAACAGTCTTAATGCTAAAGTTCTTCCAGCACTCACGGGGCTCCTGACTCCCATCCCTATACTTCTTACCTTGCCTACAAATTCCCAATTTGGTCACTTATAAATAGTAGGACTTGATCACATTATTATGATGTGGATTTAACCTAAGCCCCATTCCTCCTGCAGACTTAGCACCTCCTGAGCCATGTGACTAACCCTATACTTAGTAGGGTGAACAGAAGCAACCAATATCCCAGACACACAGAGGCCCGGCCTCAAGCAGACCCCTCCGTGGAGCTGCCCTGGCCTGTGCTCAGCCGCAGGGCTGCTGCCCTGTCTGGGAGCTGTCTCTGATGGGAACCGGACAATTTTCATGTACCTGAGTCCGTTCTCCAATAACCTGCCTAGGACTTCCTTTTTTTTTTTTTTTTTTTGATAGAGTCTTACTCTGTCATCCAGGTTGGAGTGTAGTGGTGTGATCTCAGCTCACTGCAAACTCTGCCTCCTAGTTTTAAGCGATTCTCCTGCCTCAGCCTCCCGAGTAGCAGGGATTACAGGCACCCGCCACCAGTCCTGGCTAATTTTTGTATTTTTAATCGAGACGGGGTTTCACCACGTTGGCCAGGCTAGTCTCAAACTCCTAACCTCAAGTGATCCACTCACCTTGACCTCCCAAAGTGCTGGGATTACAGGTGTGAGCCACCACGCCCATCCTAGGGCTCCTTCTAAGGGAGGGATGGTGGTTTATTCTAGCCAGTAATCCAGGAATGAAGGCCTCCTCTGAGTCCTCTGAGGTAAGCTTTCTAGAGGCACTTACTTTTTAAACTCCCTCACCCTGGCCAGGGGCCCACCTGCCAGGATTTCCCTGATTCCTCGGATGGCTGCGACACTTTGGCTGACTGTCTTGGCTGTCACTCCTTCCTGATCACTCTGTTCTTTGGAGACCAAATTGCCCTCAAGGAATGCAAATTGCCCTCACTGGTCTCTCTATTCACCATGCTCCCTATCCACTAGTAGTGTGCGTGCTTCCCACATGCCAGCATCACTTAGCGGGCCTCTTCTCAGTAGCCACAGGCTTCTTGGCTCCTTCTCTGACATGGAAGATCTGAGAATGTGGCTGCAGTTATGGTATTGCAGCCCAGAAGTGTCGCAGTCGAGAAACAACTAGAAGTCTTATGGCTTTCATTGTAAAGGCTTCAAAGTATATGGAAATTTTTCCCCTCCATTAATTTAGTTCTGAATCTGTAAATGCCATCTGGGATTCTTTAAAAGTTTTCTCAACCAGTGTTTGTTGTTTGAAAAATACTATGACTTGCCTCATTTTGGGCTGTTGAGAGAATTGATGCTCTGTTCTTTGTTTCACTGTGCGCCACCTGAGAGGCACTTGTCTGTTTACTAATGCACGGAGAGCAGTATTTCTAACAGATGAGAGGATTGGAAAGAAGCCTTGAAACAGACCCAAATAAAACAGAAAAAGGATAATATTAGGGCTGCTAGAGATGGGGGAGCCTGGAAAATGTGCTGCTTCAATACAAATCATACGTGTGTGGATGTAGATTATATATATATATATACACACACACACACACATATATGCCAGGATTTGTAAGTAAGCCGTCTCTACCTTCCCATAAGAAAGGGAGCTGGAGCCTCAGCAGGGGTAAATGAGCTTCCTGCAGGTTTAAGAAGCTGTTCCCTGATCCAAACCGGAGTGCTTGAATAGTTCCGATAATGAAATGAAATGAATTTTCAACTGCTATAGAAATGCTGCTCAGCCGACCCAGACAGGCATCTCCATTGGTGCTCACACAGAAAATGAGTTTATCACAGATGTTCCATCTCTTAAAAGTCTTCCTGCCATTTTATTTTAAGCAACTCGCTCTCTGAATGGGTCCTTCACAAGGTTATCCACGTCTGAGCAGCAGAATGAGCGCCTGACCTGCCTCATGTCTTTCCTGAGAGAAATAGCAGCAAATGCATTGTTCAACCTGGCCATCCTGGTGGAGGGATATCGTTGGAGTGAGGTTAGCCAAGCACACGTGGGTGAGCACTGGCCCGGCAGCCCACCTGTGTACACCTGAGTACACACACTCCCAGGTCCAAATTATGTTAGGAATTTCCTGATGAGAAAAATGTATTTACTTATACATTCACATGTGTAGGTCTTTCCAAGTTACTGAGTTTTGAACACGTAAGAAAATTACATTTCAATGAGTAAAAATGACCATAAGAAAGCTAAACATCAGACTGAGAAAAATATGACAAAGGTTTATTATTTTTTTTTTATGCAAGTGATCTTACCAAAAGTAAGAAACAAGTAAAATCTTTCATTCCCCTCGTCCAGCTCAAAACTACACAAAGGGCAGAACCAGCTAATCCACAAAAGAGAATATATAATTGCTCAACAAGCGCATGAAAACAATTCAAATCTCTAGCAGTCACAGGAAGATATTTTTAAAATTTGAAGTGGCACCAGTTTTTATTTGTTTAAATATTTAATGCTCGTAGGTTTAAGAGTGTTAAGTGACAGGTATGGTAGGTCATGAGTGTGATCCCAGCATTCTGGGAGGCTGGCGCAGGAGAATCTCTTGGGCACAGGAGTTCAAGACCAGCCTTAGCAACATAGTGAGATCACGTCTCTACTAAAAATTTAAAAAATTAGCCAGGTGTAATGGTGCACACCTGTGATCCCAGCTACTCTAGAGGCTGAAGTGGGAGGATCACTTGAGCCCAGGAAATCAAGGCTACAGTGGGCAGTGGTTGTGCCACTGCACTCCAGCCTCAGTGACAAAATGAGACCTTGTCTCAAAAAAAAAAAAAAAGAATGATAAGTATTCTTTAACACTTCAAGTGAAAGTATAATTTGGTTTTATTGTTTTAGAAGTCAATTTAGTTTACATGTTGATTGATCTAATTTGTGAAAACAATTTTAAAATATAATAAAATATTTGTTTTAGTATGTTAATAATTCTAGACTGTAAAAACAACATATTTACTAATAAAATACACGATATTATATAAATATAAAATATATTAACAAATGCATTTGTAAGAAAAAGACTGGAAAATAATAGATTAAATATTATTGGTTTTTCAAAAGAACAATAAACTTTTAAGTGACTTTCATTTTTTCTTTATTGCTTCTCTTTATTTTCTACTTCTTTTTTTTTTTTTTTTTTTTTTTTTTTTTTGAGATGGGGTCTCACTCTGTCGCCCAGGCTGAAGTGCAGTGGCATTATCTTGGCTCACTGCAGCTTCTGCCTCCTCGGTCCAAGCAATTCTCCCACCTTGGCCTCCCAAATAGCTGAGATTACAGGGGCACGCCACCACGCCCAGCTAGTTTTTGCGGTTTTAGTAGAGACAGGGTTTCACTATGTTGGCCAGGGTTGTCTCGAACTCCTGACCTCAGGTGATCCACCCGCCTCAGCCTCCCAAAGTGCTGGAATTACAGGCGTGAGTCACCACGCCAGGCCTATTTTCTAGATTTTAAAAAATGATCACTATTTTGTTTATATCGAGAAAAAAATGTAAAACACTGTATGTATGTTTTTAAAAATAAACCTACGTACCTTAGTTTTCTTCCTGAGAAGTTTTAATATCTAGGTCTTTGAATAGTTTTCTCACCCCAGCTTTATTTGAACAGTGGATACCAGTGAAGGACTTCCAGGCCACTGAAAGTTGTCTGTGCATATGAGGTGTGGAGAGGGAGAGTCACATCTGAGTTATCAGCCGCATGGCTCTGTAATTATATATAATGTTATTGGTCACATAGCTCTGTAATTATATATAATGTTGCAAATCCTAGTTTTCCGTTTTCTCTGACTGTAGGCTTTTGTTTAAAAAGAAATCACCAGCACATCTCATTATACAAGATGCCATCAGTGCACTTTTTTAGGAAGTGGACTGAATTTGAAACATTGCTTTTATTTTAGTTTTGCAGCTCTGAGTTTGGTAATATCCTGGGCACGGGCTGTATTTCACTGCAGAGTCCATGTGTATTCCAAGTGGGGTTGTTGCCTATACCTAATGTTACAGAACTCTGCAGTTTACAGTGCATTGCATAACTTCAGGATTGAAAAGTGCACCTGGTCCAGATGATGTGACCTGGCATGATACATACCAACGAATGCAGAAAGCTCCCATGTGGATGAGGATGGACTCAGAGAAAGCCTGCTGTGTTTCCAGAAGGTCTGATATGACCTTTACTCACCCAGACTTTATCACCCACACAGGCTGGATTTCCAGCTATCAAGCAGAATGAGGGTTTGAATTATTGTGATTTTGGTGCTAGAAAGAAATTTACCTTTATGGATTATGAAATTCTATCATATACTTGCCATATATGTAAAAGTTTTTGACATAATGTCTGGCTCAAATTAAGGACCCAAAAAATGGAGCCAAGAGTAGACTTGGGAGTTTATAGGAATGGATTCAAACATTAGTTTATCAAATTCCGTGCTCTTAACCTTTGTGGTATAGCGGGTTTATGGTTATAATAACTCTAAGAATTGATGGATATGTAATTCATCATTTTAGGTATTTAGGGCTCATATTCTTTATGAAATGACTTCTTTGGAAGGATGCCTGCAAGAATAAAGGAGGATGGAAAGAAAGTTGCAAAAATGACTTTCCATTGGCTCCCCAGTGGACAAGATAAAAGTGGGAGAAGCACAGAGACATACCTCAAAGGCAGGTAGAGGCTGGCTTAAAACAGCCACGGATTAATGTGAGAAGGGCCAGGCCCCTTAGTATTTCTACAGATCAGACCCAATACTCAGGTACCGATCATTGAAAATTCAGGTAATTCCCAGTAGCCTCATTTGTACCTTATTGTAAATTGCAAGGATCAAAATAGTCCCTGCCTGTTAGTCCGTGAACTGAGAATCTTCTGTTGAAGAGAGGCAGAATTTGAAAAGATGGACTCTACACCTGAGTGGGAGTTTGACCAGCCTGAGGCTGTGGAAGCCAATGACATGTAGTAGAGCGATTCAGAAACCAGAGAAAAAGGTCATAACGACCACAGCTAACAGAGCACCTCTCGCCATGTATTGATTACATGGATTTCTCAAGTTTATTAGTTTCACAGAGAATTACAGGCTAATGGGTCTACCCTTTCAAAACTCAGATTCCCCAGCTTCACTCTCAGGGTCTTTCCTTGCACTTTTGCAAATACGAATCAAGTTCACTCACTACTGAATTAAAGCGACATGTACATTTAATAGAAAATATCAACATATGTACTTTAAACGTATGCTTTTA
This sequence comes from Macaca thibetana thibetana, assembly GCF_024542745.1. Lineage (NCBI taxonomy): Eukaryota > Metazoa > Chordata > Mammalia > Primates > Cercopithecidae > Macaca > Macaca thibetana. The sequence goes on along the minus strand of NC_065595.1, from coordinate 25,202,712 downwards.
ATCTTCTTTAAATTGTATCTCAATAAATAAAATTTAAGAAAAAGCCAGCTTTTGACATTCAAAGCCGAATTTTTCTAACACTTTGAAAGCTTGGCTTGGGTAAAGTAAATGATTTTTTTTTTCCTTTAATTCCAGCAGTTCACATTCACCTAACCAGAAGGAGGCTTGGCGATGTAGAGCAGGTGAAATTTTACTGAAAGCAAAGGGGTAGAGGGTTCTGACTGGGGGATTAGGGGTACTGGATAAGGGAGAAACACTACATAGGTTGATGGGAAGTCTGAAAGCAGGGAATCCTGAGAAGAGACTTTCAAAGTAGGTTTGAAGGATTTCACGTCAGTTGCCAAGGCAGGTCAATAGATAGATAAGCCTGAGTGTTCTTGTCTCCTTAAGGACTAAAAATGGAAACTGCTTGTGGAAATCCAGAAAGTTCTCTGTGCTTAATGGAGGGAGGACTTGGAAAGACTTTCAAAGATAGTGGACCAGCAGAAGTCTGGGTCAGCAAAAGCAGATCTTTGTGTACTGGGATTGGACAATTGGAAGCAAAAGGCAAGGATTAGAATCTAGAACAATGGGGGGCATCATGATGGTTCAAGAAACCAGATGAAAGCAGGGTACCCCAATAGGCAACCTCCAGGATACAAGCCAAAGTGTCAGCAGCAGAGACCTGTGAACATCTACAGACACTGACTCAATATAGGAAGGGTAAAAAAGCTAAATGGCCAACCATTTGCTCAAAAAATGCCAAAGCATCCAATGAAGATGGGCTGAGCATAAAGATTCTGAGATAAACATTTAATTGCAAACATAAAGTATATTTTTTTCTTGCTACTGAGAAAGGTAGGGATTTATTTAGGGTTATTTAGGGATTTATTTAGGATTATTAAATTAGTTATATAAATGATAGAATATACCTCTTCACACATTTGAATTACAGTGAATATAAGCTTTGAAATGGCTTTATTGAGATCTAATTTACCTACTGTATTAACATATAGTTCACCCATTTAAAGTGCATCATTCAATGGTTTTTGGTGCATTTGTAGAGTTGTACAACTATTACCATAGTCTAATTTTAGACTTTTTTATTATCCCCAAAAGAAAACTCGTGCACACTGAATGTACAATTTTGATCACACTTTATACTTTAAAAACTTTTGGATGAAATTTTAAAAGTAGGTTGGAAGAGGAAATTTTATTAAAATGATCCAAGGGCACTGTATCTCAGGAATGGACTAGACCGAGGAACAGGAAGTCCATCTTATTTCTCTCTGTATCCCTACTTCTCTCAAGTGTCTGCTCTGTTCTGTGCTCTCTGCCAGAGACCAAATTTCGAGTATTTTTCAGAGTCAACAACAACAGCTTGGGAGGGCTCATAAATATTGCAGTTCCAGCGATCCTCAGAAACTCACTTGGCTCTTTCTGACTCTAGAATTCCAAAAGCTTGGGGCAGCTAGCCACTTCCATACCACCGAGTGGTGGCTCGGGATGAAGACTCATATGTGGCTCAAACATGATATTTAAACATCCAATCCCATGGACTATCAACAAATTACAGGGAAGCTCTGTTGCAGGTACTATGGAATGATTCAATCATCATACTTTCTCAATTCCCATTCTCACCTCTATCAAGTATGACGATTGATAATTCTACTATGCAGATTAGAATTCTACAAACTTGCTCTCAGCTTCCCTTGCAGCGAATTGTAGCTTCCTGGTTCCAGACAAGAAAATACCTGCAAAAATCACTGGGGAAAAACAAATTGGCAAAAAATAAAGAGCAATTGATATCTATAATTGCAACAGCCGTATGTGACCATGAGATGACACAATAAGGACAATGGCTAGTGTAAAGGATGGCAAAGCAGAAACGTGGAATAACCTGGGTCTCTGATGGTATTTGGTTTGCCCTGGGCTTCATAAGATAAAAAAATCTCTATGTGTTTCCTCTGCTGTTAGGCTTTCTGTTCCTGTAGCCCAACCCATGCCAACTAATGAACAAGGAAATCATCATTTGAACATATACCCCAAACGGTATTTACTATACTCTTGCTGCTCCTTTCCACCTTTATTCATTGATCCCTTCATTCAACAAATATCTGTTAATTACCACTATATGATGGAGACTCTTGCAAGTGCTGAAGATATAGTGATGAACTAAATAAAGTTCCTGAGCTCCTAGTGATGAGATCTACCTCCTGGAAACACAGGCTCTGCAATAGCCTCTTCCAGATAAGCCTCCTCTTAATTCAAGATGCACCTCCAGGTGAAATCTACTGATTCACAACATAAAGGGAAACTTAAATAGGGTTTCTCTTTTGGGTGTTTGTCTCATTTCAGCAACCAACTGGCAAGCTTCTCAAAATAAGAGACTATGATTTGTGCTTCTTTTATGTCTCAGTTTTTGACAATTGGAAGTTTTATAATAAAGTCTTCTTGGTTGACTAATATCTTGGCCAAAGGGAAGAAATTGTAAATTTTGCCTCAAATATCTTTCCAGCAGCACCTGCCTTACTTTCACCTACGTGCATCCTTCAAGGGGGTCAGAAACACGGATCAGGTCCCTTGCAATTTTAGCCATTTGCTGCTGTCTCTCTGGTTTATATATCCTATAAAAGTTGGATTTATTTACATTGCTCTTGGTGGGAATTCAGTTTGTACAGCCTTTCCTTTTGGAAGATTCCTGCAAATTTCCTAATGCTTACTGCCATTCCTTTAAGCTATGTTTCAGCACAGAGCTTTCTTTGTTCACAAGAATTCTGAGTGTCTTGCTGCAGCAGCTGCACATAACCTATACAGGAATGAGTCCATCGCTTTTTCATGAAGGGGGTACATGTGTGGTTTCCGAACCCCTATGCCTCAATGCAAGGGTGGTAAAAAAAGCTTACGTCAAGGAGATTTTTATTCCCTAATGCCAAAACAGCAGCAAGCCTGAACCAGAAATAACATGTGTATGAAGAGGAATGCACTTGCTTTGAGCAGCCAAAGTGTGGCAGCTCAGTCTATGAAAGCAACCTACTATTCAACATTGATTGACTATTAGCATATTATAATTTAACCTCATATTGCAAAGATTCTTCATGTAAATGGTTGGAAAAAAATCTGTAGGCAATTATTGTTAATAACAAGCAATTTACAGCATCCGGGGATCACAAAACCTGTTACAAATTAGTATGCAGTATCATTCAAAACACACCATCATGAAGGGGAAGAACAGAGAGGTTAAGGGGTTTCACAAAGACTCCACAGCCAACCACAGGGAACGATGTGATAACCAGAGGCTGGGGGTCAATGGAACTCATACTAGAAGCACCCAAATTCCAACACCAGAGCAATCCCATAACATTGCTATCCTCCGCTCTCTTATATTCCCACATCACCCATTCATCAGATTCTTCTTTGTGGTCCATTAACCTTCAAAGAGTTGAGCAAATACAGTCAAAGGCATCACAATAGATGTATGGAAACAATGGGACTTGAACACCTGCATAAAAGTAATGAACAACAACAACAAAAAAAAAACTGACAAAAACCAATTAGTCCCTAAGTAACAGATTATTTTAATCAGTATACAAGCAAGTACATGTTGTTCACTGGGCACAAATGATTCCTCATTCTTCTCTCTTATTCTCTCTGTCAATAGATCTCTTCTGTAATTAGTCCCAAGTTGGAGAAACATAGTCACAGTAAAAATCAAGAGTAACTTTAAGTCCACGGAAACAAAGGAAAGATATTCCTGTAGCTTTTTGGAGACAAATGAAAAACTCCTGCAAGACAGATACATTTGCGGAGGATGGATGACAGCCATAGGGCCTGAGGTATCATTTGGAGAACCTAGGGTGATAGTCTTTTTTTTTTTTTCTTTTTTTTTTTTTTGAGATGGAGTCTCACTCTGTCACCCAGGCTGGACTGCAGTGGCACAATATCAGCTCACTGCAATCTCTGCCGCCCAGGTCCAAGCGATTCTCCTTCCTCAACCTCCCAAGTAGCTAGGATTGCAGGTGCCTGCCATCACACCCAGCTAACTTTTGTAGTTTTTAGTAGAGATGGGGTTTCACCATGTTGGCCAGGCTGGTCTTGAACTCCTGATCTTGTGATCTACCCACCTCAGCCTCCCAAAGCATTGGGATTACAGGCGTGAGCCACCGTGCCTGGCCAATAGTCTTAAGGTCAATAAGATTGACAATTATATAGAAGTGGATGCTGTGTATAATCCTTATTTGAGGAAGAGAGCAAAATTAGCTCTGAGTTCTTCCTTCATTTTGCACAAAGAGAAATTATTCATTGGATCTATTTACCATTAAGAGGCATCTTCAAGTTGTGGGAGGTGTAACACCTTTCTTGAAAGAGTGCTCCCATATCTCCTGCCAGTTAAGCTTGTTAGTTGAATATGTAGGTCTACTACGTGTAGCTTTGAGATCCTCTTATAAAAGACATCTGATCTTCCTGTTTGTCCTCATGCCAATTCCTTTTGCCAAGAAACTACTAGTATATCTAAATCAAAGAAAATCTTTTGAACCCACAGATCCAGCAGCTAAGACTGTTCTCAAGCCCACAGTCCTCTAGGGAGTTTTTTTGTTTGTTTGTTTTTGTTTTGTTTTGTTTTGTTTTGTTTGGCTACTCAGTCCAATCAATATAATCCAATGCAGTTCAATAAAACTCTATTTAAGGATTTAAGAGTTAACAAAGGAAAGGAAAGATAAATAATCTTACCCTCCAGAAGCTTGCAACATTCTTTACCTCTCAAAATCCACTGTCCAAAATGTCTGTACTATGCATATGTTATTAGATATACATGGTCTTTATTTTTATTTAACTTTTCAAGGGAGGCTATCTTGAGACTCTATGCTGACAGTTCCTCAAGGTCAATAAATTTGCCCTTTGTGTTCTCCAAAGCACCCAGCATAGTTCAAGGCCTATGGTAATCATAATTTAAGGCTACTCTACAAACATTTTTAGTCAATCAATCAATCAATAAGAGTACTCATTGCATCTTTATGGGAAGTATTATATTAGGTTCCTGATCCTGCACTCATCTTAGGGGTTTCTATCTAAAGGATCAAATAGGACATCCATAAGAGATCAAAGTTTTATAACCATATGCCAGAGATTGGAAATTACCACTGTATTATAGATTTGGGATTATCCTGGAATTTTATAGCATTTCCTACCCATCTTTATTCTCACTAAAATTATCCATGAAAATCCTTGGGGAAGGAGAAACTGGCATCATAAGTTAAATTGCATACCTAGAGTCAAACAATAAGCAGGAGCAAGATATTTGGTCATATAAAACATCACTGTTGATATATAAAGAGCTTGATTGGCACCTTCTGTTTCAAAAATGTTGAAATTTACCACTGTGAGGAAAAAGCATAAATACAAGTTTCTATATCACAGGATGTCTCAGAGCCTTTACCTGGCTATAGTACACCATAACTTTCCATGAGAAACATAATGTCTGTAATATTTCCTAAATGCACTTGAAAATGGGACTCATATTTTCAAAATACCTTGTATGACTGGTATTCCACAAAACATAAATTGGACTAATCTATGAGGTTTATAATACACGAGATCCATCCTTCAATGACTGTACAAAATGCAACTCCACTTCTTTGTCAATCTGAACATCTTTAGAAAATGTTTGTAAGTAGCAATTTGCAATAACTTTCACCTCTACATTGAAAAAAAAATTCTTTACTCTTTTTACAGGCTGATATGTGACTTTTCTCCAAACACCTTTCAAAACCATCTCTCTGATCTGATTCTATACAGTAGTGTATGCACAGCAGGCTTTCTTGCATCTGTGTTTCCAGAGAAGCCATGGTAGCCTACATGTACAGTTCTTTTAGATGATAATTAAGGATTAATTGGATTAATTACAAAACACTTTTAGGATCAGCCACAGTGACTCACAGCTGTAATCCTAGCACTTTAGGAGGCCAAGGCAAGAGGATTACTTGAGCCCAGGAGTTAGAGATTAGCTTGGGCAATGTAGTGAGACCACATGATATGGTTAGGCTTTTTGTCCCCACCCAAATCTCATCCTGAATTGTAATTGTCATAATCTGCACATGTCCAGGAAAGACCAGGTGGAGGTAATTAAATCACAGGGGCAGTTTCCTCCATGCTGTTCTAGTTTCGTGATAGTGAGTGAATTCTCACGAGATCTGATGGTTTACCCCTTCGTTCAGCACTTCTCCTTCCTGCCATCTTGTGAAGAAGATGCCTTGTTTCTCCTTCACCTTCCACCATGTGTGTTTCCTGAGACCTCCCCAGCCATGTTGAACTGTGAGTCAATTAAACTTCTTTCTTTTATAAATTACCCAGTCTTGGAAAGTTCTATATAGCAATACAAAAACGGACTAATATACCTTGTCTCTACAAAAATTAAAAAAAAAAAATGTAGCCAGTTGTGGTGGTGCACACCAGTGGTCCCAGATACTTGGGAGGCTGAGACAGGAGGATCACTTGAGCCTGGGAAGTCAAGACTTCAGGGAGCCATGATTACACCACTGCATTCCAGAGACAGAGGGAGACACTGTCTAAAAAAAAAAAAAAAAAAGGAAAAAAAGAAAACATTTTAAGACACCAAGATCTAGACCTTGTGTATCATGCTCAAACACAGTATATTGCAGGGTAAATGATAACAACAAATAGAGATACAATTCTGATGCCCTCCCTAATGAGAGCTCCTTGATTTCATGTTTTGCATTACTTTTATAACCACCTTGCTCTTCATCATGTCCTAGTCTGTTTTATTGAAGAATTAACATCAAAGCAAAATATGTGACAAGGTTCTTGCTTTTAACAACTTTCTTAATTAAACTCATTGAGTTCCTTCTTTTCCTCAAATTGAAAATTCATGTCCTCACCCAAAGGTACCATATGCCCCTGAGTTTTAGGATGCTCAAACCATATACCCTGCTGCTTATTGTTTTTAAAACTAAACACACTCACACCTGAAATAACTACAAAGCCTCAGTCTCCAAGCCACACACCAATCAGATAATGCCTGTTCCAATTCACCACTGATTTATCACACACACTAGACACATGGAAAAAAGTACATTGCTTCAGTGTTTCCTAATGACTTCCAGAACTGAACTCTTCAGAGCGTCATGAATCACAGCAAGCATGTGTCTAGGTTGCAATTGGGAGATTGTTTAATTATTTACTTTTAATATAGGCTCTTTACAAAGGAATGTTTTCTGAGATCTTTGTTACTCAAAGTGCTGCCCTAAAACCAGCAGTATCAGTGTCCTGTGGAACCGTGGTAGACATGCCGAACTCAACTCCACCCAAACCTCGTGAGTCACAATGGCCAGTTCAGCAAGGAGCTCAGGTGATTCTTGTTCACATTAAAGTTGAAGAAGCCCTGAAATCTGGGAGACTTGGTCAAATTTCCCTTTCTAGGCTTGAAGCCCATTCACATTCATTGTACAGTTAATTTTTTTTTCCTTTCCTACAAACATAAAAATATATTAACAAATCATGGTATTGTATTAATCATAAAAGGAATATGAGAGATTTTCCCATGATAAATACTGGATGTTGCAACAACCAGAGAATGTAATGATTGCATAGTTCTCCTAGTAAATCTTTCCTATTTAACAGTGTGCTTGTTTACTTCAATGTGGCCACTAAGTTGTAGAGGTGTCTGTTAGCCTTATGTCATGCAAAGTAATGAGTCTCATGGAAGTCAATCATTTCTGTTTCAGGGAGGTAATAAAAAAAGGCTTAAACAAAACTCCACATTTTAAACAGCTTCCATTGTATCTGCCTCGCTAAAAAATAGCTTGAATTTGGGGGAAAAGATTATTTTGAGTCAGGGGCTGAACCGATGTGGGTCGTAGCTGAGTGAGGTTTAACACTGAAGATTGAGAATGACAGCATTGTAGAAAAATGTACTGATCTCCATCTTTGGTGTGAGTTCTACTTTACTGTTTATTTTTGTAAGTCCTGGAATTTGGCCTAGACTAGAAGAGTCATCCACTGATTGGATAACACAAAAAGCTGAAAGGAACAAGGCGTAATACTCAAGAAAAGCCTTCAATTGTTAACAACTTCGGATTTTGTTCAGTTTTGTTTAATTCCCTTCAAATTAGTCACCTGAAGAGGCCCACACTTTTTGTTCCTGCAGCATTGTTATCATCAGAAACATTCTTTTCTAACTTATCTTTTAAAACTTGGGCCAGGTGTAGTGGCTTATGCTTATAAACCCAGTGCTTTGGGAGGCTAAGGCAGGAGGATCACTTAAGGCTGGGAGTTCAAGACATGCCTGGACGACAGAGCAAGACTCTGAAAGAGCAAGTCTCTGAAAGAGCAAGTCTCTGAAAGAGCAAGTCTCTGAAAAAAGAAAGAAAGAAAACTGCCCTCAAAATGATCTCATGAGACTCACAGGGAAATGACATGACTGGTTATTAAATTTTGAACTTTGTTATCACACCTTATCACCTACACTTAGCTCTTAGTGATCTTGAACTATTTCTCTACAATTCAGAAACCAGCTCTAAAATACAGCTTGCACTACTTGGTTGTTTAAAAGTTTGTCCCCAGCTTTATTATTGCAGTAGAGGAATTCTATAGCAGCTTCGGCCAGCAGCAAAATAAGAACACCTTGTTCATTCTCAGTTTCTCTTTGTGGAGATGGAAAATTCTCAGATTAAGATACTCAAGTGTGTGGTAATTCTGGTAAGTTTTGGCAAAAAAAAAATCTATCAATTCAGTCTAGAGTCATGTCTTATCGTGTATAGTATTCATCTAATTTTGTATATGGTGAGTCATGTAACTGGCGAATTGTCAAAATTTTTCTCTGTCTCGCAAAAAGCCTTAATTCCCACTCCTCTGCCCTAGCTCCCTATAAAGTCAAACCAGAAAAGGAGTCAGTGAGCTGTCACAGAGAGGTCCACGATATGAATAAAGGGGTGTGTATGTGGGGGGTGTGTGTGTGTGGTGTAGGTATGTTTCTAAATGCACAATCATAACCATACCACACCACTTTATCTAGTTTTCCTGTACTTGCAAGTCAATTGTGATATTCTCAATGTCTGTTTCAATGACAGCTCAGTGAAGAGTCTTCATCCATTTCTTATCTCTGAATTTTCTCAGGATACGGGCTGGACTGTCACAGAGTGTGTGCACTGGTGCCCATAAGAGGCTATCTCTGAGGTTCTGTGTCAAGAGTCTACCAACTCTCTTTCCCATCTTCCCCAGTATCCATTTTCCCTATTTTCCTCAATATCAGAAATATGCTTAACTGATTATATAACCATTACACAGCCACCCACACACACCAGGAAGAAAAGGGGAGGAGGTGCTAGATTTCCCAGCCTCTCTTGCAGCAAAGTGAGTCATGCAGCTAATTTCTGGTGAATACTCCAGTGGCAGAAGTTGTGTGTACAGCTTCCAGAAAGCATCCTTAAAGGCTAGCAGCTTATCCTTATAGACCTCTCTTTTCCTTTTTACTGACTGGAATATAAACTAAATAGCTGGAGCTCCAGCAGCTACTTTGAACCATAAGAATCATTACAAATAGAAGTCACAAATGGGAGAAAAAGACTTTATTCTAAAGAATAAATGAGAGAGAAGGAACTTTAATACCATGGTCTGTCATACCAACTCCAGACTACAGAACTTGATATGGCAAAGAAAGAAATTTTGAACTTGTTTAAGTTACTACTATTATTTTAGGTTATTCTATTACTTATTGTTAAACCTAATAAAAGCTGACATAACCTTTTATGTGTTGTGCTGGGCTCCTCAATCAGGGTAGGTAGTGTCTTTCTCCTAGTTCCTCTAAGCAGCGGCTAGTTTAGTAATTATTAGCCAGGCCACTTTAACTGGCAACTTGTTAAGAATTATCTTCTGTATTTCTTGTTGTCATTGTCATGTTAAATTCATATTTAAAGCACTAATTTCAATTCAACTTCTGTGTACTTTCATGTATTAAACCTTGCTTTTTCAACTAAATCGGAAGCGTCTTCCGTTATTGACTCACATCCATGGATTCCAGATATTTAAGCCTCAGCAATAACGGAGGGAGACATTTAGCATCTTGTGTTGAAATCTGAAATGCATTTGTGTGCAAGTTAGCATGTGGTTTAAAAGCTTGGTTTAAATCCCCTATATTGAATTAGATAAGTTTCTTACCCTCACCATGTCTTGATTTTCTCATCTGGAAGATGAAAATAATAATAGATGAAAAAAATATACATGAAGTTTAAAAATATAAAATCCTCTTTTAGGATGAAGGTATCATAATTAGTCTCAATTAAAGGTGAGGAAGTGGATTCCTCAAGGTCATAGAGTTAGGGAGAGGTGACAGCAGTGTTCTCATTTTTTTCCAAGTGAAGACCAGAATAGAATAGTCCTAAGAGTGTCTTACAGTTGTATAGAACTTTACAGTTTATAAATTACTTTGCCCCTCCTATCTGATTTAATTCTCATGTGAACCTGGAAGAAACAGGTATAATCTAACCCCAATTTACAAAACAGGAAACCAAGGATCAGAGAGGTAAAGTGGCTTTCCCAGGACCACGTAGATAGTAAGTAGCTGACCCATTTATTCTGGGTCTAAATCCAATTGGTCTTCCCAGTATTTCATGCTGTACAATTTCCAAAATCTTAGCATAGGTTAGTAGCAGAAATTAAGTCCCAACAAACTGATTTTTGTCAAGCTTTCTGGGAAAGGTCAAATGAGGAGTACCTAGAATTGCACATTATCTGACTATGTTAAGTCAAAACATTTGTCCACAGCCTACAAGAAAACTGAAAGAATGCATGGGAATATAACCCAACAGTTTTACTCTCAATGCACATATATTATCTATGGGTAGGCGCCAAGTCTACGTTTACCTTAGGAGGCACAATAAGAAACGACTTGAATTTATCTAGGAAAAAAACACTTGATTTTTTCCCCCCAATCAAAGGAGCAAGCCAGAATTGTCCAAACCTTCCTTCCTCAAATGCCGAGATGAACATTTCCTTTCATCTATTCTCCCAGCAATTTCTTTCCTACAATTAAATCTTGAGTGTGGATCCTGTGGACATCCAATGACCTGGTATAGAGAGGAGCTGTCCCAGAAGATCTGAGCCCAGGTGCAGAATAAACCAATGCTCTTCCTAATGTGTTCCTCTTTTCAATAACAATAAAAAGTTATAATCACTTTTTTAATCAGTTTTCCCCATTTGGATAAGCACAGTCCATGGCTCTCTCTGGTCCTAAACATGCTGTTCATGCCTGTTAATGACCAGCCCCCATTGTTTACTAAGTACATGCTCATCTCACTTTGGTGAATTAATATTGGCACTCGGCTCACTTATAAAGGCTATTTATTATCAATTTTTCAAATTAGCAGTTGATTGGCATTCGGTACAACTTCTTTTCGGGGCAGGGTCTTCATGTACTGCTAATTAAACTAAGGAATTCATCTGTTCAAAAGTTAGAAGAATTAGAATTGTGAAAAAATAACATTTTTTGCCTCAAAATTGCTATACTCATATGTATAAAGTTTCTATATAATGTGATGAAATAATTATTGTAATTAGCATCTTAATTTGAATTTAAATGCAATTTTTTTTCTTTTTAGAAATCTAAATTAATTCCCTGGGAAACTGATGAGAATTTTTCAAAGTAGAAATAAATGCCTGTAATAAATCAAGAGATAAGGGAACAGGCAGAGATTATTCTGCAATTAAAGTTTACTAAATTAATTCCACTTCAACTCCTTGGAGTTTAATGTGAAAAAACTAGGAAGTGTGAGTATCTTCTTGGATTAAAAAATTCACACTGAAAATTTAAAGGCAAAGAGAAAAGAACCATATAATCACTATTTCCCTAAACACTAATTTCCCTAAACACAGAAAATAAATGTTCATATCCATCTCACAGTTTGATATTAAAAATATAAATAAAAGGCACCAAACTTGAGTAAATTAGATGGAAGCATGGACAGGTGATTGGAAGTTGAATGTGAATATTTGTTTTACCCAAATGAATCTAAATTTCATTAGTTGATAATTAAAAGGAAATTATACAGACATTACAATTACTGGCAATGGCATAAATTATGAAGCAGTATGGCAAAACAATTTAGGAACTCACATTGCTGTTACTATTGTCAAACTGGTTACCAGAGAAACCTAGGATAAATAATATACTCTGTGACTATGGAAATGAGGCCTTGATGTGTTGCTAAGCTGTTAAAGCTAATGTCATTGTATAAAACAATAATGTTAAACATTATTAGTTTTTTAATTATGTCAGTTAATTAGGATTGTTCCTGTTAATTGCCTATGATTCATCTCCAGATGAAAAATGCTCAAGTAAGAGCTTTCGCTTTTTCTCTCCAACATACCATCTAAAATAAGGCCGGAGTTTTGTACAGCTGAATTTTACAAACACCATTACCCTGGGTGACACTGGGAATCGTGGCCAAATTCATCCATAATAAAAGATACATTAATAAAAACATATTATTAAGGAAGACGAGAATACAGAGCCATCATTTTATCACACTGGACTCAAAGATTGACCCTTGATTCCCAATCGTTGCCTTTACATCAAATATTTTTATATCAAATCTAAAGCAAATGTGATTTAGGTAGACTATTTAACATTTTCCTAACCTACAAAATACCAAAACATTGAACTTCTATTAGCCTTCAGCTTCTTCTTTATATTTCATGACCTCAAAAAAATTTACATATTCTTAATTTTACTTGTATTGTTCAATACATATTGAGTATCATAATGTACAATTAAAAGACTATGTTAAACACTGGATATCCAGTTACAGGAAAATAGGAGCATGAGCCTTCCCTTGTAGGACGTAGAGTTTAAAATCACAAAGTCACCAGTATATCACTTACTGCAGTTGAGACCATCAAAACTTTAAAACCATATCATAGCATCATGGCCAGAATACCAACAAACTAAATCTAACCTTCTCAGCTTCCCCCATCTATAATAAAAGCAGAAATGCTTGTTCATGAAGTTTTGGTCTGCTACTATATCCCTAGTGCCTAGACAGCGGTTTATTATAGGTGCTCACTTCGTATTTGTTGACTTGATACATTGACTATTATTGGAAAAGCAAACTAAATACAAAATCAGCTTCTCCAGAGCAATTTCGTTTGGTATTAAACTTTAATAATGTAACATCAAGAGAGTATATGATGAATAAAACACATTTTAAAAAAAATAGGTTAATTTTGCAGTGTTTGTACTTTACGATCAGGTATAAGAAATCTTACAGAATTTGTGCTTATATTTTGATGAGAAGTCTTCTTTTAAAAAATATTTAAAGTTTTCAGTGGAAGAGGAGGTTTCAGTGAATAATTGCATCGCAATATAATGATATATATAATATAATTGCACCCCTTCCTACAATATGTAGTAGCAAGAAAGACTTATCTCTGTGGAATTTTAGAATTTCAGAAATCTTAGAGATCATTCGGTTCAACTGCTCTTCCCATTCTCTTTATATTATCCCCATTTAGAAGTCACTCAGTATCTTTGAATAGCTCCAGAGGCAAGAAACTACCATCTGCCCAGGAATCCCATTCCATCGCTGGACAGTTCTGGCTGATGGAAATACTTTTCTAATATTCACCTCAAATAAATTTAGCTACAAACTTTATGTGTTAGTCCCAAGTCTACCCTTTGGAGCCTCACAGGATATGTGGCATTTATCAGATATTGATAATTTTTCAAGCCTTTAATAAGTACATGAAAGAAACATTTGAAAATGGTCCTTTTTACCCCCAAGCTTTTCGCTAAATAAACCATTTATTTCAAATATTTCTTGATGATGTTAAGCCCCCGCCCCCTTTTCCTTTTTTGTTTCTTTCCTTCAAAATGACTTCAGTTTATCTATGAAATGCGAAGCCTAGAAATGAGTACCAGTTCCCCCTTTTTCTTCCTGATGGGCAGAGCAGAACAGGATTAACACCTCCCTCCTATTAAATATTATTCTTCTTACTCTGAGATCACATCTGCATTTTTGGTGACAGACCCATGCTCTTGATTCATATTGCACTTTAAATCAGAAGAAAAACAGTCTTTTTCACATGTGCTATTGGTTCCCCATGTCGCCCACTCTCTCCCAGTCTGTATTCTGCATGTTTGGGAGGTCATTGGGGCCCATGTATAGAATCTTACGTTTATTTTTATGAGGTTCCACCTTATTAGATGAAGGCATAGAGTTAGAGATTATTTAATCAAATCCTCTCTTTAAAAGAGGCAAAACTCAACAACCCCACAGAAGTGAAAGGACTTCCTCAGGTTCCACAATCCACAATTGGAGGAGCCAGAATTCCAACTCAGGTTTCTGATTCAGTATTTTCCACTAGGTCAGTGTTCTTCATGTGTAGTGCACAGGCTGGTAGCATCAAGATCACCTGAGAACTTGTTAAAAATGCGGATTTTGGGTCCCCACTTCAATCAACTGAATTAGAATCAGTTGGGACCGGGGGGGGTAGGGGGTGGTGGTTGGAGCTCAGCAATTTGTGGTTTTACAAGCCCGCCACGTGACTTCGATGCACATTAATGTTTGAGACCCACTGTTCTACACCATGTGCCTTCACACTGTTGCAAAAGCCAGCTCCATGTTTCTAACCCATCAACCTAGTTAGGAACCTTTATTCTGCCATCAAATGTATGAAGTCTCTCTCTCTCTCAACCTCTTATGTTCAGGGGAAAGCAAAACTCAGGAAGACAAGTCACTCCTTCTCTCCATGGGGATAGAAAGGAGGAAGAAAGGACTCCCAGGGGAGAAAAGTTCCCTGGATCACCATGCTGTTTTCTTCCTATCCACCATGACCACTGCTGGCAGAGAAAACCAGTACTCTTTGCTTTTGGTTTTAATGAGTTCTTGGAAGCTCTTTTAAAATTTGAGTTGTCAAAAATCAGGCAATACGTTTTTACAGAAATCATGTATCTGTTGAGAGTTATGTTCCAGACCAAAAGTTTTGCCTTAAATAAATCATGGTTGTAATCAACTTTTAGGACACAAACAACTAAAGTGCAACTGTCAAGCTTGATGTTAATCAGAATTCCTACAGTACACTCCAAGCACCAAAAATAGTCAGAAAATTCTCTGCATAATAGAAGGGAAACATTGTATTAAGTAGAGCATACATAGCACATAAAAATTCAACTGGTTATAACATCATTTTGAGCTACCAAAGCTGATCTTAATTAAAACAAAAAAAAAGTTTTTGCCTTCTCAACTTTATAGACTTTCTAGACTATATGAGTGACATATAATCTCAGGAGAGTCCGGGCATGGTGGCTCACACCTGTAATCCCAGCACTTTGGCAGGCAGAGGTGGACAGATCACCTGAGGTCAGGAGTTTGAGACCAACCTGACCAACATGGTGAAACCCTATCTCTACTAAATATATATATGTATATTTAAAGCTGGGTGTGGTGGCAGGTGCCTGTAATCCCAGCTACTCAGGAGGCTGAGGCAAGAGAATCACTTGAACCAGGAGGCAGAGGTTACAGTGAGTCGCGATCATGCCACTGTACTCCAGCCAGGCAACAGAATGAGACTCCGTCTCAAAAAAGTAAAATAAAATATAAATAATTGAAAAGTCCCGGGAGATACTGAATAAATGCCGTGTTTTCTCTTGGCCTATTTCTCAGTTACAACCAGAGGTATTCGAAAACACCTTGTGTCCTACCTCCTTCCTGCTTCACATTTTCTATTTGCTTATTATGCTCCATTCACTGTTGCAAGACACATTGTGACTCCTGATTTATTTATTCCTCACAATAACTCCACAAGAATGCCATGATTATTGCTCCAGTTTGCAGATGAGAACACCAAGGCACAGAGGAGTTCATGAAATTCACCCAAAGACACAGAAGCAGTAAGTGGAAGAGCCAGGATCTGAGCCCACGAAGTCTGGTTCTAGAATCAAGAACTTATCAAGTGGGCTACCTAGAACCTGCCTATCTAGGCTAATACCTAGAACCTGGGTTCTTTGCTATTATCTGTACATGTTACGGCTGCTCAATGTTTCAAAGCATTTCAAGGACTTTGTTAAAGCACATTAAGGACCTTATTTGTGTGATTTTTATCTTGTCTTCACCCACAGACCATCCCCTTATAATGAAAAGAGCAGACAACTGTGAATAGGGTAGAAAATGTGGTATAGTTTCCAAAGATGGTTTTCAGCAATTCCTTCTATTCCTCTACACTCATGTTGCTCTTGCCATCAAGAGTTAGAGCCAGCCGGGTGCGGTGGCTCACACCTGTAATCCCAGCACTTTGGGAAGACAAAGCAGGTGGATCACTTGAGGCTGGGAATTTGAGACCAGCCTGACCAACATGGTGAAATCCTGTCTCTACTAAAAATACAAAAAAAAAATTAGCTGGGTGTGTTGGTGCATGCCTGTAATTCTAGCTACTTGGGGGGCTGAGACATGAGAATTGCTTGAACCCAGGAGGCAGAGGTTGCAGTGAGCTGAGATTGCACTCCAGCTTGGGTGACAGAGTAAAACTCTCTCAAAAAAAAAAAAAAAAAAAAAAGAGAGCCTACCCCTCATGCACACATGCACGTGCGCGCGCGCACACACACACACACACACACACACACAAAATCTGGGCTGGCCTTGCCATGCCATCAAGAATGCCCAGGCATTCCTATGGAGAGTCAGCCACATGGAGAAGTTGTGGAGAAAAAGATCTCATGAACAAAGGTCACCTGGATGGGAACTGAGGTACCCAGCTGTCAGTCAGTACTGTGGCCCCAAATGTGAGACCATCTTGTTGACTTCCCACCCAGCCTCCAGATGGAACAGCCACAAAAGTAACCCCAGTCAAAGCCACCTGGAGCAGAAGAAAAGCCCAGCTGACCCACAAAATGGAAAAAAAGGAATAAAACGGTTATTTTAGGCCACTGCATTTTGGAGTAGATTCTTATTCAGCAAGAGAAATGGGACAGAGAAGGGTAGCAGGACAGTTTCTCTGACTCCTTAATCCCTATCAATCCATGTTCATTTCAGCTTCTTATTTTCTTTGTAGCTTATACCTGGAATTCCCTCTCTTTGCTCAATCCACTTCTACATCTCTGTTCCCCAGCTTTAAGACCTGGATATGTTTCCCATCCCCTGTGATGTCTCCCTCAACATGCCCAGACCAGAGGGATCTTCCCCTGCTCTGAGTTTTTCTATACCTCTTGTCTCCCCAATACAGATTTATAATTTACTTTGTTTTATTGCAAGTAAATGAATCCAGATAAATTATACTCATGCAATTTTTATTCTCAGTCTCTATCTGGTCAGGATGGAGAGAAACTTAAACTAAGCCATTCTGGTTTTGCCCTCTGCCTGGGCTGTGCTATGGTCAGGGTTTTAGGCAGTGCTAAGTCATTAAGTGGGATGCCTCTGATTACTGGGCATTGTTCTTCACCTTACTCCTGGGAATTCTGCTGTTTCTGTTCCCTCATATGTTGAAGTTCTGGTGATTTGTTGCTGTTTGGGGACCTGAAAACCTAGCTGGATCCTATCTCACAGATGTGCATAGTCAGTCCTTTCTAGCACATTGCTGTCTCCCAATTAGGGGACTGCCAGGGGACAGGGCTCTTAGCAGCAAGCCTGCCAGGACTCCTAGACACTGTTACTTGCGTCTTACAATTTCTTGTCTACAGAAACATTTCAATCCATGTCTCTTTGTCTATTTCTTACGACAGTGGCATGGAAGGGGACAGTGCCTATGCATGCTGACAACCTCCTACCCCAAGCATCTGTCATTGACTCTGCTTTTCAGCCTCAGTGCTTTCTCCTAAAGTGAGGTGAGCTTCCTTAGCACAAGCACTGAAGTGGCGAGGCGGGAGGAAGGTTTGAATACAAATGGCCATGGATGAAGGGCCCAAATTCCAAAACATCAAAGGGCCATTTCTGAGGTACAGTCTCTGTGGCTCTTCAAAGAGGCCCAAGCAGGACTAAGCCCTGGTTGTCTTCAGTGGTATCCCGATCACTAATGTATCCTTTCCCCTTCCTCCCTGTCTGAATCTCTCTTCTCTCACATTCCCTCTTCCTGGGATCGCATCCTAAGTTGCCTGCATCTTGGTCCTTGTCTCAGGCTTTACTTCCAAGGAAATTGAAAGTAAGACTGTTTCCCATCCCTCTTGATTCTTTCAAACTCTCCCTTCCATTCCTTTGCCTGCTCAAAACCATCAATTTATCTACAGACCTATACCAGTGATGCTATATCATGGGCAATTTTGCTAGCCCCAGGTGACATTTGGCAATGTCTGGAGATATTTTTGGTGGCCACAACTGGGGGACGGGTGCTACTGGCATCTACTGGGAAGAGACCAGGGATGCTGCTAAATCTCCCACCTTGCATAGGACAACTCCCTACAGCCAAGAAGGCCTCAAATCCAGCCCCACATGCCAGTAGTGCCCCAATTAGGAAACCCTGCTATAAATAGAGATGAGAAACAGGAAGTGTTAGAGGCTACTGCTTCTTTTCATTAGTTACATGACTTCTTACAAGTTAAGATTCTCAGGTTTCAGCTTAGATCTCCTCCCTGAATCAGAACCTTTGAAGAGGACTTGAGAATCTGTGTGTTTTTCTTAAACTCAGGTGGCTTTGATGTATCCAGGTTGGCACCAAGGCATGCACTAGCATGTGGGGTCCAGTCTCCTTGATGTGTCCTGGGAAGACCAGCTTCCTTATTATTACAGAATGTTCTAGAAACATACTAACTCTCAAAAGTTAGATGCTGGTGTGAAACACCACTAGATGCTGGTGTGAAACACCCTGCGATAAATAGAGACATGAGGAAGGAAGACTTGTGTTTTACATGTGAGCGGGTGTTACAGAGTTGCAGGCAGGGGCTCAATAGAACTTGGAACCCCCCGCCCAAACCCTAGTCCTGAAACTCAGAGAAAAAGTGACTCTGCTTTACACTCAAAAACTGATAGGACTAAGGGGCACCGGTTGTGAAGCATCCCTGTTGATTTTCACAAATATTTTGGAAATGAATCACAAATATTAGTACTTTCAGGGGGTCAGTGATAAGAGCTGGTAGGGTTCATAGCATTAAGATTTGATGAATTACGTTAAACATGACTAATATTGTCCTCACTCAGTGTTTAAGCCTGAGAAGTGTGGATGGTGCATTTTCTCTATTCATTTTTGTTTAGCTATACATTTTCCCCGGCTAACCTGGAAATGTTCTCAATCTGTGCTACATCCCCTTGCTTTTCAATCCCCTGAAAGCTCCCAGCATGATGTTGGGTTCATGGGCTTCTGTTGAATTGATTTGCTGGTTGAAAAAGAGCCCAGATAACTATCTAGTGATATTTCCAATAATTCTGGATTAATATCAATAGTACTATCCATCAAAAATGTATTCAGACTACCTGATGTCTAATATAACTTACGTTCCTTTTTTTGAACTGACTAGCCTTTGCAGACTTGATACAGGTAAGCTTTAGAAGAGTTTCTCACAAACATTTACATATGGATTAATTGACTGATGTACAATCTCTTCCATGTATCTTGAATACTGACCTATTGTTTTGCTTAAAGCAAATTCATCAAAAATAGTTTTGTTTGATTTTGAGGCTTGATCCTTGCCTGATCAATGGCTGAGATTTTGTCTTTGAATTTTAGGCTACTGGACAGCAGTGTATAATCTAACAACATTGGGGAAAAAACAAGCATGAGGAATGTAGCCCAAAAGTTGAGAGTAAGACTCAGAATGAACCTACTCATCTCCAAATATAGATGTGTAATTTACCATCAGATTATGGGAACTCAGAGGTAAGTTACTTAACTGTTCTGTGTCTACTTTCCTTATCCAGAAGGCAGGAATTGCCGGTTGTAATGATTAATTGGGTAAATGTGTGTAGCAGCTTTAGGACAAACCCTGGCACAAGGTGATGTTCAGTCCACAGTAGCTGCTACTACTAGGATTATTTTAATGCCCAGGTCTGATAATGAATTTATCTATATTCTAACATAAGATTTCTTACAGCCTTCCCATCACTGTTGGTAATCTCTTATTTCTAATAATTTTGGTAGAAGATTTTGAGAATTCACATATATAATTTTTCTTTGCCAGTAAAACCCTTCTCCTTCATCTTCTTCACCCAACTATCTCTAATTCATTCATTGATTCGTTCATACATTCAATCCTTCTGTAAATATCTGCTAACTATGTCAGGCTCAGGGTTTGGTTCAAGGACTATAATGGGAGCAAAATAACCCAAATGTGACCTCTCTTCTCATGTAGCTTATCAAGTAAATGGGGTGGGGTGGAGGAAAAATCAAACAATTATAGAAATAAATGTGCCATGGAAAGTGTTGTGTATCATAATGAGTGTGTGTAATGATACTTAACTAATCCAATGAGTTCAGAGAAGACTTCCATTGAGAAGCAAAGTATAGACGAGATTCAAAGGATAAGTAAAAGGTTGTTAGACAAATCAGGGAAGGAACAGCATGCCAAGTAGAAGAACCAGCATGTGTAAGGGTCTTGCAGCTAATCCTTTGACTCTCAACTCAAAAGTCACTTCCCTGGTGAGACCTCCCTTTTCCACCACCGCCCCTCCAAACAGGGTCAGGATTCCTCTCTGCATTTCCTCTTATAGTACCCTGTGATTTCTCCTTACAGTTCTTCTCAACAGTTTGTAATCCCATATCTATCTATCTATCTATCTATCTATCTATCTATCTATCTATCTATCTATTTATCTATCTATCTATTTTTGTCCCCACCAGATCATAAGCTTTATGGAAGCATAGACCATGGACACGTTTGCATTATATCCCAACATCAAGCCCGTGCTTGACCTACAGCTGGTGCCCCATGAATATTTGTTATATTCATTGTGCCTTCCTTCAGGGATAGTTCATGACTTACTGATTGGTTTTCTTTAAACCTATTGTGCCTGTCCTGGTAGTAAATCAAGGTTATTCAATTATCCAGAATCGTGTAACATCTCTTCCTTTTGTAATACCCTCCAACTCATTTGGGGTATAGAGATTCTCTAAGTGCCTGTTATTACAGAGTACAAAACAACCATAAATCATATCATTGAATAAATTATAATTTAATGGATGAGTTAAGATTATTTTTAAAAACCATAGAATTGTAGGTTTTTCAGAGCCAGAAAGGGCCTTCAAGTTCATTTAGCACTCATTGTATAAATTATCAAAAGATCAGGACAGGACAGGCCTTTCCACTCCACCAGCCATCTCCAAGATACACCCTTCAAAGAAGCTTCCAAAGGCATTTACCAAAGACACATAGGGTAGCTTGATTAATAGAAGACCTAGTTCTCCAACCCTTGCCTTTGTTGTGAACAACATCTTTATCCTGGCTGTTACATTTCCATTTGGATCTTGATGGGAAGGAGCATTTTCTGTTCCTAAACTGCTTGCTTGAACTGGTTACAATTATTCCAACTCAGTAACAGGAGAGACTAGGACAATGAATAGATGCCTTAACACCTGCAAGGTTCTGGAAACCTTCACATGTCACATCCTTTATCCAGAATCTGAACTGATAAGTTGGGATGGTTGTGTTGTAGAAGCCCGATATCCCTGCATTACAAATAAAGCATTAAGACTGCCTATTCAAGAATAAAGAAAGGACTAGACAATATTAACACAGAGAATAATGGCCTTGGAACACATTTGCACCTTTCTAACAATTTCCCAGCTTGCTCCACATGCTATTCAGTAGTCAAGCTGCCAAACAGACTTTTTGTCCTTCTAAAGATGGTCTCATTCCTTGAAGTTTCAGTTTTTGTAATTTGGCTGATTGGAGAACTTGGCTGAGCAAAGCATCATCAGAGATGATTTCTCTTGTTGTGAATTCAAAAGGCTTCAGCACACAGCACAAATGATCCATTAGCGTCCATTGTCTAGAGTTCAGGAAAACACCTTCTGCAGCATTGTGCAGTAATGTGTGTGGCTTTTTTCTTTCTCTTTCTTCTTCTTCTATGGGGAAAGCACGCCTCCGAACATATAGGACGACTTGTTTTTCAGTATGTGAGCAGTTTATGTATGATTGAAGTTGGGGAAAACTGTCACTCTTCAAAAATTTTCAAAGAATTTTGACAAAATGGCAGGAACAAGTTTCAAACAGACTACGAAAAGCTGCAGTACTTCTGAGTTTATCAGGAAAATGTACATGTTACGTAGAGGGAAGAAACAACTAAGTATTTACTGTGTATGGTAAAATATCTTCAGGTGAGCAAAGTAGAATAAAACATTGCCTTTATCTTCTTCCAGCTTACATTTCTATTGTAAAAACAGAATTTAAAATAATACACTACAAAAAAAAAAAGTAAGTCAAAAGAACTTTGAAAAAGAACAAAATTGGAGGACAAACACTATCTGACTTCAAGACTTAGAAAGTGATAGTAATCAAAACAGTATGACCACTGTTGTAATGCTAAACACATAGATGGATGAAATAGAATAGAGTCCAGAGATAGATCTGTGCATATATGATGCATGGACAACTGATTTTTGACAAAAATGCAAAAGCAATCAGTGGAGAAAGGGTAATCTTTTCAACATCTGATGCCAGAACAAATGGATCTGTAGCAGCAAAAACAAACAAACAACTTTGACCCATGCGTAGCACCAATATACAAAGCAATTCAATCTGGTTATTGGAGGCTGGTAAGGGTCCAAGGGAGGGGAGGCGAAGGAGAGGTAAGTTAATTGCTACAAAATTATGGCTAGATAGGAGGAATAAGGTCTAGGGCTCTATAGCACTGTAGGGTGAATATAGTTAAGAATAATTTATTGTATATTTTCAAAACATGGGAAGAGAAAATTTTGAATGCTCACAGCACACAGAAATGATAAATGTTGGAGGTGATAGATATGCTCATTACTCTGATTTGATCTTTACATATTGTATACATATATCAAATACCATATCACTGTGTATCCCATAAATGTGTACAGTTATTACTTGCCAACTAAAGATAAAAGGAAAAAAATAACTCAAAAGGTATCATAGACCTAATATGATAAAACTTCTGAAATAAAAAGTAGGAACAAATCTTTGTGACCTTGGGTTAGGCAATATATCTTATATTCAATGCTAAAAGCATCAAATTGATAAATGAGACTTCATCAAAATGTAAGACTTCTGTTCTTCAAAAATTACTGCTAAATATATGAAAAGACAAATCACAAAGTAGGAGAAAATATTGCAAAATATTTGCAAATTATATCTGTAGAAGAACTGTATCCAAAATAGAATTTTCAAAATTCAGTAAGACAACTACAATCCGCCTATTTTTTTAATGAGCAAAACGTTTGTGCTGACTTTTCCAAAGATATACAGATGGCAAATAAGCCCATCAAAAGATACTTGACATCATTTGTCATTAAGAAATGCAAGTTAAAACCACAATGAGATCCAACTACATCTGCTTTTCTGGCTGAGATTTAAGAAACTGACCACTCTAAGTGTTGATGAGAATGTGGAAAAACTGGAATTCTCAAACACTGCTGGTGGGAACATAAAATTGGACAACCATTTTGCAAAACAGTTTGGCCATTTCTTAAAAAGTTAAACATATACTTACCATATGATTCAGCTATTTCATTCTTAGGCATTTATGCAAGAGAGATGAATGTTTATGTCCACATGAAGACCAGAGCAGCTTTATTTGTAATAGCCCCCAAACTGGAAACAACCTAATGTCCACCAACAGGAGAATTAATAAACAAATTGTGGTACTGTATATCCAGACAACGAAATACTACTGAGGAATAAAGAGAAATAAACCCGACAATATGCATGGATATCAAATAATTATGGTGGCAAATGAAGTCATACAAAAAATAATACATCTTTTAATTCCATTTATAGAGATCTAGTACATGTAAACTAACCTATAGTGATAGAAAGCAAATCAGTGGTTGCTTGGGAAGGAGGTGCAAGGAGAGGCAAAAGGGACACAAGAAAACTTTTTGGAGTTAGGAATGAAATGTTCATTGTGTTGAATGTGGTAATTGTTTTAGGGGTATAAAGATATGTCAAAACATCAAATTGTAAACTTTAAATATTAGCAACTTATTGTATGTCAATTTTACCTTATTAAAGCTGTTAAAACAAAAAACAGTATGTGATAAAGTTGGAAAATATTGATTCAGGGAATATGCATTGTGGAAATTCTTATGGGATCAATATACAGCAAAGTCAATAGGAAAGGTTTTCCAGAGGAAGGAAGACCTGGCACGAACCTGAACAAATGAGAAGAAATTTTAGAACAGATCAGTTCACTGAAGAGTTTTTTAGCAAGAAAATTTGGAATAAGAATTAAGTAGAAATTTGCACAGAATGTTCTGGAGGAACAGAAGAAAGTAGTTTAGCCCTATCTGAAGGTTTGGTAAGGGCTTCATGAAAGACACCATCTGAGTTAAGTGTTGTAGGATGAGAGTGAGTTAGCCAGGAAAAGAAAGGTTGGGCCAGGCTTCCAAGAAGAGAGAACTTCATGAGCAAAGGTATGAAGAAATGAACAGCATGTGTTCTGAGAAATAAAATTCAAGATAAATATACAATAAAAATGAAATGAGAGATGCTTATGCATTCATCCACTCAGTTTGCCATTCAACAAATATTTATTAAGTGGTTTTTACCTCATGTGACAATGCAGTTGAGGCTCGTGACCTCATGAAGCTTCTATTGTGGAGAGAGAATTCATTCTAGATGTTCCCTTGATAAGCCCATAAAGACCAATGAGGACCTTATTATGAAGAGCTTTGCCTACCATTCCAAGTGACAGGGCTTTATTCTGGAGGCAAAAGGGAGCTGTGGAGAATAGGATGGTCAGTTTTTAAGATCATGCAGATTTGGAGGGATGCATGTATCTGATAGGGATGAGTAGAGAAGAGGAAACTTGCTAGCTCACTGTAACAAGAATCAAAATTGGAAATAAGAGAATAAAACATTAGAGGGCAAAGACAATGACAAATTCAGTTAGAGACATGTTGGCTTTGATGAGGCCAGGGCAGTTGGCTCTGTTAGTCTGGGGCTCACCAGAAAGGTAAGGCCTCAAGATAGAAACATGCACTGAGAATCTAAATCAAGAGAAGGATTGAAGGCCAAAGAGACACATTCCCCCCTTTCCTATCTGCTAGTCACTGGATGCTTGCATAACTCTTGCCTAAGGAACCTCTCATCCTGGTTATTAGCCGTTCTTATTGACTATTCTTACGTGGTCACTCCTAGCATGATATACCACTTCTAGGAGGTCCAAAGTGAGGCAGCAGATCCAAGATTACCAAATCCAGCACATTGGATTCAAAGGGGTTCTAGAAACAATTTTACCCATTCTCCTCAATTTACAACGGCATTGCTTCAAAAACATTTTGGTAATCTATCTTCTACTGCATGAGCCATCCAAAATCATGTCTATTCCAGAAATTAAAGGTATGAAAATCCCACTGTGGATGTAATAATGTGTTTAAACAGCCCTTAATTATTTAGAGGAACAAAAGCAATAGACACTTATTAATAACAAGAATGAAGCATTATCTATGTGTGAATCACTCTGGATATGAGAGAAGATAGTATCTTTCATTGTGCTAAATTATAACCCAAAAAATTTAGACTAATGATGATATCACTTGTCTCAAAGCTCTTTAAAATGCCCAGAGATATAAACAATCAGCTATAGCCTCTCATAAACCTCAGACCTAACTATGCATTGTGCATGCCTTCCCCCTGCTGGAGCATTTGTACATGAGAAATAAAAGACTGATGCAGAACCATAGTCTTTGATACATCCACAAGAGTGACCAAATATCCTGGTTGTCAAAGTAAACAGAGAGACTTGTGGCTGGGCTTTTCCATGATTACATTTCTTGCTTTTTGACACAGGCATTTCAGAGCTCCTCTGTGCTAAATGTGCCTCTGATTTCTGTCCTTCACTCAATGAAGCCTGAAAACATAGTCGGCAATGAAAGAAACTTAGAATTTTATCCATAAATACAGCAGTCTACATTTAATACTGACTGTTGAGATGGGACAGAGGACTTCTCTATTTATGAAGACTGTAGAAATGAACAGGAGCCCAAGAGAAGACAGTCACATCCACACCTTTTATTTTCTGTCAAGGAAATAGATACAAAAAATGACTGTTTCCATGACAGGAAATCAAAGCAAAACAAAACAAAAATGTCTGAGTTGCAGTTGTTGCTTTGGTGGTTATGGTGGTGGTGGTGGGCTCTTCTTTCCTTCCTTCTCCTCCTCCTTCTGCTCTTCCTCCTCTTCTGCCACTGGCACCGCCTCCATCACCACTTTCTCCTGTGCCTCAGTATGCCTCTCTCATGTCAGTGAAAGCATGAAGTTGTTATCCAACCTACCTGGTTCCGGCGACCCTGAGCAAATTGTATTAACTCTCAATGCCAAAAACAACTCAAACACAATGCAAATATCAACAAGTTTTCCTCTCACACAGCCAACTATCTTTTTTTCTGAACCTCTGTTAATCTGTTTGGTGACATTTTTGGTTCCACATACCCTTCTGATGACAAGGAGAGCTGGAGTACTTTATGGAATGCCCAACACAGCAGGTTATGTGCAAAGATCATAGCTGACTGATAACATGAAAGCTGTGGATCAGAATGTCACTGCCTAAAGTCATTGTTTTTTCTCATATCTATGGAACTCCCATCATCCTGTACTCTAGTAATGATGTAAGAACGAGACTTACATTTGCCTTTCCACTCTTGTAAGTGGCTCTCATATTTAGCTATAATATTTTCCAACTTCTTATGTTGACTATTTTACAAACATAATTTGTGTCAAGTTTAACGCTAAAGCATGTTCACTTTTTACATTTGTTAGAAGTCTTTCCAAAATATCCACAATTCATTTCTTAGCTTTTTCTGGTAGAGAATGTTTCTGGGTGCTGAAATACTGATTTGGAACTGTCTTTGACTGAGGAATTGGGGGATTGTTATGGCAATTGAATCTAGAAATCATACGCACCAGCTCTTCTCAAAGTGTGTATTGCTTCCAAACGGAGTAACGTTAAGAAAACATTTGTTGTAACCTTCAACAGAAGTTCGATAGCCATTTAAGAAAGAGGACCCAAAACCAACATGGCACATGTATACATATGTAACAAACCAGCACGTTGTGCACATGTACCCTAGAACTTAAAGTATAACAAAATAAAATTAAAAAAAAACTTCACTAGTCAAAGTGTGAATGGTTTTCTCTAAATTACAAAGCATTAAAAGGCATTAATTCCAGTGCTGTCTATGCTAGTTTTGTTTAGCACAGTGAGAGGACACATACAGCACCTCTCATGTCAGCTTATTAAATTACCAGAGCACAGGATATGCACCCTACGGTCTTTGTAAGTGAAGATATTATAAATTTCTAACATCGCCTACAGTCAGACATTAAAGGAAATGGCCTTTCATTGTTTCTCACTTACAGTTCACAAATACAACCCAGGCAATTTAGGAAGAAAATGAAAGATTAAATAATGAAATGCCAAATTACAATTTGTAGACTTCGATCTTGATGTGCCACTGCTGGATTGGGCTCTTTAATATTCCACAACGCCTGTGACAACTACTTCTCCAAGTGTTGGATATGCAATTTCGATCTCTTTTTCTCTGAATCTTTGTACCTTTTAGTCTAACAACAAAGAGGAACAAAGATCCTAATTATACCCATAATCATTATTATCTGAAGAAGTTCCCAGTAATTAAATTTTAAAGAAAATTTATTTAACGAGCTTTCTACAGTCACATCCAAGCAATACACATTCAAGTAGATAGTGATTAGTATGAAATAGCACTAATTTGAATGACTTGATAAAAGCTCCTACTTCACTACTATGTTTTTAATAATTGTGTAATTACATAGAGACTTATTCCTGTAAATATCGCTTGTTTTATATAGAATGGAGGACATGAAGATGTGTTCTATCTGAAGCAAATTTCCAATATTTTGAAGCTGTATCTTCTTGTGTCAGCTAAAAAGTTAATATGTACGTCTTAATTACACAAACACACACACTCTCTTGCATGGAATATACACCTTTCATTTGCATGAGTTAAGAAAAAGTGCTTAGCTTAGAAGAAGCAGAGGTGGGGGAAAAATAAATCTTCTCTGAAGGAGTGCATGGTCATTACGAGTGAATGAAAATGAAAAGCATATTTCAGCAAACAATTCCTAATTATCCTATAAGAGAGGCATGATAATTGACATAGACTATATCGATGTTGTCGCATCTATATCATTTCCAGTGATTCATGGAGCTTTAGAAATGTTATCATGTAATATTGTGCATTTGTTCTTTTATTCAGGGCAAAATAAAATGCTGATCTTAAATACAATTGTAGAAAGATGAACTATAGCTTAAAGCAGGCCTCCTTCATTTGAATATTTTACTCGCACATTATGTGACTGAGATACTAAAGGATACCATGTATATTCAGATAACTGTTATAAGACACAATGAGACAAAAGGGATGTTTACTAGTCAAGGACTCTATCACTAATTAGATGGTATCAACTTGAGCCAATCACTTGCCTTCTCTAGGCCTCAGTTTCTTCATCTGTAAAATGATAAAATTGGAGATCTTGTTTCTAAGGACGCTTCGAACTTTCAACTGCAATTTTTCTTAATATCACTAGCTCTATGGTATATCTTATTTAATTTAAAAAATAGAAACGTATCCCTGGGTATTTCCCCTCTTTCTAAAATGATAAATAAAAGCAACTATGTATTGCTTTCAAAAGGAAACATTGGAATGCAAGCCATCTAATTCAGCTACAGGTACCAAAATGTTTACTTAACATTTTATTCTATTCCTCAATGATACAATTTCAATTAATTTTTAAAATAGGCAATACAAAGAGACAATATTTTAAAAGAAGAAAGCAAATATGATACATATGACATAAAGGTTCAATGTCTGGCAAATATAATTAAAATGGTCCTGCCTTCCTAACTCCTACCAAACTCTTCTTTTCACCCATGTACAATTCTATCCCTGGAGAAATGGGGCTGGGGTAGATGTAAGAAGATAAAAGCTTCTAATGTAATTGGAACCTAGCTTCTCATATGCTGACACTTATTATAAGAAGTAATTGGCCATGGTTGGTGCAGTCTTTAACCTACAAGGAGATATTAGTGGTTTCGGTGCTATCGGAGTGGATAAAGAGAAACTGAGTAACTCACAACAACACCATAGGACTCGATGCCAGAAGGACAGTTAGTGTGGGTCTAGCCCATCTGATTTGCCACAGGATCCTTGGATCTGCCAGGGAAAGCATTGCTGATCTTGATCTGATCCCCTGTGATTACGAATCATTAGAATTCCTCTTCTGGTCAACATAGATATTACCCTCATTGCTGATACTGACATGCCACAATGGAGATATTTATATCTCCTAGAAAGTCCATAGTTTTCCTAAGCTGAAATGCAGGCTGAGAAGAGAGGTTTTATCACCATTTATCCTAGTATCTTAGTAAATGTGAGGGCAGAGCATCCTGTCTGAGGTCAGACCATTCACTTGATTCGCTTCAACTTTTAGCAGTCCAGGACTGGGTCATTCACTCGGGAAATAACCCCAGGTTAAGCTAATAACTTGAAGTTTTCAAGCATAAATCTAAAACTTGTTGGGTATCTATCTAAGCTTCGAAGAATTAAGGAACACATCTTAGGCATTATCAGCTTGTCCTCTCTGTGTGGCTCTGACCGAATTGTAATTTTTGAAACCAATTTGGCAGCCATCTTAAGACTCCAGAGACACTTGTCATTCAAGCCAACATCTTTCATCAAAGTTGGGCAAAGGACCAAGTGATAAGGAGACTGTTAAATTATTCTCTCTTAGGCAGAATCCATGTACAAAGAGGTCCAGTTAGATCAGCTCTCCAGTTTGGTGGGATCCTTTTGTGGAAGCTTTTTCAGGCTTCATAAAGAACAGCACCCTCAAAACAGAGCCAGATAAAAAGACAAAAATTAATCTTCAAAAATTATTGATATTAAGAATTATGTGGAGTGTCTGCCACTTAGGGTTTTCTGCTTCTTTAAGTTCACTTTCAAATTTATAGTTGAGAAAGATGTTAATTACTCTCAGTCCAAAATTATATTTACATTTGCTTTAAGTTCCATAACTACCACATTTCACGTAATTGTGTATTAGGGCACTAAGCTTCATTTTTAATGTGTTTCGTGAGTTCTTAAGATGTGAAAAAATTATATCGCAAATACGGCAATTCATTTGAACATAAAATTTGGATGAGGGAATTTTCTTTAGTAAATACATTATCTGAGCAGGCTAGATTCATACCAATCATCTTCAGATTTTCCTGTTTAATCTCAAAAATAAAGCAGGCAAATTTTAAAAGAAGAAGGATCCTGAAAATAAGATAAGTTTGATAGCAATTTGTTGGTGATGTTGAGGAGCTGCCACTTTCCTGGCTGATTTTATTTTCTATGCCCATGATGTGTGAGAAAAATGCCAGCGCAGAAAAAATAAAAGCGGAAGAAAATGGATTTTGATTAGTAAGGAAATGGTACTGATTGTGAATTTCCAGTTCATCTCATTCTTCTGGCTTTCCTTTCAAATGTCTTTTCTTGCATGTTTTATGCTCCCTGAGCTGTTAATATACCCTAATTGGTTGGTTTTGCTTTCAACTCAGGCATTCACTACCTATACCTGTGCATCCTCATCTCTCTTATTTCTCCACAATCTTTTGATGCAGGCAGTTATTTAGACATGCTTCCTATCAAGTCCCCAAGATTCCCTGAAAAGATGTCTTTCTTGCAGCTCATCAGGATACCTAATAGCACATTCAACTTCATGCAATTCAATTCCACGAACATTCCCTGAGCGGCCTACTATGCACTAAGCAGCTGGTCAGTAATAGCCAAGAAGTTGGGCTCTCAATCTGTGTACAGGCCTGCCTCAGTGGAAGTTCCTGCAGAATATTCTTACCTCTGACACCCCTTCTCTCTTAATCTCATCATCAACCTCACATGTTAAATAAACAGAAGGTTAGACCATTTAGCAATAAACTATGTTTCACAGCTACGTAGAGGCCAAACTTCGTATTGGGAAGTATACCCACACAAGGACCAGAACAATGTACTATCACCATTCAGTGTCTGAACATAGTGACTCAGTTAGTTGGCATTTAATTAGTTAATAAACAGACCGTTTCATTGAGAGCATGCATTAGCATCTAACACCGGCTGGCAGACGAGCCTTCTTGATTGATTAAAATATACATTTAAATATATTCCCTTAATTTATATCAGTCGCAAAGTGAAGCAGTTATCTTTATAACTGAGAGCATTAGCGTAAATTATTTAGTATCTTCATTCTAATTTGCACCATATTATAATATCTATCTTGATCTCAGAACTAAATAAATCATCTGTCCCAAATTACAAGCACACCGTGAGTCCTGAGATTTTTATAGCACTTTCCGATCTGCCTCGCAATTTTTCCCAACCGGACTGGAACTCAAGGAATGGCAGTAGATTATTTTGGTGGAGAATATGAACTTTTGAAAATGCTGCGGTCATTTTCCTAAGAATGTGAAGCTTAGAATCTGATCTATGTTCATTTAAATATGCTGTCTTGAATTGAATATAGAAAATTGTCTGAGCTCCCTCAAGATGTAAGGGTGTTGTTTTCTTTATTTTTTTTTTAATCATTGTTGATTTTTTTTGTTTGTTTCTAATCACTATAGAAAAATCCTTCTATCACTAATCACTTATGAGAAAAGATTATGTGACTGACTTTGTAATGAGCTCCATAGACAGGACGGTATAAAAGAAAACACAAGATTTAACTGTAGTCATGTTAGAAAGATGAGACGTATAAGAGGTGAGTTGAGAAAAAATGAAATACTATGTAGTATTATTTCTGCAAATATAGGTAAGTGAAACACTTTTTCAAGATAATTTTCACTGATAACAAAATACATATTGACTATAGAAAACTTTAAAAATACATAAAAGTACCCAGAAAAAATTAAATTACCCATAATGTCTTTCAAAAATAATCATTATCAATATTTCGGTGTTCAGCCTCTTAGATTTATCTGAACATATTTTTTACAATTGGAACTGTACTATGCTTACCTTTTTATAACCTTCTTTGCCCCTTTAATGTTTTATTATGAACATACTGCCATGTTGTTAAATTCTATTCTAGAATATTTTTGTGGCTGAATATTAATCCATCATGTGTATACAACATAATGTATTTAACCAATTCCCTCAGTCGAATATTTTTTATCTTCATTCTTTGAGAGTATTTAAAGACTTTAATACTTTAAGTGAATCTTTGTCCATATTCATACTTAGGGAAATATATTGTGATAGATATTACTAATGCTCATCAGCATCCCATTCCTCTTTATTGCATAGGCAGTTGGAAGAGAGCACTGCCAAATTCCAAATTTCTACTTAAAAAGGGTCATATGGGCCAGGCACAGTGGTTCACGCCTGTAATCCCAGCACCTTGGGATGCCGAGGTGGGCAGATCCCTTGAGCCCAGGAGTTCAAGAGAGCCTGTGCAACACAGTGAAATAAAACCTCATATTTTTAAAAAATACAAAAATTAGCTGCACATGGTGGTGTGTACCTGTAGTCTCAGCTACTCAGCAGGCTGAGGCAGGAGGATCCCTTGGGCCCAGGTGGTCAAGGCTGCAGTGAGCTCTAGTCCTCACTGCACTCCAGTCTGGGTAAGAGTGAGACCCTGTCTCAAAAAAAGGGGCGGGCGGTCATGTGACTCATTTTGAGTCAATGGACAGAAACATTTAATAGCCGGGGCATGATTTATCTCTCTTCTCCTGTTGTAGCAACTGATAAAACCTTGTGTTCCAGATGGTACAGTAGCATTGAGGAGCCTCATCTTGCTGGGTCCCAAGTACAATAGGGATATACAATAGAAGCAGAGCCCCCTGACAATTTAGTGAGAGATAAACTCTGTGTCAAATCACTGAGACTTTGGGGTTGTTTATTTCTGCAATGTAACTTAGCTAACCTGGCCAATACGTGCATTAATATTTTTATCAATACTGAAATCATGTAATACATTGAGATTGGGTTTCCTTTCGATGTTTGACAGTGATAATATTAGCCATAGGGTTTCAGTTTTCCCTTATACCTTGACATTATCCTCAGAGACTTTATTGAGCATTTATTATGTGGCAGACATTTTTTAAGCACAATGCATATATTAACAACTCATAAGTTATACCAAGAAGAAATTCATTCCTTCTTTCAACAAATTATTCAGCAACTAAGGGTGAAGCATTGTGTTGGGTGCCCTATGGCTTATGAGTTTAGAAAACATTTACATTCTAAAGTACTTCCCAGCTCAATGAAAGAAAAGAGACACACACCAATGGCCATGAAGTTAAACAGAGTGCTAAGTGTCACATGAAGACTCCACACCAAATGCAATGTGAGCTTGGAAGAGAGGAACCAGACATACTTTCTAGCTGGAAGGTAGGATTTAAATAGATGAAGTAACAAGGAGGTCAGGTCAGAGAATGGGAATCCCAATACTAGTATATATAAAGAAGAATAATGAAATGTCAAAAGGTTTGATTAGTTTAGATTAACTAGATTATAGGGTTTATTTTCAGGAAGATTGTCAGAACGACTAGAAATCAACTTGTAGAGGCCCAAAATTCACAATCATGAATGCAAGCCTAAGGAAATCTTATTTGATGCATTACTTATTGCGGAATTTTAGGAAAAAGTTTGAATAAGTGAGTTGCAAAATCGGATTCATTCTTTAGGATGTATAAACAAACTCAGACATGTGAAGTAGAGTGGAAAGGGAGAGAGTGTAGGCTGGAATTCCTAACCATGGCTGCACATTGGAGTCTTCTGGGAGCATTAAGAAAGACTAATGCAGTGACCCACCTCCTAGAGATTCTGATGTAATTGGCTTGGGTATAGCCTGGGGATCAGATGTTTTTAAAGCACCCCAGGTGATACATACATCTAGCCCTGGCTGTTAACCATTGAGAAGGTGATTGAAACATTTCAGCTGTGATGAAAGAGGCTCCTGAACTAGGAAAGTGAAGGTGTGGATGGAGTGCACTGACGGAAACAGGAGCTGAAGGAGAAAATACAGGCAATGATGTCTTCAAGATTGTAAGACCAAGTGCCCAGGAAAAAGAGAAAATTGTAACAAAGAGAGGACAGTCAGAAGCAAGAGCTTACTTGGGAAGGAAGACAAGTTGAGTTTTGGCTACCCTGACTTTTAGTGCTGGTGGGTGATCCCATTAGAAACCAAGATTTCAAGGCTCAGATGTAGGTGAAGAAATCAATCATTTGGAATTAGGTCATGGTTGACATGGGAAAGTTGAGCAAAAGGAAGGACAGTAAGACAGATGTCTGAGGACAGGGAGAAGATAGTTCATATACTGAAGTGTCCAAAGGCTTGTAGGCCAACCAGGATAGTGGAATATAATCAACACTAATAAAAAAGAGACTCTTATAGAGGAGAAGACTGATGAATGCTGCAGAAGAGGTAAAAGGGATAGTGGCCAAGAGAAGATTACAAGATTCAGGGAACAGGAGACACTGGGGACCTTTGGAAACCATTTCAGTGAAGTTTAGAGTCAGATTCCAGATTAATCATGGTGATGATGGGAACTATAGATGTTTGTTACAGGGTGGAAACCAAAAAATGGAATCACAGGTCAAGGAAGTAATAGAGCAGATAAATAGTTTTAACAGAACAATGAAAGAAACAAAGAGAAGGAGGCTGTTGAAGACGCTAGCCATGGAGGAGCTAATTCAATGGGGAAAAGGTCCCAGAAAAGAAGAGAAAGAAGGGATATGGAGCACATGCACAAGAGCTGGATTTGGAAGGGAAGGATTCCCTTTTCTAAAAAAGAGGGTCAGTGTTGGGGTACAGAAAATGATTCCCAAGAATATGGCACTTTTGCACACTGAGTGCTTTGAAAGACCCTAGAAATAAACCTCAGAACCAAGGGCTCTCTCCTACCTTCCTTCACCTCCCTGTCTCTCAGATCCTCTTTCCCAAACAACCTGGAGGGACCCTCTGGAATTTCTTTATCTGACTAAGAAAGCTTTTTTCCAAAAGAAATGCAGTTATCTTAAGACCCCCTCCCTAGGAAGCTCATCAAATAACTAGGAAAGATTAACAACCAGAGAAGAGAAGAGACTGGGCGTCATCACCACACCCAGACAGACTTTTCATCTGTTCTCCTAAGGGCAGATCCAAGAGATTACTTGGAGGACTTTATCTGCATAACAAGACAACCTGTGTTCCCATGAGGTTCTGCCCTTCACCTTCCATAACTTATCCATCTCAACCAGCTTCCAAAGAGAATCATATAAAAAATAATTTCTGCCCCCTTGGTCCACACATCTCTCCCCTGTGAAGAGGGTATTTAAGCCTCAAACATCTGGTCCCTCTTTGAGTCTCATACTTCGTGTCTGGCCTCCATGTATATGCAGATGAATAAATCTTGTATGCCTTTTTCTCCTGTTAATCTGCCTTTTGTTAGTCCATTTTCAGCAATCTTTTGGAGGGAGAAGAGGGAAGATTTTCCTCTTTGCCACAATAGTGAAAAGGAGGAAAAAGAGATAATAGGAATAGAAATTGAGAGATGGTAGAGAATATGTGATGATGGATAACAAAATGGGGCATTTTAGGACCAAAATATCATGGTTTTACTAATATTATATCCTAGTCATCTACTGAAAATGAAGAAGATAGCATAAAAAGTGAAACCTCAAGTAATATGAAAAATGATTAGAAATATGATAAATCATTTAACAAAGAAAAATGAAGTAGTGAAAACAAAGTAGCAAACTATCAACCCTCTGAAAACAGAGTGAAAAGTAATTTAAAACTCCAGAAACAGGCTTTGTCTGAATGCTTCAAACCTGTGCAAAGTCTTGCATATGATTTGAAAAAAAAAAAGTACAGGTCATTCTATTCCTGGCTGCTAAACCACTCTGAGAAAAAAAAATTTCTGTGTAGCATTATCACCATTGTAATATGCATTTATTTGTATGATCTTTTAATTAACGTCTGTCTCCACCTAGCAAATGTTAAAGACCTTGAAGGCAGAGTTGATGTGTCTTTCTTCCCACCATTAAATCCCAACATCTAGCAAAGACCTTCAGTTAATATCAGGTTTTTGGTAAATATTTGCTGAATAATTGATATTTTATTTAAGTGCATTCTCTTATTCTCACTGTTCTTTATCAAAAGGCTAATTTCAAAGTAGCTTTTGAAGCCAAGGACAGTACTTTTCCAATATAGATAGGTAACAGTCAAACTAAATGATATTAGCAAATTTGAGTCAAAAATATGTATAACCTACAAACTCTAAACTGCAGGAATGCAAAGAATTGCCAAGGACAGTGTCCTTGAGAAGTATTAATCCTTTCCAGGAGACAACACCCAAAAGACATTTAAAAATTACATAATAAAAAAGATTTCAAAGTTTCAAAACAAAAATATAGGCAGGGGAGATAATGGATGATTAACTGTCAAAGATTTTTCCAGACCACAAAATTTTGCTTATGTACTTGCTAGATTTTAAAAAGTATGTATCCTCTTAAACATTTTAAGTTTACATATAAAAATTTGATTGAATATTTATGGTTCCAAAAAGATGTATTTTCCAATTAACCATATATTTCTAAGGGTTTGAATATATTTTATTGATATATTTTGAGCGGCCAATATATATGAAATTACAGGTTTAGCTCACTTCATCTATGGAAAATGTCTGCCATATAATCTAATAGGTGGAGGCAGTCCTCATTGTTGAATAAACTGGTTAATTTAATTGACAAAGAGGGACTCCTCCCTAACTCATTTTATGAGGCCAGCATCATCCTGATACCAAAACCTGGCAGAGAGACACAACAAAAAAGAAAACTTCAGCCCAGTATCCTTGATGAACATTGATGCAAAAATTCTCAACAAAATACTGGCAAACCGAATACAGCAGCACATCAAAGAGCTTGTCCACCATGACAAAGTCAGCTCCATCCCTGGGATGCAAGGCTGGTTCAACATATGCAAATCAATAAATGTTATTCATCACATAAACAGAACTAATGACAAAAACCACATGACTATCTCAATAGATGCAGAAAAGGCCTTTGATAAAATTCAGCATCCTTTCATGTTAAAAACTCTCAATAAACTAGGTATTGATAGAACATATCTCAAAATAATAAGCGCCATTTATGACAAACCAACAGCCAATATCATACTGAATGGGCAAAACCTGGAAGCATTCCCTTTGAAAACCGCACAAGACAAGGATGCCACCTCTCACCACTCTTATTCAACATAGCATTAGAAGTTCTGGCCAGGGCAATCAGGCAAGAGAAATAAATAAAGGGTATTCAAATACAAAGAAATGAAGTCAAATTGTCTCTGCAGACGACATGATCCTATATCTAGAAAACTCCATCATCTCAGCCTAAAAGCTCCTTAAGCTGATAAGCAACTTCAGCAAAGTCCCAGGATACAAAATCAATGTGCAAAAATCACAAGCATTCCTATACATCAAAAATAGATGAGCAGAGAGCCAAATTGTGAATGAACTCCTATTCATGATTACTGGAAAGACAATAAAATAGAAATACAGCTACAAAGAAAAGTGAAGAACCTCTTCAAGGAGAATTACAAGCCACTGCTCAAGGAAATAAGAGAAAACACATACAAATGGAAAAACATTCCATGCTTGTGAATAGGAAGAAACAATATGGTGAAAATGACCATACTGCCCAAAGTAATTTATAGATTCAATGCTATTCCCATCCAACTACCATTGACATTTTTCACAGAATTAGAAAAACTACTTTAAAATTCACATGGAACCAAAGAAAGGGCCCATGTAGCGAAGACAATCCTAAGCAAAAAGAACAAAGCTGGAGGAATCACGCTACCCGCCTCCAAGCTATACTACAGGGATACAGTAACTAAAACAGCATGGCACTGGTACCAAAACAGACACATAGACTAATGGAACTGAATAGAGATCTCAGAAATAAGACCACACATCTACAACCATCTGATCTTTGACAAACCTGACAAAAACAAGTAATGGGGAAAAAATTCCCTATTTAATAAATGGTGCCAGGAAAACTGGCTAGCCATACGCAGAAACCTGAAACTGGATCACTTCCTTATACCTTATACAAAAATTAACTCAAGATGGATTAAAGACTTAAGTTTAAAACCCAAAACCGTGAAAACCCTAGAAGACAATCTAGGCAATATCATTCAGGACATAGTCATGGGCAAAGATTTTATGATGAAATCACCAAAAGCAAGTGCAACAAAAGCAAAAATTGGCAAATGGGATCAAATTAAACTAAAGAGTTTCTGCACAGCCAAAGACAAAACAAAAAAACCCTGTCATCAGAGTGAACAGGCAACCTACAAAATGGGAAGAAAATTTTTGCAATCTACCCATCCAGAATCTACAAAGAATTTAAACAAATTTACGAGAAAAAACAACAAACAACCCCATCAAAAAGTGGGCAAAGGACATGAACAAACACTTCTCAAAAGAAGACTTTTATCCCCCTAACAAACATATAAAAAGAAGCTCAACATCACTGATTATTAGAGAAATGCAAATCAAAACCACAATGAGATATCATCTCATGCCAGTCAGAATGGTGATTAAAAAGTCAAGAAACAACAGATGCTGGCAAGGCCGTGAAGAAATAGAAACAGTTTTAAACTGTTGATCGGAATGTAAATTAGTTCAGTCATTGTGGAAGACAGTTTGGCAATTCTGCAGGGACCTAGAACCAGAAATACCATTTGACCCAGAAATCCCATTACTGGGTATATATCCAAAAGACTGTAAATCATTCTATTATAAAGATACATGCACCCGTATGTTTACTGTAGCACTATTCACAATAGCAAAAACATGAAATCAACCCAAATGTCCATGGATGATAGACTGGATAAAGAAAATGTGGTACATATGCACCATGGAATACTATGCAGCCATAAAAAGAAAAGAGATCATGTCTTTTGCAGGGACATGGATGAATCTGAAAGCCATCATCTTCAGCAAACTAATACAGGAACAGAAGACCAAACACTACATGTTCTCCCTCATAAGTGGGAGCTGAATAATGAGAACACATGGACACAGGAAGGAGAACAACACACACTGGGGCCTGTCAGTGGGGCCAAGGAGGAAGAGCATCAGGATAAATAGCTAACACATGTGGGGCTTAATACCTAGGCGATGGGTTGATAGGTACAGCAAATCACCATAGTGCACGTTTACCTATGTAACAAACCTGCAAGTCCTGCACATGTATCCTGGAACTTAAAATAACATTCAGAAAAATAAAATAATCGGTTAATCAAACTTACTTTTTGCTAGAAAAATAAAACTAAGTTTATTTTAAAAATTCAAATAAACATGCAAATGTCACTTTGTGACAGTCTTCACATTTCTCAATTCTGTTTTTAATTCAATCTATAATAGATAGGGAGATGGACAGACAGACAGCACAATGCTTTGCCATGAGTTTTTCACCTTGAAATGAAATGCACCCTTCAAGATTTCATACAGCAGTGATTTTTTGCTTAGATCACAAAGGACTGTCCCTTAGAAGTGAGGTATTTCATAAGGAGCTCTTCTGTTTTATTTCCCAAGGAGTTTTATAACTTTTGCCATCATTTTCGTGCATTGGGTGCCTTTACACAGTAGGACAAGATGATCAGGATAAATGAAAAGTGTGCATTTCTTTGGTAAAGTGGAGCAATTGCTAAAGAGGAGGTAGGAAAGGAGAATGGGTCTACCACAGGCCTCAGGAGGATTAACTGCAGGAAAAAATGTGATTGAAGGTTGTGATCAGAAGAGTGGTTCCCTTTAAGCTATCCATTCCCATGCACCCTCTGGAAAGCCTTAGTTTATCCCTAAAATTGAAGACTCTTGTATAGATAAAGGGTTGGCAAATGACAACCTATCAGCCAAATCTGATCTGCTGTCTGTTTTGTAAATATTAAGTTTTATAGAATAAATCATATTCATGTACTTAAATGTGGCTGCATTTGCACTGTAACAGCAGGGCTGACTAGTTATAACAGTGACTGTATTGCACTAAAAACCTAAAATATCTAGCCTTTTACAGAAAAGTTTACCTACCCTTATTCTAGATGTTATAAAAGTGTTGTACCTTCAGGTGAGAGATAGAGAAAGAGAGAGAAAGTGTGCATCTTAGATTGGGTTGGTCAGCCTAAAATGTGCTAGCTACCTGAAAAAAATATGTGGAAAGATAAAGAGAATAACAATTGGCAACAAACCATACTGGCACTGTATCTAACATAAAAATGAGGAGTCTGTATGATAAACAGGCCCATGCTAAATCTCACAGCCAAGAGAATTATATATGGAGGGAATAGGCCTACAAGTAATGCTTTAGTCAGGAAGAATGAGTCATTAAAACACATGCTGTCATCCAAACCAATATAAGGGTAAATTGCTCCCAATCACATGGGCATTTCCCCTGGAAGTCTGCAAGTAGCAGTTGGCAGTGAATGAGATCCTTAAGCAGGTTTTAATAATGGTGGATGTCTTCACTAATGCAACTAATTGATTCAGATCTGAAATGCAAGCTCAGTAATGTAATCTAAGTGGTATTTAGTTTTCTAACGTGGTTCTGATTTCTCAGAAGAGACTAGAGTATGTAGGTGACCTACACCAATTTTTTCAGTAAAATTTATTTTGACTCTTAATGCTTTCTTTAAATTGCCTTATAAACGCTCTTTAAAAAACAGAATCAGCAACAAAAATAGCAACAAACACTAACACTCCACTTATTCAAACAGATTAACTAAGGCTGAGATTCTCTTTACAGATATTAGAAATCTGACTTTCCTATGGGTGTGGTAAATCCAGCCAGTCCAAGTCCTAGAACAGGGTTCTAGAAAAAATCCTTTAATGAACTGAAGACTTGGTTGAATTCGCTCCATCAATTAGAGCATTCTCAACATTTATTAAGGACCTATCAGGCCGGGCGCGGTGGCTCAAGCCTGTAATCCCAGCACTTTGGGAGGCCGAGACGGGCGGATCACGAGGTCGGGAGATCGAGACCATCCTGGTTAACACGGTGAAACCCCGTCTCTACTAAAAAATACAAAACACTAGCCGGGCGAGGTGGCGGGCGCCTGTAGTCCCAGCTACTCGGGAGGCTGAGGCAGGAGAATGGCGTGAACCCGGGAGGCGGAGCTTGCAGTGAGCTGAGATCCGGCCACTGCACTCCAGCCTGGGTGACAGAGCGAGACTCCGTCTCAAAAAAAAAAAAAAAAAAAAAAAAAAGGACCTATCATATATACAATATTGGGTATATCTGAGTGCAGAGTGAGACCGAGTCCCACTCTGTCACCCAGGCTAGAGTGCAATGGCACAATCTCGGCTCACTGCAACCTCCGCCTCCCAATTCAAGTGATTCTCCTGCCTCAGCCTCCCTAGTAGTTGGGATTCCAGGCACACGCCACCACGCCCAGCTAGTTTTTGTATTTTTTAGTAGAGACAGGGTTTCGCCATGTTGGTCAGGCTGGTCTTAAACCCCTGATCTCAGGTGATCCACCTGCCTCAGCATTCCAAAGTGCTGGGATTGCAGGCGTGAGTCACCACACCCAGCACATTGGTACTGATTAGAAGACATTTTTGGTAAAGAGAGTCTTGATTCAACCCCCAACTGAGTTACGAAAAACTCAAAATTGAGAGTATCTAAATTCATAGTCTTTCTCTCCAGTGTTCAAGTCCAGTGTTCAAGTGTGAGCAGAGACTACTTCCAATTTCAATATTCAAAATTGAGTATAATTAACATTAAATGTCAGTTGTAAAGACAAAGAGCTCCATAGACTTCAATATACTCTAACATTGTTTTCAAATTTACTAAATACGACATTTTCTTTATATCTTTATTTACTTAGCATTTGATACATCAGACAAGGCCTAATTGGGAGACAAAAATCATGCAATAATTTGAACAGGGACAGTGTAATATAAAGAACCATTAACAGAGGGTTGGAGTAACAGGGACTTCATTAGTAAGAGTTAAAGAAGACAGCAAAGAATACAGAAGTGATAGATATCAGGAGCAGCCACTATACCTAGGACTTAGAGCACCCATGAAAGAGCACTGCCCAAACAAGGCTAAGATACTGACCTCACTGAAGAGGGTATGGCTGCGGCTCACTGGACAGCAAGAAGTAGCTGAGGTGTCATGTAGGCAGAACTTGCTGGACATCTGTCCTCTGAAATCCTGCAGGAAGGTGCTGGGCTTGAGAACTCACTGCAAAGTCACCCAAGAAAATGGTGTGGGAGACCCTTCACAGGCATGTGCCTTGCTGTCAGCACTCCACTCTGAAGCCTCAGAGGAGGTTCCAGGAAGCTGCTGGCTGCTGTGGCTCATGTTAGGCAGAAGGAGCTGGGATCTGAAATAGCCTTCCTTTACAGGAGCAGGCACTGAATAAATTGTACTCTTCACAGGAATTTAGCAAGGAAGGCACACCAGAACACAGATGAAAAACTCCTTTTTTCCTCCAGTGTCCCGTGATTACCCCCATCCCTATATGACAACACTGAACATTGCACCAGCTGACAAAGGGGAAATATTTACAGAGCCCACCTTCGTGATTACAGAGCAGGCAAAGGAGGACAGGCTTTGAGCTAAGAGGTAATACCTCTGTAACTGGCATGCTTGGCTTTTGTGAATGTGCTATAGATCTTAATCAGTGCTGAAATGAGAATTTCATAGTTGTCCATTTCCCCACAAAACACCACAAATTTACTGGGAAGGCGTTTACTAACCATTTATTCAATGAGCATTGATTGAGTGCTTTTGCTGAGCCTCATATGTTCTCAGAGATCAGGAGTAAAAGACAAAAATTTATAATCTGGCCACAAAAGATTGTACAATTGAGCAGGAGAGATAAATGGGTAAGTATCCAGATACAATGAGCTCAACACAGTATCAGAGGTGTGTATACAGAGTGTCCTGAATCACAGAGGAGAAGCTAAGTCTGCCCCTGGAGGAGAGAAGGGTAAGGATGGACAAGGTCTTGTGCAGAGAGGATGGCCACTTATTGCATCTTGAAAGATGATTGGGAGTTTTCCAGGAAGACAAGAGTGAAAAGTCCTTCTCTCCCAGAGTGCAGTACATGCAAAAGTTCAATGTCATAAAGATAAT
Source organism: Macaca thibetana thibetana (assembly GCF_024542745.1). Taxonomy (NCBI): domain Eukaryota; kingdom Metazoa; phylum Chordata; class Mammalia; order Primates; family Cercopithecidae; genus Macaca; species Macaca thibetana. The sequence continues at coordinate 25,159,476 of NC_065595.1, read as the reverse complement.
GAGTTATTGGCTAAAGGACCAGTAGTTCCCTGAGTCTGGAGACTGCCATGATTGCCAGCAGCCAGACTGGAAAGACCTCATTTTGATAGACAAACTAAGACTTGACTTTAAAGATTATCCTTTCTCCATTTTCTGAAATATTTTTTAGAAAAATACACTATTTTCATTTGTCATCCTGGAGAGTGAAAATGATAAAATGAACGCTTGGATCTGTACTTTCTGGGGGAATCAGATTGAATGTAAAAGAGAACAGACACCATTAAAAAAGAAATGACTTGCTCTCTCTCTTTTATTTTTGTTTTTAATTCAAATGCGACTCTGGATTGCAACCATCATAATATACTGGAGAATCAGAACATCTGAGCCACATCACTGATTAGCTTGTTTTTCACCCAAAGCAAAGGGGAAAAAAATTATTGATGAATTAAATAAATGAGTCATTGAAAATGACTAAGCATGCAACATTTTGGTGAATGTGTCATGGCAACTGTACTGAGTCATATTTCAGTTCTAAACTACAGCGGAGGGCAATACAATGTACTTGTTCTCAGCTCTGAATTTCAGAAGAGCCAATAAAGGTTTAACATTATATTATGGAGACCTGAGGAGCTGTCCAGAGTAGAAGAGGAGGAAAGTCTCCAAAGACTAGTTCTGAATGTCAGGAAGATTCTGTTTTCTTCTTTCCTTGGCTTCAGGGAAAATATGTCTTCTGAACATAGTGAACACAAGGAGGAGGCTCTTGCATCCCGAAGTCTTGTTGCAACTTGGGAGTCAGGCCCTGTAGCAAATTCTTTTCTAACTCAGCAGAAATGTCTGTTGACACTGACACTTCTGCTGCTTCTAGAGAGGCTCATCAAACTGGCTGTCAAAGCTGGGAGGGTTCAAGGCTGGTTTAGCCCATGGGTAGAGCAAGCAATCATCTCTATGGTACAATTTGAAAAATAACCCTCTCCTCATAAACACCTCCCCAAAATAACTTGAATGCCTTCCTCCATTTCCTGGCACTTTACCACGTGATACCCTTCTGTATTATAAATATTGATTGAGTGATTGGGCTAACTTACTGTCATTTCCAGAAATCCCCTGCAAAAACAAGAACAAAACAAAACAAAAAACCACACAAAAACAAAGACACATTGGATAGTAATGGCTAACATTGATTGAGCACTTACTAATTCAGTCTATGTCTGAGTTATTAAAAATAATAAACTTATTTAATCCTCACTGTGAAAAAGCTCCTTTTAGTAACCCCGCTTTCCATATGAGAAACTGAAGTACAGAGAGATTAAGTAATTTTCCCAAGGTCACACAGCTGGTACATGTTAAAGCTGATACATGATGGTACCCAGGCTTCACTCTTCTAAGATCTTGTAGTGACCCATCACTTACCATTAGAACCTTAGTTAGGATTATATTGTGAAGAAGTTCTTTTCAGTGCTTATATGAGCCAAGTACTGTTCTAAGCATTTTATGCATATTACTATATGTTCTCTTCAAATTTATTACTCTTCTAAGATGGGTAACAGTTCCCTGTATTTTATGTAAGAGCAAACTGAGGTGCAAAAAGATGAAGAACTGTTCCCAAAAAACCTCAGTTATTAAGGAAAAGGGCAAGATCCAGGTCCTAGGTCTGCCTGGTCCCCAAGCCTACAACTCAGGAGATTGCTCAGTTCTCCCAGCCAGTACCCACTCACCCCAAAGTATCATACATGGTTTGCCATATACATTATTATTTCTGTACATTTTAGTAGAATTGCCAGATTACCAGGTGGCAATATAGTTGGAAGAGTAATGCTAAGTAATTTTCTTAAAGTTGTACTTGCATAACAAGCTATTGTATTTGGTGGGGTTTATACTAATTATGGGAGGGAGGGTTTAAAGCCCCACTGAAGCAATCTCTTAGGACTACCATGTTTTCAGAGTGCCCCCTCCCATCTCTCTGCTTTCTCCTTTCTTTCCAGCCGAGGGAAATTTCCCATTCCTTCCATAAAGCAATATTGACTTCTCTACTTCAAGGTATTTACTCCCCCTGTGAACTCATAAGCTTTATCAATAGACTCACCAATTTGATAGCTATTGTGTATGTAAAAAGAAAAAGAGAGAAAATAAAAGAACAATAACTTTTAAAGCATCTACAAAGTGTTGGGTATAATGCTGTACTGTGTAGATCCATATCTCATAGATTCTGAAAACGTATTTCTTTTTTCACATTAATGTCTCTGAAATTGGGATGCTTTGCACAATCAACTGTGTCTGACAATTGCTGTTAACCAGTCAGTAGTCATGACATAACTGTGCCATTATTCACTTACTATTTTGTTGGAATAACAGGAAAACCCCAGTCCCTTGACATTCCATACAGTCAACACTTAAGAAACATTTGAAGAAGGAATGGAAGTTCTGAGTGCTTGAAAACTTTCTATTGAGACCCCAGTATTAAACTTGCACTGAGTGAAAATTTTTGAGTGAAAGTATCATGGGAGAGATCTCATACATAAGAATGGAACATTCTTTCTTTCATACATGAAAGTGGAATGTTCTTACTGCATCACCATTGCTTTTGCAGGCCAGGGGGTGATGTTGTAGGAAAAACGTAGACATCAAGAACTCTGAGTCAAAAAGAGACAAAGAAAGGTCAGATGAGAAGAAATCTAGGAATACTTGGTCAACTTATTTTTCTTGTATTTTCCCTTTTTTATGGGCCCAAGAGTCATATTTTTAAAGAAAGAAAACCTATGTATAAATAAGTTTTAAAAAGCTCTTTGAATAAGTAGAAATTCTAAGAGACAAGAAAGACTATATTTGTGGGATTAATTGGCAGCATATTTTCTTTATTAGTGAAATATAACATAATAATGCAACTTGCATTCAGTGATATCCTAGATTTGAAGAATGTCTTAGTCAGTTTAGGCTGCTATCGCATTTATGTCTTAGACAACAAATGTTTACTTCTTATAGTTCTGGAGGCTGAGAAGTACAAGATAAAGGTCCCAGCAGATCTGGCATCTGGTGAGGGCCTGCTTCGTGCTTTGCAGACAGCCATTTTCTTGCTGTGTCCTCATATGGCTCAGAGAAAAACGAGAACAAGCTCTATGTCTCTAGTTATAAGGACACTAATCCCATTATGATACTCCACCCTCATGAGCTAATAACCTTCTGGCATGGTTTGGATCTGTGTCCCCACCCAAACCTCATGTTGAATTGTAATCCTCAGTGTTGGAGGAGGGGCCTGGTGGGAGGCAATTGGATCTTAGGAGTGGATTTCCTTCTTGCTGTTCTCATGATACGGAGTGAGTTCTCATGAAATCTGCTTGTTTAACAGTGTGTAGCACCTCCCCATTTTTTCTCTCTTCTGCTCCAGCCATGTGAAGTTGTGCCTGCTTTCCCTTCACCTTCCACCATGATTGCAAGTTTCCTGAGGCCTCTCCAGCCATGCTACCTGTACATCCTGTGGAACCATGAGCCAATTTAACCTCCTTTTTTAAAATAAATTACGCAGTCTCCGGTATTTCTTTATAGCAATGTGAGAACAGATTACTACACCTCTTAATACCATCACAGTGGAAGCTGGATTTCAACATTTGAATGTAGAGTCACGGGGACACATTTAGCCATAACAGGAAAATATGATATACCTCCTTTAATTCTCACAACAGCCCTAAAAGCTACTGTTTGTAGGAAAAACACAGAAATCAAGAACTCTGAGTCAAAAAGAGACAACGAAAGGTCAAATGAGAAGAAATCTAGGAATACTTGGCCAATTTATTTTTCTTGTATTTTCCCTTTTTGACAAACCCAAGAGTCATTTTTTTTTTTAAAAAAAAAGAAAACCTATGTCTAAATACATTTTAGGTACCGTTGTTCTTAGTTTATAGAAGCACCAGAGACTGCCAAGCTAGAAAGAATTGGAGTTGAGATTGAGCCCAGGTCATGCCAGACCCACACTCACGCCTTTTGTTATCCCATGTGGCCAGTGGACTTGAGGTCTACCACTTACTAGTTTTGAGGTCACTAAACAGTTTCCACTTCTATAAAATGTTATAAAAACCTGTATGTCACAGAGCTGCCTGGAGGATTGAATGTGGCTAGATTTCACAGCCCTTCCAACCTGAAACTACAAGAGGCACCATCCTTGTTGTGAATTAGCATCTGCCATGCGAGGGCTCTTGAAATGCCTGCCTTTTGTTAGAGCCTCATTAGACAAGTTTTCGTGTGAATATACAATCACAACTCAATGAACAGCATTTTGAGGACAGAGATTTGTTGTTAGAATCAATTTATATTTTTATAGCATCCTATGTACATAATTGGTATTTAATGGATATTTATCTAAATGAATAAAATAGCATTTGAAAAGTTGTGAAGCATTCAATACTACTGATGTTATTCCCTGTGAACCTGTTGGAACAGAAGACAGGCTGGGAACAGCATATGTTGGTGATGATTTGGCTGCAAAGTGTGAGACTTTTTAATAAAACTGTACTAGACCACATTCTCTCCCATGATGATATTTATGACATTTTAGGTAGCAGGAGAAGAAGACTCTTGAAAGTAGAAATAATGGAACTAGTGATAGAATACAGAATTGGAAATGGATTTTTAAAAGAATGCATGGCTAGGAAGGAGTCCCACTTGCTCTGTGATACATGCTTTTTTGTTGTGTACTAAGTCATCTGAGACTCTATAGAAGGAGCTTTTGTCCTTAGGAAGCAATTTTCAGTCAAGTTCCAAAATAATGTCAAATAATTATCTTTTTAAATACGTGTTTATGTATTGTAATTAACTTTAGAATTGGCGTTTCTAATCCCCAGTGCCAAAGAAATTCCCTGGAAGTAAGTTAGTTATTTAGGGAAGGGCATTCATTCTGGGCCTGTAAATTTTATTTAACATTGAGCCATCTTCCTGCTGTTTGTTTAACAGTCCCTGTGTTGTTTGCAGGAAAGTAATGCATCTCCCTAAATGCACCTAACTCACTACCAGCAAATGAGTTGGACACAGGGGCCTCGATATGTAATACCAAGAAGAAATTTGTATACACACATGCCAACAGTGCAGAATTTTTTAGAGCAAAGATGTATGTGATTTTGCCTTCTGGAGCTTCTCAGCCCAGCTGAACACCCATTCCACAGAGAGGGTACCTGGAAGCCTACATGGAGGGATGCTGAGCAGAGAGACTCCACCACTGCTCCCATTTGTGGAGTACTTAAAAACAATGAATAGGGAGATGGGGACTAAGGTTTCGTTTCATAATTCTGATTTATTGCAGACAGGGGATACACGTCGAAGAGAAGAAAGCTGAGTACAAAAGAGGATTTGAGGGATGCTCCCAAGTCCTGGAATCCCAAATTCCTTCCCTATTCCTTTGCCTTAGCTTCCAAATTTTCTACCGTGAATATCATTCCTTTGGATAAGGTCCTCTTTCCTAAGAAAAAGTGATACAGAGGGCAGAGTATAAAGTTTTTTATCATGAAGTCCTGAATTAACCTGAAACTGTTTCCTGTATAGTAGACATAGTGCTTTTTCAGACGGGTTCACACATTACACACATTTTTTACATTGAAGTTTCGGATTAAAAATGGTGTGGGATAAAGAGAACTGATCTAGTTGGCGAAGGATTCGGGGAAGGATTCCACCCTGGGAAGCAGGAGAGGCTTTCATGTGCCCAGAAGTCCAGGGGGTACAACAATGGGAGAAAGTCGAGCAGCAAAGAAAAATTCGATTTCTTTAACAATTTTGGCTGGCTCAGAGGTTTCACATTCTTTTAAAATAACAATATATTCTTCCAAGGACTGACTGTTGTATCTTAATTTGAGAGTGTTGCAAACATGATGTAAGGCAGTGGGAATTCATACCCATCTTTTAGTAGGAGGGTCAATCATGACAGCAAATAACAGCCACACACAACCACAGCCTACCTTCCCGGATTGCAGAATGCTCGCAAAACCAATTACAGCGCGCTGCGCCACATTACAGAATCCAAACGCTATAACCAATTGTTATAAAAAGAAAATTGAGCCACATGCTATAGTTTTTTTTTTTTTTTCTTTCCATTAAATCATAACAGAGTATCTTTGGCCTAATATCCCCTGTGAGACAGGTTGGGGTGATTTGTGTAGAAATTCTCACTTGACAAGCAGCTGTGAAAGCAAGCTTGCCGGGCTGACAGGCAGAGCAGCGCACCATCCACCCAATAACTCAGGGACAAAAAGCAAATCAATAGACATAATATTGCAAAACACTGCAGCAGGATAAACACAGCTCTCACATCTATTTGATTTTTCTCCCTCATCTGTCAACACAATTGAGAAGTCGCACTTGCTAATTGTCTTCAATTGGCAGACTCCACCGACTTTGGCGCCGCGACACTGGTTGCCACAGTCTTTGCCGCTCGTGGTCGCCAGCCTGGCATTCTTGGAAGCGGCCTCCATTTTGGGCGGGCTGCATTCATCCGCACGACTTCTCTCTGTCTGGATGAGGCACACTCTCCATTATGCAGTTCTCTCATCATTAGCACCGACTGAAGAATCTGTGCCATGTTCTCTGTATCCAAAATATTTGAGGGAGGCAAAGAATCCCAGGAAGTCAATGAAAATGCGCTTCTATTGCCAGCTAGCATTTGCAACTGCCAGACTTCCTTGCATTCAAATTAGATTACCCAGCAGAGAAAGGACAGAGAGGGACTGGTTTCAAACTAAGCTTTCTTTTGTGACTAAATGGCTGTGTTTAAAAAGAGGACACTTGATTCACTTCCTGAGAGGCCATGCACCATCAGCACCCTTGTTTGCCCCCTGCAAGATTGTAATGTCATCCACAAAACTTTACATTCCTCAAAGACACAACAGTGAGCCCCTTGACCTCCAGTCACCTAGCAGAGCGCTTGGCAGAGTTGGGCCCTGACAAATACTGGCCATATTGACCAGGGTTGCTAAAACTACAGAGAAGAAAGGAATATTAGCCAGGGAGCTCAGGGGCCTGCAATTTTCTGGGAGGAGGGTAGGACACCTATATCCTGCTCTTGCTAATACCCTGGTTTGGTGTTCAGGCATGGTGCAATTCATCCCGTCTATTTGGAGGTGGTTGTCCAAGCTGTCTTTGCAAAGTCATAAAGTAGATCTCTAAGCACTTATCAAATAATCCAGGTACAGCAGGCTTTACAGGTGAACCAGAAGTAGGCAGTCCTGGCATCCTTCGTTAGAAGGTTGGCTGAACTCCCCCATACCCAACCTTTCAAAGGCCTTCTCACTAACTGCCAGGGGTAGTGCTGGGAACTTTACCTGCTCATGCATGTGCATCCTTCACATTCCTAGGGTCATGGAACAAGAACTGAATCTCCTCCACTTTGCAAATTAGTACCTTGAAACATTCAGTTCTCTCTGGGCTGCTCCACTTTCCTCACACACCTTTGCCTCATAAGCTCATTCTCTCTCCTTCTATCACTTCTACATACACACACGCATGCATGCATGCACATGCACACACACACATTGCCCCTTTATTATGGACGATTTCAAATACACCAAGTAGACACATGTGTAAGTAACCTCCACGTATTCAAACCCAGCTTCAACCATATCAACACATGGCAAACTTATTGCACTAATTTTCCACTTTCCCTCTCTTACAGTGGCATCATTGTGAAGCAAATCTCAGATACCATATTATATCATTTGCAAATGTTTTAGTAGACTGTATATCTTTAGCAAGTAATTTGGTAACATCTCCAAGAAACCTCTGAGCCCTTAGGGTTTTGGGCTTCCTGTTTTGTGCTTTCTTGATACTCTGCTTGCTCTCGACTAAAAACGAAATTGTTAGCCTAGCTGTTTCCAGGGTGTCTCCCTGGCTGGATGGTAGAACCATGGAAGCCTGAGATCACCTAACAGATAGAAGCTCACAGAATTGCATTGTATTGAAAAGATCAGCACCTCTTAAATGTACCACAGACTGTATGTCAAGCCCCTAACAAGTGAAGGCACAAAGCGAAGTGAGTCAGCCCCTTTCCTAAACCCCTTTGAAGCAAACCATGAAGATAGTTTGAGAAAACAAATTACAGTGTGCTTTATACACTCTTGGTTCTTGAGATTGTGGTTTTTAAACTAGCCACTGTTTTAGTGCCTGGCCTTAAAGACTGTGGGAATCACCAGCTCCATTTCCCAGCATCCTGCAGAGGACCTCATGTTTTCACACTTCTGATCCAGGCACTGACTTTTCCTGCCAGACAACACAGCTTTAGGTTATAAAATCCCAGCCACTGAAACAAACTGCTGCCCATTTCTGTGTAGATTTCTCAGCTGCAGAAATCATTGTCTTTTCAGACAGCACTCATACATTTTGTCAGTAAGTAGCCACCCTCAGCTTTCATTTTTGATGGTAAAATAATAGAGAGGAGGAAAAAATGGGTTTTATGAGTGTTCCAAGTTTTACACTGCAAGTCTGATTCCTAATTGTAAGTTTCCTGGTCGTAATTCTCCTTAAGTTTTAATACATATAAAATGACTTGGCTATAAAATCACAGAGTGAAGAACAATTTTGATCTCCATGTTAAAATAACCATTTTACAGAATAATCAGGGAAGCCAAATGGTGGTTTTTATCTTATGATTTTTCATAGTGTCCTTTTGTGGAATAGGAAAGGTTGTCTTCAGACTGGAGACACCTGAAAAATAAAAATATTTTTTATGCTTAAAAATCATTGGTTTGAGATGGTTGTCCATGGGACAATTATGTAAAGAACTCTGGCATAGAAAGGAAGTAATACGATTTTTTGAGACCTAGGTTCCAGTGAGGAATGCGCCACAAAATAGCTCTGACCTTAAACCCTAAATTCCCTTAGTTCCTTGGGTCGAGAGTTAACAGATAAAATAGAAGATGCCCAGTTAAGTTTAAATTTCAGATAAACAGTGACTACTTTCTTAGGATAAAAATGTCCCAAGTGTCTCTAGGATAAATCTATCCTAAAAAATTGTTTCTATAATTGTATAATTTTATTTGCTCAATCTTGCAACTCTACCTGAGTCTCATCATCTTCAAAGCCTTGCAGCCCCATTCTTATCTATCCTTTTTGTTTTCCTTTATCAGTTTACAATAAGTATTTTTGCAAATCTGAACTAGACTGCTCTTTAAGTTGTTAAAGAAATACTATTTATATTTTCCCATTAATTTTGCAAAGGTGTTTTGAATATCATATTCTTCCTGAATATAATAATTTCTGGATAAAAATCTCAGAATATTAGAATGTATATATTTCAAAACAAATGCTCCCCAGTTGTTTCAAGGCTGTAGAGTTGGAAACAAAGAAAGAACTAAACCCTTTCCTTTTATGATCGTTTTCCCTTAAGTAAACACAGCGTTACTAGCTTGATATCCCTCCTCCTGCAATCCCAAGAACAGAAAGGCAATTTGAGCCCAATAATTATTAGTAAACTTCATGGTCAATAAGAGAACATAAATTCATGGCCAGAGTCTAGGAGGGGAAAAAAAAAAAAAAAAAAAAAAAAAAGCTTGGTACGTTAACTGGTTTTTTTACTATTTAAACCATGAAACTAGTTAGTTGTTTGTTTACAAACAAGTTATAACTGAAAAAAAAATGTTGGTCAATTTTAAAAAAATACAAAAGACTGTGTTAACTTTTACAAGTAAGTGTGAATTTTATGGGTCTTATATTTCATCTGAGGCAGCCTATATTAGTGACGCTTGCGATCAAGTATAAATTGTGCTCATATATAATGTCTTGAGAATTAAAGAATAAATAGCAAGATATTTTCTTAAGAACTGATTCATAGTTTTCCTTACCCTCATGTATATTCTTTGTGATTCTCTTTTAGTCAAAATTTATATCTTTAGTGTTTGGGCTTCTAATGAGCTATAGAACAGATTTTTTTCTTTGAAATCTGTATTTTTCACAAAGCTAATGGAAACCATATGTGATTGCACTAATTCTAGTCAAAAATTAAATATGTTTTTGTCTGTTTAGTCCTATTGGAGAGAACGTTATTGAGGCATCCTTGTTCTTGTATTCTAAAGAATCAAAATGGAAATCTAAGCCTCATCAGGACAGGTGGCAACTAACAGTCTTTCTTGAATTCTTAGTTTTAATGATATTTTAAATTCTATCTGTACCCCAGGCAGGGAAGGATAAAAAACAAGCACAGTACTGATGGTGTATGAGTTAATGGGAGGATAACTGATAAAATTAAACCTTTGCAACCTGCTGAGCTAACCCAAACTTACTAAGCTACTAGAACATTAATGAGTAAGAGATCTTAATTAAATTGTTTGTAATTAACTCTCCCAGGAGTAAATAGTGTAAAAGTAGTGAAACTAAAATACCTGTGGTACTTAAATTCAATAGGAAAAGTAATTTCAACCCAAATTACATGCATAGATGCATATAAAATATATATACATGCATGTATATCAATTCTATACAAACTGTAGTGATTTATTTTCTCTTGAAAGTTTTCCAAGCTACATTTTTAGACGGTTGATATTAATATTTGTTATTTAGTGCAAATAATGCATTCTGCCTTGTCAGTGACAATGCCGTGTCCTAAAATAAACTAGGGATTTCAATTAAAGGCATAACATTTTCTATGTAAATTTAATGAGATTTAGATCATCTGTGATCTAATTTGTCATAAGACAAATTTACACACTGAAAAGACCTGGTAAGGAAGGAGCAGCAATGTTTGCCTATGTATCAAAATGATCTCTGGCTTTTCCAGGGGATCAGTGCAGCCATTCTAAGGGCAGTCATGCAGTCCAACTCTATAGGTAGCCTGGTGTGACCATGAGACAGGAGGACCATAACCCCTTGAGCCAACCAAATTTACAATATAATCTGATTCATGAATGGCTTATTTATGAGCTCAGGCATTGTAAGAGGTGCTGAGATACAAAGATGCGTAAGACACGGTCCCTGGTTTATGCACCTTGCAGTCTAGTGGAGTTAAGGGATAGAGGGGTAAAAGTTTCAACCAAATGAGTTCAGCTTCTTACAGCTTATTTTCATTTCTGTGTTTCTTTTCACATTCCCATTGAAACTGCATGTGCTTATTACATGGAAACTTTAAAAACATGATAAATTAAATGATAATATACATGAATATATTTTATTAGCTGTAAGAGCCTAATGCAAACTTACTATTACATAGGTGTGACCTGATCCACCCATACTATCTTTAATCTTGACACTGGAGTAGGCAAGTAGCCCTCAGAGTTGTGTAAGCCTGATTATGTTTTAAGAAACAGAATATGGAAATGGCCTACTGGCCTGATGTGGGTCCTTTTCCCACTTCCCACCACCTTTGCCAGAGCGAAATTCACATAGCCACCATCTTCACTGTCCAGGGAATCCATTAATGTATCTGTTCTATTGAGGTCACTGGACTTGTCCTTACAGATACTTGAGAGATAAGTGTGACCCTGGGGAGCCATGTCTGCTCCATTCATGTCATCGTTGCTTTTGATCATAGAGCTACCTTTTGCATTCATTACCTGCTGGCTGAATGATGTTAAATCAGAGAGCAAAGGATCCTTTGCAGATATCAAGGCATCATTTCACTAATACAAGGAGCAGCTAATTCTCAGACAGCAAAAGAAGCGACCTCATCATCCTTCTCTTCCCTTCACTTCAATAGGTGAGCAGTTCCCCTGTGCATTAGATCAGCCACTAACAAAACTTTTTGAGTTATTATTTTCTCATAGCAAAGAAGATTCCAAGGTGAACTCCATGCTGCAGCGCTACATTCCATTTTATTTACTTACATTCACTCTCAAGTTTCAAGAGGGTATGCGTCTCTGTAAAATCAGTATCTCGGCTGTCAGGGGTTTACAAGGCTTTTCTGCATTCCAAGTTCACAAATTCCAAAATCTAGTCAAAAGCCTGTGTTCCTCCATGATTTTATATTCCTGGATCATTTTATCCCCAATCCTATGGTTTCCAGGCTGAAGTGTCAAGCTATGTTTTTTCTCTATTTGTTTTTCTCAGGAAGACCTTTTGCCCCTGTTAAGTATTTAAACATTTCCCTAGTTAGTTAATATACCCAACTCTGAATTCTTCCTCCATGAAATTGAGAAAAACTATTTCTGACTCTGTTGGGTTGTTGTGAGGTTGAATGCCATCATCCATGTCAATGGTGTCTGCCCCATCAACCGTTAATACCCTGCATTCATGTCTTTTGCATGTTTCTATTTAGACATAAAGGCATACCTTGGAGATATTGTAGGTTCAGCTCCAGACCACCCCAATAAAGCTAATATCATAATAAAGCAAGGCACACAAATTCTCTGGTTTCCCAGTATACATTAAAGTTATGTTTTAACTATACCATAGGGTACCAAATGTGCAATAACATTATGTCTAAAAAAATACATACCTTAATTTAAAAGTGCTTATTGCTAAAAATGTCAATGATTTTCTGAGCCTTCAGCTAATCGCAGTCTTTTGCTGATGGAGGCTCTTGTCATGATAATTGATCGTGGCTGACTGATCAGGGTGATGGTTGCTGAAGGCTGGAGTGGCTGTAGCAATTTCTTAAAATAAGACAATGATTAAGTTTGCCACATTGATTGACTCTTCCTTTCATGAAAGATTTCTCTGTAGCATGAAATGCTGGTTAATAGCATTTTTCCAACAGTAGAATGTTTTTCAAAATTAAAATCAATCCACTCAAACCTGCTATTGCTATATCAACTAAATTTATGTAATATTCCAAATCCTTTTTTGCCATTTCAACAATGTTAGTTGCATCTTCCCAGGTAGATTCCATCTCAAGGAACCACTTCCTTTGCTCATCCATAAGAAGAAACTCTTCATCAGTAAAGTTTTATCATGAAATTGCAGCAAGTCAGTCACATCTTCAGCCTGTACTTCTAATTCTAGCTTTCTTGCTATTTTTACCACATCTGCAATTTCTTCCTCCACTGAAGTCTTGAACCCTTCAAGGTTATCTGTGAGGTTTGGAATATATTTCTTCCAAACTCCTGTTAATTTTGATATTTTGACTTCCTCTCATGAATCACAAATGTTCTTAATGGCATCTAGAATAATATATCTTTTCCAGAAGGTTTTCAACTTACTTTGCCAAGATCTATTAAAGGACACAATCTATGGCAGTTATAACCTCAAGAAAAGTATTTATTAAGTAATAAGACTTAAAAGTAAAAATTGCTCCTTGATTCACGGGCTGTAGAATGGATGTTATGTTAGCATACATGAAGACAACATTAATCTTCTTGTACATCTTGACCTCTAAGCTCTTGGGTGACTAAATGCATTGTTAATTAGCAGTAATATTTTGAAAGGAATCTTTTTTTCTGAGTAGTAGATCTCAACAGTGGGCCTAAAGATTCTGTAAACCATTCTGTGAACAGATGTGATATTCTCCAGTCTTTGTTGTTCCATTTCTAGAGCACAGGCAAAGTAGATTTAGCAGAACTCTTAAGGACCCTAGGATTTCCAGAATAGTAAATGGACATTGGCTTCAATGTAAAGTTACAAGCTGCATTAGCCCCTAACAAGAGGGTCAGCCTGTCCTTTGAAACTTTGAAACCAGGCATTGACTTCTCTTTTCTGGCCATGAAAGTCCTAGATGGCATTTTCTTCCAATAGAAGGCTGTTTTATTTACATTGAAATTCTATTGTTTATCTGTATCAAAACATCTCATGTACTCCATAAATACACCTACTATGTACAAAAATTTAAAATAAAAAATTTACAAATAGAAAATCTATTGTTTAGTGTAGCCACCTTCATCCATGATCTTAGCTAGATCTTCTGAATAACTTGCTGCAGCTCCTACATCAGCACTTGCTTCTTCACCTTGCACTTTTATGTTATGGAGATGGCTATTTTCCTTAAACTTCATGAATCAACCTCAGCTAGCTTCCAGCTTTTCTTCTGCAGCTTCCTTACCTTTCTCAGCTTTCATTGAATTGAAAAGAGTTATAGCCTTATCTGGATTAGGCTTTGGCTTAAGAGAATTTTGAGACGGGTTTGGTCTTCTATTCAGACCACTAAAATTTTCTCCATATCAACAATAAGCCTGTTTTGCTTTCTTATCATTTGTGTTCCCTGGAGTACTACTTTTCATTTCCTCCAAGAATGTTTTCTTTGCATTCATAATTTGACTAACTCTTTGGTGCAAGAAACTTAGCTTTAGGCCTATCTAGTCTTTCCACATGTCTTCCTCATGAAGCTTAATCATTTCTGTCTTTTGATTGAAAGTGAGAGATGTGTGACTCTTCCTTTAGAGGCCACTGTAGGGTTATTAACAGGCCTAATCTCAATTTTATTGTGTCTCAGAGAATATGGAGGCCCAAGGAGAGGGAGACAAATTGGGGAACAGACAGTCAGTGGAGCAGTCAGAACACACACCACATTGATGGATTAAGTTCACCATCTTACATAGGCCTGGTTTATGGCACCCAAAAACAATTACAACAGTAACATTGAAGATCACTGGTCACAGGTCATCTGCAGAAATAATAATGAAAAAGTTTGAAATATTGCAAGAATTATTAAAATGTGACACAGAGACACTCAGTGAACACATGCCACTGGAAAAATGGCACTGATAGACTTGCTCAACACAGGGTTGCCACAAACCATCAATTTGTTAAAAAGTGCAATATCTGCAAAATGCAATAATATGAGGCACAGTAAAGTGAGGTGTTCCTGTGGTTGTGTGGTTGATATTTAGTGTGCCAACTTGACTGAGCCATAGAGTGCCCAGATATTTGGTTAAACATTATTTCTGGGTGTGGCTCTGAGGCTGTTTCTAGATAAGATTGGATCAGTAGACTGATTAAAGCAAATTGCCCTCCCCAGTGTGGGTGGACATCATCCAATCTGTTGAAAGTCTGCATAAAATATAAGACTAAGTAAGAAAGACTCTCCCTGCCTAACTGTCTTCAAGCGGAGACATGGGTCTTCTCCTGCCTTTAGATTGGAAATCAGACTGGAACTCGTACTTTCAGCCTTCTTGGTTCTCAGGCCTTCAAGCTCAGACTCAAACTACATCATCAGCTCTCCTGGGTCTGAACTTCTCAGCTTCCATAATCATGTGAGCCAATTCTTTGTAATACAGATGCTAATGTACATACATTATATATATTAATGTATGTCACCATATTGGTTCTGTTTCTCTGGAGAACACTGAGAATATAATAGTGGAGATTTCCTCAGACTTTTGCATGAGTCCTTTATTATTATTACTGTAAATATATTTTCCAGACAGTTGTCTAATTTTTGATCTTATTAATTTTTGGGTTTGACTTTGTAAGTTAGATATTTTTATGTAGTTACCTACATTTCTGAAGACTTCCTCTTAGCATCTGTGGAACTGAGCAAAGCAATTCTGGCACTTTTCAAATGACTTCTCTAGTTCATCATCCTGTATTTAACTTGTAGAAGAGAGTTTTTCCAAAGATCTGCCCTCTGATTATTTTTTCCTTTCACAAATTTTATCACATATAACATTATATAAAGACATGAGTCATAAGTATTCACAAATTTACATGCATCACAAACACCCAGGTAAAGAAATTAAGAAGGAGAAATAAAAACAGAATCCCAGAAGTCCCCTTGAGCCTGCCCTCAGGGTTACCACACTCCTGACCTCTAACAGTCCAGATAACATTGCTGGGTTTTGAATTTCATATAAATATAATCATACAGCATGTGGTCTTTTGAGTTTGACCTCTGCTGCTCAACATTATGCTTGTGAGATTTGGCCATGCTGCTTGTAGCTTTGGCCTAGTAATTGTCATTGTCGTAGAGTATTCCCTTGAATGAATTAACCACAATTCATTTATCCATTTACCCTGGATGCACTCTGGGTTTTGATTCCATTTTTGATGGTGGTAAATAGTGCTGACATGAACATTCATATAAATGTCTTTTGTGAATATATGTGCCCATTGTTGCTGGGTGACTGTCTAGGAGTGGAATTGCTAGTTTGCAAGACACTTCTGCTTTTTATCTCTTCTTTTAACACATTTTCCTTCATAGGTTTCATTAATTATGAGATTATCCTATAAACATGAGTAACTTTAATTTTATATTCCCACCACTCTGCTGTCTTAAGCACCAGCAAAATTATACATTAGTTATAAAGAAAAACATTGCTCAGGACTCCAAGTCCTTGGCCTTCATCCCTCCATGGCCTGCCACCCTGCTACATCTTCCACGTAAGGGAACATGACTTCCAGCTACAAGTTTGAACTCAGACACCTATCTGGTCTCTTTCTTACCTGTGTTGTCAGGTCACATATGAAACATAAAGACTAATTTTCTCCATGTAGTTAAAGGCCTGGGTGGTGGGTGGAAGGAAGGGTAGGGTGAGGGTCTGCTCTTTCTGGAAGGTTCCATCCTAGTTCCTCTCTGGGTTTCTAAGGTGTAGGAAGGGTTTAAAGATAGAATGGAGTGCCACCATAGCAGGAAAAGTCCTAACACCCGCCTGCCTTACCACACCAGCTGCAGGAGAAAACAGTTCTAACAGGGAGACAATTTAAAGAGGAAACAGTCCCTACATGCGGAAGAGAGAGCACTAACCACTCCACTCCTCCCTCGCGCCCTCACCCCAAATGTCGTGATGTGCGTGTGATTTTGACCATTGGGGCTCCTCCTTGGTAGAGGGAGGAGAGTGTGCACCACTAGCCCATGGTTCCCGGTGTGTCAGGGCTTATTTGGGACCTCAAACTTAGCATGTGTAAAACCAAACCCTTATCTTTTCCCCAAACCAAATCCCCTTTCAGATTTCTCAGTTTCTGTCAGCTGTAACATCACAATCACATTCATCGAAACCTTACAAACCATTTCAGATTCTTTTCCTTTAATCAGTCAGCAAATATTTTTTATTCTTCTTCAGAACTATTCATCTTTAAAGTGGCTTTTGTGTCCTCGTGGGATCATCTTTTGTTACCTCCCAGCTGGAATGTTGACAAAGCTTTCTGGGACTCTCTCACTGACTCTGCCCATCACCCCATCTGGCTTTGCTATCATCTTGACATTAAGCTTTCTAAAAGGGTGACTTCCTAATGTTATTCATCTTACTAAAAACCTCTAAGGCCTCCATCAGAGAAACAAGAACTACTGTGAAGTAGTGGACATTGAACTGACAATGAGCAACTATAATTTATATAATGAAATAACTTTTTTCAAAAAAAGTGTAGTCAGGTTACTGTTGAATAATGAAGTCTAGAAGAATCAAGAGTAAGAAGACCTAAATTTAACCCACTTTATTTATTTATTTTTGGTTTTTATTGATTGATTGATTGAGACGGTGTCTCATTCTGTCACCCAGGCTGGAGTGGCAACTCCAACCTCACTGCAACCTCTGCCTTCCAGGTTCAAGTGATTCTCGTGCCTCCACCTCTGGAGTAGCTGGGACTACCGGTGTGCACTACCACACCAGCTATTTTTTTGTATTTTTTAGTAGAGTTGGGGTTTTGCCATGTTGACCAGGCTGGTCTTGAACTCCTGGCCTTAAGTGATCCCCTCACTTCGGCCTCCCAAAGTGCTGGGATTACAGGTGTGAGCCACCATGCCCAGCCCCAAGATAGTTCTTTAAACTGGAGAATCAGTCCATGCTTTTGGTTAGCCACCACACCCGACCTGATTTAACCCATTTTAGAACTCAAGTGTATGAAACACTAGAAAACAGTTTCGGCTGGGCATGGTGGCTCACGCCTGTAATCCCAGCACTTTGGGAGGCTGAGGCGGGCAGATCACCTGAGGTCAGGAGTTCAAGACCAGCATGACCAACATGGGAAACCCTGTCACTACTAGTAATACAAAAACTATTAGCTGGGCGTGGTGGCATGCACCTGTAATCCTACCTACTCAGGAGGTTGAAAGACATGAATTGCTTGAACCTGGGCAGTAGAGGTTGCAGTGAGCAGAGATGGCACCACTGCACTCCAGCCTGGGTGATGAAGTGAGACTCCACCTCAAAAAGAAAAGAAAAAAGAAAACAGTTTCAATTGGAACAGAAATCCCAACTGCAGATTGCTCTGAAGTGGGTGAAGAAGAGCCATCTTTTGGGCAGCTGGAATGCAGGCCCGAGGAGGACACTAGACAATGAGTTTTGAATAATGCACAAAATAAGCATTTTCCTTCATGGAAGCCAAAATGCGTAGCACATGAACCTGAGCAGCTGATAAAATTTATCTATGCTTGAAATAGGCAATCCCTTTTCTGTCCATACCATGTATATCCAAAGCTGACCTGGGTAATCAACCCACTCCCTTCTGGTCAGCCTTTATGTGGTCAAGGTCTCCCAGTTAGTACATCGCTCCTTCTCCATTCCTGTTCCACATTCCATCATAGACACAAGCATATACATGAGATGCCACTAGGAATTCTGAAAGGAATGAGAAAGTATACCTGGCCTGACCAACCCCTCCTTTCTCCCGTCCATCTTTTTACAAACATTTGGTGTCTGTTATGTGCTGATCACATTACTGTGCATTATTTCAAAGTTGAAAGTAAACATTATATAGTTTTTATCTTCACAGAACTTACTCTGTATGTTATGGTTGAACTCTCTCTCTTCTTCACTCCCCTTTCTCTCTCTCCCTCTCTCTCTTTCTGTCTCTCCCTGTTTCTCTTGTGCATTCATGCATGAATGCACACAAGACTATAATACTGGGATTAAATACAAGTTGCATATTGTCTCTGTTTCTATTGTGCCTTGTATTATAGGGTCAAGTAAGTGTTAGAATGATTTGAATCTACTGGGCCTCATTGGCCTTACGCTTCTGCAAATAGAGCCTTCCTCCCAGGGAATTCAGACAGCTTGGGAACCCCAAGCAAGATAGAAGTGGAGAGAGACTAGAACAACAAATAGAAGCGTCAGAGGAGGCAAACAGAAAATCTGGTCCCCTTTTGCATACATTTTCTATATAGAGCTAATGTTTTAACAGTGGAATTTTCCAAAGGGCATAGATTGGTCGTGTGGCCTCCATTTCTCCTGAAGGCTTTGCTCTTCCAGACTACTCAGTCTGTCGTTAAGCTCCTGCAGACAGTAAATAGTCCAAGTAAGGGCTTCATTCGTGGCTGCTTTTAAGAGATACTGAATGAGAGAGTCCTTGGGAGGTCACCAATTAAATCTAGACACATGAAGATGACGGACTAGGACAATAAATATGTGGGAGCTTGCTAATTTGTGAAAGTGTCCTGCTCAGCTCCATTTGGGCTTCCTGAGAAATGTCTAGACCACAGCTGGACACCACATGGGCCCAGAGTTTGATTTCCTTGAACAGAATTTCAACTGTAATAGAGGCAAATAGGCAACTATGGGGACTCCTCAGGGGATACTTCCCATCCACCATCTCTGAACCCTAGGAACACAAAAGCCAGAGGTTGGAGGAAAGTAGAAAAGCAGAGATTTGATTTTATTTATTTATTTTGCCATCCAAGGTATGGAATGGTGTAATAGTGTTGCTAGTTTTTAATGACCATACAATTTTTGATTCTCCTCCCATCAAGAAGTGAGATCTTTGAACCCTCCCCTTGAACCTGGGTGGGTTTCTGTGACCACTTTGACCAGTTAAGCATGATAGAAGCAATGCTTGTGACTGCCGATGTTGGATCATAAAAGGCCATGCAACTTCCACCTTGTGCTCTTGGAATACTCATTATGGGGAAAACCAGGATCCCTACAAGAAATTCAAATAACCTGCAGCCACTGTGCTGCAGATGCTAAATGAGAGGGCTTTGTCAACGGTCCCAGCTGAGCCCCACTTTCCAGCCGTCCCCACCAAGGCACCAGACATGTAAGTCAGGCTGTCTTGGCTCCTTCAGACCAGCCCTTCTGCCAGCTGAGAACCACTTATTCACCTTGGTAAATGCTGGATGTGAAAAAAGAAACACCCAAATGAGCCCTGCCTGAATTCCTGAACTATAAAATCCATAGGATATAATAAAATGGATATTGTCTTAAGCTTCTAAGTTTAGGGAGAGTTTGCTATGCAGCAATGCTGCCGGGAACAGAAGGGCACACTGCCTGACAGTAAATGTCAAAGGCCCTGCTGAGGGTGATCTGGGATGGAGGGGAATGGTTGTTCACAAGTTGATGCTGCTAAGTAGGTCTGAATTGGAGGGTAGGGAAGATGAGGATGCTCCTCCATTGGCTTTTTTTCTTTTTCTTTTTCTTTTTTAAGATAGGGTCTCATTCTGTCATCCAGGCTGGAGTGCAGTGGTAACTCCAACGTGGCTCACTGCAGCCTTGACCTCCTGGGCACAAGGAATCCTCCTGCCTCAACCTCCCGTGTAGCTGGGACCACAGACACGTGCTATCATGCCCAGCTAACTTTTTTATTTATCTATTTTTTGTAGTGATTGGGGTCTCATTTTGTTGTCCAGGTTGGTCTTGAATTCCTGGGCTCGAGTGATCCTCCCACCTCAGCCTCCCAAAGGGATTACAGGTGTGAGCCACTATATCCAGCCCCCACTGGCTTTTGAAATATGAATACTATCAAAAGCCCTCACACTCTTAACTCCCTATTGATATAATAAGCCTCTACTAAAGTCACAATAGGCAAGGGTCCTGACAACCTATTTTGTGGCCCCGCTGTGTTACTTAAGGATTGTATTAGTTGACTAGGTTTGCTATGACAAAATACCACAAACTGGGTAACTTAGGCAACAGAAAGCTATGATCTTACAGTTCTAGAGGCTAGATGTCTGAAATCAAGGTGTCTGTAGGGTTGGTTTTCTCCTAGGCCTGTGAAGTAGAATCTGTTCCATTCTTCTCTGCCAGCTTCTGGTGGTTTTCTGGCAATCTTGGACATTCCTAGGCTTATGGAAGCTCACCCCAGTCTCTGTCTTCATCTTCCCATGGTGTTTCTGTGTGAACATCTATGTTCAAATGTGTCCTTTTTATAAGGACACCAGTCTTATTGAATTAGAGCCCATCCAATGACTTCTTCATAACTTAGTAAATTACATCTGCAATAACCTTATTTCCAAATCTGGTCACATTCTGAGGTACTAGTATTAGGGTTTCAACATACGAATTTTGGGGGCAATTCAAGCAATAACACGAGCTGTGTAATCTTGTACTATTACGGAAAATAATAACAAACCTCCACTATTAGCTCAAAGAGATGCTGGGGGAGTTAAATAATCTAGGTAAACTGGAAAAGGCTGTGCATTGGTTTCAATGCCGAAATCTCCCTGCTTCCACCCTGAGCGACACAGCATGCGAGGTGTGAGGTGTGATGTCCCACAAGCCAGGTGCTCAGATGCTGTGCCTACGTGAGGGTGTGGGCTGAATGGGAGCCTCAGTGGCATTTTGCAAGGGGATTTTTTTGTCTAGTGTTTCTGTGCTGCGTGGGATGGAGCGCGTTTATGTTATTTTCACTTCCTACATTAGCAATGGCAGGTGCACAGTTATGGAGAACTTCATCCCTCCCTGTCTGCTTCGGGGGTTTGTGTGTGGTCAAGTGGGACTGAAGAAAAGCAGCACACTCAACACGAGAGGTACGAGACAACAAAGAATTCCATCCAGGCTACTTCTCTCATCCTGTCCAGCTGGGGCAGGTCATGAGGAGAAGGGGGTACTATTTTAGAGATCCTAAGGCAGGGGTCTCAGAGTCTAGGAGACAAAGATGACTGCTGAAATTCATCACCTGCAGCCACTTCTCTCCTTCCTCAGCTCACTCTCAATGGACACTTGACCCATTACCCCCGGAGCCCTTGAAGCAGATGAACACAGCAACGGTGTATCCATGACTGCCAGGGGAGAGATGCCTTGGGAAGCCCTGTCAGAGGGGCCTGAGTTTACAGGAAAAGTCTAATTTACCAGCAAGGGAGACAGACATTTTTTACTCATTTTATCAAGGCCAAGTTGATTCTGAACCAGTGCCCACTGATTGCCTGAATGGAGGTCAGGACTTGTCGAAAATCTGGGCACATTTCCTTTTAAGCATTTGCACGTTCCGTGTTTGAAAGCCAAATCTGAGTCCAGGGACAAAATCTGCTTTAGTGAGGGCATCTGGGTGTCCTGGGATGAGATTGTGCAAAGCAGCCCATCAGAATTCCAGGCCCTGGGATCTTCCACAAAACCTCCCTCCGGTTTTACTGGGATAAAATGAAGATGAGA
Organism: Macaca thibetana thibetana; assembly: GCF_024542745.1. NCBI lineage: Eukaryota > Metazoa > Chordata > Mammalia > Primates > Cercopithecidae > Macaca > Macaca thibetana. Next base: position 25,137,370 of record NC_065595.1, on the reverse strand, counting down.
TGACTGAAACCAAAGCTCCTAGGGAAGGAGAAATCTCAAGGAATGGTGTATCAGGTGACATTCCCTGGGGCTGCTCTCAAAGCCTAAAGCAGGGAAATGGAAAAAGTCTGCTCCCCATTAAGAAGAAAATCGTCAGTTTGAATTGTAGAATATGCACTCGATTCACCCTCTATCCATCATACAGATGGGCATCTCCCTGCAGCTTTGTCCTGTCTCTTTCGCATCCTTCCCCTCCCCATGCCTGTTCTCTTCTCCTCTACAATTATGTTCTTGACTCTATGTGTGTCACAGAAAGAAATAAAATTTCAGGTTTAAGAGTTGGGGTTCTCAAAGTATGTTCTGAGGTCAACCTACATCAGAATTAGCTCTTAGGACAGAGAAAGACATCAAAAGTCAGAGTTCCCAGCTCTGTCTTAAGCCCATAGAAAAATAAATTTCTGGAGGTGGCATCTGTTTAGGTTCTTGGTATCAAAGTGTCGTCCGAGGATCAGCAACACCAGTAGCACCTGGAAGCTTGTTAGAAATGCAGGCTCTCAGGCCACATCCTGGACCCACTGAGTCAGTGACTGCATTTTAGCGAGACCTCCCCTCCCGACCCCAGGGGAATCCCAGAGGCATTTATGCATATTAATGCTCGAGAGTCTATTTATCGATCTGACCCTCCAGACCTAGAGCCGGGTTTCCGACCCAGCCCTTTGGTCTTAGTAGCAAGACGATGATTCAAGAGACACTTTGGCCAGCTGCCCTTAATTTCCATTCTATTTCATCTGGATTAAAATAGCAAAGAAACTACAAAGAAGCTTCTTGGGACCTGACTTGTCAGCATCGTATCTTCCCTGCCCCCACCCTGAAACTGTCTTTAGACTTCACATTTCCTGATTTGCAAGCACAACCACCATTTATTATAGCACCAGTGGAACCTTTGCGTGGAATAAGAGACCCAGGTTTATCCATTCACATTTGCTCTAGCACTTCTTTTCGAACAAGGGCAATATTATTTCTTGGTGCCTCACACTGACCTTTCAGGGAAGCACTTGTATGTGTATAAAATACCTATGAAGTGATAAAAAGAAATGGATGGTTACTTCCAGGGAGAGAAAAAAGGTGACTTTGAAAAATGGGTGGGTGAGATGTCTTCCTGTATTCCCATTTGTAACCATTGAGGTATGAACCTTTACCAAGAAAAAATAAATTTACAGTAGAAATCGAATTGAAAATGATCCCATCTCTTAATTATCCTACTCAGAGACATTTGCCAGCTCTCATTCCTGCTGCATGGTTGTGAATGTTTTTGTTGGTAAACCAACCATGCTTGTATGTCCCCCAGCTCTGGATGCAGAGCCAAACATTTGTGTATCGATTAACAGATGCATTCTTGGAGGTGAAAAGAGAAGAAATTTGAGATGGAGAAAAAGGAAAGAAAAAAGAAACAGCATCTATGACAACACAAAGATTTAACCTAGAAAAAACTAGAAGCTTAGGAGAAATTGGAAATTGTGTGATAGGCTTCTCTACTGGCCCCCTTCTAGCTTTATTTATTTTGTTCCAAAAATCATGACATGCTTCTCACAGAAGCTGAAGTGTCTAGAGTCACCTGAAGCCCACCTTCCTTGAATGCCTTCCCAACTGTTGCCCCAAATCACTGTTAGACATTCTGGGATCCATGGAAATGACAATAAGACCTCCAGTTACCATTTTGCACAAATATTGAATAATGTGGGATATAGGACAGGAAAAGAGTAAAAATAAAGTTACTTTCTGGACCTTCTTGGAAGAGGTCCCAAGCTCATGACTTCATTTTGAAATGGCAGGAAAAACAAAACACATTGAAATAGGGTTTCAGTAGCAGCCCCAACTTAGACGAATGCACAGAGAACTGCTGAAGTGTTCAAAATACTGCCAACTGGCACTTACATATGCAAATGAGTTACAAATGTGAGGGTCCAAATTTTGGGTTATGTGTGCCAGGACAGAGGGGACAGAGAGAGCATGTGTCTATTTCCAGACTGCACCTTTTTTAGAAGCTTATTTCTACATTGTCAGCTTCCCTGAAACCTTTATCTCACATTTTGAATGATAAACATATTTTTAATTCTATAACCTGATAGACATTTCAAAGAGTCTATTCTGTGTATCTGGAGGTGGTATCTTGGTTTAAAAAACCACCATGTTGAACAACATGTCTGTCATCAATAGCATCACTTTTTTTTTTTTTTTTTTTTTTTTAAGATCATCAAGGTCTGATCTGCTGGCAAAATGCTTTTGCTGAAAAATAAAAATGTCACTAGGACCCAGGGTTTAATGAAGATGCACTAAAAAAGATGCACTACATTTTTATTCTCCTCCAAGAAAATCTATTATAGTGTTTCAAAAGTGAGATGTCATCCTCAAAATGTCTTTTTCTTCTTGGCTTCATGTATAGGAGTTAAGCCAGAGCTAACTCACAAAGCGCCTCCTTGGTTTCCTCACTCCCAAATTGCTGCTGCTTGTATTCCTGATCTAGTCACACACTGAGCCTGACTCTGCCCTGGGAAGGAGAACTCATCGACCCTCCTGCTGGGTGGATACTCACCCCAGTGACCAAGGTCTTTCCCAACTGCTGGGTCTCCTGGTGGTTCTCTGCTCAGCTTGCTCTGTACCTGTCTTGCCCTTCCAGGTCTCCTGGCTCTCGCCTATTTACAAAGCACTGAGTTGTGCATCTAGCCTTATCGCCTGACGTTTGTATCCTGGTTTTTATCTGTACCCCTGACCTCTGAACCTGCCCCTTGCTCTAAACATCATGCTTCACAGGTGCCTCGTCTGGCCTGCTGACCCCTTGGTGACTCAACGCCCTCCCAAAGCTCCATTATGCCAAGTTCTTGCATCAGAAAAATTGTTTCTGATTCCCCCGGCTGCATCCAATTGGTGGGCATGCATAACCCCTGATTCAGTTGAATCTAGTCCAGAGCTATTAAAAAAGCAGATTTAACCAAAGCAGTACCTTTTGCTAGTTACTGTACTGAAATCACAAACACAACAGAGACAAATAAAGAGCAACACAATCTGCAAATAAACAGACTAATAAAAAATATAAATAATTGGTATGTGCCATCATACTTGAGCCATGAATTAAAAAGTGTTTCATTTGGGGAAAAGGGAAGAGAAGAGCTGCAATGTCCACTTTCCACAAGTCTCCACAACAGAGTATACATGAGAGGGAAATGAATTCCAGGCTCTTCTTGCCAGAAATGCAACCTGTCTTCCCAACTTGAAGTCCCACCCTTATCTTACCAAGAACTGTGCAGGGGCTGGGATTTTACCCTACTTAGAATAAACTAGACTGTTATCATTTCATGCATATCAGCAGAGGAAACAAGACTCCAGGGTCAGAGACAAAGGACTTTATTACTCACAGCAAAAGCTATAGCTACTTCTTCATTTTCTTACAGGCTCCCCATGTCTCCTGATTCCACGCAGGCAATGCAAGTGCCCATAATGTTTGCCTGCATATGCAGTAGGTTGCATCATGAAAGAAGAACAACACTGAGTTTAAGGGACTCACCATTTTTATAGCATGCAGAAGCAAACCTGCTTTGGGGGGAAAGACATTACCACATCCTTCAAGGTTGCTCATTGCCAATACTCTGAGAAACGGAAGTGTCAGGTATCTTGATCAGAAGTGATTGGGGCTTTGTACTCTTGGCATACTCAGCAAGAATGTGCAGGACTTTCAGGGCCCATTGTGGACTGCTTCTCCCACTGCTCCCAACTGTACTCTACAGAGGCCCTGCATGCACCTGTGCCTGGCTGTGGCTCATGGTCATGCTGTTCCTCCTCTGTGAAACACTCTCTGCCAAATCTCCATCCAAGGAGTGTGATCATTCTTCAAGGATCTCTGCAGAGGTCTCTTTCCCCTGTGAAGGCTATCCTGAATACTCGTCTTCCTCTGAGAAGATGCTTCTCCTACATCCGAGAATGTGCATAGCATTCACCAGGTTCTTTTTTTTTTTTTTTTTTTTTTTTTTTGAGACAGAGTCTCGCTCTGTCGCCCAGGCTGGAGTGCAGTGGTGTGATCTCGTCTCACTGCAAGCTCTGCCTCCCGGGTTCAGGCCATTCTCCTGCCTCAGCCTCCTGAGTAGCTGGAACTACAGGCATTCTTTAGTTTCTGAACATTAACTGCATACATGTCTGACTCTCCTCCAGAGTGGAAGGGCCCCGTACAGCCCTATGCCATGTACAAGATCATGCACATATTAGACAAACAAAATTTACCACGAGGGAGACACATGGGAGGGAAAAATGTTAAAACCTAAAGAAAAAAATTATAAATATATGTTAAAACTAACCATTTCCCTTTCCAATTTTGCTTTCTAAATACCATTCCCTAATAAAAATAACTAGGACTATAAAATTTAATTTTTAAAAAAGAAGAACCAGGGCTCCTTGGAGAAGTGGTTGATTCTAAGGGCAAGTCAGGGAAAATACAAGATAAACCTACAACGTCTTATGGTGCCAAAAAAAAGAGGGGCTCAGAAAAAATGGAGGCATGTGGAAGGGACTCAGGAGGCAGTTGCGGGAGTTCCCGATGGCCAATGCTGGAACAATTTCGACAACAAAATAAATAACAATAATATTGTATTACCAGCATAAGGATGCCCAAAGAATAAAATAAATATTCACGAGTCCATACTGTTATAAATAAATGATAGAACAAATAAGTAAAAGGAAAAAAATGGATAACTCTTTCCTGCAAGATAATTCCAATTAATAAATGTAGAAGATAGGATGAAAATAGAAAACCCCTATCAGAACACTACGATAATCATCACTGCAGGCAAGATTCACCCATGAATGCTCATACCAGCAGGCAAAAGTTTAAAGAGAAGCAAATTTGGGCATAGTCTCAAAGTATCTTCCCCCAAACAAAAGGGAAAGTGATTATTTACAGTGGTGAGACCTAGCAGACATCACCTAACCCAAACGATCAATGATAACGTCACTGATGTTGTGAAAGCCATGTCCTCCCTGTGGCTTTTGTTCCCAAAATGTGCGACCTAAATCTATTCATGAGAAAAAAATCAGACAAGCAAACTGAGGGACATTCTACAAAAAAAAATCACCAGTTCTCCTGAGAAATGTCAAGGTTGCAAATGACAAAAAGGACTGAGGAACTGTCACAGATCAGAGAAGACTAAAATGACGCAACAGTTGAACACAATGAGATTCTGTGCACATCTTCTGTTCCAAGGGGGCTGCATTTACTGAGCTCTAGCCTGAAGCGGTCAAGCAGGAATATGAGCCTGGTGTAGCCACACCTTCCATTTTTTTCAAAGAAGTTGGGAATCCGTTTTTTAGATGTTTTATTGAATACTGGCAGTGGGGGGAAAAGACGTGCATGAAAAAAAACTGGTGAGACTCTAATGAAGTCTACAGTGAGTGTTATACCAATATAAATGTCTTAGGCTTGGTAATTGTGCCATGATTTTGTAAGATGTTAGCATTAAGGGTGGCTGGGGGAAGTGCATATGGGAAGTCTCTGCAACATATTTGCAACTGCTCTGTACGTCTGAAATTATTTCAAAATTTTAAAAAGTTTTAGATAAACAATATGTGAGAATTTAAGGATAATATTGCTACGCACTTTATATATATTGACTCTCCAATTTACCCAATAACTCTGTGATGAAGGTTATTGGGTACCTCCATTGTATCCACTTCATAACTGATGAAACTGAGGCACAGGGAAGTTAAGTAACTTGTCTAAATTACCCAGTTAATAAGGAGGGAGGCTGAGATTGAATCCAGGTGTTCTGACTCCAGAACCTGTGCTCTTAGCCATGTTGCCTTATTGGTCGAGGCCACTGTGGTTCTTAGGAATAGTATTTTGTTTTTTCCTGAGTGCTCTAAGCTCCAGAGTAGAAGTTATTGATAAATGGCAAGCTACTGTGTCCCAAGCACATATATAATCTCCACAATCATTTCAGGAGGTCTGTCATCTTATTCTGACTTTACAGATGAAGAAACTAAGGCCCAGAGAAGTATGCCAGCTGCTATTTTTATTTTATTTATTTATATTTTTGAGTCAGGGTCTCCTTCTGTCGCCCAGGCTGGAGTACAATGGCATGATCACAGCTCACTGCAACTTTGAGCTCCTGGGCTCAAGTAATCCTCATGCCTCAGCCTCCCAAGCAGCTAGGACTACAGGCACATACCACCATTCCCAACTAATCTTAAAATTTTTTGTAGAGATGGAGTCTCACTATGTTGCCCAGGCTGGTCTCAAACTCCTGGACTCAAGAGATTCTCCAGCCTTAGCTTCCAAAATACTGAGATTACAGAAGTCAGTCATCATGCCTGGCCCGGATATTGTTTTTGATAGTCCAGTCTTTGTTTTTCTACTCTCTTCCCAAAAGCCAGGGTTACAAAGTCTGAAAACTTAATTTTCCAGAGTCTTGAGTCAGTGGGTCCCTGGTTGGATTCCACGCAGGAGAGCCCTTGTGTGGGACTGGAAGACAGAAGTTGTTGCCCTGTGGCTGCAGCCAAGCCGAAGCACAGACTGCAGGCTGCAGAGGGAAGGTCCTGCCTGTGGTTTCCAGGAGGCTTCCAAAGAATGACCTTGTTGGCTGAGACCAATGGAGTCAGCTTCCCCACAATCCTTGTATTTCCAGACATCTTGATACTTACTTTCCCAGACTCTATTTCTGCTTCAAACCTGATAGGCATTTCCCAACTGAGGATGTTAAGTTCCCCTGGCCTATGAGCATCACCATGAACGAAACTCATCTATCAGGTTGGACACCTTCAGTTACTCCAGGCTGAACTGAGCTGAATTTTATTACCCACCTCTCTGACACTTTTAGACATTGTGATTCTCCTGCTCCCCAGCAAGGACAGAATTAGAAGCATATAATTGCACAGCTTCTCCCAATTCCCTTTTTCTACTGCGGCAGTTCCAATGCACATCATCCTCAAAGCCAAGTTGATGATGACAGGCAGCCAACATCAAGTTCAATACTCACACGAAGGAACTTTGTAAACTTTACAAACTGCAAAGTGCTAGTAAAAATTAATTCTTTTCTTTGATTGCATGAACCACTGTCCAATTTTGTCCCTAGAAACCTGGCTCATAAAATGAAATTTAAAAGGAAATATTTACTTAGTAATTAACGTTAGGAAAGTATCAAACAAGCTCAATACATTAATAGGTGTGGATCTCTAGCGATTCTATTTAAACAATACTAATGGTGCAGATTTCGGTTTACTCTGCCAAATTTGACATAAGCAGCCATTTCTGGCAAACGTTGCTGATATTCAGTTAATGTAAACACTAAGCAGGTTTTCTCTTCAACAGGAAGAGTTTTAGATTGAGTTTGATAGGTACAATACCATGTGGAAAATAACGAGAAGACGAGGAGAAAGCAGAGTTGGAACAAGGAGCCACTTCACAAACAGGGAGTCATACCTACTGTTCCAGGTCATGGCACAGCCATAATGTCCAGAGGGAAAGAGACAGATGGTACACAGAAAGATGGAAGGCTGCACATCTTCCATGTGAGGAGGCTGCATTAATTGAGCTCCAGCCAGAAGTGGCCAAACAGCAATGTGGGCCTAGTGTAGCCAGACCATCCAATTTCCTCAGAGAAGTTGGAAATCCATTTTTAGGTGCTTTATTAAAAACATTTACACATACATGCGAATATATACAAATATGTATACACATTTATATATATTTGTATATCACATATATAAATTATATATCACATTTACATAAATATATATTTAAATGTCACATATATAAATGTGTGTATCTATATAGACACACACATATAAATTTATATCACTCTTTTAAAATATTGGCAAATACATTTTATTTTATTAATACATTTAATAAATAAGCTTTGTTAAAATAAATAAAAGGGCCTGCAATGAAAAATACATCTCCAATCTCTGACTTTATGAATATCTTAAGGTTTGAGATACATTTATTTAAAGAAGATATAATAAAAGGACCATTAGGATACAGGAAACCGTGGATGAAAAGAATTATCCTTTCTTAAACAAATATTTGCTAAGCATTGTATTAGGCTCAAGGCATGCATTATTTCACTTAAAGGAAGAATGCTATTAAGAGTTGGGGTGGAAAGCAAACAAAAGAAGGAGGAAAGAAAAAAAAAGCAAAAGGTTCTGACAGAACATTCTGGAATGTCACATTCATCACTCCAAGGGTCAGCCTACAAGAGAAGCACAGGCCTGACTGAGGAAGCGATTTCTAGGGCAGGAAAAGCAGCAGCCTTCTAATGAAAACTTGGCTAGTGTGTTTATTAATTTATTTCCTTCACATGTTTACTTTTATTTTTAGAATAACTGATATACTTGGAATCCTAATATATCATCCCTTAGGGAATTAAAGTCTGTAGCTTCCTGTCTTCAAGGTTCTGATTAAATTTAAACGGAGTTCATTGTCATGTCTTGTCTATGTGTCTGCGACCTGAAGTCCTGGCCCCTTAGTCTCTCTCCCCATTACTGCTGCCCTGAAGGGCTTCTTCAGCATGCAGCAGGGAAGGGGGGCTTGGTAAAAACAGACCAGGGCCACTGGTGGGTCAGGTCCATTGAGGGAGTAGGATATATGCCAGCCACCCTAGCCTCTCCATGGCAACCCCACTGTGGAGAAGTGGATGGGTCCCCCAGCCCAGTCTCCACCCCTAGTGCCTCCTGTCTGATTTCATATTTAATGCTGGGGAGGGTGTCCATTTCCTAGGATAGCTATACCAAAGTACCAAATACTAGTGGCTTCAACAACAAAATGTTTTATTGTATCAGTGGCTAGAGCCTGAGATCAAGGTTCCCCAGGGTTGGTTCCTCCTGAGGCCTGAAAAGGAATCGGTTCCATGTTTCTTCCCCTAGTTTCTGGTGCTTTGCTGCCAGTCACTGGCCTTCCTGGGCTTGGAGAATCATCACTCCAACCTCTGCCTTCTTCCTCACATAGCCTTCTCCCTCTGCGCATGTCTCTGTGTCCGGATTTCCCCGTTTTATAAAGACACCACTCATAACTGGATTGGGACCGATCCTCCCTAATGACCTTAACTAATTACACCTATAATTACCGTATTTCCATATTGGGCCTCATTCTATGGTACTTCAACCTATGAATTTCAGGGGACTCATTCAATCAGGGAAGAAGTCACTTCTAGATGCTAGAGACAAAATAGAAGTTGCAACCCTGAGAAAAGTAATTAGAGTTGAGGTCCACCGCAGTTCTGAATTATTCCAGGAGAAAAATACCAGTATCTGAGAGTGAGAAACAATTCAGAAGCCCCCTGAAGCTCCTGCACAGTCCAGGGGGATGGGGAGAGCCTTCCAGGACTGAGCACTGTCTCACCCCACAGCCACAGGGCTGTCTCTGGTGCTGAAATGCCCTGGCCTCCCTTGCCCAGCCCACCTTCCCCTAAGAAGGCACGACAGCGAACGTTCCTGCACCCAGAACAAACTCATGAAGGGGCTGAGCGCTGCTCTTCTGAGAGCTGATATGGCAATTCCTCCACTCCACGTGGTTGTCAACTGGGAGGAGGCATCGCCAACAACCCGCTTCGTGTTTATTTTGGCCAGCTCTGTAGCACATCTCTTACTTCTAGCTGTTTGTCTTAAAGGAATGAATAGGCTCTTCCACATAAAGCCACAAAAAATTCTTCTCTAGTCATGACATATTTATTTTTAGCCCTTTTGAAGTGAACTCTCTTCTCCGTCAGATGCCCCTAAGTAGTCGGAACTGGGTCCCTGCCTGCACTCTGTGAATTCCTTCCGGAGCGCTCCTTTTGGTTGCTTCCAAGCAGAGCTGAGGGAGGCGCCTGGGCAGTAAGACAAACAGACCTGGGTGGGCTCCAAGCCCTCTGGCAGCGCTCTCCCAGCCTCCCCTGCTTTCTGAGTTATCACAAACTCTTCCAAAATCATCCCAGCCTGCTGTCATAACACAGACCCAGCTCGCTACTCACTCAAAAGTACAGCATCTAGACATGCTTCATGCAGCCCGGAGAATCCGTAGCAGCCAGGAGAACCACATGGGATATTCCGACATCTCACTCTTGACTTTGGGCCAGAACGAGCCTATATTAATATTTCAATTACCACATGCAGTTATCCTACTGCACATCTATAGCTATGCCCAGGACAGAGAGTGTTTGGCCTACAAATCTAGTTCATGGGTTCCCATTGACATTTCTAAGCCGAACGCTCTTAATTTTGAATTTGAGAGCATTCAATAGGGAACAGGGCCAAAGTTTATCTTGTAGATCGTACCTAAAACTTTAGTAATACAAATTGATAATGCCAACAAGATGTAAACTGTTTGTACTCATTTTTTAAGATTATCTAAACAAAGTACCATATACTGGGTGACTTAAAACAACAGAAATTTAGTCTCTCACATATCTAGAGACTGAAAGTCTAAAATCAAGGTGATGGCAGGGCCATGATCCCTCTAACAACTGGAGTGGGGAAGCCTTCCTTACCTCCCCTCCCTTCTGGTGGTGGCTGTAGACCCTCGGTGTTCCTTGGTTGGAAGTTGCACTGCTCCAATATCTGCCTTTGCTGTCACATGGCATTCCCCACTCTCTGTCTCTTGGTCCAACTTTTCCTCTTCTTATAAGGACACCAGTTGTATTGAATTAGGGCACACCCTAATGGCCTACCTTAACTCAATAACATTTACAAAGACCCCATTTCCAAATAAGATTATATTTATAGGTACTAGGGGTTAAGACTTAATACCTCCATTGGGTGGACACGATTCAACCCATAACACTATTTGGCAGTAAGATGATGATCAAGGACTTCCAAAAACACACATTTAATTACTGACAATAGGCATGCAAACTAAAAACAACTGGGCTCAGATGACCCCAATGGCTTCCTGTTATCTACATAATATAGACATACTAGTGCCTATGCACTTCATCATTCTCATCTTCTAGATCTAGACGGTGTGAAATCTTATCACTTTTATGAGCACCTATTAGGCTTTTCTGCCTCTGCGACCCATTCGTTGGAAGGTGTTTTGTTTTGTTTTGTTTTGTTTTTCACACACCAACATCTTTTGAGATCTCATTCAAATAATATTTCTCAGCTCATACCTGTAATCCGAGCACTTTGGGAGGTTGAGGCAGGTGGATAGTATCAGCTTAGGAGTTCAAGACTGGCCTGGCCAACATGGTGACACCCCACCTCTATTAAAAATACAAAAATAAATAAATAAGTTAGCCAGGCATGGTGGTGCACATCTGTAGTCCCAACTACTCAGGAGGCTGAGGCATGAGAATCCCTTGAACCCAGGAGGTAGAGGTCGCAGCGAGCCGAGATGACACCACTGCACTCTAGCCTGAGTGACAGAGCAAGACTCTGTCTCAAAAAAAAAAAAAAAAAAAGAAAGAAAGAAAAGAAAAGAAAAGAAAAGAAAAGAAATAGTATTTCAGCTTAAGAAGTTACATTGTCTTTATGTATGCTGAACCTCAGTTATCCAGATATTACGCTCAACCACCTAGAGCACAAACCAAAATAAGAGCAGGGGAAAGACCATTGAGTAAAAACCACTCTAGGTATATAAAAAAAAAAAAAAAACCTTCGTTTTTATAAGCTGTTCTAATAAGTTTGGGCAATTGGTTTTCTATATCTCAACAAAATGCAAGATCAAATTTAAAAAGGCCACGGTGATGTTGGAACAAATGGATATCCATACGCAAAAAAAAAATGAAACTCAAACTACAACCTTTACATCTTATACAGAAATTAACTCAAAATAGATCATAGATCTAAATGTAAAACATGAAATTATAAACATTTTAGGAGAAAACATAAAATTTTTGTGGTATTGGTTTAAGCAAAAAGTTCTTAGATACAATACCAAAATCACATCTATAAAACAGGAAATTGAGAAATTGGACTTCCACAAAATTAAAACCATTTGCTCTGCAAAGGATAATGTGTAGAGAATGAGAAGAGAGGCTTTAGACTGAGAGAAAATATTTGCAAATCATACATCCAACAAAGAACTTACATCCAGAATATATAAAGAACACTTAAAACTCAACAATAAATAAACAAACCACTCTATTTTTTAAATGGGCAAATAATTTGAAGAGACACTTCACCAAAGAAGATATATGGTTGGCAAATAAGCACTTGAAAAGATACTCAACATCATTAGTCATTGGGGGAAATGAAAATTCAAACCACAATGAAATATCCCATCACACCCATCAGAATGGCTAAAATTTTAAAGTACCCCCAACACCAAGTGATGCTGAAGATGATCTCTCATATATTGCTGGTGAAAATGTTAAATGGGGGCCAGGCATGGTGGCTCACACCTGTAATCCCAGCACTTTGGGAGGCCAAGGTGGGTAGATCACTTGGGGTCAGGAGTTCGAGATCAGACTGGCCAACATGGTAAAACCCTGTCTCTACTAAAAATACAAAAATTAGCTGGGTGTGATGGTGCATGCCTGTAGTCCCAGGTACTGGGGAGGCTGAGGTGGGAGAATAACTTGAACCCAGGAGGCAGAAGTTGCAGTGAGCCGAGATCATGCCACTGTGCTCCAGCCTGGGCAACAGAGCAAGACTCTCTCTCAAAAAAAAAAAAAAAAAAAAAAAAAAAAAGAAGCAAAAAAAGAAATTGACAAATGGCATCGAGGCTCTAGAAAACAACAATTCCTTAAAAAGTTAAGGCATACATACATTTACCATGTGACCCAGCAAGCATACCCCTGGGTGTTATTCTACAGAAATGCAAAACTTCAAATAAAAACCTACACAAATAGCAACTCTGTGTATAATTACCCAAACTAGAAATAACCCAGATGTCCTTCAGTGGAGAATGATACACAGTGTTGTATATCCCTGTAATGGAATACTGCTCAGTAGTAAAGAGGAATGACTTCTTGATATATACAATGATGTATATAAATCTCAAAGGTATCATGCTAAGTGACAGGAGTCAGTCTCAAAAAGTTACATACTATGTGATTCCATTGATATGATCATCCTCTAAAAACCAAAATTGTAATGACCGAGAATAGATCTGAGAGTGCCAGAGTTTAGGGGGAAGGGGAGGGTATGACTTCAAAGGGACGGCACAAGGGATATTTTTGGCAGCGATGGAACTGCTCAGAGTCCTGACAGTGGCAGTGGTTGCCCAACTCCACACACATCTTAAAATTTATTGGCTTGTATACCCCCAAAAAGTCAATTTTATGTATGCTATTTTAACAAACAAAATTTTAGGAAACTGCACTGAGCAACTAGAGGTATGACTTTTCTGGTGGTTGTTGATAGCTGACAGGCTAAATGAGAAAGAGGATACTACAGCCATCCTAGACTGCAAAGTGAAAAATTAAGCAGCCCAACACATCTCCACAATCCTGTGGTCATCCTTGCATTCCAGCACAGAGAAGACGTGCTGCATGCTAATTCAGCAGTAATGGTAGCTACGTTGTTTCAGCATAGAATTTTTATTTTCTGAAAAATAAATGTATGTATGTGTGTATGTGTGTGTTTCAGGATTTCATTGATTCACTTATGTGCCTTTAGAGCCAGAATTTCCATAGGACAATTTCTGACAATAGATCCTTAGGCCAAGATGTCAGGGTACTAACTCAGTGTGATTTATACCACCAATCTGGGAGAAAGGAAGCCATAAGCCAAAGAAAGCTGTAGGTCAGAGGCAGGAGACTCTGATCACCTGAACTGATTGCATGGACTCGGGTGAAGCACACAAAAGGCTGTGAGAAAAGAGTCCCAAATGGGAGCACATGAAACCAGAGGATGTGTAGCCATGGCCAGGGTCAGTCCTGGAGCAACTCTTTCCTCCTCCCCTGAGCCACCTGGTTGGCTCTCACCAGACTGACAATGGGATTTTTTCTTTTTAATAAATGGCAGTCTCCTGCCAGACAGGCCTGGAGGGACACAGTGAAGGGTTTTTTTAGCCAATTTCTATGCCAAATGATTAATATTAATATTTTTAACTCATAATAGGATACACTTCATTTCTTGACAAAACTACTTATAAGGAATAGCTCAGTTGCTGAGAAAGCCAGATAATTGATATGTTTCTGTCTCTGCCTTGTCATTTCTATAATGGTAGGATAATGAAGTATTACTTAGCTTAACACAATCACTTGAGCTTCTCTATGGTCTTGGAAGGAATAGACACAAACTAGGAACCTTTTCAAAGTATAATCAGTTTCTTATACAAGATTATATAAATAAAAAGTGGAATTAATTTAAATGACAAGTGACCCATTATTTATCTTCATTATGTCCTAGGACTGGTGGTTCCATGGAAATAAGTCAACCAAGAGCATTTCGTTATTATAGAGACTGAGAGAATTTAGAGTAGATCTATATGAAATAACCTTTTAAATAAGATTAGGGTTAAAGTGTATTATGAAGTTTTATATATTTCATAAGACAGTAAAACTCAGTTAAGTGGGAGAAAAAAATAAAAGTAAATAACATTTAATGCGACAAGAATAGTAAGTCACAGTGCACTTTTCATTGACTCAAATGAGGTCTCTGTTTCAACTCCACCATCTGGCATTTTGCATTTGTCTCTCTGCAACATACTTTCTAAAGGAGTGGACTGATTTTTAACCAAATTCAATACCCTCCCTAAGAAAGAGTAATGAGATACAACTCCAATCCCTTTCGCAGCTCAGTTCTTCCCTTGCAACAGCTGATAAAATCCTGTAAAACAATCTTATAAAGAAATTGTACCAATTTGTTTTGCAAATAACTGCTTAATATTAATATTAACAATATTAATATGTGTGTGAAATATTATGTGTATGACTGTGGCTTATTTGCAAATTAGGTTTACTACTGTATCTGTGAACTGGGAATCTCACTTGGAGTAAGTATATTCTGTATTGTAGCAGCCCTTTCCATGTGATTAGGGACAAATCTGTTGAAACAAAGAAATAACAACTTTAAAACTTGCCAGAGAACTGGAGGAATGTAGATTTCAGCTATGGGACAGGAGTCCCAAAGGGTTAGTGATTCCTCCATAACTAGATGATTCTTTACAACAAATGGTTGAGAGAACCAGTGAAAATTAAAGCAGAAAAACTGAGTTGTACCTATTGGAAAATCAGAGTTTCAAGAAGATAAATAAATGAATGAGAGTACTGGTGATTAATCTGTATCAACAACAATGAAGCAATTGATAATGAAACATTTCAGGCTCTTTAACCAAGTTATCAAATAAAATCCTTCTCCAAGAGGTCCATGAGTTAGGATGGAGCCTTCATGTGGTCCAGTGGGACTGCTGAGTGGGAGTATAACTTGTGTTCTCAATAGAGATAGAAATAGTTACGCTTTTCAGGTCCAGGGTCATAGCAAAGGAAAGAAATAGTCATCAAACATGTCTTCAAAATGAATGTAAATTCCAGGAAGTGTAAGCTACAAATTGTGAGGCAAGAAATTGCAAAGAAAAGTTACCACAAGGGAAGGAAGGTGTTGATTGTTCGAGACTATAAACTGCGGTGCAGTCATGTTAATTAGGGGCTTCCACTAAATTTTCTGGGTTACTTTGGAAATGTGCGAATGTGGCATGGTACACCAGTTTGATCTTTTAAACTGAATCCTAGAATTAGAATAGTAAACCCAGTGAACATAATGCATCTGAATTTAATAAAACACCCAAAAGTAAAGTGTTTTCCTAAGATGTGATTTGAAGAATTGGATTGAATTGGGTGGGATGGAGGCCAGTCACAGAAGTGGAACTTTGGCCAGCGGTCCACATGCAGTGGGGAATGTAACCACCCGCTGTGAGGAAGTGGGGAACGGCAGAATAGGGTGAAGGCCTGTTTACACCCAAATATTCATGAGTGGTTTTGAAAGGTTCCAAAAGTATACATATGTAAAATAATTACCCCTAGAATGCAAAATGGGAACAGAAAGCAACAAATTTACACATTCCTTCTGGACAGGGCTATGGAAAAGATGCAAATTCTATATTTTAGCTTAATCTATCCTTAGCCACATCACCCCAGTTCTATATTCTTTGAGTGCTTCCAACAGCCTATCTTATTTATACTTTGAACCATGCCAGTTTACATTTAATATTATTATCTCATATGTATTGAGTGCTTACACATACAGGGCATTTTAAACTTATTTAATACTTACTATAGCACTATGAACTAGGGAGTATTATACTTAAATGGTTGAGGAACAGGGGCTTCAAGACATGAACTGTCCACAATCACACAACAGGTACTACTCAAACCCCAGCAGTCAGCCTCCAGAGGCAAGACCTTTACCCAAAACTTCCCCTCATTTTGTTATCTCATTATTCCATGTATCTAATGTGTGTGTGTTTTTTAACATTGAGATAGTAGTAAAATTGTTATCTATCTTGTCCCTGTCCTCTTTCATGTAGGACAAGTCACAGATATTTCAAAAGAACCCAGCATTGACAAGGAGCCCTCAGGCAGAATGTACTCTCTTATTAAATGAATGTGAGGGATCTGCCTGCTCTTGAAACCACAGTGCTGGGGTAAGGGGAAGTAGGATGGAAGAAGCACCTAATGCTTTCTTAAGCACTGTTGGACTCATTTGTGAAGGGCAAATGCCTTCCAGGGATATTGGAAATCCTGTGGGTGTGAAGGGCCAAAAGAACCAAAGAGGGGATGTGGGCTTAAAAGAGCCTTTGGAATAAAGCTCTTCTCCTCAATAAAACCAACATGACATAAATTGGTTCTTTGGATCAAACTTCAAAATGGAGCATTCAGCAATGTCTCTGATCTTTGTAACATGTTTGAGTTTTCAGCTGTCACTCCGTGTTCAGCTGCCGAGGTCTCCAAATGTGACTGGGTTTTTGCCAGAAAATAATTGTGCAGGTCCATTCATAGCTTCTTTCCAAGTGAGCTCTGTGTTCACAGGAGAGGCATGTTGTTTCTAAATAAAGCCTCGTCTTATTAAATTCTTTAGCCTATGGTTGTTGGTTTTGGGGGGTTCTTTTTCCTAAGGAAAAAAGAAAAGCCTCAAGATTTCTACTTCCTGGAAAAAAAATCCTTGCTCCTGACTATCCAGGATTCTGTGCCCATGTTGTCTAGTTGAGACCATGAGGGGAGCTGAAAACCCCCAGATGAGGCTGTTATCTATAATAGCATTGAGTACCTTATTGACTTTGAATTCCTTTTGGAACAAGCTCTAATCAACTTTCCGAGGATAGGCTTGCCTATATTCCTGAACTTAAAGAACATGTTATTTTACCTAATTTGAGCAAGAATTCCATAAAAGCCAATATGGAAATATGCTCTCCAAATGGTTTACTGACCTCAGCAACTTTGAGATTAGCTACATGTTCCAAGAGCCAATAAAATACTGAGTAGAGAATATTAAAGTAAACTGATTAGAGGGATAGTGAAATTTTCCTCCACACCCCAAATTATTTATTTTACAAGTCAACTCCAGAATGTATGAACAGAGGTTTATTTCTTCAAAGAAAAAGAATTTTCTAAGTGCAGCTCCCCTCAGGAGAGATTAAAAGGCTTTTAATTGTTATTAATAATAACTTAATATGAATGAATTGTGGGCAATGGAGAAAGTTGGTATAGGAAAGAAAAAGAGAAAAGATCCCAATGCATTTCCCCAGCAGTTATGGCAGGGTAGATTATAGGTCTCTTGGAAGATGCATTTAAGTGGTGTTTAAGATAGGAGATGGTAAAAGGTACCACTAAAGGAAAAGCACCAGTAAAATAGGCAATTTGCCCTTTGCACAATTTTAGGTCACTCTTCAAACAAGACCGTTGGTGTCATTCACTTAACTACCAGGAAGCCTGGATAAGTCCGCAATTTCAGTGATGACAATTGCAGAATTTGAAAGTGACCAAAGAAGTTAGGCTATATTTGCTGGTTAATTTGCAAATACTTGAGTGCCCTGCAACACCACAAATTCTAAAGGCGAGTCACAGAGGCTCTGAAGTCAAATCTTGAATAGCCTTGCAATAGCCCATGCAGTGCCAGGCTGGAGTTTCTCCACTAATCAAGGGAGCTGAATGGAAACAGAGCACACTAACGTTTGGCCACGGTATAAGCATGTATACTTTATGATCTTATCCACCTCATAGAAAACCTTCCTGAATTTATAAAGGACAGACAGAAGAATTACTGGTAATATCTTCCCTTCCTCATAAATCCATGGTTAATCTCCAATTCTATTTTATTTGGTATAGAGTTCCTGGGTCAAAGGTAATGAATGCAATTAAGGAAATGTTCCAAGTTCTGAAGCATCCAGAAGAAAAAAAAAAAGGAGCTGAAGAGTCATTTGTTGATTATGTATTTTCTATTTCAATCTTTCTCACATATCCGCCTCTTAGCTCACTCCCTGCCGCTTTAGTGTGGTTATCGAAAGCAGAGTTTGCAGGATTCAAGCCCAGCCAAAGCAAACAGACCAAAAATTTGGGAAATGATTTATCTTAATCCAAGGGTGGTAATCCAATTTATTTGACTCAAGTGCTTTAAATTTCATCAGCTAAACCAGCAGCATTAGAGTTTGTCAAAATGATATTTAGTGAAAGCAGTCCCTCCAGTGTTGGCCACTTGTGAACAGGGTGATTTTCATCTTTGAAATACACATGTTGTTCCACCTTTTCATGCTTGGGGCTAGCAAGCAAGGCTGGTGATAAAGAGGTTGAAGCCAACTGGGAGAGTTGTCTTTCACTGTAATGTTCTGCATCCCCAGCCCCAACCAGTCATCTCATAAATGTAGTCACTCATGAAAAGGGAGTGAGGGATGGTGGGTGAATTGATGCATGTCTATCTTCAGAAGTAGAAAACTCCCACGCCAGGGTGCAGTGCACTTTCCACAAAGATAGTATAATGTTTAAATGGAAGGGGAGATTGCTTGGTCCTTGCCCCTGATATTAAGCAATACTGAATCTATTAAATATCTTATTTCTCATCCACAATACAGAAAAAAAATTGAGACTGTGTCCCAGATCTTACAGATTGTTCATCTGTTTGTACTTATGGAAAACCACTTTCATGGCTTTGAAAAATAACAACATAAATAAAGTAGCATCAAATAGGGCAGAAGAGCTCTAATTTAGGAATCCACTGACCTGAGTTCTAATACAGCTCTGCCTCTAATTATAGATAGCTTCCATGATTAAGCCCCCTTACCTCTCAGAGTCCAGGTATCAAATAAAGAGATTCCTGAAGTCCTCATAATGACACTTCTAGGGTTAATTAAAGCAACTTCTTTGTGTTCAATGCATACCACTAGATTTCTATTACTGTCATGTTTTAGAAATCAAATTAAGTTTTATGGTAGTCAAAAATACAGAATTAAGCTTTCCGTAGCCCACGATGGCATGGCCAATGGTGCCAGAGCAGTGGTGAATTAATTTGGCTTTTTTATTTACCCCCTATTCTTCTACACCTTGGCCCACTGGCCAAACCAGTCTACTTCCTGTTTTACTCAATAAAGTTTTATTGGAACACAGCCATGCTCATTCTTTATGGATTGTCTATGGCTGCATTCCCATAACAACAGCAGAGTTAAGTAGTTGCGACAGAGACTGTATGGCCGCAAAGCCAAAAATATTTACCATCTGGTTCTTTGCAGAAAAAGTTGGCTGGCCCTGTTCTACACTTTTAAATCTATGTTCACTATCTTTCCATTGGAATATATGCTGCTCCTCTTATTTCTCCTTAGGCTTTTGGTTTCTCATCTAACCAAAATATTTGACCTCACCAATGTTTTCAACTCTTTCTGCATTTTTACCCTAGTTCTCTTTGTCTTCATGTTTATTCTAGGGTCATGTTTTATTTGTTTATAACAATCCTTTTTTTCAGCCTAGACTCATTTGTCAATTTAATATCAAGCAATGTTCCTCCCTTTTAAACCTTTAAAACCCTCTTGGAAAGTTGGCCCTGATGAAGGATTTTAATGACGATGACTGCTAGTTAATGCATCCTTAATCTGTGATGCATTGTTTTGACTTCCTAGGGCATTTGTGATGATAGATTAAAAATTGTTCAGGGTCAGAGACTAAGTCCTTTGTTACATTACAATACAGAACAGCCTAGAGTCCACAGTATTCACAATGATCTGTAAATTACTTTTGCTTTCTGTTGTGAACAATTCTCCATGAGTTCTCTTACTGGTCCCCAAACTTGACCTATCCAAAAACATTTCCAGTTCTAAGCAAACACAGGCTTAACACGTTTGAATGTGCTGCCTCAAAAATTTGGTAGACTTCTTTTACAAAACTTTACAGAATAATCATTGTACACAAGTGTATGAAAGAGTCTTGTTCCCAATTGACAAATGAGGAAACTTTAAAAACTTGTGGTCTTTACTAGGACATTTGGTAACCTCTATTTTATCAGATGTAATTTGGTCATAAAGCATGACTCATAGCAGCTTTCAATTTGATAAAAGAAGGCAACCAAGATTGACTTAAAACATTGCAGAAGAATACAAATGTAGTTGGAAACATAATCTACCATTGCATCATTCATCACTGTTGTTAATCTGACTGTCTTGATGCCAAAGATACACATAGTAGTCCCCCCTTATCTGCAGGGGATAAGTTCCAAGACCCCCTAGTAAATGCCTGAAACTAAAGATAGTACCAAATCTTATATATACTATGTTTTTTCGATCTGATAACTGAGACAGCTACTAAGTGGCTAATGAGCAGATAGCATACACAGCATGGATCTGCTAAACAAAGGGATGATTCACATCCCAGGCAGAATGGAGTGGGACAGCTTGGGATTTCATCATGCGCAATTTAAAACCTCTGAATTGTTTATTTCTGGAATTTTCTATTTAATATATTCAGATTGTGTTTGACTGTGGAAACCGTGGAAAGCAAAATCACAGATAAGGGGAGACTACTTGAAAAGAAACAACTTGCTTTTTCTTCAGCATGGTTTAATTTAGTCCTTTTGAAATTAGCTTTGGAGCTGTAGATACACTTGAAGTTTTACAAATATTCATGAAAATACATAGACACATACAAATGCCACTGACAATACAGCTGGAGTTGCATTTCAATCATGGAGATGTTCTTCACGGGTACCTACTTTTTCTCACCTAGTGAGAGAAAGGTGTGCTTGTTGATGGCAGGAGGTAGTAATTATCTTTGGGAGCAGCACTGATGTATACGAGGACTTATTCTGTAACTTTGGCCACTGTGACCCAAGGAGCTAAACAGATGATGTGACCAGACTGACTCCAGGGTTTAATAATCAAAGAAAAGATATATTCGATATCTGATATTTTGGGCATTCTCTCACAAAAACAAAAGTTTTGTTTGTTTGTTTGTTTGTTTGTTTGTTTTGAGATAGAGTCTAGCTCTGTTGCCCAGGCTTAAGAACAGTGGCGTGATCTCGGCTCACTGCAACCTCTCCACCTCCTGGGCTCAAGCAATTCTCCTGCCTCAGCCTCCTAAGCTGGGACTACAGGTGTGTGCCACCACACCCAGCTAATTTTTGTATTTTTAGTAGAGACAGGGTTTCACCATGTTGGCCAGGCTGGTCTCAAACTCCTGAGTTCAAATGATCTGCCCGCCTTGGCCTTCCAAAGTGCTGAGATTACAGGCATGAGCCACCATGCCCAACCACAAAAGTTCTTAAAAGTAGAAGTGTAATAGTCACTCCACAGTAGACATAACAAAATTAATTACAAACATCTGAGTGCAGAAAAAGGGGTAAGTAGAGATTTAAAAAAAGAATAGGGACTGCTGATGCTGTAGAAATATCACAGACTCTATTATTTGTGAGATATTTTTGCTGTATCTTATCCAACAAAGCAGTTACTGTGTAAGTTTGAGAGATAAGAAATTCAAGAAGATATTCAAACCCAATGCCAATCTCTGCTCTACAGGGACAAAGTGGAGACTGGGGTAACTCATCTTTATGTGAGCATCCAGAGGTAGCATTGGATATTTGTTTATTAGAAAGTTGTTAGATTTTTCTTTATCCTTGGTCCAAGTTCTACCATTTATAACTCCCTACACACACACACACACACACACACACACACACACACACACCCTCCCAATGTTTATGAGTCAGAGGTTTCAGTGAACCTCTGACTTTATGCGGAGGATGGTCATTCATGATGCATTGTTTCCACTTCTACTCTGAACCAGGGACTGTGCCAGGTGCTGAGGATATGAAGAAGAATATAGCATAATGCTGATTTCCAAGAGTTCAACACTAATTGCAGAGAAAGTGAACACATAATTGCAATCAATGGAAGTGCACGCAAAGTGCTATGGGGCACAGGAAGTAGAAAAGATTTCCTGGAATATGTCTCAGATAAGCTGCACCTTGAAAGATAATTAGGAATGCACTCACTAGAGAATGCAGTGAAAAGCATTTCTGGACATAAGGAACAGCATGTACAAGGACATGGAGACCTAGGAGATGACAGCACAAGGTGGAAGGTCAGCAGATGGCTTGAGTTGAGGTATGTGATTAGGAAGACTAAAAGCTAGGACCAACCTCAAATAAGCTGGAATGAATCAGAAAAATAAAAGTCTTTGTGCTTCTCCAAAGAAGTTTTAATTTTGTCCACCAGAAAATAGAGGTCCTTAAGCAGGATTTACCTTGAACAACTTTACATTTTAGAAAACATTTTTAGGATAAGTAAAGAATATAACTAGAATGTAGAAAACCTAGAGAATGAGTCCAATGAGAAGACAGACTAGTACAGATGAAGATTGACAGACTAGTTTGGTGGTGGGCACCAAGCTAGTAAGGAAAGAAGGGAAAAGATTCAAGAGATATTTAGATAATAGGATAAACTGCAGCTGGGAAGCACTGGGCGCTGGGTGGTAAGGCAGACAGTGAAGCTGAGGATGACCATAGTTTCTATCTGGGGTTACTAAGTCATAGTGTAATAAAAATCCGCAATAGAAGAAAGAGGAATGAGGAAAACATTAACTGGTTGGAGGCGTTTTGAGTGAGTTGCTACTTAAGAATGTCCAACTACAGCTGTCTAGAGTGAACTGGAAATATGGGTCTATAATCAGCAGAGAAAAGGGTGAATAAATTTATTGAGAATTCACATTGTTTAGTGGTAGTTGAAGTCATCAGAGCAAGTAAGATCCTCAAGAAGTATGCATAGAGAAAGAATAAGAACAAGGACTGAAAATTACAAATAAATCCCTGAGGACTATGAGATATTGAGGAAGTGGGAAAAAAAAAAAAAAAAAAAACAGAAAAAGAGAAGAGAAACATAGGGAACTTTGAAGTAACATATACTGAAGTTAGAGAGGAGAGTTTTAGGAGAATGTCACCCATTGTCAAGCTGTAAATGATGAAATAGTTTAAATGGGACGAATACTGTAAGAAGAAAATTAAGAAGCCATTGGTTTCCACCCACAAAAATTCAGAGCAGATGACAGTGGTGTTGGAATAGGATGAAGATTTGGCAGGTGGGGGGCAAGAGCGAGACTGCAGTGAATTGAAGAGGGCAGGAAATGTGGGGAAATAGAGACAGAGTGTGAATGCTCTTACATGATTTCCAGGAAGCATGTGTTTTGAGCCATGAATTCAAACACCAAACACACTACCACAAAAGGATAAAACAGCAGCAATCAAGTGAAAAGAAAAAGGTCACATAGCAGTTGAGGCTGGAAGGTAAGCTCTGTGCATCCGGAGGCCATGATTTATGTGGCCTTTGCAGGGCAAGCCTCATGGGTGTGCAACCTGTGCAGTCACACAGGACCATACGTTTAGAAGGGCTCCATGCTTGGTTTAATGTTCTGCTGTCAGTCACCATCTTGAAATTCTTCATGATTTTTGAACAAGACATTCCTATTTTTATTGTGCATGGGGGCATGCAAATTATATAGCCAGTCCTGGGTCCCTGAATCTCCTGCTTGGTCCAAAGCAAAACTGATTGGTATATAACTTAGGTGATCCACTGATCCATGGATACGAATATGTTCAAAAATTGAGCTCATTGTCTCTTTTTTTTGTTATGCTAAGAGTACCCAGACCCAATTTTTCCATTAATTTTAACAATGACGTAATAATTCATAACATGTCTTGACCAATTACTACATGCAAGACATTGTTCTATATACTTTATACCTGTTAATTTGTGTAATCATTGCAACAATCCCATGAGTAGGTATGATTATCTCTATAATAGTAGTAGTGATTTTTATTGTCATAAAAACACCTACTCATTTAAAGATGAGCAAATGCAGGCAGAGCATAGTTAAACAATTTATACAATTCAGAAGGGGTCAATCTGGAGTTTAAACCCACACATCTAACTTCCAAGTCTGTGCACTTCACCAAACCCTTTCAGTCTTCTTATTCCCAAGTCTTCATTCATAGTCTTGGATATGTTTTTGTCACCTTTGTCCCTATTTACTTAACATAGTCCACCACCTGAAACCTGCCCTGTGGAGAGTTGCTGCAATGCTGCAGTAAGATGACCTCCTTCTCCACAGGAAGCGTCAACGACATCCTGTGTGTGGGCTTAAGGATCCATAACCTATTTAAATGTCAGGGGTCAGTGCATACATCTCTCCCACATGGTAAATAATAAGAGCACTGGGACATGGACATGGAATAAACACGGTCCCATCCTATGGTCTTTTTCCCTTCCCCTTTCCTTTCCCACTACTCACATAGTTGAGTGTCACCAGAACCTTTACTCCTGTTCCAGAAAGGTTGAGTTGAGGTTTGCATTTAGCCTATTCCTTATGCATCTGATTGAACATTTGGTCACTGTTCACAGAGAGTTGTACAGTGACTTCTCTCTCCCAGCCCTCCCGTTTCCTCAGATGGTTTAAGTAAGGGAGATCACCAGTAAGATTTGCAGCCTGAGTTTTGCTAAGAGGGTCTATCAGTGTGTCTTTGACACAAATCACTGCAGATATAAAAGAATAGAGATGACAGAGTGGACTTTCAACTCTTCTTATCACTGGAAGCTTTTGAGGAAATGAATCTTTGGCAAAACCCAAATATGCAAAACAATAGAGCAGTATTATAGTAAAATAAATGTATTCCTTCAAAGCTTTGTCACTACAACATTTACTCCCCATGAAGGCAGCCAAAGTGGCAATGGGAGAATGTCTAGAAACATAAACATTATTAGTGTTTCAGTGAAATTTGTAGATAGCAACGTAAGACTTATTTCAGACTCGGCATCCATGTGATGCTAATAACGTATTTTTTAAAACTCTGGAGCAACAATTCAAATTTTAAAATGTGGATTTTAGACTATAACAAAAGATCTCAAGTCCATGAGGAGGAGAAAAATGACAACAGTTCCATGCTTACAGTTGTCTTTCCGGGAAAGATAAAAGAACCAAAATGTATTGGACTTGACAAAGTGCTAGGTAAACAAAGCCATGAGGATTAAGGTTTAGGCTCCAGTGATTAGTAGGGAAGTACAGGAAAATAAGCACAGCGGGTTGTCCCTCAAGGTGGTTCAGACTCCGGCTGTGTTTATTATCCCACATCAGTATGGAAATCTATGCCTGACTACATTTATGGTGTCATTTAGAACTTTAAAATAGGCTCTTATTCTCAGAAAAAGGTTACTAAATTATTCACCCTGTAAGGTTTTCTTGATTAGCATAATTCCACCCATTATCTGCCTTATCGAGAATATCTTTCCACTGTAGGGCATGTGCTTCAGAGAGACTTTCAGGGGTACAATTTCATGGTGTCACATCAATCCTGAGATACCCACCTTTCGCTGACTTGAAAACAAAATCCCCTTGTATAATTTGCAAAGTAAGCTTCTCCAGGTTGACACTTTTCCTGTTGAGGAACACAGTGAGGGATAATCTGTATATTCTTCCCCTGGTTTTCCACCCAATCGTTTACTTTTTTTTATGACCTTTGATGTTAACTTTTTACTTTTCAAAAGGAGAATGCATGAATATCAATGGGTAGAGCCTTCATGTAGAATTTGGGATTTTTTTTCATAAATGCTAAGAAGGCTACGTCGAGAAGCAAGTGTGTGCTTAACTAGAAGTGGGGTGATCAGAGGGAGAAAGGAGGCTGCGGGGGTCTCATCACTTAACACTAATGGTGCCTCTTTCTGGGAGCTTTTGGGTACTTATGCCTTCATTTCTTTATGCTCATCTACATCTCTTAAGCACGCCAAGAAGTTTCTGAGCCCACACTAGATGGCAGCATGGTATACTGGTCATGTGGACAGAGCCAAGGCCCCAGCAGCCCGAGCCCACATGATGCTCATGCTTGCTTTCTCTCTCTCTCTCTCTCTCTCTCTCTGTCTCTCTCTTTCTCTCTCTGTCTCTCTCTCTCTTTCTCTCTCTCTGTCTCTCTCTCTCTCTCTCTCTCTCTCACACACACACACACACACACACACAACTTCTAAAGGATCCTAGCTTTTCCAATGTCATCTGCAACTCTATCTGGCAACTTGGGTAAAAGTTGGAAAATCCCCCCCGCAAATTGAAGCCGTCCCTTCCACTGCACTGTTGGTTTCTCCAAACACTGAGAAAGGACTTTAGCTTTATGCAGCCCTGTTCCTAATCGCATCATCTGGATATCTGTGGTTTCACGAGGTGAATGAGGTCGCAGTTGCTTTATGTTTACTTTGTGAACACCAAAAAGGTCTTTTCGGTTCAGTCTAGGCAATCTGCACATTGTGTGTGTTTGAATCCAAACGCTCCTCTTTCAGAATTGAATATTCCCTTTTAAAATGCCTTCCAGTTGCACCCAGGTTCAGCGTTCCTATCTCAAAAGGAACGTGGAACGGGACCTCTACTCAGAAAGGGAATGCACATTGCAGTTTCAGGGGCTGAAGAAGGGGAATCTGACCATAGCATTTGAGAGCTCAATGAAAACTTAGAGTACATCAAAGTCAGTCAATCTCATTTGACAGATAAGGAAACTGAGACCCAGAAATCTTGACTTGCCTAAGGCCACACAGCTCGTTAGAAACCAAGCCAGGACTGGAAAACTGGTTTCCTTATACTCTGTCCAAGGCCTTTTCCATTGCCCCACATGTGATTTATAGAAAGTCGTAAATACAGAGCAGATGAAACCCCAGAGCCCTCGGAGCCCAGCTGGTTCACCTCCTGCCTGCCCAACCCCCAACCACCTCCATCCACCTCCATCCAGCCATGCTTGGACCCACCCATGTGCTCCATATCTCTGATGCCAGAGTCCTCCTCCGTGGCCAGGAAGGAGGAGGGATAAAGAGAAAGAGAGAATCGATATTCATTGGGAAATTGGATTGCAGATACAGAAGTACTGAAATATTGCAGTCCTTCCCTTGGCATTTCCTCTTGACCAGAGAAGGAAATACCAGAAATCTCATAAGCGAACCCATTTGGGCAATTTTTTTATACTCGATGTTCATAAATTTCACATTTTTTTCTCCAAACCTTTGAGTACTAATTCAAACCGTCCAGCCTCAAGGCCCCCTGGAGATTCACCTATCACTAAATGTTGTTGATTTGCAAAACACACGGATTCTTTTTCTAGAACAGGCTCCGCTTTCATAGCTTTCTTCAGACACTGAGCCTTTTCCCAATTAAGCGATGGCCCAGCTTCTCTCTGGTTAGGATTACAAACAAACACCACCACCCTTCTGCCTGGGCTCCAGCCACCCCTCCCTTCACTTTGACACATGGTTCTTTTGATCTCAACCCCAGACCATAGCAACAGGCTCCTAATTACTCACCAGCCATAAATCATGGCAGTAATATGCTCTTTGCTAAGGAAAAGTAGTATTGTTGAGCCATCAGAGCCTGGAAAACTGGGTGTGTTTAGTGTTTCCAAAAGCAAAGCAGTCAGGGAGGGAAGGCAGGAAGAGAAAAGATGCTTTAAATGTTTGTAGAAATAGTTGCTTTGATGTTGAACCCTCTCCCAGAGGAAGTCAAGAGTCTGCAAACTAAGTCTATATTTTTTCATATTTGGAGAGGTAATAAAATCCACAAGCCCTGCTAGAGGCAGGTGTAAGCTGGGCCTCCTAGAGTGAATACAAAGGAGATGTCCAAGTCCTCAGAGAAAGCAGCACAAACATGTTTCTTGCTGTCTATCTCTTAATTTTGTTCATTTAATTTTAGTCACTTACTAATATGGAAAATCTTAATTCCTTCTTGTCCTTATGGAAGAGTAGTTAATGTGGTTCGGTTTGTCATTTTCACTAAGAAACTCTCTGGGAATCCCAAATTATTATTATTTATTTTAAGAGACAAGGGTCTCTCTAGGTCGTCGAGTCTCGTCTTGAACTCCTGGACTCAAGTGGCACTCCCACTTCAGCCTCCCTAGTAGCTGGGACTGCAAGTGTGAGCCACTGCACCCCCAAAGTATTTTTAAAATTTGACCTGGACCAGGATGTGTTACTGAGTCTTTGCAAAAATCAGTAATTCTAGTAAAACTGGTCAATGTTGGTCTGACCTGGAGACAGGTCACATGAATTCATTATCATCTTGCTAATGCAGTTTCTGGGTTTAATTGAACTGGAAATCATTCTTTTTCATTTCAGGATGAGAAATACTGTATAAAGGCTAGGAATAACATATGGACATCCTTCCATTGGTCAATTCTCAGAAACAAATACAAAATATTATGGAGTTTTAAAAAATTTAATTGTGTTACATTAGCCATTCTACTTGGCTGTAACATATAGACAACACTGTGCTGGATAAAATTGTGAGATTTGTCTTTATTCTACAAATATTTATTGAAGATCTACTTTCAGCTAAATCCTGGGGTTATGACAGCTAAGAATTCAATAGCAGACAAGATTAATGCTATTCTTGCTTATATAGTACTTACAGTCTAGAACAGGGTTGGCAAACATTTTCTGTAAAGGGGAAGACAGTAAATACTTTAGACTTTGCAGTTCATACAGTCTTTATCACAACTTCTCAACTTTACCTTTATAATATGAAAGCAGCCATGGATAATACATAAAGAATCAGTATGAAAGCAGTCATGGATAATACATAAAGAATCAGTATGAAAGCAGCCATGGATAATACATAAAGAATTAGGCATAGCTGTGATGCAATAATACTTTATTGAAAGACACAAGAAGTTGCCCAGATTTGGTCCATGGGCTATTCTTTGCCAATCCTTGCTCTATAAGGAGACAACTTTAAGTTTAGAGAAGAGGAATCACAGAAGGCTATGAAGGGCAACATGCCTAAATTTGTGAGTTTCTGGAAGGCCTTCTAGGTCTAGTGGTCACTAATTTAAGACCTTCTGTGTTGGTAAAAGTCAATCCAGGGAAGTGGACTGGGGAAGAATATTTTAAGGATTAGGAATGGCATGTGTCACAATTTGAAGATAAATCACAGTTGGGGAATGGAAAGAAGTTCTGGATCACTGGCTTGGGGGTGGCAAAGGTGAGGTGAGGCTCGAGTCTGAAGCCAATTAAAAGGTTTGAGCGAAATAATCAGAGATCAGACATGTACTTCAAAGAGATAACTTTGGCACTTATGTAGCAAATCTGTTCAGGACCTTTCTAGAAACCTCATTTCTTCCATATCCAAATGGCAGCAGAAAATGCTTTACTGCTGTCTCCTTTGACTCCTCCCTCCCTGGGAGCAAAGGTGCTCCCAGAGGCAGCTAAACACAGTTTATGGGAATGTCTTCCCTCAAACAGCTATATTTTCATAGGAATTGAAGGCTTGGTTTAGTGGGTGAAGGTCTGATGGTGCTATTTTAGGCAGCAGTCCTTGCAAGATAGAGAATTTTGTTGATGGAAGAGATGAGAAAATTAGAGCATCAGCCCCCATGAAATCATACCGCACAGTCATTTTTTCACCAAAGCATAAGAATCTACATATGAGTTTCTTTTGGGTTAAGTTTTCTGACCAAATTATTCAGTTGGACAATTAGCAATAAAGAGATTTTACTTTAATGGTAGGACCAAGGTTAATATCACCAGTAATAGGGCAGACCGATACTGTGAGCTCCATGATACGATGCACTGAGAAGCATACAACATCATTCCTATGATATTCTTACCCAAGATGCATGACCTCATTCTAGTCATGAGAAAATATCAGACAAACCTGGATTGAGGAACATTCTACAAGTTAGACAGCACGTCTCCAGAGTGTCAAGGTCATGAAAGACAGAAAAAGGCTGAGCAACTGTCACTGATTAGAGAAGATCAAGGAGAACTAACAATTAAAAGCAATGTGGTATCCTGGACTGGAAACTGGGATAGAAAAAAAAAGACATTAGTGTAAAAACTTGTGAAATCTAAGTCAAAAGTGGTGGCTGTCCCTGTAGTCCCAGCTACTCAAAAGGCTGAGGTAGGAGGATGGCTTGAGGGCAGGAGTTTGAGACCAGCCTGGGCAACACAGTGTGAACTTTTCTATAAATAAATACATAAATAAATAAATAAAACTGCTGAAATCTAAATAAAGTCTATAGGTTAGTTAATAGTATTGTGCCAATGCAATTATCTTGGTTTTAATGATTATGTTATGGTTATGCAACATGTTAACATCAAGGTAAGCTATGTGAGAGGTATACAGGAATTCTGTACTACTTTTGCAACTTTTTGTAGTCTCAAATTAGATTAAAATAAAGTTTTTTCATAAAAAGAAGTGAATAAACTTCTTATTAAAATAATCTTGTTATATTCTGCCATTCTAGACAGGAAAGACTGTTAATAAGTGTTTCTTTGTCAAGTTGTTAATTTCTCCACTAAAAATGAATGATGATTGCCAAGTTGCTTTCAGATTGTTTCAGGTCTCAAAGTACTAAAAGTCATCATATGAAAAAAAAACAGAGAATCATATTACTTAATCAGGCACTCATATGGAATCTACCCTTCCTTCTGATAACACTCTGCAGAAGTTTCCCCATCGAACACCACTTCTACCATTCTCTGCCTCTGGCCTTGGGCCAGTGCTTAGTCGATGCTATTTAAAAAAAAAAAAAAAAAAAAAAGAAGAAGAAGTGATTCCTTGCTATCTTGTAGGGTTTGTGGAGTATTAGAGAGGGTCTGGCACATTTTTTGGCAGTTTTGTAAAGTAGAGAGCCCTGGATGGGGAGTCAGGAAATTGGAATTCTTGTCTTAGCTCATGAGCCTTGTAGTCTTGGGTAAATCACTGACCCTCAGTAAAATCAGATCTTTTCAGGCAAGATCTAGAACAGTGAGTCTCATTCTTGGCTGGGTATTGGAATCATCCAGGAAGCATCTTTTTTTAATGCTGGTGCCTGGGACCAGTTAGACCCTGATTTAACTCTTTTGAGGTGCAGCCTAGGCATCCGGATTTTTTTTAAGTTTCCAGGATTGGTATGAACAGGTAGCCAGAGTTGAGAACCACTTACCCAGATGATTTCTAAATTCTAACCTAGGATTTACCAGTAATTATTGTTCAAGCAAGATGGGTCAACAGAACTAGGTCTTGAAAACTATTATCTTATATCTAAAGAATTCTGGCTATGGGAAGATAAAACTACAGTTAAGAAGCACTTTTCCATCATTTTTCAAGACTGTTGTTTGTGCCTGTCTGATGTGTTATCATCTTAACTAATGACTTGCACAATGACCTGTGGTATTCAGCTTGTGGCATATGCTGTAAAGAAGATTAAAATAACACCTCTATATGGATGCCTCAGAACAGGGGTGTGATTGTCCTACCCTCAACCCATCAGTTACCTTGTCCTCTTTCTGTTTTCTTCCAGGCTTCCTCCAGCTCCATGGTCCACCACACGATCTACACCTACCAGAAATCTACATTTACAATAAAGCAAAACAGCAGACGTGGGTGATGTGTATCTGTTTGGTTGGGCTGAGGAAGAAAGAGGAAGAAAATTGCACTGTTTAAAGTAGCAGTCCCCAATTTTTTTGGCACCAGGGACTGGTTTTCTGGAAGCCAATTTTTCCACGGACTGGGAAGTGGGGCTGGTGGGAGTGGTTTCAGGATGAAGCTGTTCCACCATTGATCATTAGGTATTAGATTCTTATAAGGAGCACACAATCTAGATCCCTCACACCCACAGTTTACAACAGGGTTTGTGATCCTATTAGAATCCAATACTGCCACTGATCTGACAGGAGGTGGAGCTCAGGTGGTAATGCTTACTCGCTGCCGCTCACCTTCCACTCTGCGGCCCAGTTCCTAACAGGCCACGGACCAGTATTGGTTAGGGTTGGGGACCCCTGGTTTAAAGGATAGCAAGAACTGGAAGCCAGGGTAGCAAACCCAAATGCCTCTGGGAGGTTAGACCAGAGGGGAGCTGGAGGGCCGTGGAACTAGAGAGCTCATGACCCTCCTAAGGACCACTTCTCCTCTGCTCCAGTCAGTTGTGGCCAGGGAGTATGTTAGCCCAGCAGTGCCAGAACGTTAGATCTTAAAAAAAATTGAGAAATCCATAATTGATTTGTAAATGCTGAAAGCCTTTATTGTTATTATTATCATTTTATTATTATTTTAGAGATTAAGTCTTGCTTGGTTGCCCAGGCTGGAGTGCAGTGGAGTGATCATAGCTCACCGTAACCTGGAACCCCTAGGCTCAAGTGATCCTCCTGCCTCAGCCTCATGAGTAGCTGGGATTACAGGCTTGTGCCACCACACATGGCTAGTTTTTAAATTTTTTTGTAGAGATGAGGTCTTACTGCATATCCCAGGCTGGTCTCGAATTCCTGGCCTCAAGTGATCCTCCCACATCAGCCTCCCAAAGTACTGAGATTACAGGCATGAGCCACGGAGCCCAGCCAAAAAGCATTTTTTAAAAATAAATATAAACACTGTGTAAGCCAAATGAAACAATTATGCAGGCCATATCCTGCCAGTTGGCAATCTCTTTTTTAAAGGTTAAAAACTGTGATAGTAGAGTTGCCGGCAAAATTCTTACTGGTGAAGGAGGTATTTTGTTTTATTTGGGAGATGGTGATCATACAGAGATTCTCAGTTGTCCTAAGACACACTGGACCTTCCCAGTACAGTCTTACAGGAAGGGAAGATATTAGTGCCTGGTGGGATGGAGACTGTGTAAACTTCTGAAGTTGCAGAGGGTGACGTGGTGAGAGCAATCGGGAAAAAAACACAGCACGGTGTCCAAGCTCAGGGGTGGCTTAGGCAATTATCAAAGGCCAGGGCAGCCCATTTGGCAAGTAGGAGCTTGAGAGTCAAAGAGCCCAGAGGGCAGGGGACAGACAGCCTTGAGTTAGGTAACTCTGAGATGTTGTCAGTGCTCTTAGAACAAGATGCCTTCCACTGCATGGTGATATGGTGGAAAATTCTAGCAACTCAGAAAAGGAGAGAAGAAGAGAAAAGGAAGGGTGTTCTGACCCCACCAAATGGGCGAGGATTCAAGGAAGGGCTCAAGTCCCAGAAGAGGGGATCAAAGAAGGTATAGGATGGATGGGAGCAATATGCCAACACTGACACAGAAGGAAGCACAATGCAGGTTTTGATTTTGCCTGATGGCAGCAAAGGCAATTGGACTGCCCTGGCTGACCAGGAATCGAATCTATCAGGGAAGATTCTTAATGACAATCCCTACCAGTTGGGAGACTAGTACGGTAAGTTATTTTGGCCCAGCATGAGGGGTAGATTTGGGTGTACAGCTGCAGCTCATTCATCCATTTAGCTGCGGGGAACTGAGAATGAACCAGGCAGATAAAATGGAGCAAGTCCTAGTTCTCCTGAAATGACCTCAGATGGACAGTTGCCTACTCTGCTTGTGTTTGAAACACTGAGGGAAAAAAATCAGAACCTTCCTGTCATCCATGGTGCCAGCTCTATCCTAGTTCACTGTGCACCTTCAACTTTAAAAATCTACAGTCCTGCCATGGCAGCTCATGCCTATAATCCAAGCACTTTGGGAGGCTGAGGTGGGAGGATTACTTGAGACCAGGAGTTTGAGACCAGCCTGGGCAAACATAGTGAGACCTGTCTCTACAAAAATAAAAAATAAAAAATAGCTGGGTGTAGCAACTGTGGCCCCAGTTACATGAAAAACTGAAGCACGAGATTCACCTGAGTCCAGGAGGTTGAGGCTGCAGTAAGCCATGAATGTGTCATTGCACTCCAGCCTTGGCAACAGAGTGAGACTTTGTCTCAAAATAAACAGTAAAAATTTACACATAGATCTGGTCTTGAAACAACACAGAGATATACACCTCATATAGACTATTTCAGAAGCACATCAGGGGAGTTCTTAGTCATTGAATTAGCTCATTCTCAGGTTGCTATAGAAAACTACCTAAGCCTGGATAATTTATAAAGAAAGGAGGTTTAATTGGCTCAACGTTCCACTGGCTGTACAGGAAGCATGGCTGGAGAGTCCTCAGAAAATTTACAATCATGGTGGAAGGTGAAGGGGAAGCAGGCACATCTACATGGCAGGAGCAGGAGGAAGAGAGAAAAGGGAAAGGTGTTACTCACTTTTAAACAACCAGATCTCATGAGAACTCACTGTATCACGAGAATAGCAAGGGGGAAATTCGCCCCTATGATCCAATCACCTTCTACCAGTCCCCTCTACCAACACTGAGGATTACAATTCAACATGAGATTTGGGTGTTACACATATTGGTTGGGTTTGTGTCCCTGCCCAAATCTCATGTTGTGGATTTTTTACACTTTCCAAGAGTGAGAGGAAGCAAATATGGACTATTGTCCTTCAAAAGAGACTAACATACTAGCATCATAAGAATTTACCCAGCTTTCTTAGTGACTGTCTTCTACAAATTCCCATCCACCAAATAAACGTCAACTTCACTTTTTTTGGTGGGGGGCATGGGGTGGGGGGGGGACACAGTCTCGCTCTGTTGCCCAGGCTGGAGTGCAGTGGCACGATCTCGGCTCACTGCAAGCTCCACCTCCCGGGTTCACGCCATTCTCCTGACTCAGCCTCCTGAGTAGCTGGGACTACAGGTGCCCACCATCATGCCCGGCTAATTTTTTGTGTTTTTAGTAGAGACGGGGATTCACCGTGTTAGCCAGGATGATCTCAATCTCCTAACCTCGTGATCTGCCCTCCTTGGCCAACTTCACTTTTATTCTTGCTTTGACTGACCATGCAGTATGCCATAGTGGTAAGAACATAATGGAACAACTTATCTATGAGTTCTATGAGTTATCTATCTATCTGGCTTCACTGCTTATTTATTGGAACATTTGCAGAAAATAACTAACTTGTGAGCCTCAGTTTCCTTGTGTTCCAATGAATTTAACAACATCTGCTCCATTTACCAACTTCACAGGGTAGTTGAGAGAATTGATTTGATAACTTGGTTAAAGAAATTCACATGGCAGCAATTGTCAATGCAGAGGGGCTAATGATTCTGGAAAGGATAGACCTAAATGTCTGGGCAGTTAGAAAAAGGATTGAAACTACATTTTTACTTGGAAAGCAAAGCTCAACTAAAACTTCAATGTTGATTCTCACCTGGTGGCAGTTCCTCAAGAGCAGATTCCTCATGGGAAAAATGTTTAGGTTTTTCCAAAGGGGATAGGGTTTTGCACAATGCTAGCCTACGTAAATGTAAGATCTTAGTCCTTTGATTTCCATTATACTTAGCATTCTTATTTGTCTTATGTTAACAAAGGTGCATGTTATAAACAGGAGGGACTTCTGATGCTGCTTTAAATCTGGTGTTTTTGTTTGTTTGTTTGGTTGGTTGATTGGTTGATTGGTTGGTTGGTCACAGTGACTTTCACAATTAAAACCTTGAGCTTGACTCTCTCTTAGTGACTCCATTCCTTTGAGAGACTTCAAAGGAAATTTAATAGAATCATGGCATTCGAGCAGGTAATCCAAAGGAATGGCAATCAAACAAGAGGCTTATTTTATGTTTTGAGAGAAAATTTTACAAATTTCATCTTCAGTGGTAGAAACAGTTTTGTTGGCTTGACTGCAGCTGTGATAAACAGAATACTCCTTGCTGTTTTGCATGTAGATGTTTATGCATGACCAGGGAAGTGCTGAAGCATTCCTCGTTAATTCACACACCTACAGCTTTCATAAAATCTAAGTGAAAACAATCAGTGCAAAAGGTTTGAATTCTGAGTCATATATCAGCATTCTCAACCCAAGCTCCACATCATTTAGTGAAAATGCTGTTATTTCCTTGTAAAACATGACTGTTTTTTACCTGCCTCTATTTTTCCGTAAGCATTATTTCTCCCTACATTTAAGGAAGAATTTGCTATGATGCAAAGCACTTTATTATGCTATTAGCTAAATAAAATTGGGTTGACTCCATTGTTTACAGTTTGCATGACTGGGGCAAGGTATCTTACCTGTTTTCTACTGTAAACTGGATACAACCTCAGAGCCTTTCTCTGAAGGAGTAAGAAGTCAACATGTGTAAAGCACACAGAATATCATAGTGAAGGCTCTATAACTTAATTTCTCTCTGGCTTTTTTTTTTTTTTTTTTTTTTTTTTTTTTTGCCTCCTAACTTATCTATTCAAGCTTTATTTCATTTTGATTCTCAGTTCTTTTTCTCAAATTTCAGATCAAGGATGCTTTAGAAGTAGAAGTAGCCTATTACAACATTCATCTTATGGGCTCTGGGAAAACACCGGGTGGGGCCACAAAGCTGAAATGATTTCCCCAAGATGAGACAGAGAGTCTCAGAGCCAACCCATGGTTCCTGATTCTAAGACTAGTGCTCTTGCCATTAAAAACCATTCAGCTGTTTCTTTAACTGATTAGCAGAACTTATTTCAAGACTACTTTGCTTAAAATTATCTGTAAGACAGTTACATAAGCCCTTAACTTTAATTTTTTAATACCTATCCAGGATCTTTTCAGTTCCTGGAGCTTCACTGTAGTGCTATCTTTAGGGTGCATGCCAATAAAAAATATTTGTCAGAGGTTATTTACAAGAAGTTCTTTTGCTACTTTGGTAATAAATTATTCTTAGATCCTTAGATCATACACAGTATGGGCCAACCCTTAGAACACTTATCACAACCACAAACTCTTCTAAAAACTGACATAGCACCTGCTGAGCAAGACTGCCTTAGGAAATTCCTTATCCATTCTTTTGCTGCAATACTCTACTACATTTTGGCCTCAGCTAATTGGACCAGAGGGTGAACAACTGACCAAAGGCAAACAATCCATTGGCTGGTCAGCATCCTATAAGGAGGCCTTAAATGAAAGCTTTGACCAATAAAAATCAAGATAACAGGATCAATTAGATTCTATCTCAGAGTAAAAAAGAGTCAAAGTCAACTAGTTTCTAACAAATGCTATGATCCACACTTCAGATTGGAGTCTGTGAAATATGAACCAACTTCAAGACAATTCCATGATAAAACTGGAAAAAATTAGTCATTAAGACATTAGCCAGGATGTTAGTGGTATGAGAGGATACAAACATGCATCCTTAAAATTAAAATACATAGCCTTTAGGCTTTGACCTAGATATCTCAACAGAGTGAACAAAGGGTAACATTAAAAGTAAATAAAAGGTTGAGGCAGGAGGATAGCTTAAGGTCAGGAGTTTGAGATTGGCCTGTACAATACAGCGATACCTCATCTCTACATAAAAATGTTAAAATTAGATACAAATATAAGCCAGTAAATACTCTTTGATCTTAAAATTTCTAATTTGGAAAAGTGTCACTTGTGTGGTGTTCCATGTTACTAACGGTTTCAAACTTTAATCAGGGATATCTTTCCTTTTCAGGCAAAGCACACACCGTGAGACACTGCTAAAAGTCTTTAATATTGCCAGTAATGTTATCAAGATAATTAAAGGACTTGTAATAATATTTTATAATAATGTCTGAACATCTTGGTGATTAAATTTGGAAAAGCCAAACTAGATAGTGAATGACACTGAGAAGGGTAGATAGCACAGGGTCCAAGGTCAGGTGTGCTTCAACAACTGTCCGTAGAAAGTCTTTGTTTTCATCAGGATATATGAGTTGGAAAATTTCATGATCGTGGATGAGGTTTTCATTGTACTTTCATGAAAAACTACCATTTAAAATTTGGCAGATATTTAAAAATGATGATTTTTTTAAAACTACCATACCAGACAATGTCATTTGTAAATCAATGTGTAATTAAAACATTTTGAAAAGATGCCCATACCAGACCTCCAGATTTTCTCCACATTTGAGTAACTTGGAATTTGGTTCTCTGCGTAGCCTGTTAGCCATTTTGACTGAAACAGGACCACACCAAAAGCAAAGGCTGGTTGTTTCAGTCCAGAGATGTGCCTCCAAAGAAGAATTACTTTGAAAAAATCTTAATAGATTTTAGGAAAATATTTTAAAATCAGCTGTTGGAGAATTTAACTATTTTCAGATTAACAGTTTATTGCTGGATTGTTTTTCCCTTCTTATTCTTCCATGTGGTTTCATGCAGAAGTGATCTGGTTGTAAAATATGAAGAGATGGCAATAAACTCATTTGGCATTATTTGGATCAAGCAGCTGGTTGACTTAAATCAGTTATATCACTTCTCTCCACCTCCATGCCAAGCACTGGTCCAGGCCACCATCTCCCTCACCTGGGTTACTGCAGCAGCTCCCAGCTGGTCTCTCTGCTCCTCTTCTCACTTCTCCAATCTATTCTCAATGAAGAAGCACACATGAAAAAATAGTAATTGTATCATTCATGTCACTCGACTTCATTCATTTAATGAGCCCTAATCACAACTCTTTAGCTTCCTGCCACATTCAGAGTAAAACAATTTCCCATTCTGGCTTTTAGGGCCATCCTTGATCTCACCCCTGGACTTTCTTTCCAATCTTGACTCCTCTTTCCCTGGGTCACAATCCTCCAGCCCCACTGGGCTCCTCTCATTCCATCCCTGGAGCACACAAGCTCTTCCTCACCTCAAGGCTATGCACATGTTCTTTGCTCTCTCTACTGATGCTCTCTCCCTCTCCTCTCCTTTTTTCTCAAAAAGAAACTCCTCTTCTTTTCAGGATAATGTCAACTTTTCAAGTAAGCCTTTAACACCCAGCTAAAAGGTCCCGTCCATCTCAGTCCCTTGCTGGTTATCATCCCAATGCGTATCACAATTAAAAATGGTTCCATTGCTTTATTGTGTGTTATCCATGGGGCTGACAAACGTCTGTCATCTTAACTCGTGCCTTCCCAGCATCCAGCAGAGTGCCTTGCCCATGGTAGGTATCTAACAGGTATTTTTTGAATTAATAAGTGAATGAACAAATATTTTGCTCTCTCAAATCTTTGTCATCAATCTAATCTGAAGGTTGGGGATATTCTAAATACTGTCTAAATAGGCTTATATTTCTTATTCTCAGAAAATGGCCAAGATATACTTCTGGGGCTGAGTGGCTAGACCTGTTTTCCTATGGGAGGGTATGGGGATTCTAGCCATGTGAGATAGCCCGTATTTTCCAGGTTGTGTCATGCCAACATTCAGCAATTTGTTATCCCAGTCTTAGTATAGCCCTGAAATCATAGGAGAATATGAATACAGTGAAGTT
The DNA here is from genome assembly GCF_024542745.1 of Macaca thibetana thibetana. Lineage (NCBI taxonomy): Eukaryota > Metazoa > Chordata > Mammalia > Primates > Cercopithecidae > Macaca > Macaca thibetana. The sequence continues at coordinate 25,097,973 of NC_065595.1, read as the reverse complement.
CAGATGGATGGTGGCTCCAAGTAGGTTCCCTGGACTACAGTCCAGCAACTAAAATCCAACTAGTCAGGCCAATAGCAAGAGGGCACCTCCTGGGCACCATGCAGGTTGCTACAAAGAACTCAGATTGAGTTTAGGAGCTACTCAGAGGAATCTGGAACACAACACTGCATCAGCCTGGGAGAATACTTTCAAATGCTGAGAGTTTTCCTTATTCCAAGGGCATGTTTGTGAGCTATACTATCCAACCTCCCAATCCCTCATACTTGGGTAGATATAACTCTGAATGGCACTACATAAGCTCTTTCTCTCTAGTGGATATGAACTGAAATCTCCTATGGGCAATTCATTTTCTGAAGAGATATGTCATTTCATAATTTTTTCCTAGATTTGAGGGGGTGATGCTATCAATTGTCCCTTAGCCTTTAGAAGAGAGTAGCCTAAGTTGAAGAGTTGCTTTTGTCATGCTGACCAACAGCCAAAGCAGCAGGAATTGTGTGGTCAAGGGGAACTTCAGGCAGCCCAGGAGGTACAGGAGTTTATATTCTCTCTCTGTGGTCTACTGAAAGGACTTTCTTATGCATGCACCCCCAGGGGAGTGGATAGAGTTTATCACATAAACTCCTCTGGGGAAGATTACTTAGGTAAGACTGGAAACTCAGAGAATCTGAGTAGGGCCAAAAGCCAGAAACTGGTGCTCTGAATTATAATCCAGATGTCCAGTGGGAAATGCAGCTTGGGAGAGATCTACACAAAAGCCCTCCAGCATTTTTGTAGTTTTTTGGATCATTTAATTTAACAAGCTCTTCCCCTACTGCACTCCCACCTCTACCTTTGTTTATTAAACCTTTCCTATATTGACTTTAAATTAAAAATAAATTTTACAAAACGTAACACAATAGAGATCCGATGGACAAGTGATCACACAATACTTGCCCTAAAGACTGAAACAATTAAACTCCCATCCGTCTCGATAACGTTTTGTACCGTGATGCTAGACTTCCTGTTGCTTTGACCTCTCTCCTTCCGGCATCCTGTCCGGGGACAGAAATGACACCACAAAGGTTTCCTGTGCTTGTCCTCTCCATTTCTGACCCCTCACTACATCCTCTCTCCATCTATTTGGAGACCAATGATTTGGTTCCTTTGGAATTCCTCCCAGTTCATGTATTTGATGACATTTGTTGCTAATTTGGGATGCCGACAATGCAGGCGAGAGCCCAGGCTGAACTCATACCAGCCCTTAGCCTCCTACACCTCTAGCATACTGGCAAATTGGAAATGCAATATTCTTGGCTATTTTTGGTCATAATTTGTTGTGGGATCCCTTCTCACTGCACTCTTCCTGAGTATCCTGGATATCTGAAATAAATTAATATCTTAGACTTTTTAGATACTTTCTATGTGCCCACTCATTTTGAAAACACCTTCTTGAAGTATCATAAATCAGTGTTCTCCTGTGCAACTGTGGGAAGGGTCCTCTGGAAAGAGCCTGAGGTCAAGGACTCCAAGTCTGGGATCAAGGAGCTACCATCTTGCTGTTTGCCCTGGTGCCATCGGAGCCTTCCTTTTCTTCCCCAAGCATCTCATGTCTGTAGAATTAAGATTTCAGCCCATTGCATAACAGCCAATGGCCATGCTTAATGCTGTGGTCTGCAGAACATTCAGTACATTGTTGCCAGCCAGAAGATATTAAATAGAAGTCATGACCATACTACCATAGAAAAATAATTAGAAGAAGATGGGTCCTGTTGCCTTCATGGTACTCTCGTCCCCATAATTAACAGCTGATGGGGTTGGGAAGCCAGGCCAGGTACAGAAATGGGGCCCCAGGTGCTGTCTGCATGCCTTCCCTGCACCGGGAGGCCTTGATTCTGAGCCCTGTGCTGCCTGTTGGCCAGCTGCCTGTGGATACCCACAGATGCCCCCCTGCTGCTCCAGACACACCACTGGAATTTACTCCCAAACAGCACATTTTGGGTTCACATTTTCATCCTCTTCCTTCTTAAGGTGAAATCTCCCCATTGTTTCCTCTACTGAGAGACCCTACTAACTTACTTTATCTGAATCCACACCTGAACATGATTACTTACCTTTCAGAAGCCAAAAATTAATTACTGGCCTTGCCCAAATCTGCATATCCAGAGTCTAGAAATGCTAGAAGTGTTTTGCAAAGTGCCTGGCACAGAGAAGGCATTGACTGTGTGGCTTACTGAAGGGAGGGAAGAAGAAAGAGATAAGAGAGGGAGTAGGAAAGAGGGAGCAAGAAACATTCTAAAACCCAGAGACATTCTAATATTAAGCCTTCCTTGGGTCATTCCAAGCCTTTCAAAGTGACCTAAATCTAAGAGAAAACTATGATTTTACCACCTTGTTATGTGCTTTTATAACTATCAAAGATATGGAGATGCCAGGAAGAACAGATTGACAATAGCAGCAACAATAGCAGTACCTAAGAGTTGTGAGAACTTTTTGGAAGGCACTTTGAAATCTTCGACATGCGTGGACTCATTGAATTTCCAAAACAATGCCATAGATATAGTGAGTAATACTGTTATACCTGTCTGATAGATGAGCAGACAGAATTTAGAGAGATTGAGTAATGTAACAGATAGGAAGTTGGAGAGGGTGGTGTTGAATCAGATGTCACATCTACTTAGGGATTTCTTTAGGTTTTCTCTGAAGGTTCTATGACCCTTCTCCATGGTTCCAAGTTCTCAGAATGTGAAGAAGGCATGCTCAGTGTCATCTTTTCCTGCTGTCTTAACTTGAATGCTTTATGCTTTGATACCTTGAATCCTATTTGCAACTCTACTTCGGTTGGGATCTCCTGGTGCCCAGCATACCTGTCTCCCTAATCCCACATCTCCTAAAGCAGCCACGTTCCTTCCCTGTATCGCCTCCTTGTCTGTCAGTGGGGGGTGACAGCAATTCAGTCTCTTTCAGTTGGGTGCCATCAAGGCTTTTCTGAGTTGCTGCTATGGAGACAAAGCACAGGTACCGTTTCCATTTGCCACCAATTGCTATTAAAAGACAGGCACGGGATGGGAGCCCAAGATGTTCAGTGAATCAACCTGGAACTTACCCCTTTTTGAAAATTCTAATAGAGGGTAATTCATGCATGTTTGTTGGTGAGCCATCTGCCTCAGGGACCGAGCACAGGTTAGATAATTAAACTCAACCTGTTTCTGCATGGCTGTCTGACTTACCATTTACCTCATTTCAGACTACTCGCCTCCAAAAACCCACTCTCCAAACTGGTTAACTCATTGTTCCCCCAAAACACCTGTCTCTCGCCTTTTTATTTTTACTCATGCCATCCCGTCCACCTGGAATGCCCTTACTTTACTCTCCCCCTCCAGATCCTTATCATTTGCTTCACAATATGTTCCCCAATCACCTTGCTCATAATGATCAGTCTCTCCCTTGGATTCCAATAGAACGAATTCTATATAATTTGTTTGGTAATTAATCATGTGCTGCCTTACAACTTTCTACTCTTACCTTAAACTGTTATTTAAATCTTTAATTTTAACATAACTGTTTCCATATGTTTGTCTTGTTTCCTTAATAGGAATATAAGATCTTCAAAGGCAGAAGGTATAATATATAATTGTATCCCTTTTAGTACCTCATATACGGCTGATTGTTCATTTTTCCTTTTTTATTTTATTTTATTTATTTTTGGCAAGTGGACAGCCAAAATTATAAAATTTCAGCCAATTACTTTGGTAATAATAGATCAATAATAGTTAAACATGTATGAGTGATTGGAGAATATGAGATACTTTTTAACCCAGGTAATTGAGGAATAAGCAGGAACAACAGGACTTTAGGAGTCCACTGGCCAGATCACTTTCAGGAAGCTTTCATTCTGCTCCCTTCCTCACAGAGGAAGACAAATAATTCTAGAAAAATGCCTCCATAATTCTTCGCTTGTCTCTCTTTTTCTCTTCCCCATCCCTTCCACCTTGCAACATGCATACTTTATTTCTTCTCTTTTCCTTTCCTCTAGAGTTCTCATGAAGACATGCCCTAATGCTTTTACTATGGCTGTGACATCTTCCTCTGCTACTCAAGGTCAGGGACGTTGAACCCTCCTTGCACAAAGAAATAATGAAAAAGACCTTAATGAAATTAGCGTATGTGTTAGACAGCCTCTGTGATGACCCCCAAGGATCCCAGACTCCTAATATACAAACCCCTGTAGAGTCACATTCCTGAAGTGTGGGCTGGAACCAGTGGCATATTTTTAACAAGTGGAACATAGCAAACATGATAGTATAGCACTTTCCAGATAAGGTTACAAAGCACTTTGGTTTCTGTCTTGCTTGCCTTTCTTGCCTCCTTTCTCTGAACCTTCCCTCTAGGGGAAGTTCCTCTAGGGAACAACAACTGATATGTTGTTAACAGCCCTAGGGACAGACCCATGAGGCAAGGAACTGCCAGTCCAAGGGCCTTGAGGTCAGTTGTGGGAATAAGCTGGGAAGCACATTCTCTCCCGTTAAGTCCTCACAGCCCTGGCCAACACTTCATGGTAGACCCTGAGCCAGAGAACTGAACTATGCCACTGAGATTCCTGACCCACTCTAGCTGTGAGATTGAAAACATTTGCTGTTTTAAGCCACCAAGTTTTCAGGTAATTTGGTATACAGAAGTAGATAACTAATACAGTATTTAATTATGGTTAACCATTCAGAAAACAGCCAGGATCATCTGAATGCCTCTAACGGTGTTTTTAACATTTTCCTTTTGTAAGCTTGAAAAGCATAGATGGTTCATTGCAGATACAATAATTGGGTTGATACTAAGTGGTTGCTCCAGTTGCTCCATGTCCTATTGCCCGTCTTTGATCACAGTGAGTCTGGCTGATGATTAGCAATACATCCAGAGCCAGGCCAAGATTTCACAGCTAGATAGATAAATGTCTGATAAAATAAGCAGTGTGGAACAAGTCACTTAGCCTGCTCCAGTTCTCAAGATGATCGGGGAAAAACTGGTATCCTCAGTGGCTTAGTCTCCAAAGTTTAGCAAAATTCTAGTAATTACTCAGGAAAGAACTAAGCTTTTGTTTCACTATTTGAGATTGTACCTTCCCTAGTCAGAATAAATCTCACTTGTTTAATGGACAAACTGGGATCAGCAAACCATAGCTCATAGGACAAATCTATACCACTGCCTGTTTTTGTAAATAAGGTTTTATTGGGACACGGCCACTCCCATTTTTAGATATGCCTGTTGCTGCCTTTGTACAGCAAGAACAAAATTGAGAAGCTGCAACAGAGTCAGTGAAATTCACAAAGCCTAAATTTGTTATCATCTGACCTTCTGCAGAAAAAAAAATATGTTGGCCCTGCTCTAAGACAATGAATTGCAAGCTGTATTTGAAGGAGCACTATTTCTACCAAATGACACTAAATGTTACACGGGAAAACAATAGGTTCCAAATGTTGGGAAATACTGAGTCAAACAAAGTTAAACAAGTTGTTTGCTGCAGAACTTCTCTGAGCTCTTACTAAATCTCCAAGAGGAGGACATGGAATGCTGCATATTTTACAATTTTTTTTGACCATAAAGCTCTTCGTTTCAGAGAGCATCCCAAGAGACTAGTGTTCGATTCCCTGGGAAATGCTATTCTAGTGCTATGAGAGCAGCAGTTTTCAAAGCATTAACTTTGCAAAATATGGAGTAGACATAAGCATCACCAATTTTTGGCTTTTAAAAACATCTACAACAATTTGAAAATACACAAGGAAATGGCCTTACTAATAGTGAGCTCAGAATACAACGGACATTTGGAAAGTCAGATAAATATAAACATAAAGTTGCTCACTAGTAGCAGGCTCTGTTTTTGCAGAGCCAGACACACTCAAAAAACAATCTTAAAGTTGAAGGGAGAGCAACCTGATATTTTACTTCAGTAGGTCTCAAATTTTCTACCACAGAGCTGCCATATTTCACGCCATGAGGTCTCTCTGCCTGGGAAGAAAGAGGACCTAGGTTTTAACAGTCAATTTGGGAAAAAATATGGGTTTTGTTACTAAAATTTACTAGTCCAACCTTTGTTCTAGAAATAAGGAACACATTTCTAGAGGGCCAAAAAGGTAATGGTCACAGGTAGCCAGCTATGGACCCATGGCCAAGGTTCAGATCCATGTTATAACTTTCTCCCCCCACCATACTATCCTGCTTGTGGCATGTGGGACACATTTTCTGGATGACTGGCCAGGCTAGGGGCCTAACCCATAAGCCTGGGAAACTGCTCGCTTACTCACAACCTCAGTCTAAATCAGCACAGGATAGGGGAAAAGACACCAGAAAGAGTTTGGTGAGTTCAAATGAAGACCATAAATTACAAAGTATGACGCTAAAACGTAATAGGATGGAGAGTGAGATGTTTCCTATTGTCTCAGAACCATGGTCAAAGTCCAAAGGTGAGCTTGGGTCGTTGGTGATAAGCCTGTCTCCATAAGGTTTACTAGAGGCTCCATCTCTGAACTATCCCCAACGAAATTAAGAAAAGAATTGAGTTGGGGATGGGGAGTGGTAATATAAAGTTGCTTGCTAATAGCAGGCTCCGTTTCTGCAGAGGCAGCTACATTCAAAAAAAATCTTAAAATTCAAAGGAGGACAACTTGATATTTTACTTCAGTAGGTCTTTGGTGAAGTGCATGCTAGTGAAGAAAGTCTTTTCTCTCATGGCTTTGTAGCTGTGGCTGGTGGTGGTGCCTCTCTCTCCTCAAATCCAAGTAAGACAATATCCAATGGAATCCTGAATAGATGCTGATGGTGACTCTAAGAGAGGTAGACTGGCTGGATACATGCTAAACTACAGATTTTGAGGTATTCTATGATGACAGGAGTGGGACATTGAGAGAGCATACTAGGAAATGATGCCTGCTAAGGTGAGAGGAGAGAAGGGTGTGTATAGATATATGTCACCTGGAGTTTTGGGAAGGTGCATGTTTGAGTATAGAAAATAGTGTTCACTTGGAGACCAGAGATTCCTGAAGGTAATTGCTCTAGGTCAGTAGCCCAAGTCAGCAGTGTCTCGTCATGCAATATACCTGGAAATGAGATATGGGCAGGCCCATCCCATTTCAAGGCTCTGTGGATCTGGGAAATACAAAAGAGGACTCTAATGGCTCTCATAGCTCCATGGGAAGCAACACGGAAGCTGATGATAAGAGCCATAGAATCATTCAGGATAGCCACTGTACCAAGCAACGAGACCCAACACAGACAAGGAATTGGAGATGTTTATCACTGCTCAAGGCCAATATACAACTGCCCTCTCCAATGGAGGTGGAAGTTCCGAGTGATGAAGGGGCCAAGATGAAGCTGAATGCTCTCCCTCAAACACACCACTTCTATGGAGGCTGCCAATGAACTGAAAACACCAACCTCAGAAAGGACTGGCCTGAAGCAGAGCTTGACCAGGACAGCTTCCTCCCACCACACACTAGTCCATCTGTTTCTCATCTGCTGACCATGCCACAATGGGCCAGAATAGGATCCAGAAGCCTTCCGAAGTCTAAAGAAAGGAGTTCAAAGAGAGAAGGAAAGATGTAAGTACCCGAAGAACAAACCACCAACTTTCAAGCCACTGGAGTCACAGACTGGGGGAGTCAACATTTGTGGGGGAGGACACAAACTCTGAATCTGATTTGAGACTGAAGTATCAAAATATATAGGACTGAATCTTAAACAATGAAGTGAACTGTTCTAATAACCAAAAGTGACAGGAAAGTTAGAGGAGCAGGCCAAATTGCTGTTAAGGGAGTTACTTCCCAGGAGGAATGGTGGGTCAACCTATCCTCGTTGAAGGAGCTGTCATTGTATAAGTGTGAAACTGTTTCATTTTTCTACCCATAACATGTTGAGACTCCCTAATAAATTTGTTACATAAGGTAAACACTTTGGACAGAACTTTAATGCTTTCATATTTCTAATGTTTTTCCTCCAAAGGATTCTGAAGGCAACATGCCAATATTTTCCCCATTCTGCAAATTAGCACACACAGAGAGTGGCGTTGGTTATCAAAGGGACTCAATCTATCTACAGCCTTCTGTCTCATACTCATATCATGAGGCGGCGCACTCCCCCTCAGACCCAAATGTGATCCGTTTTTAATTGGGAACAGAACTTTTCACTTCTTGAGCCCAAAACAAATTAAAAAGTAGAAGGAGGAGGAGGGGAAGGAAAAGAAAAAGATTTGCTTTTCCTCTAATTTGAGAATCTGTGATTTCTCACTGGTTTTATCAGTACCAAGATTTTTTTGTTTTGTTTTGTTTTGTGGGGCTTTTTTTTTTTTTTAATGATTCTTTTCTCTTTTTTTCACAGTTCTCTATTCAAGACTAAATTTATCTGCTTTAAAAAATCCATCTGGCTTTTGTGTTATGGAAGCCCACACAAGCCTGCACCAACCATTCTAGAAGCAACAAAGAGTTATCAAATGGAGTGAGTTTCAAATGAAGGGACAGCAAGTTAATTAAGGCCTGAGTTTCTTAATAAGGAATAAAGCACAGTGGAGACTTGAATGATGCCAAAACACATGAAAGTTTCAAAGACTAGAAAAAAAGAAGAAGTGACTTGGCCAATTTTTTAGGTCCTACCCCCAAAATAAATACATCTATTCCCATTTGTATCAACAGACAAATGTAAATATCACTCAAAGAATCTCAAACTAACATTAACATGAGAATGAAATATAAATAATTCTGAACATAAAGTCTACGTATAAAACATACCAAAATGTAAATATAATAAAACTAGGAGTAACAACATTACATTACATTGATTGTTAAGAGATTGTCACTGGTTTTCTTCAGAAACTTTAAGCAGATTTTTCTCTTCTATACTAATCTTGACAAAGTTTAATTTCCTTTAACCAACGGATGAACAATGTCCAATAAAGTGAAACCTTTCTGCAAAAAAAAAAAATATATATATATATATATATATATTTTGTTCAAGTGATCCTGGTGCTAATGAGATGCATTGTTATTAGGCTTTATTTTTAATATTTTTATATCAATGTTAATGGGCAGGAAAAATGGGGAAAAATCTCCTAGGAAAGATCAATATATTTCTGAGTTATTGGAAAGTCTGTAGATTTAAAAGGTGCATAATATATTCCTGCTATACTGACGTGATCTAGGGAGAGGCCCTACTAAACTAAGAATTAAGGGATCTGAAAGCTCATTTTAATCCTGCCTCAGATGCTTTCAGGGAGACGCTTTAGCACATGGTACCTCAGTTCACTCCTCAGAACAAGAAAGCTGTTGATAGCCACAGCAAATCCTGCATGCCTCTAGGAAATGAATTAAGAATCCATGTATGAAATGTTTCTTTGAATTTTATAATGAAACGGCATCTTATAATTGTATGATATGGCAAAGTGAAATCAGGGTGTGGTTATGTTGAAACGTTTCTGTTTCTTTGGCTAAACGAAAGATAAACAAGCAACTTTTTCTGAAAGCAGACTTCCTTGGGGGAAAATCAAATTGTTGCAAATTATAGAAAGGGAGAGAAGACAGGGAGATGGATGGAGAATTTTGAGGAGGGCATAGACCAGACAGGCTCAAAAAGCTCGGTTACCATCCTGTTAAAATATAACCCACAAAATGTTACACCATAGCATTCTTCACAGCCATCTGCTTCTGCCATCAACTTTGATTCCCACAAACAGATTTCAAAAGTTGAATCTGGCCCTCAGTGAGTTTAGGAACATTCAGCAGGACTATCTCTATGTGATCAGAAAATTCACCAACTCTTTATTCCTGTTTCCAGAAACAATCTCTCTCTCATCCTTTCCAATTAAGGCATAACAAGGTCTTATAATTCCTTGTAGCTTTTCAAATCCTTCACAGGACCTAGCAGAAAATTTAAATATAGTTTGCACTGCCATCCTTTTCTCTCCGTCTCCACTTCCACCCCTGCCGCCAGGCCTACCGTGTCAAGTCATCTTTCCTCGGCTGGATGACTGCTACAGCCTCCTACTGGTTTCCTGTCCTCCATTCTAATCTCTTTCCCACAGCCGCAGTGAACTTTGCCCAGAGGAAATCAGATTGTATACTCCCCTGCTTAAAACCTTCCAATGGTTTTACATTGCACTCTGAAAAAAAAAAAAAAAATCTAACTCCATATAATAGCTGCCAAGACTTTATATGTCAGTTAGTCATTGCTGTATAACAAACCACCCCAAAACTCCATGGCAGAAAACCACAATAATTATTTATTTCTTATGTATCTGCTTAGCTGGTATAGGCTAGACGTGGGCTCATGCCCGTATCTTTGGGTTGGTTGGGGTTCTGTTTCACATATTTCTCCTTCTCTTACCTGCCAGTCTGTTATGCTAATAAGCCAGTCTTCTAATAAGGATTTTTTTTTTTTTTTTTTTTTTTTTTTACAATATTGACAGGCAAGCATGATCTGGGAGTGGATTTACCCACTAGGCATAGCAAGCACAATGACTAGGGCCTGCAACACTTTAAGGAGTCCAGATAATTGCTTTAATTTTAATTTATTTTAAAATCAGGAGGAAAAGTTGAATATGATAATAATGAATATTTACAAATAAATGCACTAATATATTTGTCTTTATACCAATGTGGTTATAAAATATATTTTTGAATTTTTTTTTATGGACGAAGTGGCCTAGAAGGTAAAAATGCTGAGGACCACAAAGCTCATAATGTAGCCTTGCACAATCCTGGTTAATCAAACTTGAAGCCTAGAAAACTGATTGTTGGTTCTCTGTTCTCTTACGTAAGTAAGCCATGGAATATCATGAAATGTCAATTTCCTCCCTAAAATAAGGGAGCTAACTGGCAAGAGATTCACCTATCCTCCATAAAAGTAGGGTACCCCAAACACTGGGTGATTCCTCCTTATAGTCATTAATTTGCTCTATCCTGGAACTCTTGGCTGGTTTTGCTTGTTATGCGAGGTAAAATTTTAAAACAGTATTGTTCTAGGTCTGTCATTGCCACCGTGGGTCATAATATAAAGGAACAATATGGAGAGTTGCTTTAGTTCTGTGCAAAGAACAGAGGAAGACTCTATTCTCCAAAGGTTTATACCATTTTCCAGGAGTCCCCTTTACATTTTAATACTATAAAAGTCCCATTCATATTATCAATTCTATTAGGTTTACAGAAATCTAATGCTGGTCAAACATCATGAGACTCAGAGGGGACACAAAAATAGAAGTTACTGTTTGAAGAAGAGAAGCAAAACGATTCTTCCTCTGTAAAGATAATTAGTTTCGGTTCAAAAGTAAGAACTTTCTTTATCTTGCATAGTCTTGTCATTCTCACAAGAATAAATGTGCTTAGTGACCATCTATATATATAGTTATTCCATCCATTTTAAAAGAAGCCATGTAATTTTTTTAGATCACTGTACATAACATATTCCAATGTTAATTGTGTCCTTGTGAAACTCTAAATTAGCTTTATAATCTTTAAAGTATTTTGACATAATTCTTTGCTTTTTTAATGGGTAGTTAATTTCCTGTTTCCATGTAACCCTTGATGACTCTGTGAAAGCTTGGATTACTTTTCCTCTCTGGTTCCCAAACCACAAATGGGAAAAACTGCAATCCTGCAGTGGCCACATCAGCTACCTAAATATTTTCACAGATTCTGAGATTTGTTTCCTTGCTGAACTGGGAGAGAAATTTTCATGGCATCTTACCCTCTGGAATATAAAATTAATTTAATCTTATCTTTGTTTACACATACTTCTTGGTACCCAGCAGTCTTAATATAACTCCACGGACTCCATAACAATATGACTTTTCACGGGCTCCACTTTTAGGGGGTCCATGTGTCTTGTGGCCTATGAATTGGAGAAAACATTTCTTCTTCCCTAACTCTGAATCTCATGCCTAAAATTTCCTAAACTTAGGAGACTCATCTATTGATCCCTTCATCATACTTCTGAGCATGACACTGAAACACATCTTCAAACAACACGGAGGGAGATTTTGGAACGCCCATGCATGTCCTCTGTGGCATCGACTCCTGGGCAGGAAGCGTGGGTGGCCCGCTTAGGGTCACCTGTCAGGGTGTCTGGTCTAAAAGAAAAAAGGAAGAACAGGCTTGAATCTCAACAAGGCAGCCTCTTCCTCTCAGCTGTCTCCTTCACTCTAAGGAAGGGGTCTCTGATTTACCTGGTGGAACTAAAGTAGCGGTTGTCAAAGACAGGCCCTGAGCCAACAGCGATAACGTCACCCGGGAACTCGTTAGTAACGCATATTATTGGGCTCCACTCCACACTTCCCAAACTGGAAACTCTGAGATGGGGCCCACTGAACTGTGTTTTAACAACCCCTTCAAGTGATTCAAGTTTGAGAATCACGGGACTAAGATATTTTTATTAAAACTGAAAGTTGAACCCACAAATTTTTCACTTGGCCCCACCAAGGCCTTATTCAAATCTGTGCTTCCTGGTCCCTATTAGATAGTTCTGTTGCAGGTGCTCACTGCAACCTCTGCCTTCCTGGAGAACAGGTAGTGTCAAAAAAGGAGCCTTGTAAGATGCATGCAAAGTTGGCTTCAGTACCCTCCTGTATTTCCATTCAGGACTTCTATCCTTCAAATTCCCTTCATGAGTTTATGTTGTGCTCACAAACAACCCCCAAATCTCAGTGGTTTAAAACCACAGGGATTATTATCAATCATACCACACGTCCAGGGTGAACCAGTGGGAGAAGGAAACTGCTGTCCATCATGGTGATCCGCACTGTGGGACCCAGGCTGGTACCAACTCATATATTGCCTGTGAATGTGGCACAGGAAAACAGTATGGCAAAGTACAGAGTGGCTCATCAAGTTTCTGTTCAGAAGTGACACACAACAGTTCCTCTCCCATGCCATTGGCCAAAGCAGATAACATAGTTATGTCTGGTCTCAATGGGGCACTAAAGTTTAATCCTCCCCCAAGGAGAAGAAGTGGCTATTGCCAAACAATACTGCAATCTTACTCCATCCTCCAAAGGGCTGTACCACCAACGTAGAATTTCAGACTCCATACTGGACAATGGAAAACTGTGTGTGTGTGTGTGTGTGTGTGTGTGTGTGTGTGTGTGTGATGTTGAATGGATCCAGGATGAAGAGGGATTCTCTGGGAAACCTACTTTCTGTTGGCTCTCAAGCATAGTCATCGGGCCAATTTCATAAAGGACAAAAAATAGTCACATTGATGGAATGCCATCTAAGTGCTGACTACTATGCCAGACCTTTTCTATTCATATTCTCTCTCGAGCTTCACAGAAACCTTATGCAGGAGAGAAAGGAACTAACCTTATTTAAAGAAGCCAAGGCCCAAAGCAATTTAGTAACTTTGCTGTAGTGACAGAGGATGTGGTAGTACTAGGATACTAAGTTCATGGGGACCCACAAAGCTGGATCTGCTCCCAGGAAAATACAGAGCTGAAGGGGAGACATCTCTCCCCCATGTAACAAAGAGAATCATTGATTCTTCTGCTGACCTCCATGTTGCTGGTGATCCCCACTGGTGCAGAATTGGCCTCTAGTCATGGTGTACAGATCAGTCTCAGTCCAATGTGATTATTACAGGTTGAGCATCCTAAAGTCAAATCCAAAATCTGAAGTTTTCCAAAATTTGAAACCTTTTTTTCTTCTTTAGAGACAGGTTCTCACTCTGTTGCCCAGGCTGGAGTGCAGTGTGGTGTGACCAAAGCTCATTGCAGCCTTATATTCCTGGGCCCAAGTGATCCTCCTGCCTCAACTTCCCAAGTAGCTGGGACTACACATGCATGTCATCACATCTAACTAATTTTTAAATTGTTTGTAGAGATGGGGGTCTTGTTTTGTTGCCCAGGCTGATCTTGAACTCCTGACCTCAACCAATCCTTCCACCTTGGCTTCTCAAAGTGCTGGGATTACGGGTGTGAGCCACAATGCCTGGCTAAAATTCAAAACTTTTTGAGCATCAATATGATGCACAAATGAAATACTCACTGGAGCATTTCAGATTTCAGATCTTCAGATTTGGGATGCTCAACTAGTATAATGTAAATATTCCAAAGTTTGAAAAAATTCAAAATATTTCTCATCCCATGCATTTTAGATAAGGGATGCTTAACCTGTACTATTAAAGTGAAGCTGTTTACCCCTAAGAATACAAATTTTCAGGATTTTAATTGAAAAAGCAGTTCTTCAAATAAAAGTAGAGAAAACTTTGTTATTCTTATTAATGAATATCAAGAAATCTACTCAAATCTAGGGTGTCCCTAGATGAATGAAACCAACAAACTAGTTTAATGAAACCATGAACTCTTCTATTTTAGAAAAAACAAAAACAAAAACAAAAATTTTTTAAAAAACAAACTTTATAGCTTTATTTGAGGGAAGCCCTTTGATTTACATTATTAGTGGTATATCAAAAGAAAATCTCTTTGACTGTATTTCATTTTCAAAAGCATTGCACAACAATCAGCAATAATGCACATTAGAGTGTATCACTGGTGGAGAAACTAAGAGGCAACGATATCCAAGAAACATAACCCTGCAAATCAGGTAACAAGCAGCTAACTTTGTCAACACTCAATCCAAAAGTGCTTACCTCACTCAGAAATGGCACCAAAGCCCTTCATGCAAACGCATCATGAAATTATGTCGATGTGATGCTGAACTCAGCAGCTCCATCAGCAGGATGCCAGCTGACTTCAAATGTTTCCCAAGAACACCATGAGCTAATGACCGTGAATGCTATCCAGGGTCAACCCCAAAGCATCCCAGGACACAAACACCAACAGCCCAAGAAGGATGTAATCTTTCAAAGAGTGAGTCACACTCACTGAAGTGGCTATATGGCATAGAGACAACTAAATATTTATTGTTCTGTAATATTAAAACTGTCACCATTAGAAAACAATTTTGAAGAAATTTGTTGGTTTTTATTACCAAGCCCATTAGAAGTATACTTGGAAGAGAAAAAGTCTTACTGACTGAGGAGAAATGCCACAATAACACAGCATTGTAGTACAATCATTCATTTTTCATTCAAGCCCTAGGAGTGACTTGTGTTAACATAATATGAGCTTGGAAGACCTCAGATATAAGTTAGGGAACTAGCATAATCTCCAAGTCAACTGCCTATAACATATTCACTTCTTTACAAATTCTTTACAAATTCTATAAGAATGATAGATCCAGCCTGACTTTAATTACTATGGTATCTTTCTATATTTTCAATAACATACATATATAAATCCTAAAATCCAACAAATAATAAAGCAAAAATCACTGAATACATAGCAGTTTTAGGGACTACTCTGAACTGGCTGATAGTCTTATCATTAGCTTGTTAAAATCTACAAGCTCAGCCTACAATTTTTTATTTACTGCACTTTAAATTCCCTCTCCATCTCAACAATGGTGCTGAATATGCTCATATATCACACACAGTATATCTCTTCATGTTTTCCAGATGGTATTGGATAAAATGGAAACAAAAGGAAGATGTCACAAAGAAAAAGAGATGTTTTTCTACTTTCATTCTTAACACAGTTTCTCATCTGGTAGAGAAAAATATAAACCCATACAGAGCTGATGGAGAACCTCGAGAGATATAGTTCATTTTGAGGAGATACCTATAGGTTCAGGTTTTTCTTTTGTCCTCAGCCAATCTCAGCAAACTGAGGGTATGGATTTCCTGAACTCAGATGTAACTCATTGGCTTGTGCTTTCAGCAGCGATTTAGTGGAGTGGTTTGGATATAATTAGACTCATTCCAGTATTTGTCCCTACAATGATCCCCATGCTCAAGGGGAAATATCCACAGTTACAGCAAGTCTGCTTTTTAAAGTTAGCATTTATAGACCCCAAGACATTTAAAACACAAAATTATCAATTTTGAACAAATCAGAAAAACATTTGAATACATTATTTGAGAAATAAAAATACTGAGTTAGAACATGACTTTTCAAAAATTACCTGGAGATTTGACTTTTCTCCAAGCAGGTGATCCTGAGATGAATTTTTTTTTCCAAAAATGGGAATATAAACACTTACGACTTACAGGTCATTTGTGAGGCAAATACACAAAATATAACAGTCTTTGAATGAAAAACATTGCAAGGATGGTAAGGAAAATTACATTATTTAAAGAGGTGATAAATATTATGCACAATCAGTCCCTCTCATTTCCAAGTAGTGTTCACCGTTTTGTTTAACTCACATCCCTGGAAATAAGTTGGGACTATTTATCAGCCATGATGGACTACAAATATGTCACACACCCACTCTGCATTTTCTCTCAGGGCTTGTTCTGATGGTTGGGGCGGCAGGGGTGTGGCTGTCATGATCCATCAGCAACACTCACTCTGAGAGCCATCTGGCCATGCCCTCCAACAAGGGAGCCTGGCCCTACTGCTTTCAATCCTTTTGGCCAATGTCTCTCCATGTCACTTATAATCTATCTTGGTTAGTTCTTGCTGCTGTAACTAAGTACCATACACTTGTTGGCTTATAAACAACAGAAGTTTATTTCTCACAGTCCTGGTGTCTCAAAGTTCAAGATCAGGGTGCCAACACTGGGGTCCTCTTCCAGATTGCAGATTTCTGTCTACTCACTGTATCCTCACATGGTAAAAAGAGGGTAATAGTGCTTTCTAGGGTCTCTTTCATAAGGGCACTAATCCCATTCATGAGGGCACCAACCTCATGACCTTCTCACTTCCCAAAGGCCCTACCTCCAACTACCATCACATTGGAGGTTAGAATTTCAACATATGAATACAGAGGGGACACAAGTACTCACTCTATAACATCATCCCAAACAAATGCCCAAAGTGGGGTACAGACACAGTGTAATCTTGCCCTACCCTATGCATTTGCTCCTATCCACACATCTTGCTCAGGGAGTGTGAAGGCTACTATTCTGGATGCTGATACAACATTTGCCCCTCTTTATAATTTTTTTAATGATTCGAATAAACTCAAGCATTAATCAAGGTAGAGGAGCATAGCTCATCACTATAAGCTTCATGTATGGTTTCTTATAGAGGAGCTAGTATTTATTGAATACCTACTGATATGGTTTGGTTGTTTACCCATCCAAATCTCATATTTAATTGTATTATAGCTCCCATAATCCCCCTGTGTCATGGGAGGGACCTGGTGGGAGGTAACTGAATCATGGGGGTAAGTTTTTCCCATGCTGTTCTTGTGACAGTGAATAAGTCTCATGACTTATTTGGTTTTATAAGGGTCAGTTGGTTTTATAAAGGGCAGTTGCCCTGCTCATGCTCTTGTCTGCCACCATGTAAGACATGCCTTTGCTCCTTCTTCTCCCGTGATTGTGAGGCCTCCCCAGTCATGTGGAACTGTGAGTTCATTAAACTTCTTTTTCTTTATAAATTACCCAATCTTGAGTATTTCTTCATAGCAGTAAGAAAATGAACTAATACACCTACTATGTACCAAGTACTAAATCTTTGTCATCCTATATAAGCATCAGGACACCCTTTTTACAAATGTTACATATCTTTTGTTGTTTTGTTTTGTTTCATTTTGTACCTGTAAGAATGCAGTGGTCATGTGATCAGTTAAGTGACAGAGCCAGGTTCAAGCCCACATATGTATGACCCAAAGCCTGTATTCTTTTCATATCCCGCATGGCAGAGCAATGGCAGAGCAATAACTCCCAGGGATAGATAGATAAGCGTAGAAACCAAAATGGAAGTAGAAGGTTCTAAAGTAATAAAGGTAATGACTACCAATGATAGGCATGTGGGCAATAGCTTTAGGGTATGTTGTTTCAAGAACTATGAGGATAATTTGGAGAAGACAGAGTTCTTATCAGAAACCAAACCATCCATGAGTGGAAAACAAATCCTGAACTTTGCTAACCCTGAACAGAATACAAACGTACAGAGAAATAAGCATAAACACATAAGAAAGGAGAGAGAGCATTTACAGAATTAAAACCAGATTGGTTTGCAAGAAGGACATATGCTGTATGCTGAGCTACTCTTAATGGAGGCAAATCAATTCTCTTATTACAGCGTTGTTGGGAGGAAAAGATGAAATGTTCTCTGAGAACCCTTTGAAGGGAGAAAGCTCTATAAAATGTACTGATTCATTAGTCTATTGAACAGAGCTCTGGATTGAGAATCAGGGAGATGGAGACCTAAGCCCTCCCGTCAGCTTGGCCTCAAACTAGATGTGTGACCTTGGGTCATGCACTTAAATTTTGTAGTCCTCAATTTCATCAATAACGTAATTCAGAGTTTGAACAAAGTGGTCCCCTACAGCTGTAAAATTTTGTCCCAGTTACTTATATTATTGTCCCAGTTACTGCTGCCTGAAAGACACATGCATCTAAGTAATCCCTGTGCCCCGGGATTCCGGGGTGATTGAGAGCCAGTGCCGAGGTTTGTTCCCTCAGCATTGTTCCAAGCAAGTTCTAAATTTGCACATTGCACAGAATCATGAGCGAGCACACACACACACAGAGAAAGACAGATGGCAACAGACAAACTTGCTAACCTTTAAAAAGACTCCAGTCTGGCTACCCCAGCAGTCTAGTGGCAGGGATCTGTGCCCAGAGGAGCAGAGGCAGGTGAAGAACTCCCAGGCTGCAGGGCTCAGGCACTGAACACTCAGCAAGCTTTGCCCCCTGCCTGGAAAAGAGCAGCCTCGTTCCTCCATAGCAACTGCCCCAGCTCACTGGGGTCTGTGAGCAACAAGAGCCTGAAGGAAGACCCCGTTTTCTCTTGTTCCAGGATTATTAGGGGCCAAGGAGCTTCTGTGAAAATTTGGAAGAGAAAGGAATCCCAAACAAGAATTCGAAACAGACTTATTTTCTTTGTTTCGTGGAGTCCCAGTCTGTTGATAGGTTTTCGTGGCATCTATAAAGTCGGGTGATTGCTAAGTAAAGAGGTCAGAAATCATGCCCCTAAATTAAGCATCATCCTCTGCAAAGTGGGGTCCTTGAGGGTCTGTTCATTTCTGTTGAGCAAAGTCTTCTAGGAACTTGTCTCAAGGAAAGAATTCATTAAAAATTGGATTCTGGGCCGGGCGCGGTGGCTCAAGCCTGTAATCCCAGCACTTTGGGAGGCCGAGATGGGCGGATCACGAGGTCAGGAGATCGAGACCATCCTGGCTAACACGGTGAAACCCCGTCTCTACTAAAAAATACAAAAAAAAAAACTAGCCGGGCGAGGTGGTGGGCGCCTGTAGTCCCAGCTACTCGGGAGGCTGAGGCAGGAGAATGGTCTAAACCCAGAAGATGGAGCTTGCAGTGAGCTGAGATCTGGCCACTGCACCCCAGCCTGGGCAACAGAGCAAGACTCTGTCTCAAAAAAAAAAAAAAAATTGAATTCTGGCTGCCACAGTGGCTCACACCTGTAATCCCAGTGCTTTTGAAGGCCAAGGCAGGTGGATTACTTGAGCCCAGGAGTTCAAGACCAGTTTGGACAACATAGTGAGACCCTGTTTCAGCAAAAAATAAAAATAAAAATTAGCTGAGTGTGATGGTGCACAACCTGTAGTCCCCGCTGCTCGGCGGGCTGATGCAGGAGGACCCCTTGAACCCAGTAGCTTGAGGCTGCAGTGAGCTGTGATCATGTCACTGCACTCCAGCCTGGGTGACAAAGCGAGATCTTGTCTCTAAAACAAATGAACAAAGACAGAATTCTAAATGAGATGGACCGGGCATGCGCTATGGGTTGCATTGTTTCCCCCTGGGAAAAAGAAAACTGTTGCTGTCCGATACCCTAGCACCTGTGAATGTGATGGTGTCTTATTTGGAAAAAGAGTTGTTGCAAATTTAATCAAGTTAAGATGAGGTTATGGCCGAGTGTGGTGGCTCACACCTGTAATCCCAACACTTTGGGAGGCCAAGGCAGCTGGATCACCTGAGGTCAGGAGTTCAAGACCAGCCTGGCCAACATGGCGAAATCCCGTCTCTACTAAAAATACAAAAATTAGCCAGGTGTGGTGGCGGGCACCTGTAATCCCAGCTACTCAGAGGCTGAGGCAGGAGAATCGCTTGAACCCGGGAGGTGGAGGTTGCAGTGAGCCAAGATCATGCCATTGCACTCCAGCCTAGGGGACAAGGGTGAAACTCCATCTCAAAAAAAAAAAAAAAAAAATGAGGTTATTATGGTAGGCCTTAATAATTTGAGATGACTGGCATCCTTATAAGAAGAAGGAAATTTGGATGCAGACACAGGAAAATGCTCTGTGAAGACACTCAGACACGTAGAGACACAGAGAAGGCAGCCCTGTGAAGATGGAGGTGGAGATTGGAAGGATGTGGCCACAAACCAAGGAATGCCTGGGACTGCCAAAAACTGGAAGAGGCAAGGAACCCTCCTTCCCTAGAGATTTCAGAAGGAGTACGGCCCTGTAACACCTGTAACACCTCGGTTTCAGAAATAAACTTCTGTGGTTTTAAGCCACCCAGTTTTTGATACTTTGTTATAGCAGCCCCAGGAAATTAACACTATTTTTCAGTTTACCAAATTCTAGCTGCATGACCTCTGGAAAAGTTCCCTAACCTTTCTAAGGGGTCAGAGCCTCATCTGTAAAATGGAAATAATGATAGTACCTGCCTTATAAAGTTGTCATGGAAACGAAATAATAAATTTAGTTAACTGATTTAATAATTAAGTCCATTAAACATGGTATTGCCACATCACAGCAGCTTAAGTACATGTTTGTAATAACGACAGTGGTAATGATGAGTTTATGTTGTTTTCTTTCAAAAATTGTCACTAATGATAAATCTTCACTTTTTAAACCAAGAAGGCATTTGAAGTGTACTGAATTCAAACTGAATTACATTGTTTTAAAACAAAACCATGATCTGACTTTTATATACTAAGAGTGGGTGTGTTAAGTGTGAAGGCATTTGAAAGCCCACGGTGCCAACAAATACAGATCAAAATGGCCTATAACCAAATATATAATTTTTAAAAGAGGCAGTTATACTAGGGAAATTTGTTCTCATGAGTGGTTTTCCCATGTGCTACCACTGCTTCTGAATTTACAAAAAGGCAAGGCTGCATCTTCTAGGCCAACAGTTAAACAGAGCAAAGCCTGACCTCAGGAGAAGATTTGCTCATTGTCCACGCCCACCTTCCATATGGATGTCGCTCACCCTCTATACCTGGTGTCCCTAAAGTACCTAGAGAAATGCAGAAGCCCGGCAGGTTTAGTTATGGGTGTTAGCAAGAGTGGAAACTGTTTTACTTTAAGTAGCAATGTTCCTTTCTGGTGAAACAGTATTATTTTAATTTTGGCAAGTTCTTTTCTGATTGTTTCAATAATTGAAAAACCTAGTTATGTGTACATTCAGTACCTGGTTTGTACAGGTGCTTTGAAAGGGTAAAAGGTTTTATCTTCCTTAAGAAGAAATCATTACTCTGACACTGCAAGAAATGCATTCTTTTAGGCTGCTCAGCAGGGAAAGGGAAAATTATCTTCAATAAATTGCCTCTTGAAAATCACCTTTTCTAAACTCCTCTGTTGAGGGTGAGAGGGACTTAGCGGGGATGAGAAGAGTATCACCCTATTTACAGTCCCCAGGCTGACACTAGACAGAAGGCAAAACTCTCATCGATTTTTGACTAAGGACACAAAGTGAGAAATTTGAAGTGCTTCCCAAGCTCAACAATTAAACTATGACCAAATGATCACCATTTATTGAGCACTTACCCCATACTTAGCTCTAAGCTGTGGGCAATATGACTCATGTCTTTTGTGCTTTAAAGAGAAAAAATAAGGCCGGGCGCGGTGGCTCAAGCCTGTAATCCCAGCACTTTGGGAGGCCGAGACGGGTGGATCACGAGGTCAGGAGATCGAGACCATCCTGGCTAACACGGCGAAACCGCGTCTCTACTAAAAAAATACAAAAAACTAGCAGGGCGAGGTGGCGGGCGCCTGTAGTCCCAGCTACTCGGGAGGCTGAGGCAGTGAGCTTGCAGTGAGCTGAGATCTGTCCACTGCACCCCAGCCTGGGCGACAGAGCAAGACTCCGTCTCAAAAAAAAAATAATAAAATAAAATAAATAAAGAGAAAAATAAGTATTGAGCACATACTATGTTGTGGTTTGATGTCAATCTTTCCACATATATTGTCGTGTGTAATTCTCTCAACAGGACATGAAGTGTGTATTCTAATTCCCATTTTATAGGTACAAATAGAATGCGTAATTGTTAACTTTCCTTAGGCATATTGAGTAGCAGATTCAGGATTTGTCTACGAGTCTTCACTGTTCCAAGCCCTAGATCTTTCCATGACCTTATACTGCCCAGTCCTGTAAGGTACCCAAGACTTATGCTTTAAGACAGAAAATATAAAATAAGATGCAATGAAGTCTCGTGCTGTGAAATTCCACCTATCAAATGCAACAGGGTTTGGAGAAAGGAGAGAACTCGATTAGGTAGAGGAGGTGGAAAGGCGCATAACATCGACAGAATTGTGTTTTTCTGTCTAATATCAGGATCAGTGACTTGCTTCCCAAGTCAGCAGGAGGAAAAATAAAGTCTTCTTTTGAAACGTTTCGTATTTTAAGGTAAATCATGGAATAATTTGGAGATCAAGGCATGCTTGTTTACATAAATATTTATCTTCTGTATTTTTTAAAATGTCTAGGCCAAAGAGCTTTGATCTGGTTATATTGAGAGATAAAGGACAATGTCTATATTAAAAGTTATAACAGAGGTAAGAACACAAGATGCATAGGGAGTCACAGATGAATTTACGGATGTATTTGTTTAATTGGTCACTCATTCATTCATGTATTGAGACACGTATTTCAGAAACCTCTATTGTAAATTTTTGTCATTACTTCCTGTGAGAGTATTTTGAAATCTATATTTCAGATTCAGAGTATTTTGAAATCGCAAGCCCTACTTCATATTGTTTATTTTTATTTTTTGTCATATTGTTTAAAATGTTGGTTCAACATAAACCATCAGCAAAGTGTCTACATGACTCTGATCTGCTCTGCCAGATATGGAACCCAGGCTCATAGAGGCATTTTCTTAGTAAGGTTTATTTTGAAGAGAAACCTCAGTTCTCTCTCTTCTTTTTCTCTGTCAGTCCTTCAGGCCCTGTGACCCTCAGAAAAAGCTTCATTTAAATTCCCTAGAATGGTACCATTAAAATCTATGAAAATTTCACAGTTGAAAGATTTAATAAAGAAGTACTCCACACATAAGAATAAAGGAATTCAAAAGTTCTGAAAAGTTACCTTTTAAGACCTGTTTGTTATTGTTATTATCATTAGTTTCATAACAAAGATCATTGGGAAAATTTTCACTCTCTAGAACCAAGCCTAGCAACTAAAATGAGCGATGAGAAAGATACAGCTCAGAACTGCACAGAGGTTGAAGAGCAGAGGTGAGGCAGCTGGCTGTTGCTAAAGCTATACCTACTTATCCCTCAATCTTATGTAATAATTAATAAATTCCCATAGATCACAAGGCAGGGCTCTCTTCTATTTTTAGATGAGCTTATTAAAATACAGTTTATTGAGGCTTCACTTCAATGTAGAAAATAAAAGCAACCATGTACTTCTTAGATCTGGCAAGACAAAGACTTTATCCACTTTATCCACGACTTTATCCACTCTGTTGGTTCATTCATTCGTTCTTTCAGCCAACAGATATGCATTGAGCACGTCTGCTGAGTATTGAGTTGTAAGACATGGGAGACATATTAGCGGATAAACTCTCCTAGAGGTGGTCAAAGAGTGGATGGAAATAGACACCATCAACAAGATATATTAATATAAGTAATACAAGCCCTTCAGATAGCAGTTAGTGCTGCAGAGAAAAATGAAATGAAGGAGATTAGAATGGGACATGATTGGTGGAGAGAGGGTTCTCAAGGAAAGCTTCATGGGAAAGATGACATTTCCTCAAGGACCTCCTTGAAGGCAGTGTCCAGGAGGTGGGAGGAGAACACCAAGCAAGAACCTGAGATTGGAGCATGCTTGAAAGGGTTCAAAGAACAGAAAGAAGACCAGTGTGGCTAGAATGGAGTGAGTGAGGGGTCATATCATAGGGCCGTCTAGCTTAGTAGAGGGGAGTAGGCTTTTCCTCTGAGTGAAATGTAAACGGACTAGGGTTGCCAGGCCTAGCAAACAAAATCCTAGGACACCAGTGAAATTTGAATATCAGATAAACAATGTGGTAGGCAGAAGAACGGCCCCCCAAAATGTGCACATCCTAATCTCCAGAACCTATTCCTCTATATGGTATGTGTTCCCTTTTACGGCAAGTAAGACTTTGCAGATGTGATTATATTAAGGTACTAGAAATGGGAATATTATCCTGGATCATCTGGGTGGGCCCAAGGACATGCTAATGGTTCTTAAAAGATGGGAGAGAGAGGCAGAAGAGTTGAAGGAGGAGATGTGTTGGTCCAAGCAGAAGTCAGAGTGACTGGATCACTGCTGTTGAAGATGGAGGAAGGTGTCACAAGCTGAGGAATTCATGCTGCCTTTATAAACTGGAAAGAGCAAGGAACACAATTTTGTCAACACCTTGATTTTAATGCAATGAGACACATTTTGGACTTCTTGTCCCCAGAGATATAAGACAATACATTTGTGAGGTTTTAAGACACTAGGTTTGTGGAAATCTGTTATAGCAACAATAGTAAAACAATATAAAAAACAAATACATTTTAGTGTAAACATGTCCCATGCAACTTTTGAGACATACTCATGCTAAAAAATTGCTGATTATTTATTTGAAATTCAAATAACTGGGCATCTCTTATTTTACCTGGCAACACTATCACAGAGGTTCAGAAGCTTGACGCACTCTGAGTTTCATGGCAAAAGGATCACTTTGGCTGCTGGTTTGAAAACAAGGAAGGAAGGCAGGGGATGAAGCAGAGAGATCTATCAGGGGGATACCACAATCATTCAGATGAAACACAGGGGTGGCTTGGATTAGGGTGGCAGTCGTGGAGGTACTGAGAAGCTGTGGATGCGTCTGTACATCGTCTGATGGGCTCTCTGAGGAAAACTGCACTGAGGGAAGTGTTTTCACGCTGTTATTCCCTTTTGCCGTGCAACCTTCTATTTGCTAGTAGGTGAAATTCAGTCTTGCACCTAAAACATGTGTCTCCAGTTACTGAAGCCCAAAAAGAAGAGGACAGCCACCTGAACACAGAAAACAGAACTAACCCATGATACTTTCATGTGTGCAAGGGGTGGACCATTATTTTCATTCTTTTTCTCTTGTCTTCCGACCCCAACCCCAAGCTTGTGAACCATTAGGGAATGAACACCTGGAGCCCTTATTAATCTGTGAGTGTTGTTCATCTGTCTAATAAGCAAAACATTTTTTAAATTCCAAAGGACAGTATTTCTGTTTTTAAGGGGTTTCCTTGGTACCACTACCTCCCAAATACATGTTACTCTAATAATCTACAGCAAAACTCGTTGGCTCTGTCAGATTGTCTGAAGGGCATCCTTCTCTCCTCTGTTCTCTCCTTGAGAATCTTTTTTCTGACTTTTCTGAAGGTTTAGGAGCCTGAGTGGCCAAAGAGCTAGAATAAGAATTATTTCATGTTGCCTGCAATTGTTCTTCTGGTCCATTTCACTGGGAGAGTACACTGCATTTTTATTTGCCTCTGCTTTTCATTTCACTCATGTAACTAGACTGTTGGTGACCTCTGTCACCAAGATCCTACTATCCAGGGAAGAGGTGAAGAATCATATGAATGATTTCACAGGGTGGGCTGGGTGAGCACACACAGGTTTCCAGACATCAACTTTATCAAGGTCTATAGATCTTCCCATTTGAACAGGGCAGTGGACTCAGACGCAGGTTTTGAAATAGACAAGTGAAGATTCAGTCTAATCTTGATCTATTTTGTGGACAGAGAAAATGAATGAGACAGTGGCTACGATAGGCATTGAAGTGATTCACATATTTTCCAAATTCTATTCTACAAATATTCACAAACTGCCTACTTTGTATAAAGCATTATACCAGTTGTTTAAGAGGTGACTGAGTCACGATCCCATCAGTTTTATACAGAAAGCTGGCAAATAACTAGAATAATCCCTCTATACATAGGTGTCTTCAACCTAATCCCTGTTCTCAACTTTAATACTTTTCCCTTATTTATTTTTCTGGACGATCTGTCAACAGACCTGCAACTCATGGCCCCACTCAGGGCATTCATACAAGAGTATTCCTGTGATACATTCTGAAAGATGTGCCTCAATCAAACAGATTCTCCACTCCAACAAGATTTTCTTATCAGTCAAGTCAGCAACTATAGGACATTTTGTAAGTTACCCAATGCTTGGGTACAAATGAAAGGAGGATAGGCATTTTTTTCCCCTTTAGGAACTTGTAATATACCAGAGAGAACAGAATGATCAATAGAATGCAATCACTGGAAATGCACACAGGCAAACACGTTAATTCCAGTGGTTGGAAATGGAAAATGAACAGAAGAGAGGTCAGGGCTATGTGGGAAAATAGGAGAGAGGTTGGAAATGGAGATAAGATGCCTTGTTTTCTGGGGCCAAGCAGCGCCCTTCAGATGTTCAGTCAAAGAACTTACTTGGGCATCTCCCTGACCGTGAGTTGTTGAGTTGGTTGAACCTTCATTTGCATCGCTGCCTAGGAGAGGTTATGTCTGAAATAAACTAGTGGTCTCTGGGAAGTCTCATTGTGAGTGCTGATCTCCCCTGGGAGTGCGCTTGACGGTATCCCTCGCAAGTAACACCCCCACAGGTCATATAACGAACCCAGTCACAAGTCATGAATTTTGGCTTTCTGATACAACCCTGGTGGTAACAATTTCATTTCTAGCCATTTACTTAAAACCCTGAAAAGGGCTCAAATCATCACAGCACTTGACCATGTATTTTTTTGAAAAAGGGTTCCCTCCCCAAGTCTGTGCACTGTCACACATTAGCACTCTTTGCTTTCTTGATTGCCTTTCTTTCTCAAAATACGGGTGAAGAATGTGCCAGAGGCTGCAACACTGGGGAGTTTCACATCCTCTGTAAAATGATAGAGAGTAAGCAAATGGAGAGCTTGAATTGGGGCTTCCTTAGCTATCCAGGCAGGCTTGCCTCTTGTGCTCCCTTCTCACCCCTTCTGTGGGGCGCCCCACTCCCTCTATCATCCTGTGAAGCCATCAAATGTGGACCAGATGCAGAAAAGCATCCTTACCGACCTCCTAGCTTTACCTGAAAAATTACACCCACATACGATTCTCCTTCGCTCCAGCCCCTGCTTCAGTCATCTTGCAAGTCATGAAGTGATGGTTTAGGCCAGAGCCTGATGTCTTCCATCGCTTCATTTCCTGACTTCTTCAAAGCCTTGCACCTGTGTTCTGTCCACACAGGAGGTTTAAATTAATAGCAGCCTCACAGAGGATGGGTTGGCCTCCCGGGTTTTTTTAAATGAATTTTTAAATTGTAAGACTTTAAATTGTAACATACTTTCCTCAAAATGGTCTGTTCCCCAGCACATCTGAAAATATGCTAAATGGAAAACAACAGTTTTATCTGTGTTCCGTTTTTAAAGAAAACAAAGGATGTGACTTAAAGGCTTGAGTATTTGGAGTTGGACATTTGAGAAAAAGGTAAGAGATTTATTTCCTAGGAATTCTTAAAGAGAGTGGCTTATTTCTAAATGGTTCAAACCTAGACAGATTTCATGGATGTGTCAGAGAAACAAAACACCCAAGTATGTAACGAACATTTATAATACTATGGCACTGTAACAACAGATTTACTTTTATAAAAATCACTGTTACAGGTAAAAGTCTGGAAATGAAAAAACCACGGAAAAAGTTGTGTTTTGTGGACCACCCAGTTCGATATGCTACATTCTTGTGGGCTGTTTTTTTTTCCTTCTTCAATAGACATTTAATGGGCATCTTTATGTGCTAGGTGTGGGGATTCAAAGATCAATAAGAAGCAGTCTCTGCTTTTATGGTATATGCAGTAAGGGTTACAGTTTCTTCTTATAACAGGAAAGCTGCAAAAGCCTTCGGAATCTCCTCTGAACTCTGCATGTTACAGATGGGGAGATCAAGACTGAGAAAATGTAAGACACAGATAAGCACACACAGGTCCAAATTTTCGACTTCCTACATTCTGATTTGGATATTTCTAGAAGCCCAGTTGTGCTCACCAAAGACATGGGTGGGTAAAGTGGAAAAAGTACAGAGAGGAATGAGGGGCCCCAGTGTTCACCCACTTCAGCCATGAAGCTGGTGCATGCAAGGAACCCAGTCAGTCTTTCCTTCCCGGTGACACAGATTCCCTACAGGGTTTTTGGAGACACTCAGCTAGGCCTTTCCCCTGGAAATGCTGACTTAGTAGGTCTGGATTGAAGCCTAGACTTCTAGTGAGGCTTATCTTTAAGGACCTTGCAGAAACACTGAACCAGATAAGCTCTAACCTTCTAGCTATAAAAGTATTTCAAAATAAAGCAAAATCAAAGAAGATGTGGCAAGACAAATATTTGTGTATAGCAAGGTTCTTGCTTCTAAAGCATGAAAGTTTTTACCAAGCTCTGATTCTATGATCAATATTCTTTGCCTGCTGTTGTGCTCAGCTTCCTCTGGTCTTCTGAGGAAAACCATTCACAACTACCTACATGAAGGACTCCTAAAATGCAAAGAAACTGCCAGCTACTGGCAGGCCACAGCCTATTATAGAATGATGTTACTCCATGTAAACATGTGTCTATATGGGCATGTGGAAGGAACATATTTATATCTCTATGTCTCAGTAGGAAGACAGATATATTCCACCAAATTCTGGAAATTTCACCTGGCATACTAAATAGGCTTTTAGGAATTTTATTGTCATTGGCATTGAACCTGAAATAAAAAAGTAAAAATTGTACTCACATCTTCTACTTACTTTCTAAGGTGAATGGTTAGTGTTTGTATACATTATTTTGATACGTCTAATGTGCCTAACAAAAATGGGTAGAAGCCATCAGTTAAAAGACATTGGATTGAAATTGGAAATCTCAACATAGGGACAAATTTGTGAACACATCTAGTTCACAGACTTTGACTAATTATTTTGCATTTTGCCAATGTAGAAATCACAGGTTGAGGGTTTTGCTCTGTGCTCTGGTCCCAGCACTCCCTCCATGAGAAAGTCAGAGACATGTACATACCAGATGGGGCACATTTGATCATCATGCTAGAAAAATTTGTAAGTGATTAAAAGACTTTTGTTCTGTTTTGTATTCTCTTCCATTTCTTTGAGTTGCAGAATTAAAGACACCAATTTCAGATATGAAAGAAGAACTGACTGATGATGTTATTCTGGAAATGTTTGGGCCTGAAATATCTGACAAAGTCAGGTGATGGGCTAGACAGGACAACCAGAGAGAGAAAAGAGACTCGAATAATTCAAGCAAAATCAAATTATTAATGCCTAAGAATGTGTGTGTGTGTGTGTGTGTACTTCATTCTTCTTAATTTTTCATCTAGTTTATATGGATCTAATTGTTTATTCTCCTAACAGATAATCATTGACCTCATCCTCTATGCTAAGGCACAGTGCCAGACAGTGTTGGGATCCTGAGAAGATGGAATAAAAAGGTAGTCCCTGCTCATAAAGAGGTAGCACCCTATTCTTTACTTACATTTTATCATCTGTAAAATGGGCATGAGGGTGAAAGAGAGGTGGAATGAGCAAGAATCAGGAAACAGTTCTATTCCCACTGTGGCCACTCTCTAATTGTGTAAACCCACCCTCAGTTTTCATCGTTAAAATAGATAAAGTTTCCCTTTCAACACCAAGAGTCAATGATCCCATGCAATACAGAGGATTTTGTGAAGAACAGTTTAAGGATCTCAAAGATATAGGAAAATATGGTCAATGCCATTAATTTCTTGGGACAACTTTACACTGTCATTTTGCCTGGGCAGAATGGGATACTTGGTTTGTTAGAGATGGGCTTTTTTTTCCTTCGCTTTGCTTCTCTTTCCTTCCTTCCTTCCTTCCTTCCTTCCTTCCTTCCTTCCTTCCTTCCTTCCTTCCTTTCTTCCTTCCTTCTTTCCTTCCTTCCTTCCCTCTTTTCTTCCTTCTTCTTCATTTCTTCTCCTTCTTTCTATTTTTTCTTTCCTTCATTTTTTCTTTCACTCTTTCTTTTTTAAAGGAAATGAAAGAAAATTTATCCTTGTCTTATCTCTTTGATTGTTTCGGAAGAAGTTCTCTGGCCCCTTGTTCTGGTGATTACGGTTGTTACGCTGCAAGTCCCCTGTTAGTCTCCCGACAGGTAACAGTGCTGAGGGAAGACAGCCTCCAGAAGCCAATTTTACAATTTAAACCCCAAGCAGAAGTGGTAGATTTAAAATTCTGAGCCCAGCACAAACCTCTTCATTTTCAAGTTCATTTACCCTTGGCAACATGCAACCTCCTGTTACTAAGAGGGGAAAAAAAGCTTTAAAAGGCTCATTTAAAAGGCTGAGGAGCCTTTTGGGATCTCCACAAGCTCTTTAAAATCATATTTTGATGATACAAGTGTAAACAAATCAAAAGCATATGGATTGAATTTCCCTTAAATTACACAGGATTTTAAAAATGATGGGAGGGTGGAAATGTGTTTGGAAAAATATGTTTTTGGTTTTACTGACTCAGAAACATGCGAATGAGCTGAAACTTTGACAGACCCAAAATGACGGCAGGTTTGTCCATCATCTGTCTTTGGGGTTCTTTAGTTTTTCACAAGGCTTCTCTGGTTTTGCACCCAGGGAATACAGATTTCTGTTACTGCAGCCACACACACACACAAACACACACACACACACACAAAGAGAGAGAGAGAGAGAGAGAGAGAGAGAGAGGAGAGAGGAATGAGGGGAGAGGAGAGAGGAATGAGAGAAGAGAGAGGAGAGAGGGGAGAGGGGAAAGAGGAGACAGGAGAGAGAGACCAAAACCACGCATGGTGAATTCCACTTTTCCCTTGAGCTAAAGAGCCCTATTTCACAGGATTAGGCAATGCGGGCTCTTCTTGTACCAGTCAAAAGGATTAGTGTTCATTTTATAAAACGTAAGTCTCTACAGGGCTTTACAACTTGGACCCAGGTGCTAATGTCAGCATCCAGGCTTTCTGCAGCCTGCAAGCTGGTGTCACCCCAAAGCCTTTGCCTGAGGTTCCTCAAAGTCCTCTAGAGAGTCATGTTATCATCATTACACTCCCTTTATCTTTCAACCACAACCCATGTCTAGCCGGAATGATGAGTGTCAATAACCTGGGCCACTGCCTCTGAAGAGTTGCTGATGCCAGGATTTCAGAATGAGGGGACAAGGGCCAAGAATAAGAAGACAGAGAGAAGAGTGGTGGTATTATTATGAACACCAAAGCTTCATCCACAAAGCAAAATGTTGGGACCTGTGATTTAGATGCATCTGTCCAGCCCTGAAGGAAAATATGTTAAAATTCTAGACCCTTGCTGTTTTCTTTGTTTGCATATATATAATCCAAGAGCTGCAACAATCCCAGAGAACTGCTGGAAGATTCCTGAAGATGCAAGGTGGGCTTGGAGGACCAGGATCCTCTGAAGATGCTTTCAGCCATCCCGTTCAAGGTCAAGTGAGCCATCAGAATTACTTAGAGACAAAAAGAGCTCTGTGTTTCCGTCTTCACAGAACCAGCTAGGAAAATAGATCAGGCTGCTCTGAAGAACCTTCGGTTTGGAAAGTTTAGTTGAAAATGTGTGATCCCATGAGAGCTCAACTTACCTAAGATAAAAAGAAACTGTGCATCATTTTTCTTTTTGAGAAAAAAAATCTACAAATGTGCCTCTCTTTTGATACACGTTCATCTAGAGGAGTTCACGTTAACCACCCTCTTCTTTACTTTTTACTTCAGAGAAGTGATGTAAGAATCTACTTTGGAAAAATAAAAGGCTCTTCAGTAAAAATAGCTGCTACCCCATTTGTGTGGGTAGCTCTAGTCCTACAGACTGCCCCCTTGCTACGATGGTGAATGTCTAACCAGAGCATAATTTTAACAGCACAATTTGCATCGCCTCGGCAGCTGTCTGCCACACCAACTCTATGAAATCCACCCACGGCATTTGACTCAATTACCTCCTGCAGCTGCGAATTCCACAGGTCAACCACACTCTGCATGGGAAAGTATTTCTTTGTATTCATTCCAAATTTATTAGCCATTTGAACCATTCCTTTGAGTGACTTGTATATTTTTAAGTGTTCATATATCACCATTTTAGGCCCCAGTCCCATTGGCCTGTATTTCATATGCAGCTCAGAATATTAGAGTATGGTCTTCAAAGGATCTATATAAAAGCAGACCTGGTGTGCTGACCCCTGCTTTGTTCAAAGGTCTCTAGTCATAGACTTCCTGCCAGTCTCCCAGCCCCACAAATCCATGATCACAAGCATATGACAGAAAAGTATTTGAAGGACCTAGAATGGAACAGTTCAAAACTTCTTCCGTGTTAGAAACATGAGTTGGGGGTCATACCTGATACAAAAGGACATGTCTACAGGAGAGGAGAATATTCTTTTACAGATAAAGAAACTGAGTACAAGAGAAGTGAGGTCACATCCCATAAGTCACAGAGGTAGTATACAACAGGCACCCAATCTACAAACTAGGGATCCTGAGGACAAGGCCAAGGTTCTTGCCGAAATTACAGAAGGTTCTATGTAAGAAGGTAAGAGCAAGATTCATGGATAAAGAAGTTGATGTTCCCATGGGCCAGTTGGAATGGATACTCAGGTCTCCCTGCAGTTAGGCACCTATGACTTGCTTCTCTCCCTGACAGGTGCTTGAGAATGCTCTATAGAGAATCCTAGGAGTTCCCCTCTACTAGACTAGGAACAGACTTCAAAACAAATCCACAAACATGGAGTTCCAGCATTTTCACTTGTTTGAAAAGTGACATTTCTCAGCCACTTCAAAGTTTTTTGCCTCCCCATCATCAGCCTCCAGGTGAGACCACGTGGATGTCTCACCCTCACCCCCAACCTCAGGTAATCTCATGTTGGGTAGTTCCTTAACTTCCGTCACTACAGTTTCTCCTGTAAACTGAATGGGTACATAGGATAGGCTGTAAGTTTTCACATGTAGTGGAGAGTGCTCCAGCTTTGTAGTCAGAGCTTTGCAATTCCACCTTTCCCACTTCCCAACTGTGACTACAGGCAAGTTCCTGAACCTCTCAGAGCTGCACTTCCTCTGTTCCAGCACGGTGGGGAAGATGCCTCACTTGCATTGCACTTTGATCAGTGATAGTGTAGCCAGCATGCTTAGCCTTGTGGTCTACCCATGACAGATAGATAAACAGATGATGATAGATAGATAGATAGATAGATAGATAGATAGATAGATAGATAGATAGATAGATAATTGATAGATACTCACCTTTTGCAACTTTATGTTATAGTTTAATAAATGGTGCTAGAGGACGCTAAAGGTACAACATGCTGTCATATCCTACTGCTTCGAAGGAGTGGTCCAGCTTATTTAACAGCCTCATCGTAAAAGCACATGTAGCAGAGACAACACCCTGAACTTAGGTCTATAGCTTAAACCTTTATTCACAATTAATGCATGACCCAACTCTAACTGTTCATAGCATACACAAAAAGAGGGTTGTTTGATTAAGAGAAAGGAAAGCTTTGTGCCAAGACACCTCCCTCCTACAAAAAGAGAATAAAATGCCACTTGGAAGTGAATTTAATAACGATATGTTAAGTTGGGCACATCTGCTTCCATTCCATGTCAAGAAATTACAGTCTGCACTTGCATTCAGCAATTTATTCTTTTTCTAAAAGTTTCTTTGCTGTCATGTACAGACTATGTTTAGGGTTTAGTGTTTCAAGATGGTTTTACTGTATAGGAAATGAAAACAACTATGGGATATAGAGAATCTATTAATCTTTTGCATTTCTAGGACTGGAATTTCCTTTGCTCTTTTTGAATAATACAATTGTATTAACCACTTTTTTCACAAATTCTGAATCAGGGTGTCGTTTTCTGAGCTGAGTTAAAAACCTGTTGTCAGCAATTCAGAAAATCTTTGAAACATCCCCCAGTAACATGGTGTCAAAGCACTATACCTTAAAAAGATCTTTGGCCTTTTTTTCCAACAGCAGCTCAGTGCCCCAGTTGGCTTTGGGCAAGACACTGAACCACATTCTGCCTTAGATTGATTGTCTACCACAAGAGAAACTTGGGGCTCCATCCATGCTATCTAGCCTAGTGTTGACATTCTACTCTCTATAGTATGTGATTCATAAAGGAGCCAAAGTTTTGCAACTTCTTTTTTTCTGACCATTAAAAAAATCTAATCATTTGACACAGTTTGGCTCTGTGTCCCCACCCAAATCTCACCTTGAATTTTAGTTCCCAAATCCCCACATGTCATGGGAGGGACCTGGTGGGAGGAAATTTAATCATGGGGACCATTACCCTCATGCTGTTCTTGCGATAATGAGTTAGTTCTCACAAGATCTGATGGTTTTATAAGGGACTTTCCCCCCTTTTGCTCAGCCTTTTCCTTCCTGATGCCATGTGAAGAAGGACATGTTTGCTCCCCCTTAGGTCATAATTGTAAGTTTCCTGAGCCCTCCGTAGTCCTACGTAACTGTGAGTCAATTAAATAATTTTCCTTTATAAATTACCCAATCTCAGACAGTTCTTTGTAGCAGTGTGAGAATGGACTAATACATAATTTAATTTATTTTATCAAAGCATTCTTAACCTAGATTTACATCTGTTTACCTCTACGGAATTGAGTTTATGACATTCTACTAGAAACAATAGAAACAAGTCTATGTAGTTGTACATTTGAATTTAAATTTGAATACCAACTTTGGCCAAGTATGCATTGAAAGTAGGCCAAAGGAAAATGCCTACCCAATCTGTCTCAAAAATGATGCAATTTGAGTCAGACCTGAATTTTTTTTTTTTTTTTTAGCATCTATGTGCTCAGCTTTGAACAAGCCTAGACCCCTTCACTAGTTGCATCAGCTTGAACAAGCTTCTTAGGCTTTCTGCAAATCCATTTTTTTTTCTGAAAAAGGAAAAGAGAAAACAAACAAAAAAAAGGTTATTAAGATATAATTAGTATAACACACAATTCATCCACTTAAGTGTAAAGTCAATGTTTTTTAGAATATTCACAGGATTGTACAAACACTACCACAATCAATTTTAAAACATTTTTATCCCCTCTGAAAGAAATCCTGTACACATGAGCTACTTGCATTTCCGCAAATCCTCCTCCCTAGGCCCCGGAAACCACTAATCTACTTTCTGTCTCTATAGATTTATCTATCCTGGGAATTTCATATAAGTGGAATCATACGATATATGACATTTTATAACTGGCTTATTTCACTTAACGTAACGTTTTTAAGGTGCATCTATGTCCTAGCATGCACCAGTACTTCATTCCATTTTATGGCTGAATTGATGGACATTTGAGTTGTTTCCACTTTTTGACTTTTATGAATAGTGCTGCTATGAACATTCGTGAACAAGTCGGCACTTCCATTTTTGCAACTACAAAATTGTTTTTCTCACACGGCTATCTTGATTATTGGTTGATTTATGTAAAAACACCAGATGAATTATTTGTAAGACAAACCCACCACTCCATTTGTCACTCCACTCCCCAATCTCCCATATCATCACTTGCTTTTCTGTACTTCCTTGATGATTCCACCTTTGCTCCAGGATCTCAGGAATTTTCAATCTTTGAACTGTCCCTTCATTTTGCACTCTACACTCAATCGGTTTCTGAATTCTTTTAATATCTGGTACGTATCTTGAAGCCATGCTTTCTTTTCTTTCTTCATGGTTGTCTCTTAAATTCAAAGCCTCATTTCTGGCCAGATGTGGTGGTATGCATCTATAGTCCCAGTACTTTGGAAGGCTGAGGCAAGAGGATCACTTAAGACTAGGAGTTCAAGGCCAGCCTGGGCAACATAGCAAGACCCTGTCACTACAAAATTAGAATTTAAAAACTAGCCAGGCATGGTGGCACATGCCTATAGTCCTAGCTACTCAGGGGGCTG
The DNA here is from genome assembly GCF_024542745.1 of Macaca thibetana thibetana. Classification (NCBI taxonomy): domain Eukaryota; kingdom Metazoa; phylum Chordata; class Mammalia; order Primates; family Cercopithecidae; genus Macaca; species Macaca thibetana. Next base: position 25,061,925 of record NC_065595.1, on the reverse strand, counting down.
AGGCCAGAGGATCATTTGAGCCCAGGTGTTCCAGACTATAGTGAGATATGATTCCACCACTATACTCCAACCTGGGAGACACAGTGAGATCCTGTATCTAAATAAATGAATAAAACATCATTTTTTCTCACTGAATATTGAGTCACTCCACTCCCCAAGCTCCCTTTCTGTTTTTTTTTGTTTGTTTGTTTTACCACAAATCTTTAGTCCTGATTATCAAGTGTGTTAAATCTTAGTGACTCCTTTGCCCAAACTGAAAGGTTCACTGTACTAAATCTTTTACCAAGTGCAAAATTTGCAAGCCACAAACTTAGGTATATAAAAGCTATAAATTTGATGATCTTTCTATTAATGAGCTTAAATTATCTTTTAAGCCGCCATTTAGTCTACTGACAAAATCCAGTTATACTCAGGTACATTCAGACACCATGGTAATGTCTCAGTCCTTTTGGCTTTGAAGTCAATGTCTTAAGGTTTGGCCTCTCCTCACCTTTCCTCTTGGCTGGCAGAGACTTACATGGCATTCAGTGAGGACACGACCACATCCAGTCCACAGGCAATCTCTATGTCTACAGCCCTACTAAGATGTCTCCTGTACCATATGCTCTCAGCCACTTCCACACCCATCTTTTAGCCTTTTCTGCTTAGAACCGGTGGCTGTCAATCCTTCTCTAAACCCACAACCCATATTGACATGAAAGGCTTCTCTATAAGGCCTGTTGCCCTTTCAAGTTCCAAGGCAGTGAGTCACCTGACCATTTGTCTGAGATTTCTATTGTCCAGACCCCACCTCCTCCTCAGCTTAGTAGGAGGGAGCAGCACCCCTTCACAGGGAAGAGGCCACATTTTAGCTGCCTTTGCTCTCTCCTTAGTTCCTCCTCTACCAGCTCTGTCAACCTTTGTTGGGTCTATGCAGACAGGCCATTGAACATTTTACCAATTTTCTTTTCTATAAGTTTGTCTTCTGTCATCAGTTGAAGGCTCCTATTCTTTCAGGTGTTTTGTTTTTCAAAACACCCAGCTCTTGGGAATTCGGAGCTGTGGAATTTGAGGCTTTTCTATGAGTCTCAATAGCCCTCTTTGGACTCCCATCCAAGTACTAACCAGGTCCCAACCGGCTTACCTTCTGAGATTGGGTACATTCAGGCTGGTAGGTCAGTAGACTCCAGGAGCCCTTTTGGAAAGGCTAGTTCTCAGGCCCGCTTCATTCCAAAGCCTGTGCTCCTAACCATTATGGTAAGCTATCTCCTGCGTTCTGGAGGGTGTCAAGAGCTGAAACCCAACAGCCAACACTGTAGGACTCTCCAGAACCTGTTGGGGTGCAGGAGAAGCAGGAGGGAACTCCTGGTCAAAGTAGCTCCTCCAGTTACATAAAAGTCACTATCTTATTATATTTAGAGCCATTGGTACTCTGACCCTGTCTTGACAGGCTGTCTGATTTGAAGAGCCTTTACTGGTCTCTGACTTGGCTTTTTCTCTGCAGTAAACCCTTTGTAAGGTCAGCAAGGACTCCAAAGAGGACTGTCATATCTTAGAACACTCCAGCCTTAGGTCGGCCTCTGCTGGTGCCTCTAAGAGCTGAGCAAGGATCTTGGGGACCAGATCCCTGATGGTTAACCCAGGAAAGTGAAAGCATGGAGTGTGTAGTCCACTCTCAGGAAAGACATGTAGCAAAAACTCATTGTAAATATTAAAATTTGAAGATAAAAAGAAGTTATCACAAGAAGACCCCATTGTTTTCACTGAGACAAAAGTAAACAAAAGTTGAATCCGAGTTCACTGTCTGTCCTCTGAAGAGACAGCTAAATAAGTAGAAAGCAAAAGGACATGGTAGTCAATTCCATAAAGAGGAAATAAGAAAGCCATGTAAGATTTTTAGTTTTTTTTTTTTTTTTTTTTTAACTGGCTACTTTATGCTATTAATGGAAAAAGATAAAGGCTATAATTGCCTATAATCATCGTTGTGAATTCAGAAACTCAAGCTTCTGGTGAAGTTGGGTTTCTGAATATTCAAGTTCTTGCTGCTGTCTTAAAATGGGAAAGATCTGAACTGATTGGAGCAAGCAAAGAAAAAATTTGAAAATGTTTTTTTTTTTCCCCTCTGTGTGTCCTTCTAACTTCTAACATAATTAAAAGGATGAGTTTATTTGGCAAGAAGTGCTGCTCAAATTTAGATTTGGTTCTCTCAAAGAAAGAGACCAAAATTGATTTTTTCCCCAGAGTTAGAGAAAAATGAAGCACAAAGATGATATATTTTGCATATTTATTTGCAAAAGATACAATATTCTTATGCATATATATATATTTTTGTCTTGAATATGGGTCGTTGTAAAAGGAAAGTCATCTTGCAAGATTACTTTATTTGGTTGTATCCCTTTAAAGACTTAAGAGCAACTTTTTATCCATATTATCTTGTGATAAATCCCCTGAAATTCCCTGCTAAAACAAGCCCCACTGATAGCAGATCAACAGGCTCAGTCTTCTTAAGTTTCATTTCGATTAATCTCTAATTCATTTTAATGACAGAGTCCTTTATTCCTTCTGATGCTGGAATTTCTTATCATCTTAATATGCTTACATCTTAATCCGCCCATTTCTTCCTTGGTTGCACGGTTTCTGGAAGCTTCTTTTATTCTCCATCAGCTCACTACCTGCTCAACATACCCTTGGAGAATTTGCTTTGGCTTAATATTATGGGCACTGAGCTTCAATGTCTGTAGGTTTCTAGTTTGAAGAAATCACTTTATTGGGCTTTTTTTTTTTTAATTTTAGTTTTTAGTTTTGTTAAACATTTAATATGCTCATTCCTGCATTTGTGTTTAATTGTCCTTTTCCTAAGGGACCATGTTTCTCCCCAGTAAATGTCTAATGGTCCATTTTCAGGGGCATCTGCACCACAGAGGCAGCAGATGATTTAGATTACACCAGAATTTTCTCAGCAGGAACTTCCATTGACCTAAGCATCCCTTTCACAACACTGTCCCAGCCCAGCTACAAGCCAGTGTCCATCCGGGCCCTCAGCCTCCTTGCTTTAATGAGCTGCTACTTATAATTATTTTAAACATTATTTTAATTGCTTGAAGCCATTAAAACATACACTCAGCATTTGTGCATTTTGAAAGAATTGCCAGACTCGCCTCAGACCAACATTTCCACTGACACAATATGACTTAGAGGGAACATCAAAGGCTTGCAAACAAGACCACTGAAAAAGCATTCTTGTTTCTCCACCCTTCAGGGCTCGACATTGTCTAAAAACAATGTGATGTCCAGAAATTGCTGCCTAACTGCAGATCTTGCGAACTTTGGCAAAGTTGGCTAGTGCAAAGTCTGAGGAATTGGGGATTTGCTACTTTTAGGGAAGAAAACCATGGGGCCCCTTTGCTGAGATGTTGGCCTCACATTACATTAACAAAAGAGGCAATGGAGTTGTGATCCAAAATCTATACTTAAAGCATTGGGTTCAGTCTCTAAGGCTTTGAAGGAATTTAAATGTGTCTCTAAGAGAAATGCATGAAATTCTAGTATGACTAGCTTGGAGCTGATTTCGAATTTGGAAAATAGGATACAATATGCAAGTACACCTTCTGGAAGGTTCCAAATCTTCACAGAAATTTCAGCTTGACATAGCTAATTGTGGGAAGAAGGATTATGAAGGAACCATTTTGTATGCCTAGCATGTAACTCAATACTCGGCAATAAGTAGTAGTTAAATGGGTAAACGAATAAATGATTGAGCTAAAGTGTGCAGTATCTTAGTGCAAACTGAAAATCAAACTAGTTGTGGATTTATCAACATGCCTATTTTTTCTTGCTTTCCTCCCTTATTTGGAGTAGTAGTAGACCTCTCCCTACCCACAATTTAGCCCTCTACCAATAACCTGGACCCTATCCACCCCTACTAGATCAAAACCTTACTCTAAGAATGAATCTTTTCCCCCTGCATCTTCAATAGCTCCCTCTCTCATGTTCACATTCTATGAAGTCTACTCCCTTAATTTCTCTCACTGCTACTGCCTTCTTTGGGGCTTCCTCATCTGTCCATTTCAACCATTTCAATGTCTCCTAAATAAGCAGCAGCCCTGAGACTGTAACCAGGATCTGGTTTCTTTCTCTGTCCTTGTCAGCTCTGCCTCTTTGGTGTTGGTTTCATTCTTCACAGGCTCTTCCCTTAGAGTCCCAAGTGGCTGCTAGCAGATGTCCAGGCACTTCGGTCCTTGTCCCATCTAGAAGGAAAAAGAAAGCATTCTCCCCAGTATCTCCAGGAAAATATGGACAAGTTTTTCTTTCACAGGTGTTCCATCAAATACTTTCCCTTGTCTCTCTCTTTTCTGCTCATTCTTTAATCCCTTAACAATTAAACTTATTGGTTTGAGCCAATCAGGCCTTACCCTTAAAAGTAGAGCTAGGGACAACAGTGAGCAAACTCACACAGAGAAGAGGGGACAGGCAAATTCCCCAACAGGAAAAAAGGTTATGTGGGTGGGAGAAGGAGGAGGGATGCTTGGGAGGCGAACAAAATTATCTAGCGCAGGCGTCGGCAGGATAGGATCGATGGTAGGGTTTAAGACCAGAAATTTGTTTAGACAGAGATGGCAAGAAAGAAGCCACACCCAGAAGAGTTAGTAAAGGTAGAAACAGCAGTCAGAGTCTATTAGCCAGAGCATGAAATAAGTCAAGTTGCTGTGTGGATAATGGGTTAACCTGAAACGGTGAGTGGAGCCATGCAGGGATCCTTGGCTGGAACAGTTGGCCAAGGAGAAAAAGTATTGGTCCAGTTGGCTGTACCTCCTGCCCTCTGACGGGAATGTGAGAAGCAGGCAGGCACTTGATTTCCTCTCCAATGGGAAAACAACAGCAGCAAGTTATCGAGCAACTTTCAAAATGATCATGCACAGTGGGCTGGCAGCTAAGGCAAGTCCAGCATGACTGCTTCTTATCTCCCAGGTAACTGGACTTAATTTCTTTGTCTGAAAGGAGTGAATTCAGAGCTTTTCAAAAAACATGCAATGTGATCCATTATTTATCAAACATGTTCATGTTTTAGATTTCATATATATCTAAACTGTGTTATATAATAACAATAACTGATCTGTATGTAAACTTTCACTAAGGAACTAAAACATTTAATAAGATAATTTGTCACTTATTTCCTCTTCTGCTAAATAGGGCCCTATTTATATTTATATTATATTATATTATATTAAAAAATGAAAATGCTGAAAAAACTCAGAGGTGGAAGAAATATCTGGATTGGTACTCTCTTCATCAACACCAGTAACTGAAATCAGTCCAATATGTATTTACTTCCTATCAACTTTAACGATCCTTCTAGCCCTAATAAAAGGCAAAGGAAAGATTCAGGAACCTGAAGGCTTGGAGGAGACTTGGCTGTTTGAAATGAGCAAGAAGAATGAAAATGGTAAAAAATAGACTAGAATGACCTAATTCTTTCCTACCCACTGCAACCTACAGCATTAGTCTAGGTGGGGTGAGGTGGGAGCCTGCAAAATAACACAGCTCCTACTTCGGGTCTCAGCATGTGCTCCCAGTCCAAAATCCTCCAAAAAGAATCTGATTCCATGCTGATGGGTGAAAGATGAGAAATACAGTAGCTTTCTGGTGGATTTTCTTATGTGTCTGTTCCCAAGCCAATTGTTTGAAGATTTTTCTTTTTCCTTTAATGTTCAGTACATCTTCTTTAGGCTTCTTGCCTTCCATGGAGAGGAATATACCCAAAGACGGTCCAAGTGGCTGGGCACTTAACTTTTCATTCTACCAAGTCCTTTGTTTCATTCTAGCTAAAGATCAGCATTGATCTAGGTTGTTCCCAGCTGTGCAACAGCTGTGCAATTCAAGAAAACCACACTGGGCTCAGAAGGCTGAGCAACTTTATTAAATTAGGGGGAAAAGGGGGGCAGGTTAGGGTTTCCTCTCTCCCTTTCAACATTTCCCAAATAATTCTGCCCAATATTGATTACATCATGTATGGTAGAACTCAGGTTTCACACCTCTGCAGGATTTAATGAAAGAGTTTCATTTCCATTAAGGTAAAGAAACCGTATAGATGAAAACTTGCTCATGCTGTTTTAGAAATGGGGTGGGGATGGGAAAAACGTTTTCATCTGTTCCAGCATGCAGGCAAACTCTCAGCAGACAATCTCTTTTCTCCCCAAAGTCAGAGACTAGATGGGCCTCTTTAAAGAAGTGAATTTAGGGATTGAAAGAGTGCCCTTCAACTTCCCAAGACTTCATGGTAGTCAGACTACCTTAGTGCCCTAGTATAATGCTCCTTTCTGGGTCCAAAATACATGGGAAAGTTTTAGAAAGGGCCTTTCTAATGTACTTCATTAATAAACCCACTAGGGCCCAGGAGTGGTAGCTAACGTCTGTAATCCCAGCACTTTGGGGGACCAAGTCAGGCAGATCACTTGAGGCCAGGAGTTCAAGACCAGCCTAGGCAAAATAGAGAAACCCCACCTCTACAAAAAATACAAAAAACAGCTGGTTGTGGTGGTGCATGCTTTTAGTCCCAGCTACTCGGGAGGCTAAGGTAGGAGAATCAACTGAGCCCAGGGAGGTCAAGGCTGCAGTGAGCCATGATCACACCACTGCACTCCAGTCTGGGTGACAGAGTGAGACTCTGTCTCAAACAAAATAAAAAATAAAAATAAACACACTAGGAGATGTCTAAAGTGGATTTATGTTTTATTTGCAATCGGTTATATATAAAGTTGACACATGAAGGATATATTTGTGCCCATTTCTATTAACCTAAAATGAAATAAAATGTCTAACCTATAAATTTATTACAAAGTAGTCATTCCTCAGAATGTAGATACTCAGCTGAATGTTTGACTTTGATAATGCTATTATAGCCAGTATAATAAACAAGATTTTTCACACTTGAACTTCACCTGAAGTGAGAAGTACAGAGCAGACATGTTTCACAGCCTTCAAGCTATGTTGCCATCTCTGAGACCTTGGCCTACGTTTTCACATTAGCATTGGCACGTTAAAATTGTTTCTTACTTGGCAATGTCAAACATGAACACTTGAAAATCACATGGAATATGAAATGCAATATTTTCTCGGCAAAATCTCCCTTCCAATAAACTTTTGAATGAGACCATTGGAAGCTTGAGGGGTAAGTAGAATTACTGATTATTTTCCAGGAAACAAAAATGCCATCTTTTCCATCCTACCATCACGGGTAGGATGCAACCTATGAGATATTTAACTAGAAAAGAGGATGGATTTGCTTCTCAACCCAACTGAAATTTGACTGGTGCTATGTGCATTGCAAGGTGGACAGCTGGATTGGTGGTGCAGCCTGTGGCTGTGGAGGAAAGCTTTTGACTGGTCCTTATAGGAAATAAGCTTGTTGCTTGGGACTAATTAATAATCATTTGTTAATCAGTCTACGTATCTATTTTTTTTTTAAAGAAAACAGCCATCTTGCTTTGAGAATCCATGACTATTTTATAAGAGAGATGTGTATAGGGTGAATCACAGCTCCTAGTTCATTTTACACTTACCACAATGATAAAGTCATATCTTTTTCTTGTTTTGACAAGTGAAATTTCTGGTGGACAGAGGGAAAACAGTAGTGATCATCTATATTTTCAGCCTGACTTGCAGGCTGGAGGCCATTTCAAACTTACTCTAATGTATGCATCTCTCTTTCCAAGAGTTTTCTAAAAGAGAATGCTTAAGCAATTCTTAACATTAAAAATGCTTTCCTTAAGTTCCCCAGTCAGCACTTATCTTTTTATTGAATGTTACTTTATTTAATTGCCAAAAAAAGTATTACTTAATGTAATGATATACAGTCAACAGAGACTGAGTTCAACTGTATGATGATCCCAGCTTCTGCCATAAATGACCAGTCACACACCCTTTAATCATGGTTCCAGAGTGATTATTGCTTGGTCCTTTGGGTGGTCTGTGGATACGTAATGAACGTGCAGGTCAGTCTTAGAATCCAGATGGACATTGCCTCTGAACCCTCACCCACATCTTGTATACCACTTCTGAATGACTCCTACACACCTTACAATTTTTGACAGCTGTGTTTTCCAGGCCTACAGATGTTCGGCATTCCTGATTCATTCATCTGAGTAAAATAAAATGAGTCAGGATCTCACCTATACTAGATCTCACCTAGTATACTTGACCCTGCTCTTTGTTTCTTGTAGCAAGTATATTGCATTTGTGGATTCAAGGTGCCCCGATGTTTCTTGAGGGTAAACTAACGGCCAGACTGAGTGAGCTGACAATCAAGGGGAAAGCTACAGGGTAGTACTCTGGGCAAAAGTAGAAGAGAAAGTCTAGACTCAGTGATTTTCCAGTCACTAGGCAATTAGGGGAAAAAAAAAAAAAACATGCTCAGGTAAGAAAGAAATCTAGAAGGAAGGGCTCTTGGAAAGGAACTAATTGTCTTGTTTAATAGGGCTTTCTGGTTTGAGGTCTGATTGGGTCAAGCTGATGTCCAGGAAACTAACCAGAACTGATGAAAAAAAAATCTGATTTGGTAATAACTGTCCCATGAAGGTAACACATAGGAGTGGCTCCGAGACAAAAAAGAAAAAAACCCACAAACAGAGCAGTCCACTAAGTCTTGCTTATTTAAGAGGCCATGAGCCAACTTCAGTGGCTCTTGGCATTAGGGTTTCCTGATCCAGGACTCCAGAGCCCCTGAATAAAGGTGGATATAAGCACCCCAGCATCAGAGAGGCCAGAAACAACATCGTCAATGCATCTGGATTAAACAACCTTTGTGACCAGAGCTAGAATTCTACCTTACAAAGAGACTTGCTGATGGTCCTATTCTGCTACACCGGAGCCAGGTGCGTTTCCTAGGTTTACAGGAGAAAGCAAGGGTTCAGGATGAGGATAAGAGATGTCCTGGGCTTCCTAAGGTTGGAAAGGCTTATTACCTCCTCTATCAGGGAGTTTACTTGTTTTTTCAAGTGATGCGCGATAGGAGGAAGTTGGTTTTTATTTGTTTGTAGTTGGTAAAATACTTTGGCAGCTGATCTAGTTATCATCTGAACATTTCCTTCTTCCCACCACAATACAAGCAAGGCATGGAATGATTACTGCTTGGTGCTTTGGGTAGTCTGTGGCTAGGTAATGAGCATGCAGGTCAATGCAAAAGCCCTGATGGACATTGCCAATGAACTCCCATGAGGAGTGAGCCACTCAAAGACTTACAAAGCAGAAGACTTCATTGTCTTCTTTAGAAGTTCCCCTATAAGCTTAGTTCAGTAAAGCTTAGCTTAGTCTTCTTTAGAAAAACTCTCCTGTGAATTAGTCTGGTCCTGGACATTTTTTGGTTGGTAGGCTATTAATTATTGCCTCAATTTCAGAGTCTGTTACTGATCTATTCAGGGATTCGACTTCTTCCTGGTTTAGTCTTGGGAGGGTGTATGTGTCCAGGAATTTATCCATTTTTTTTTCCGAGATTTTCTAGTTTATTTGCGTAGAGGTGTTTAGTATTCTCTGATGGTAGTTTGTATTTCTGTGGGGTCGGTGGTGATATCCCCTTTATCATTTTGTATTGCATCTATTGATTCTTCTCTCTTTTCTTCTTTATTAGTCTAGCTAGTGGTCTATCAATTTTGTTGATCTTTTCAAAAAACCAGCTCCTGGATTCATTGATTTTTTGAAGGGTTTTTGTGTCTCTATCTCCTTCAGTTCTGCTCTGATCTTAGTTATTTCTTGCCTTCTGCTAGCTTTTGAATGTGTTTGCTCTTGCCTCTCTAGTTCTTTTAATTGTGATGTTAGGGTGTCAATTTTAGATCTTTTCTGCTTTCTCTTGTGGGTATTTAGTGCTATAAATTTCCCTCTACACACTGCTTTAAATGTGTCCCAGAGATTCTGCCAGAGGCACAAAGAGGAGCTGGTACCATTCCTTCTGAAACTATTCCAATCAATAGAGAAAGAGGAAATCCTCCCTAACTCATTTTATGAGGCCAGCATCATCCTGATGCCAAAGCCTGGCAGAGACACAACAGAAAAAGATAATTTTAGACCAATAACCTTGATGAACATCAATGCAAAAATCCTCAATAAAATACTAGCAAACCGAATCCAGCAGCACATCAAAAAGTTTATCCAGCACGATCAAGTTGGCTGCATCCCTGGGATGCAAGGCTGGTTCAACATATGCAAATCAATAAACGTAATCCATCACATAAACAGAACCAAAGACAAAAAACTTTTGTTTTATTGATTATCTCAATAGATGCAGAAAAGGCCTTCGACAAAATTCAACAGCCCTTCATGCTTAAAACTCTCAATAAACTAGGTATTGATGGAACATATCTCAAAATAATAAGAGCTATTTATGACAAACCCACAGTCAATATCATCCTGAATGGGCAAAAACTGGAAGCATTCCCTTTGAAAACTGGCACAAGACAGGGATGCCCTCTCTCACCACTCCTATTCAACATAGAGTTGGAAATTCTGTCCAGGGCAATCAGGCAGGAGAAAGAAATACAGGGTATTGAATTAGGAAAAGAGGAAGTCAAGTTATCCCTGTTTGCAGATGACATGATTGTATATTTAGATAACCCCATTGTCTCAGCCCAAAATCTCCTTAAGCTGGTAAGCAACTTCAGCAAAGTCTCAGGATACAAAATCAATGTGCAAAAATCACAAGCATTCCTCTACACCAATAACAGACAAACAGAGAGCCAAATCACGAGTGAACTCCCATTCACAATTGCTTCAAAGAGAACAAAATACCTAGGAATCCAACTTAAAAGGGATGTGAAGGACCTCTTCAAGGAGAACTACAAACCACTGCTCAGTGAAATAAAAGAGGACACAAACAAATGGAAGAACATTCCATGCTCATGGATAGGAAGAATCAATATTGTGAAAACGAACATACTGCCCAAGGTAATTTATAGATTCAATGCCATCCCCATCAAGCTACCAATGACTTTCTTCACAGAATTGGAAAAAACTACTTTAAAGTTCCTGTGGAACCAAAAAAGAGCCCACACTGCCAAGACAATCCTAAGCTGAAAGAACAAAGCTAGAGGCATTATGCTACCTGACTTCAAACTATACTACAAGGCTACAATAACCAAAACAGCATGGTACTGGTACCAAAACAGAGATATAGACCAATGGAATAGAACAGAGCCCACAGAAATAATACCACACATCTACAACCATCTGATCTTTGGCAAACCTGACAAAAACAATAAATGGGGAAAGGATTCCCTATTTAATAAGTGGTGCTGGGAAAACTGGCTAGCCATATGTAGAAAGCTGAAACTGGATCCCTTCCTTACATCTTATACAAAAATTAATTCAAGATGGATTAAAGACTTTAATGTTAGACCTAAAGCCATAAAATGTTAGACCTAAAGCCATAAAAACTCTAGAAGAAAACCTAGGTAATACCATTCAGGACATAGGCGTGGGCAAGGACTTCATGTCTAAAACACCAAAAAGCAATGGCAACAAAAGCCAAATTGACAAATGGGATCTAATTAAACTAAAGAGCTTCTGCACAGCAAAAGAAACTACCATCAGAGTGAACAGGCAACCTACAGAATGGGAGAAAATTTTTAAAATCTACCCATCTGGCAAAGGGCCAATATCCAGAATCGACAAAGAACTTAAACATATTTACAAGAAAAAATCAAACAACCCCATCAAAAAGTAGGCAAAGTATATGAACAGACACTTCTCAAAAGAAGACATTTATGCAGCCCACAGACACATGAAAAAATGCTCATCATCACTGGCCATCAGAGAAATGCAAATCAAAACCACAATGAAATACCGTCTCACACCAGTTAGAATGGCAATCATTAAAAAGTCAGGAAACAACAGGTGCTGGAGAGGATGTGGAGAATAGGAACCCTTTTACACTGTTGGTGGGACCATAAACTAGTTCAACCATTGGGGAAGACAGTGTGGCGACTGCTCAAGGATCTAGAACTAGAAATACCCTTTGACCCAGCCATCCCATTACTGGGTATATACCCAAAGGATTATAAATCATGCTGCTATAAAGACACATGCACAAGTATGTTTATTGCGGCACTATTCACAATAGCAAAGACTTGGAACCAACCCGAATGTCCATCAATGATAGACTGGATTAAGAAAATGTGGCACATATATACCATGGAATACTATGCAGCCATAAAAAAGGATGAGTTCATGTCCTTTGTAGGGACATGGATGAAGCTGGAAACCATCATTCTGAGCCCACTATCTCAAGGACACAAAACCAAACACATGCATGTTCTCACTCATAAGTGGGAATTGAACAATGAGAACACTTGGACACAAGGTGGGGAATATCACATACTAGGGCCTGTTGTGGTGTAGGGGGAGAGGGGAGGGATAGCATTAGGAGATATACCTAATGTAAATGATGAGTTAATGGGTGCAGCACACCAACATGACACATGTATACATATGTAACAAATCTGCACGTTGTGCACATGTACCCTACAACTTAAAGTATAATAAAAAAAATTAAAAAAAAAAAAGAAAGCAAAACCCTCTCCTCTCCTCTGGAGCTTCTTCTCTTGCCCTATTATTCAGTGTGTGTATGTGTGTGTGTGTGTGTGTGAGAGAGAGAGAGAGAGAGAGAGAGAGAGAGAGAGAGAGGTGAGGGGTTGGGGTAATAAGTATGTGGTCAATGATATCAATTCAGACCATCTTCTCTATTCGCCTAATCTCTACCTTACCTGAGTCATTTCCCAAAATGATTTCAGCCTGGCTTTGATAAGCTGTCAGAACTTGTTGAATCAAGGAAAATTAAACTCATGCAACCCACACATACAGGCAGACATATCTCTTCCTCCCTCAGCCTCCACCAGTGCTCTTGAACACCTCAGTGCTTTGCAAGGACATGATGCCTGCAGACGCAACAACTCTGGATGTGATCTAGTCTATTCCTTGTGCTAAAACTATGGGGGATACAGATAGTCCTAGAATTCTAAAGGTTCAGGGGCTGCCATGCTGTCCTTGGCTTTCCTATAATCTGCATTTTGAACATTTGACCATTAAACACAGATATACTTGAGCTTTCTCCAGCCAAATGCAGTCTTTCAGTATCAGTGGACATAGGGGGATTGTAGCTCACCGCCACACTGCTCCTCAGAGCCCTGATTGCTGTGGGAGTGGGGAGTCCAAGAGGGGGGCTGAGAACCTCACTTTCCACCTTCCAAACCCCCTCCCCCTCAACCACACACAATCTCTCAGCCCTCAGCTGCCTCAGGCAGAATTTCACTCACTCCACAGTCCTGCCCAGTGGACCTTCAATGAAGCTCTGGACTGGCTAAATGTGAAGTCTATTATGTCAGGTCACAGTTAGGACAGGGTCCTCTTTTAGCCAGGGTGCCCCTCCCCAAAGCAGTGCCTGAGACTGGGGCTTGTCAGACGGTTCATTTGGGACGTGTCCTCAGGGAGCAGCCATGAGCAGTGGGAGTGGGAAAGACAGAAGGATAGAAAGACATAGCAAGCTTGCCCTGGGGGGTGGGCCCACTGCAGACCTCATCACTCCATGGGGGGCTCCTGAAAAGCCCCATGAAGTGAGTCTCAGAACCAGCCACTTAACTGATACAAAGGAGAAGCATTTGTCTGGAAGCTTCTATCTCCCATTGGCAAAGGGTTGCTTCATGGGGTTTCAACTCCTGTCACTTTGATTATTCTTCTATGAGAGCTAAACCCACAGGTACCTCATGCACCCTGGTGTCACAGGAGCTCTGGGACCCACATGAGACAGGCATGGGGCAGGCTTGACATGAGGTGCTGAGAGCTCAAAGCAGGTTGGAGCCTACAGGGAACTGATGCCACAGAGGGAACCAGGGGTGATGCCAAGAGGATGGGAGGCAGTGCACGACAGTCTTGGAAGAGACAGCCCGCCCTCCATCTCACCCCTTTGCCCTCCTCCCACCTTGTGCCTTTCACCCCCCACCATGATTCTGAGGCCTCCCCAGCCATGTAGAACTGTAAGTCCAATTAAACCTTTTTTTGTTTCCAGTTCCAAGTATGTCTTTATCAGCCAGCATGAAAACAAACTAATACAATAAATTGGTACCAGCAGAGTGGGGCGTTGCTAAAATGAAACCAAAATATGTGGAAGCAACTTTGAAACTGGGTAACAGGCAGAGGCTGGAACAGTTTGGAGGGCTCAGAAGGCAGGAAAATGTGGGAAAGTTTGGAACGTCCTACAGACTTGTTGAATGGCTTTGACAAAAATGCTATAGTGATATGAACAATAAAGTCCAGGCTGAGGTGGTCTCAGATGGAGATGAGGAACTTGCTGGGAACTGGAGCAAAGGTGACTCTTGTTATGTTTCAGCAAAGAGACTAGTGGCATTTTGCCCCTGCCCTAGAGATTTGTGGAATTTTGAACTTGAGAGAGATGATTTAGGGTATCTGGCGGAAGAAATTTCTAAGCAGCAAAGCATTCGAAATGTGACTTGGGTTCTGTTAAAAGCATTCCATTTTAAAAGGGAAACAGAGCATAAAAGTTCAGAAAATTTGCCGCCTGACGATACAGTAGAAAAGAAAAACCCATTTTTTGAGGAGAAATTCAAGCCAGCTGCAGAAATTTGCATAAGTAGCATGGAGCCTAATGTTAATCCCCAAGACCATGGGGAAAATGTCTCCAGGCCATGTCAGCACAGCCTCTGAGGCCCAGGAGGAAAGAGTGGTTTCGTGGGCCGGGCCCAGGGTCCCCATGCTGTGTGCAGCCTAGGGACTTGGTGCCCTGTGTCCCAGCCACTCCAGCCATGGATGAAAGGGGCCAACATAGAGCTTGGGCTCTGGCTTCAGAGGGTGGAAGCCTCAAGCCTTGGTAGCTTCCACCTGGTGTTGAGCATGCAGGTGCACAGAAGTCAAGAACTGAGGTTTGGAAACCTCTGCCTAGATTTCAGAAGATGTGTGGAAATGCCTGGATACCCAGGCAAAAGTTTGTTGCATGGGCAAGGGCCTCATGAAGAACCTCTGCTATAGGGTAGTGTAAAAGGGAAATGTGGGATCAGAGCCCCCATACAGAGTCCCTACTAGGGCACTGCCTATTGGAGCTGTGAGAAGACGGCCACCATGTTCCAGATCCCAGCGTGGTAAATCCACTGACAGCTTGCAATGTAGACCTGGAAAAACTGCAGACACTCAATGCTAGCCAGTGAAATCAGCCAGGAGGGAGGCTGTACCCTGCAAAGCCACAGGGATGGAGCTGCCCAAGACCATGAGAACCCACCTCTTACATCACTGTGACCTGGATGTGAGACCTGGAGTCAAAGAAGATCATTTTGGAGCTTTAAAATATGACTGCCCTGCTGGATTTCAGACTTGCTTGGGCCCTGTAGCCCCTTTGTTTTGGCCAATTTCTCCCGTTTGGAATGGCTGAATTTACCCAAAACCTATACCCACATTGTATCTAGGAAGTAACTAGCTTGCTTTTGATTTTACAGGCTCGTAGGCAGAAGGGACTTGCCTTGTCTCAGATAAGACTTTGAATTGTGCACCTTTGGGTTAGTGCTGAAATAAGACTTTGGGGGACTGTTGGGAAGGCATGATTGGTTTTGAAATGTGAAGGCATGAGATTTGGAGGGTCCAGGGGCAGAAAGATATGGTTTGGCTGTGTCCCCACCCAAATCTCAACTTGAATTGTATCTCCCAGAATTCCCACGTGTTGTGAGAGGGGTGCAGAGGGAGGTAATTGAATCATGGGGGCTGGTCTTTCCCATCCTATTCTCATGACAGTGAATAAGTCTCACGAGATCTGATGGGTTTATCAGGGGTTTCTGCTTTTGCTTCTTCCTCATTTTTGTCCTGCCACTGCTGTATAGCAAGTGCCTTTCTCCTCCCACCATGATTCTGAGCCCTCCCCAACAATGTGGAACTGTAAGCCCAATTAAACCTTGTTTTGTTGAAAATGAACTAATACACCCTGTCTCAAAAAAGAAAAGTGTTCAAGTTGCTTAAATAGAAAAGTATAGTAATCCACTAATATTAAATAAATCTAATTTGGGATGCTCCACTAAAATATTGACATGATAGTCAATTCAGGAACCCAAAGCCATGTTTTACTAAGCAGGTTTCAGTAGCTGGGAAGTAGCTGAGGCTGGAGAAGAACTCCATATTACCATGCCATGTGGAGTGTTGGCACATTGCAAATGAAAGATCTGGGTTGACAAGGACTTAGGAAGCTTGCCCTCTCATCCTAACACTGTCCCTGACAAATTGTGCCTTTCAGGAAGTTATTTAGTGTTTCTGGCCTTATCTACTCATCTAGAAGATAAGGAGTTTGGGCTACATTATCTCTAAGTCCCTTTGACCGCCCATATCCCACAATCCACAATCCTCTCTGTTCACACAACATAGGGACATGACAGGGATATTAATCAATTATAGTTACTGGCCAAACAAGAAACCTCAAAACAGGTTTGAAGAAAGGCAATGTTAACCAATGTTCCGACTGTGTTCATGATAAAGGAATACACTCAGACTATCAGCTACCCTGACTCATTGGCTTAAGAGATGTGTTACATCTGGGATTTGCTAACTTAAGTCAGCAAAGACTTTCTATTTCCTTGAAAAGACTTCCTGCAGTCATTTTTCACAAAGTTCCAACTTTCTAAGATGTTCTGCCATAAATACTTTAGCTGTCAGCAGGCATGGAGCCTGCCAAGGTTGGCCTCCCCGGGACATTCCACTGGTTCTCCCCTGCTCCCGGGAAGTTGAGCACCAAGTATGTTCCCACCCTTTGAGAAATACAAGCCATTCTCTCTCCTCCTTTGTTCATACACTATGAGTATCATGATCGGTCCCAGTGCTCTCGAGCAATGCTTTGCAGGGCTAGGCACACTCTCCACATAATCTTGTCTGGAGACACAGGAAGTTGCTAAACCAACAACCCTGACGATTGTTGAAAAATCAATATCCATGAAATAGAAAACAGATCTGTTATGATGAACAACAGAAGAGGGAGAGAAGTGCAGAATAATGACAGATGTCATTATTGGAGACGTTGCAATCACAGAGCATACGAAAACCAGGTCTTCATCAGGTGCCCCAAAATGTTTTGACTGTTTACTCGTTCATACACACCCTTTCATGTGCTGTATTTTTCAGCATCATTACATTTTAAAGCCCCTGTTTTAAAGACAAATTTGTTAAACCAGTCAGAGTGAGAACAATCAGCTGGTCCAAAAGATGAGAAAAGCCCAAACACATATTATTGATGGAACATGGGAAAGGATGGGGGAAAATTGAACTTTACATGGCTGTAGAAAAAATTGAACAAAAGACCCAGTTGGCTTCTAGATTGGAGAGATTATCATATATATTTCCTAGGGATTGATTACCAAGGCTAGCTTTGTTTCAACACTGAGGATCTTGGTAAACAAAAACAAACATGCTGAAATTACTCTGCATCCCACTTGGTCTGAGGTAGAAGATACTTGCTTATCTTTTATTTTGTAATAGTAAATAAATAAATGGGAGACTGAGGCTATTTCTCTCTGTGTCCCCAGTGCTAAGTGCAATATCTAGTAATGACCACAGAGTAAATGAATGAATGAATGAATGAATCGGGTACAAAAATTAGTCATCTGTCAGGTGCAGGGACTCATGCCTGTAATCCCAACTCTTTGGGAGGCCGAGGTGGGAGGGCTGGTTG
This sequence comes from Macaca thibetana thibetana, assembly GCF_024542745.1. Taxonomy (NCBI): domain Eukaryota; kingdom Metazoa; phylum Chordata; class Mammalia; order Primates; family Cercopithecidae; genus Macaca; species Macaca thibetana. The sequence goes on along the minus strand of NC_065595.1, from coordinate 25,044,251 downwards.
AGCTCAGGAGTTCAAGACCAGCTAGAGCAACATAGCAAGACCTTGTCTCTACTAAAAAAAATAAAAAGATAGCCAGGTGTGATGGTGCATACCTGTAGTCCTAGCTTCTTGGGAGGCTGAGGTAGGAGGATTGTTTGAGCCTGGGAGATTGAGGCTGCAGTGAGCTTGATCATGCCACTGCACTCCAGCCTGGGTGACAAGGAAGACCCTGTCTCAAAATAAAATAAAAAATAAGACTTCTAGCCCCATCATTCTTTACACTCCAGCACAATATTTTCCCTTATGTTTTCATTTCTGACCTGCTGTTATAAGCAGATAATCACATTGGATGAAATAATACTAGTGGTGAACTTCCTATGTGCGGAGGGCTCATGGCTCCATCTCTCTTACCATGCATTTGTTAGGCATCTTCCACACATCTTCAGTTCTATCTGCCTTTGAAGCCAATAACTTGTGTGTGGAACATGGCTGCTGCCTGTAAACCACAGCCTCAGTATCACTATGCTTGCCCTAATTGGGCTAAGCCCTTGACATCTAATCACTCACATCTTGTGATTTACCCAAGCAAATGTCTCTGCTATGCAACACTTTGGTGTTTTCTCTAGTGCCGCTGTTGTCAGAAACCACCAGACAAGATTATACACTCTTATCTCTCAGATAGTCAGCCATAGCTGTAGCTCTATCTGGCACTTACGTTTGCATGATGGTTAGTGGACAACGCATCCATTTTACATACAAAATCTAAGTTTTCCGCCGAAAGGGATAACTCCTCTTTCACATCTTTCAATTCTCCCCTGGCCCCAGCAGCAAACCATAGCACAGCATCTTTGTCAAATAGACACTCAATAAACACCAACTGCCTTGAAGAACGAGACAATGTTGCTAAACCCATCTATTGTCCTTTCAAAATGCAATTTGAGCACTGACTTTACCTCGCCTTTTTTTTTTTTTTTTTTTTTTTTTTTTTTTTTTTTTTGAGAGGGAGTCTCGCTCTGTCGCCCAGGCTGGGATGCAGTGGCCGGATCTCAGCTCACTGCAAGCTCCGCCTCCCGGGTTTACGCCATTCTCCTGCCTCAGCCTCCCGAGTAGCTGGGACTACAGGCGCCCGCCACCTCGCCCGGCTAGTTATTTTTTGTATTTTTTAGTTGAGATGGGGTTTCACCTTGTTAGCCAGGATGGTCTTGATTTCCTGACCTCGTGATCCGCCCGTCTCGGCCTCCCAAAGTGCTGGGATTACAGGCTTGAGCCACCGCGCCCGGCCTTACCTCGCCTTAAGCCTGTTCCTTGGTGCTCTGCAGGTCTGCAGAGCTATGTTTCAGAGAAGGTGCCATCTGCTACTTTGAATGTACAGTCTCTTTCAGCAAATAGGGAAAGCAGGAGCAAAATTTCTCCAACTGAAAAACTGACACAACACAAATGTTCTCCAAAGAAATATTTTCCAATGATGTGCCCAGTCTTAGGTGGAATAATTCCAGGTACACCTTGTTTCACCCTGATGTCTACCTTCTGAAAGAAATCCATGTGAAAATGTAGCTTTTCAACCGATCTCTGGTTTCCTGGAGTCATTCTACATTCCTTGATCGTTCCGCTGAGCGAAATGGAGGAAATTCAGTTTGAGTCTTAGCCACTCATTCCATGGGTCCATGGAGACACTGCTAAGGTTCCCGTGCATAAATTTATTACATTATAAGCTAGTCTATGGACTGCTTAGGGGATATCAAGGATGCTTGTACACACATAAAGTACCTATAAAGTACATTTTGAAAATAATGCCATGTTCTGAGAATGAATCTCTCTCAATTAACTTGTCCCAACCACAGCTTCCTGGTGGCTTCAAGTCAGTATTAGGTCAATAATGTCAAATATTGAATCTAAGATTTAAAAATTGACTAAGACTAGCCTTCTCTCTGTGAATATATATTTGTGAATTCTCTACAGTGTCTAAGGGCATGTTCTCTGGAGTCAGGCCCACTGAATTCAAATACTTTTTCAACAACTTCATCCTAGTAACTCCTTGGTGAAGGTACTTGAGTTGAAGCTTCCATGTCACGATCTGTGAAATGTTGTTAATAATAGACCCAACCTCACTGAATTTTTGAGAAGTCTGCACTGAACAATTGCATGTCAAGGACTTAGCATATATTCAGTATAGTTAAGTCTGTACTTTTTAACAATTATTCTTATTAATAAAAGCACACAATTTTAAGTACCTACATGTGATTTCTAGTGAAGCCTCCTGTCCTAAATAATGGTTGTCTTAATCTAGCATCCTGTGACTTAGAGACGTACCACTGTTTCTTCGATTTACAAAGTACTCAGAGGACACAGGAAAGTACTTTTCTATGTTTATCATTTATCTGTGCATTTTGGAGCTAATATTGGGTCCCCTAGATCTCCACAACACTCAACTATGTGTGAAGAAACGCAGATGGAAAAAATATTCCTGACCTATTGAAAGGTATGGTTCATTTGAACTTGGCCAGCAAACGATAGAGCTATCTGACCTATGACATCTGCCGAATTTCTGTCTCATCTCATGTAATTCCTCTCATCCAGAAATAACAGGCAACTTCAAGCACAGGTGCAAAAAACCATGTCAGCCTCAAAAACCTAAACTGACATGTTTGCATCTGCTTTCTTCCAGAGGCATCTTCTAGATAGTGGGGGCAGATGTCACTTGGGAACCTTTTGAAGATTATCTCAGACTCACTTTCCTTTTGAATATCTTTTTATCACCACAGAGAATCTCACAGTGTAAATGTAAATCTCACAGTGTAAATTTCCAACAGCCTTTGTAGAAAATGACACAGGCTATCCTGAGAGCTGTTCATGGAATTACTGTACCTTGTGAGTGCGGGTTGAGTTTGGTTGATACTTAAAAGCAGCAGAGGCTCAGGGTTCTCAGATTTGTACATTTGGTTCCTTGGAAGGTAGTAAGAGATTTTTCTCACTTTTCCTTTTGCTTCTTTGGCTTCTCCTTTTTTGCCCTTTTTCCCAATTTCTTTTTTAAACAATCAAGAACACAAGTAATTGTCACCTTGGTATTTAAATTCAGAGATCTAGAAGGCTCTTTATTCTGGGAAACACGTAGGCTGAGCATTCCTGAAATGGAATCAATAAAACCTGTGCACTCCCAGGTGTGAAGAGGTAATTGCAGGTGCAAATCGGCAATGGCCTGAACAACAGGCAAGTGAATGTAATAAGCAAGCTGCATCCAGACGCCTTGATGCTGCTTTTTGGAACTCGTCTTTTTACTTGAATTCATTTGCATTACTTCAGCATAAAATGCACATAAAGAAACACTCTTTATATATTCCACCAGGCTCGTCAGTCTATGACAGAAATTTTGCCTTCAGCTAGTCCAAGTAACTCATAGGGGTGTGTGTGTGTGTGTGTGTGTGTGTGTGTGTGTGTATGTGTGTGCACCCATGCCTTGAACAGCAAAGATGAGAGGTGGAACATATGGTATCAATGCTCTGGCTTGGATCTTTTAACATAAGAACTACTTGTTTGAAAACTCTGTCAAAATGCAAAAGTCTGAATGATTTCCAGAACTCTCGGGCCACACATGGATTTTAAAAGCGAAAGTCAGGAGGGTGTAGGGGAGGTGGAGTGAGACTGACCCTGATGCCTCGCCTGGGCTGATAAGCATGGCGCTGCTCTCCACAGCATTTCCTCTGTCTTGCCTTTCTCCCACGCACCACGCTTCCTTCTCCTGCTTTTCTCACTTTCTGTTCTCTCAAAGAAAATTAGAAGGGATTAGTCCAGTTGATAAAGACACAGAGGACAAAAAGGAATTGAGAAATTCTCCAATGTCCATTTTGTCTCCAGCTCAAAGTCCGAGCAAAATAAAATACTTCCTATAATGTTAACGATAAAAACAATGGGGCTCTGTCCTGTAATTCCAGCACTTTGGGAACCTGAGGTGAAAGGATCTCTTAAAGTCATGAGTTCAAGACCAGCCTGGGCAACATAGCGAAACCCTGTCTCTATGAAAAAACAAAAAAATTAACTGGGCATGGTGATGCATACCTGTAGTACCAACTACTTGGGAAGCTGAGACAGGAGGATCGCTTGAGCCCAGGAGGTAAAGGCTGCAGTGAGCTGTGATTGCACCACTGCACTCCAGCCTGGGTGACAGAGAAGACTCTGTTTCTTTAAATAAATAAATAAATAAATAAATAAATAAATAAGACAGGACGCTGTCCTTTCAACTCCCTCTCAGAAGAATCTATCATAACCCCATGGACTTGCCTCCACTGTGACGTAGCCTGCTAGAGGCTGGGGATACCAGAACAAGCCCAGCAGCTTTTTCTCACCAGAATTGGAAAGTACATCTTATGTCCAGTAGATAACAGAAAATAATTGCACCGGAACCCCATGTAAAGCTATTCTAAAAGGATATGTTAGTTTCCTTTTGCTGCTGTAACAAATTACCACCAATTTAATGACAAAACACACAGATGTATTATTGTTCAGATCTGGAAGTCAGAAGCCCAGCAGGGCTCTCACTGGATGAAATCAAGGTGTTGGCAGGGTTGTGTGCCTTCTGGAGGCTCTGGGGAAGAGCCCATTTCCCTGCCTTTTCCATCTTCTGGAGGTCACCTGCATCCTTGTGCGCATAGCCACTTCCTTCATCTCCAAATATTTCTGACTCTGATCCTCTTCTGCCTCCCTCTTCTAGTTTAAAGGATGCTTGTGACTATATTGTGCCCACCCAGATAATCCACAATAAGCCCCCCAACTTAAGATCAGCTGAGAAGCAAACAGTTCTACATACAAACTTAATACCCCTTTTCCATGTTTCCACAGCTTTTGAGAATTAGGACATGAACATCCACATATCCAACATATCCACAGTTTCTGAGAACTAAGACATCATGAACATCTTTGGGGGCCTCTTTATTCTGATTACCACAAAATATAGAATAACTCAGAACTGCAAACTTACAGAAAATTGAGACATGCCAAAAAATATGGCCATGAAGCAGAGATAAGTCACAACCTAATATTCCAACACAAGCTAACGGACATTAAGAAAACAATAGAAGCAATGAAAGAGAAACATAAATTAGAATTAGAAAAATATTAGAAATGATATGACTAAGTGACAGTGAGACATTTTTTTAAAATGGTAACAGAGCTCAAGAACAAATGAGAAAGGAAACAAAAAGCAAAGGAATAAAAAAGGAAGTTGCAGAAATTAAAAGGCCTCCCTAGCCAGTGTTGCTAGAAAGAAAAGTTTAGCTTTGCCAGGGGATGCTAAGACATGGGAAGCTGAAATCAGCCCATCATACGCACAGTGCCTTATCAGTACACTTCTCCACCTGCTCCTTCATTACATTTCTCCATCAAGATCTCATCACAACCTGTTTGTCAGTGATGTGGTTTGACTGTGTCCTCACCCGAATCTCATCTTGAATTGTAGTTCCCATAATCTTCACATGTCATGGGAGGGAACTGGTGGGGAGTAATTGAATCATGGGGTCATGATACCTCCATGCTGTTCTTATGATATGACTGAGTTCTTATGAAATCTGATAGTTTTATAAGAGCCTTCCCCATCCTTCTCTCTGCACTTCTCCTTCCAGCCATCATGGGAAGAAGGACATGTTTGCTTCCCCTTCTGCTATGATTGTAAGTTTCCCAAGGCCTCCCCACCATGCTGAACTGTGAGTCAATTAAAATTCTTCCCTTTATAAATTACCCAGTCTCAGTTATGTCTTTATTAGCAGCATGAGAACAGTCTAATACAGAAAATTGGTACTTCAGAGAGTGGAGTGCTGCTGTAAAGATACCTGAAAATGTGGAAATGACTTTGGAACTGGATAATAGGCAGAGGTTGGGACAGTTTGGAGGGCTCAGAAGAAGATAGGAAAAGGAGGGAAACTTTGGAACTTCCTAGAGACTTGTTGAATGGCTTAGAGCAAAATGCTGATAGTGATATGGACAATAATGTCCAGGCTGAGGTGGTCTCAGATGGAGATGAGGAACTTTTGGAAACTGGAGTAAAGGTCACTCTTGCTATGCAAAGAGACTGGCAGCATTTTGTCCCTGCCTTAGAGATCTGTGGAACTTTGAACTTAAGAGAAATGATTTAGGGTATCTGGTGGAAGAAATTTCTAAGTGGCGATGTGTTCAAGAGCAAGCAGAGCATAAAAGTTTGGGAAATTTGCAGCCTGACAATACAACAGAAAAGAAAAAACCATTTTCTGGGGAGAAGCTCAAGCCAGTTGTAGAAATTTGCATAAGTAGTGAAGAGCTGAATGTTAATCACCAAGACAATGGGGAAAATGTCTCCAGGGCATGTCAGGGACCTTCATGATAGTCCCACTCATCACAGGCCCTGTGGCCTAGGAGGGAAAAGTGGTTTCCTAGGCCAGGTCCTGGGGCCTCTTGCTATGTGCAGCCTTGGAAATTTGTGCCCTGCATCCCAGTCACTCCAGCTGTGGCTAAAAGAGGCCAATGTATAGCTCAGGCTATTTCTTCAGAGGGTGCAAGCCCGAAGCCTTGGTAGCTTCCACATGGTGTTGGGCCTGTGGGTGCGTGGAAGTCAATAATTGAGGTTTTGGGACCTCTGCCTAGATTTAACAGCATAAATGGAAACACCTGTGTCTAGGTAGAAGTTTGCTGCAGTGGTGGAGCCCTCAAGGAGGACCTCTGCTAGGGCAGTGCAGCAGGGAAATGTGGGGTCAGAGCCCCCACACAGAGTCTCCACTGGAGCACTGCCTAGTAGAGCTGTGAGAAGAGGGCCACCATCCTCCAGACCCCAGAGTGGTAGATCCACTGACAGCTTGCACTATGTGCCTGGAAAAGCTACAGACACTCAATGCCAACCCGTGAAAGCAGTCAGGAGGTGTGCTGTACCCTGCAAAGCCACAGAAGTGGAGCTGTCCAAGGTCATGGGTGCCCACTGCTTGCATCTATGGTACGTGGATGTGAGACACAGAGTCAAGAAAGATCATTTTGAAACGTTAATGTTTAATGACATCTCTATAGGGTTTTGGACTTGCATGGGGTCTGTGGCCCCTTTGTTTTGGCCAATTTCTCCCATTTGAAATGGATGTATTTACCAAATGCCTGTACTCTCATTGTATATATGAAGTAACTAACTTGCTTTTGACTTTACAGGCTCATAGGCAGAGGGGACTTGCCTTGTCTCAGATGAGACTTTGGACTTGAACTTTTGAGTTAATGCTGGAATCAGTTAAGACTTTGGGGGACTGTTGGAAGGACATGATTATGTTTTAAAATGTGAGGATATGAGATTTGGGAGAGGTCAGGGGCAGAATTATATGGTTTGGCTCTGTGTCCTCACCCAAATCTCATCTTGAATTGTATTTCCCATAATCCCCATGTCTCATAGGAGAGACCCAGTGGGAGATAATTGAATCATGGGGGCAGTTATCTCCATGCTGTACGCCTGATAATAAGTCAATACTCACGGTATCTGATGGTTTTATAAGGGCTTTCCGCCCCACTTCACTCTGCACTTTTCCTTCCTGCCATCACATGAAGAAGGACATGTTTACTTCCCCTTCTGCCATGGTTGTAAGTTTCCTGAGGCCTCCTCAGCCATGCTGAACTGTGAGTCAGTTAAACCTCTTTCCTTTATAAATTTCCCAATCTCAGATATGTCTTTATTCGCAGCATAAGAACAGACTAATACAGTGAGTAGTTAAGAAACTTGGGGAGGCAGGAGAAAGGAGTATGAATATTGTGTTCATTGCTCTCCTGGGGTAGCCCTGCTCTGTGCTGCCAGGGGTGTCTGGTTAGTGGTTTCTCCCCCATGTACCTGTATCACTTTTAGCTTTGCTTTTCACAATCTGACATAGTGTTCTACTCACTCTTCTGCTATACCTTTGAGAAAAGAAGTATTTTCAGCCAAATGAGAAGAGAGACTTTGCCTCACTCATCAGTGTGACTTCAGGAGCTATTAGAATGCACTGTACACATTACGTTGCATGCACTGCACACACAACTACAATGCGGTTTCATTAAACAAGTATTTTAATGAAAGGGCATTATCAGCATGTAAACTAGACTGGAAATCCAACAACTCGACAATAAACTGCCTTTTATGTAGCCTGAGATCTGGCCTCTGAGAACAGCAGTGACCACATTGGTGCTGGCACTTCCTGGAATGCATTGCTGCATTACACATTAAAGGTGTATTCTCAGGGAGTAAAGGAATCAGAGCTTAATGAAAAATACCTCTATCAAGGCCAAGCCAAGAGATAGGTCAGGTCTATATCCATATAGCTAGTCTAAGGCTGAATCTCAGTTTCTCAGTATACAGTCATCAACCAGTAGGAGCAGGCTCCACTCCAAAGTGGCCCCAGGTTCTCAGCTTCCTGGCTCACTTTTCCACTCTCCTTGGACAGTATATGCCTGCCTAAAAGATTCTAAAAGAAGTTAATAATGAAGCAGGGTACAGAGGTCACCTCTCAGGCTGCCCAGATTTTACCTCATAAGTAGCTGCCTTCAACCATCCACTAAGATTTAGACTAAGGCATTACATTTTAAACTAAGAGGGAAAGCTCATCAGTCAAGCATTCACTGAACACCTACTGTGTACAAATCCCTGTTCTAGGCCACAAGGGCAAGCAAAAAATAAATCCTTAAATAGCAAGGTAAGATTGAGGTGAGGAGGGCAAGGTAAGGCAGACATTCTTACTTAGTATTGTTTAGGCCAGGTCAACATTTTCTGGACAAAGAAATTGGCAAGTGCATTAGAAGATTTTTCAAATTCTAAAATTTGGATGTAATGATTTCAATTTTAGGACTGTGTCCCACTGAAATAAATCAACAGATGAAGGTTTGTAAATAAAGATGGTCATTGCAGCATCATTTTACAATATTGAAAAATAGAGATTACCTAATCAAGTAGCACATTAAGAATAGGCAAAATTCTGGGAAATTCATATATAAAATATCTGTAGAATTTAAACCATACTTTTTAAAAAAGCAAAATGGTATAGTAAAATAAATCAAATGAAGAAAGCAAAAAACTTTTGAACACATTATAATCTAAGTTTTGGTTTTAAATATATTTTGCAGAAAAAGCTGTAATATGTTGAAATTATAATACTCATTATCTCAAAATTATGGAATTATAGATAATATTTTCTTTGTTTCTCTCTCTCTCTCTTCTTTTTATCTGTTTTATAAATTTTCCTTTATGGGCATGAGTTGATTTTATAACCAAGGGGGAAAATGAAGGGATAATTTCCATGTTAAGATGATGACTAGAACATTCTTTTGCTCCTTTAATACCTAAAGACATAAATAAAATTATTTTAAAAAACAACAAAAATCTATCAACTGCAACCAAGCAAGGAGTAACATAATATCTTGAGCTTTAAAACTGATGGCCTAAGAAAGAAACAGTATATTTGAGAGCAGGGATTCAGGAAGTTTGTCCTAATGTCACCCCCACTTCCCACCCCCAAAGTCATGTTATTTCCCTGATTTAAAAAAATCGTAGAGAAAGATATTGAATCATAGCCTAATCTTTCCCCACTTCTGACTAGTGGAAGGGGGAGGAGGGAACTAAAGTACTAAAGAAAAGGGAAGACTGGGGCTGTCTCTCCCTGTGAGAAGTGAAAATCTTTAGGACTCACGTTGAACTGAGAAAGTACTTAAAACCTGAGAATACTCCCTTGTGTGAGTAGGATGAGCAACAAATTTAGGTAGAATAAACTTCTGTATGATACTTTAAGACTATCTCAGAGAAGAAAGGAAATTCAGGTATTTTTTAAAAAATGCCTGCCTCTACACTGCCACTTGCCCAAGCTACACAAATGTGAAAAGTGAGACATACCCAACCCTCAGCTTGTGTCTTAGAATGAAGAAGGAGAGAGAAGAGAGAGGGGAGGGGAAATAGAGTTAAGAAGTGAGTCACGCAATAATAGAATTAATAGAAGCTCAGGAGAGAGCTGCACAAGTATGAGAAATATAGAGAAAAACAGCAAGTTATACAGAGAAAAACAGCATAAAAACTACAAAAAGAATACATGATGCAAAGTGTGCATAAAGATCACAACCTAGAAGAAGAGGCAAATCAAAAGTAATTAAATATATTTAAAATTGCTTAGTAACAACTAAGACAATTTAATATGAACACAAAATTGACAAAACAAGAGCTTGAAGACAAGATGTTAAACAGAAGAATGAGAAGAAAAGACAGACTTTAGAGCTAAGGAAATAAACTGAAGATTAAAAGAATACCATAACAGATATGGGAAATGAGAAACAGCAAGAAACTGAATATTACAGAAAAATCTATCAATAACATTAAAAAATGTTAAGATTAGAGATATTGGATTATAAAATTACAGATGAACATACATTAAAAATAACTAGTTATCTCTAAAGGATGAAAGCCAAAAACTAGAAGGCAAGATACATTAATAAACACAATATAAGAAAATTACCTTAACAAAGAGCACATATCATGTTATCAGAAAATCTGATAAGTAACATCCAGCACTGCAATCTATCCTAGTTAAGCTATTGAAAACCAAGAATAAAGAATGATTTCTTCACAAATTCAGATAGGAAAAGAAAATAACTTACAAGGGAAAAGTACCAGACTTACTTGAAGCTTCTCCAACAAATGCCAGGAGACAATGGCGTAAAGTTCTTAGGCCAAGACTGACCCAAGAATATTGAAACTAAGTTATAGGTCATCTAATTTTACTGGAAACCAGAAAAGCTTTCAAAAATGAAACAAACCACAAGCCATTCTCAAAAATAAATTTTATCTTTAGTACATTAACATTTTATAAAATTCAATTAAAATTAATTTCAATATTTTAAATAAGCTATGACTTCTCTATCATTCATTTTAAATGTGTTTTATATTTCTACCTATTTGTATTTATCAAAAAAGATTGAAATCAGGTTTATTAATAAATATATAGCTGGAAGGATCAAAAATAGGGAAAGAAAGAGAAGACACAAATTACCAATATCAGAAATGAAAAAGGGAGTCATCACCACAGACCCTACAGATATTACAAAAATAATAAGAGAATATTATAAAAACCTACATGTCATTAAGTTAAACAACTTAGATGAAATAAGCAAATTCCTTAAAAAACAAAAACTACCAAATCTGATATAAAAAGAAATTTAATAATCAAATAGCCCTATATATATTAAGTAAATTCATTTAATTACCTTAAAAATTCCTACTAAGAAAATTCCAGGACTAGATGGCTTCTCTGGTGAAATCAGTCTGATAATTAAGGAAGTAATAATACCAATCCTACCTAATATTTGTCAGAAAATAGAGAAGGAAAATTTCTCATCACATTTTATAAATTAACACTACCTTGATATGAAAACCAGATATTACAGGTGAGCCTCAGAACAATATCCCTCACAAACACACATATGTAAATTATTAACATTAGCAATCTTAAATCCAGTAATGTATAACAAGGATAATGCATTGTGATATTGATCCCAAGAATGCAAAGTTGTTTTAACATTCAAAAAATCAATGTAATTCAGTACATTAACATGTTGGAGAAATAATATGATCACTTCAATAGACCCAGGGAAGTCATGTGACAAATTTAATACTCATTTATAGTAAAAATGCTCAGCAAATTAGGAAGAAAAGAAAATATCCTAAATCTCATAAAGAGCATCTATAAGAAATGTAGAGCTAACAGCATACTTAATAATGAAAGACTCACTGTTTCTTCCCTAAGATTGAGAAAGGCAAAAAAATTGGTATTGACCCCTTCTATTATTATTGCTTTGGAAGTCCTAGCTGGTTCAATAAGGCAAGGAAATGAAATAAAAGGCATACAGATTGGAGAAGAGCAAGTAAAATGTTTTTTATTTGCTGAGGATAATGAGGTGTATATAGAAAATCCCTTCAAATCCATTTTTAAAGTGACTAGCAAGCACTAATAAGTGTATTTGTCAAGTTTGCAGGACACAACATCAATATACATGAATTAATTACATTTTATATTTCTACTTAATACTAACAATAATCAATTGGGAAATAAAATTCTTAAAAGCTACTACTTACAATATATCCCCAAAACAAAAAATGTTCAGGGTTACATTTAATAAAAAAAATGTAAAACCATATGAAAAACTATAAAATATGGCACTGAAAAAAAATTTCTAAGACCTAAATAGAGAGATATACCATGTGTATTAATCCACTTTCACACTGCTATAAAAAACTACATGAGACTGGATAATTTATGAAGAAAAGAAGTTCAATTGACTCACAGTTCCATAGGCTTAACAGAAAGCATGACTGGGAGGCCTCAGGAAACTTACAGTCATGGCAGAAGGTGAAGGGGAAGCAAGGACCTTCTTCACATGGTGACAGGACAGAGAACATGAAGGGGGAAGTGCCACACCTTTTTCAACCATCAGATCTCACGAGAACTTACTATCCCTACAACAGCAAGGGGGAAATTCACCCCCATGATTTAATCACCCCTCACCAGGCCCCTCTTCCAATTTAACATGAGATTTGGATGTGGACACATGTTAATGGATCAGAAGACATCATTTTTAAAAATTTTTAGTTTTAAAATAACTTTAGATTTGCAGAAAAGTGGCAAGATTTGTAGAAAGAATTATCATATGTGCTTCACCTAGCTGCTCCTAATGTGAATATCTTACATGACTAAAACACATGTATCACAACTAAATGAATCAACATAGATACAATAGTAATTGTATCCATGTTGTAGTACAACACTATTAACTACAATAGTACTACAATACTATTAACTAAAGTGTAGGCTTCACTTGGATTTCACCAATATTTCCACTAATGTCCTTTTTCTGTTCCAGAATCCAATCAAGAATACCACATTGCATTTAGTAGTCATGTCTCCTTTGTCATCTCCAATCCATGAAAGTTTCTACATTTTTGTTTTTCATGATCTTTTAAGTAATAATTTTCAGGTGTTTGGAATAATATCCCTTGATTTGATTTTTCTAATGTTTTCTCTTAAGTAGATAGAGCTATGGATTTCAGAGAAGAATGTCACAAAGATGATGGGCCATTTTCATCGCATCATATCAGTAATACCTAATGCCAACATGATTTACTACTGGTGATGTTAACCTAGATTACATGGTAAAATGATGTCTAAAACAATTGGATTTTCATATGTATATATTAGAAGAACCTTAAACATTACCTCATATCATGCACACAATTTAACTCAAAATGAATTATAAGCCTAATAAAATTATAAAACTTTTAGATAAACACATAGAAGAAAATTTTCCAAACTAAAGTAGGCAAAAAAATTTCTTAGGACACACACACTCACAGAGTGAGAGAGAGAGAGAAAATAACTAGAAGAAAAAAATTAATGGTAGACTTCTTCAAAAAACTTCTACTCATCAAAATTCACCTGTAAGGTAATAAAAGGGTAAGCCAAAGATGGAAAAAAATACTTGCCCTACATATATTTAGCAAACGACTTCTAGAATAGAAAGGAAAAGAAACACCTTTTACCACTCAGTAAAAATATTTTTAAAAATGTTTTAACAGACAAAAGATTTCAACAATCACTGCCAGAAGAAAATTTTTAAATGGCCAATAAGTACAGAACAGATGCTCAACATAATTAGTCATCACAAATTAAAAATGCAAGTAGCTACTACTACATACTCAATAAAATAGCTAAATTTTAGAAGACTGACAATACTACGTGATGGCAAGGATGTGAATTACTAGGAGCTTTCATGCATTTCAGGTGAAAATGTAAAACAGTTTGGCAGTTTCTTAAAAAGTTAAACATATGCTTATTTTACAACTTATCAATTCATACTTAGGTATTTACCCAAGAGAAATGAAAACACACGTCATAGTAAGACTTGTTTAAGGATGCTTATAGCAGTTTTATAATTTATAATTATAATTTATAATTTATAATTTATAATTGCCCCAAACTAGAAACAGTCCAAATCCATCAAAAGTTGGATAGACACAAACTACTAAGATATAGCTACATAATAGAATTCTACTCAAAATAAATAGGAGCAAACTCAAAAACTTGTTACTGAGTGAAAGAAGTCAGACAAAAAGAACACATGCTATATGATTCCAATGATATAAAATTCTAAAAATGACACGTCTAATCTATAGTGACAGAAAGCAGAGCAGTGGACACCTGGAGCCTGGGTGAGAGAGTGGGGTTGACTACAAGAAGCATAAAGAACATTTTATAGTTATGGAAATGCAATATATATAAATCAAGATGAAGGTTACATGGGTTTGCATACTTGTCAAAACCCGTCATATTTGCACTTAAAATGACTGCAAATAAAGTTGAGTTTTAAAAACTCTATTTGTTCTGTAATACACATTTTATGAAACAAGAATTGGGTTTTTTTCAACAATACATCTCATATAATCACTTAATATTATTGGAATGTTGGAAACCAGCCATATAAGCCAAGGCCTTGTATATCTTGTGCATCAATAAGAGCAGATAGCACATCTCTGGCACATCTTTTACATCATGTCTGAGCCTTACTCTAAAATTGCGTTTGCTGACCCATTTGTTCTCAGAATAGTGAACTCTACCAGCCATACCCCTGGATTGATTGTACGCACCCTACAGTCAGAAAGTGACCTTGAAGCTGAGAAATGTGTTTCAATGTGATTTGGGTTGAAGCTACAACATAGAGAAAAATCCCCCTTTTTTCCCACTATACTTTCTATTGTTAAAGTTATTTTTATGACAGACGAAACCAGGAATTAACTCTTTTTTTTTTTAACCGTCATGGAATATTAAATCTGAAAAACCAGAATAGTACTGTGAGGAAAGAAATCTCAACCTATGAATAAACTATGGAACAATTGTGAACTATGGAACAACCATGAATAAACTATAGAACAACCATGAAATTCTCTGCATTATTAAAATTAATGAGGAAGGACTGGGTGCATTGACTCATGCCTGTAATCCCAATACTTTGGGAGGCCAAGGTTGACAGATCACCTGAGGTCAGTAGTTCAAGCGACATAGTGAAAACCCATCTCTACCAAAAATACAAAAAATAATTTGCTGGGCATGGTGGCATGTGCCTGTAGTCTCAGATACTTGGGAGGTTGAGGCGCAAGAATCACTTGAAACCAGGAGGCAGAGGTTGCAGTGAGCCAAGATCATGTCACTGCACTCCAGCCTGGGTGGGGAAGCAGACTCTGTCTCCAAAAATAATCATAATAATAATATTAATGAAGAAGATCTCCATTAACTGATTTGTAACTATTTCTAGAATATATTGATAGGTGGAAAAGTAAGTTACAAAGGACTGCATGGTGTGCTTTTGTGTAAGAAAGGAGGAGAAATTATACATGTATACATTAAAGTTTGCAAAAAGAGACACAGGAAAAACAAAGTGCAAACTAATCAAAATAGTTAACAAGAAAGTGGTTAGAAATGGGGTGGAAGTTTTGGGTATACAAGTGAAGCCACTGATTATATCTTTTAATATAGAGTTCATGCATTTGAACTCTTTAACCCTGTACATATTTAATAGATTCAAAATAAAATTAAAATTTCAAAGATGTGAAAAGCCATCCCTACAATTGCACGCAAGCAGAAACAGATATACTTAACTGTACATCAAACTGGTGTAAACAATGGTAATCAGAAACCAAGATCTGAGTTTAGGCTTCTCACTACTACTGTGTGTTATGTATACAAGCACACAGGAAAAGATAAATTAATTCCTATACTTTTGAACATAGTAACTTGATCATAAACCTTAGTGGAATGTATGCTAATGACAAGAAGATTTTCAAAGAAATAGAAAAATACTGAACCTTATTTAATAATTTGATTGTTGGTAATGATATCAAAAGAAGATTTCAAAACTATGTTCTGTGTATTCTAAGTAGAATAGATAAGCATATATACTGACATGTTTGGGAACAGAGCTTCTGCCTCTGGGAGAAGGGAGAGACGATATAAAATAAATAAAAATAATTTTTAAACCCTGTGGAATTTTTTTTATATTGGAGGTAATTTAAATACATACACTCACAGACACACACACACACACACACACAAGTTCTGCTTACCAAAATTACCTGCAGGCAATGGACTTCAGTAGCAGTGAGACACTTAAAATTCAGATCTTGGTTTCTAATTACCATTCTTTATTAAAAGGATAATGTATCAGTGAGAAAATGGCAGATAATAGGTCAGGGGTAGGAAAAGTACAAGGTCACCCCAGAAATCTGATGTTATAAATCAAAGACTGTCTCAAAATCGGATAGGACAGGTCAAAAATGGTCAAGATCCAGCTTGAATAAGCTCTCATTGACTAAATGTGGAAAAAACTGAGCATAAAATGGTGATTGTGGTAAAATGTTATAGTATCTTGAATAAAGAAAGGAGTTACAGATTTATAATGATGCTATAAACGGGATTGAAATAGCAGCTAAAAATGCAATGCGGTCAATGGAATAATTAAGTCTGCCAGGGATCATTGGTGGATGAAGACATCAGATGAAAAGCTGTAGGAGAATGGGTTATACAAATAATTTCAAAATATCACCCCAGAGTTGAATTATTATTTCTAAAGAGGAAGAAGTGCCTTTTAAATGGAAAAATCAGGTAAATACCACCGTAATCAAGTATTCAAATTTAGTATCACTGATAAGGGACAAACTGAGATGAGGTGCCTCCTTAAGGGAGGCAGTGGGAGTTACACAACAACCCTCATGTAGTTCACCTGCCCAAATTGCTTGACCTGTATCTAATTATAAATGCTGGGAGATATCCTACCAAAAAAGAAGGGGGTCCTGGAATCTTCAAATGTCTTGATTTCATGAAGATTAAAGGAGTTTAAAGAACCATGACAACTAAATGTAAAGTGTGATTCTAGATTGGATCAAAAATAAAACCATATTAAAAATTATTGCCAAAAATGAATGCTTGACTATGAACTGTATTAAATGCTGTTATTACATCAATATTCCAATTCTTGGTTTGATAATGACATTTTTGTTTTATAAGAAAACGCTGAGGCATTTACAAGTAGACAATCAGGATTTCAGTGAAAGTTTCTTGGTGTAGGTATGACCCTTGGAAATCAGATGGAAGAAGCTATCCTGGAAAATGTATAAAATGTATGTCATGAATGCTGCACCACTGAGTGTCTAATTATCTAGAGAGATACCAATGAAATAAAGAAGGCTTCTGCTCTTGATAAACTAACCAAAAAGGAAATGACAAGCAAACTAATGTTTAAGAGCGTAAAGGGAAACACAAACATCATCAATGAGCAGTTATTACACCCTTCTTTCACCCATTACTGTGATAAATTCTTAAAAGTATAAAGCATGGAGAGTGACTGTGAAGAGTTTAAAAGTCCAGTTGGCAAGACATAACTTGTATGTACACATGAAACAATTTAAAAGCAATGCAAGACACCATGTTCTCAAATGCCAAATTCTGTGGTTTCAACTAAAAATATAATAGGAATTCTTGGAAGGAAGATATCAATGTCAGATGAAGTTGCTGGCAATCGGGGCTTGTGACACATTAAAGCAAGTACAGAACTTGATTTTAGTGCAAGAGTTACCCACATGTGTGCTAAGGAAATTCACTAATGGAGA
This sequence comes from Macaca thibetana thibetana, assembly GCF_024542745.1. Taxonomy (NCBI): domain Eukaryota; kingdom Metazoa; phylum Chordata; class Mammalia; order Primates; family Cercopithecidae; genus Macaca; species Macaca thibetana. Next base: position 25,026,619 of record NC_065595.1, on the reverse strand, counting down.
GTGTGTGATTAAATCCAGATTTTATTCATCAGAAGATCTTCTACAGAAGAATTTTAAACAAAATTTGAAGGAGAGATGGATATTATAGGAATCGCTAAATATATGTTAGAGATGAAGTAACCTCAGGGATCACCTTTTCAGTTTTATATTTTTATGACAAAAAAACCTCAGGCCCAGAAGAAGTCTATAGTTTGTAAGAGAGAAAGGGGAGATTGGGTCAATGGCAGGAAATCAGATGGGGAATACAGAGACCTGTTAAACTTTGGCAAAACATTCAGCATTTCTAAACCTTTTGGTATGTGGCATTTTGCCTACACAACAACACAACTTTGGCAAAACATTCAGCAACTCTCTATCTTTGGGCTGTCTTCCATAAGGATAAAGTGTCTAATATCCTTCCTTTGAATCTGGGCTCCCTTACTGACTTGCTTGATCAACTGAATGCAGTAGAAATGACATTGTTGAACTTCTGAAGCTGGGTCATTGAAAGACTCATCCTTGGAACCCTGAGCTTTCATGTAAAAAGTCCAACTGCTCAGAGGCCACCTTGCTGCGAGAAGCTCAGACTCCACTGAGGGGTCTTGGAGGATAAGAAGCATTACAGGAAGAAAGAGAAAAGCCAAGGGTCCCCAAGGCACCAGACACATGACTGAGGAAGCCATTTTGGAAGTGGCTTCTTTAGGCACTGCCACAACTGTTGTTATGTGGATTGGAGTTGAACCATCGATTCAAATCTATCCTGAATCCATGGCCTACATCTTTGAATAAAATAAAATGGTTCCTTTGAATGACTAAGCTTTGGGAAAGTTGACTATAAAGCAACAGATAATCAAAAGACTCGTTTCTAGTATTCCTTACAACTCTACATTTCTTTGCATTTATACATTTCCACAAGAAAAAAAAATGTTTGTAAATGCTTGGTTAAATGTGTAAGCAAATGGAGGGTAACAAGTTGGTTGGGCAGGGTAGTAGTTTGTAGCAGAAATAATGGGAAGTGTGTGGGAAATAAGGAGATGCCAAAACTTCTATAGCACTTTTGAAGCATATGGGACCTTATTTCTCATCAGCAAAAATACCCTTACTTCCCTTCCATCCATGTAATTGACTTCCTTTCTGGGTCTAATTTTCCTTTTTCAGAATAACTGAAAAATGACATTTGTTCTTCCTACCTCAAAGAGTAGTTGTGATAGCATAATATACCTATCATCAATGCTCAATAATTTCTAGCTTTCTGCTTTCCAGGCATATGGTGAGTTTGCACCACCTGTCCGTTTATGATGAGTAGGGTCATGTGATTAGTTGTAACCAAGGAGTTGTGAGCAGAACTAACAGGGGCCACATCCAAACCAGAGCATTGAATTGTCAGTTCTAGACCTCCCAGAGCTCTCTTTCCCTCTGGCACATTATCCAACAATCAAGATAGTGCTGGCTCCATCATCCTGGATTCCTGAGTAAATCTGATGATCGCAGAGCTCTGACAACTTATAATGGACATGTAACAGGAATGAAAAATGGACATTTGTTAATTTCCGTTATAAAGATTTTTGAGATTGCCTGTTACTGCAACATAATACAGGCTTTTCTGACCGATGCACCAAAGGAGATTGAAAATGCTCAGGGAAATAGCAAGCAATACAAAGTGTGAGATATTGTTGTTACAAAGGATAGGCTTTAGTAGGGAAGCAACCCAAGTGATCCATGTGGCTATCTGTTACAAGTTTTTGTAACTCCACCATATTTAACAAGTCATCCAGTTTTTCTGAGTCTAACTTCTCTGTGTAGATGATGATGATGATGATGATGATAAAGATGATAACGATGATGACAATAGCAAAAGTATCCACCATTTGTTGAATGCCTATTGTGTGACTAGAAATCATTGTATTTATGATTTCTAGTAGAGCATATCTGCAGAATGGGTATAACCATCCCTGTCTTTACAGATGTAGAAACTGAGGCTAAAGAGAGTCAATATGATGTTCTTTTTATTTCCTTCCAATTCTTAAAATCTCTAGCTACGAAAGGAAGTCTAATGCCGTGGTAAAGAAAAGTGAGGGTCTTCTCTGTTAAATTCATATAGAATGTGGCAAAAGTTCTGAACAATTATATGCTTGCTTTCACTGGAGTTTTAAAGGGAAGTTAAAACCAGCCAAGACAGCTCTGTGTCCAAGTCATCTGGTGCCCATGTGCATCGATGTGCGTGATTCCCTGTGTCCTCCGAGGATGGCACAAATATTAGTTGCTTAATATGAAAGAGGCAGGAGCTGGGAATAATAATTCTCAGTTCCAAGCTAACTTGACTTCACCTTCATGGGCCCCAGCCCAGTGCCACCCAGGGCCTCTTGGAGCTTTAAAATCATCAGCAGAGGCTTTGGCCTTACTCAGGAAATTTGGGGGATGGCATCAAGGCCACAACACCAACCTGATTAAGTACATATGGTAAACTTGAACAAGGAAGACATTCAAGATACCCCTGGCCCCACCCCAAATCTGGGTGGCCCCAAGCACCAAACCCAGCCTGGAACTTGCATTTGTATGCACAGGTCTTAAGTTAGGGTATGTCAAATTCATTTCAGAGTGTTTCAGGCTAGTCTAGGACATGAAGACATTTGAAAAAGTTCGGAGAGAGGACAAGAGAGGCTCATACTGATGGTTCCTGATGGAATGGCATGGATCTGAGTCAAACTTTGCTGACTTATTCTTTTGCCTTCTCCCTAAGACCCCAGCACAAGCATTCCTTCTTCCTTGATAATCAACTCCCTACCCCCGCATCTTCTGTCAAGTCTCATCCTAAGTTTCAAATGTCCTCCTCTCCTTCGTCCTTTCTCCTATGCCTCTGAAATCCCTTGTTCTACTCTAAGACATCTCAAGGAAATAAAGTCTCCCTCTCCATGTGTCTGGTCTGAGTTCAGAACTTCTGTATTTCCACTTCAGGTCTTCCTTCCCATAGTCATTCTCCAGAGGTATGTGTATTACATCCCGTAACTTACTTTGGCTTCCTGAACACAAACAGACATGTTGCTCATTTACCCATTTAATTAACATTAATTTATTGGCCACCTAATGTGCAAGGCACTGAGCTTGGCATTTGGCATAGCCATGAATTATGGAGACACCATCCTTGTCTTTATGGAGCTTACATTATAGCAATGCCTTATTTTCCTCATCCTCTCCAAACCCTCCCACTCTCCATTCCCCAAGTAATCCTCCCTTTAGTTAGGTGTCAGCCTTTCCTGGGGGAAATCCTATAAACCTCCATCAGTTTCTTTCGGCTCATATCTTCTCTTTTAAAAAGGAACTACATCCATTGAATGTGTTATATACATAGTATAAAATACACAGGCAAAAAGTTCACAGGCAATGCAGAAGGGAAAGAGAGAATTTGACTCCAAGCAAGGAGTCCAAGCTTCTAATCAGTCAGAATCAGTATATCTCTCTCTTTCTCTCCCTCTCTCTCTCTCTCACCCCCGGCACTATTTTAAGTGCTAAGGATACAAGCAAGAAGATAAGGCACTTGTTCTCAAAGATCTTAAGTCCTCATGAGGGGTCTGTTTGATTGTGGCTTCACTTTTTTACATTCCTTTCACCTGTGCTCTTTGGTAGTGCTCTTCCACACTGACTCTGAGTTTGGTCTTGGGATTTGTCTTAGCTATTAGGCTGTGGCAGAGGTAGTAGTGACAGTAGGACAGTTCTGAGTCTACCCTTCAAAAGGCCTTACACGCTTCTGTGCCATCTCTCAGATTCTGTCACTGTCATTTTAAAAAGCCCATGGCAGCCTACTGGAGGATGACAGAAGACACAGGGGAGAGGCAAAGTACCCCAGAGGAGATCTAGAAAACCTGAAGCTGACAGATGAGTGAGCTCAGCCACAACCAGAAGAAATACTCTGATAAACCATAGACTTATGAATAAGAAGCAATATATTATAAGAAATGTATACTGTTGTAAGCCATTGAGCACTGGGGTAACTCGTTATACAGCAATAGCTAGCTGACACAAGGAGGAAATATACAAAACATGTAAACAAGTTAATAAATCATATATATTCCAGCATAAGATAAAAATGAAGGCAAATTTTTTAAAAATTGCATAAATGGCCAGGCATGGTGGCTCATGTGTATAATCCCAGCCAGCACTTTGGAAGGCTATAATGGGAGGATTGCTTGTGGCCAGGAGTTTAAGACCAGCCTGTGAAACACAGTGAGACCCCATCTCTACCAATAATAAAAATTTTAAAAATTATCTGGGTATGGTGGCACACACTTATAGTCCCAGCTACTTGGGAGGCTGAGGTGGGAGGATCACTTTAGCCTAGGAGTTAAAGGCTGCAGTGAGATATGATTGTGCCACTGCACTCAAGCCTGGGCAACTGACTGAGACTGTACCTCAAAAATATATATATAGTATTTTATATATATAGTATATAGAGAGAGTATAACAGTAAAATATATATAGTATATTGTGTGTGTATATATATATGTGTGTATATGATGAAGTAATGGAGAATGATTGCCAGGGGCTATGAAGGAGTAATAACTTAATTAGGATGGTCAGAGAAAGCCTTACTGAGGAAATGGCATTTATGTTGAGATTTAACTGATAAGAAGGAGACAATCATGCCTCTGTTTGAAGGGAATTTATTCCAAACGGAAGGGACAATGAGATGGGTAGATATCCTAGTTGAGATGTTGAATAGGCATCTGAAGCTCAGGCGAGAGAACCAGGCTGGAGACATAAATGTGGAGTGATAGGACAACCTGGGACCACATGGAAATAAATTGCTGATAGTGAGGAAAAAAGTCTGAAGACAATGCCCTGGAGGCATTCCAGCATTTGGAGGCTTGGAGGAAGAAGAGGAGCTGACAAAGTGATTGAGAGTAACAAGCCCATGAAATACAGAAGAAAACTTTAAGTGCAAGTTGCCAAAAAAAAAAAAAAGCTTCAGGAAGGAAACAGTGGCCTTTCGTGTCAATTGCCATCGAGAATTCAGATAGTATGAGGATGGAGAGTTGGCTTTGCAAAATGTAAGTGACCTAAATAAGTGACAGCAATTGCTGGGGATTGTTAGAGACAAAAAGCCCTATTAAATTAGTCGATGAAAGAAAGAGAGGTAAGGAAGTAGGGCAGAAGTTCTGGGAGGATCGTAGAAGGATTTGGAAGATAGTCAAATAGTCAGATTTATGGGGTTGTTTAAAAAGGGGATCATCAGATACTTAATCATATGGTGATGAATAATAAAGTTGATTAAGGAGTCTGAAGATATGAGGTATATTGAGACTGTTGCTGGACAACTGAAAACTGAAAGAACAGGAAAGTGAAGCTTTAGAGTATCTAGCTTTGCCTGCACCTGGAGATGTGATATGGTTTGGCTGTATCCCACCCAAATCTCATTTTGAGTTGTAGCTTCCATAATCCCCACATGTCTTGGGAGGGACCAGGTGGGAAGTGATTGAATCAAGGGGGGCAGGGTTTTCCCATGCTGTTCTTACGATGGTGAATAAGTCTCACAAGGTCTGATGGTTTTATAAAGGGCAGTTCCTCTGCATACACTCTCCTGCCTGCTGCCAAGTAAGATGTGCCTTTGCCCTTCCTTTGCCTTCCACCATAACTGTGAGGCATCCCCAGCCATGTGGAACTGTGAGTCCATTAAACCTCTTTTTCTTTAGAAATTGCCTAGTCTCAGGTATTTCTTCATAGCAGTATGAAAATGGATTAATATAAGATGTTATGGCAGCAGGTAGCTTGCTGAGATTAAAGGCCCTAATATAGCCCGTCACACCCCTGAGGGAAAGGGCTGACTCACAGGCATGAGTCGGTGCTGCAGATGAAGATTTTGAGGTGGTTGGCGGCATCACTGCTGAACTATCTCATTACCCAGCCATGTGGCTTTCAATAAATCCTTAAATTTTCTCCCTCTATAAAATGGGATGTTAATATTTTTTCTCCAATGGCTAGTATTCTTTAAGCTGCAAGGGAAAAAAACATCTCTAATTCGTTTAGGCAAGGAGAAAATTTATTGGCTCAAGTAAAGTTCAGGGGTTGCTCTGATTTATAAGGCGATCTCAAAAGATATGACAAGTCTCTCTCTCTTTCTTTGTCTCAACTTCTCTCTTTTTCTGATACAGAAAAATTATTATATACAGAAGAATTATATATTATTATATGTGTATACATATATAATCTTACACATTTAGTAACTTTATTCTTGAAATAATTTTCTCTATTGGGGTTCAGAGCAGCTGTAACATAAGTTATCCTTACAGTTAGTATTGTCAGAGGTAAAAGAGATTTCCTTTCCCTATGATGCCAGTTCAACTTCTGGGGTTGGATATTATTGGTTGGTTTGGATCATGTCTAACCTTGATTTATACACAACGTTTAGGAGGATAGAATATACTGATTGGCTAGACCTAAGTCCTGTGTTCACGCTTTACTGTTTTTTGTTTGTTTGTTTGTTTTTTGTTTTTTTGTTTTTAATTGCAGGATTGTTTATAAGCATGGTCAGATTGACCCCAGGGTCTGGATTTCAAAATCAGTTGGCCTTGGAGTATTCTTTCTCTGTCCAGACTGAAGGCTGATTGGAAACCTGTGTTTCACACATTCAATAAATTATAGCAGAAAGAATTCTGTGTTATTCGCCAAATGTTTTCATGAGAGTTTTATCTAATTAACTCAATATCATAAAACTGTTAAGTAATTTATGTGTGTTTTAATTTTACAGCCTGAGTAACATATCTGTGGAAGGGAGAACATAACAGATCAATGGCTTGCAGATTCGTGCAAAGAAGATGTGAGGAAAAAAATATTTGCTTCAAAGACTATGGATTAGCTCCTCTCTTAAGCTTTTCCTTCTATTCATCCTGCCCTAGACAGAAAAATTCTCAGTCCTGCTGTCAAATTCATAGATCATCTTTTAGAAGCCAGGAAGAGGACCAACCACTAAAGCTATTTGGAACATGTCTACCACAGTGCCCCAACCCCAAAAGGTCAACCCAGCTTACTGGCAATGACTGGCTGGTTGATGGAAAATAACAAGAACAGAGTCATTCTGACCTATTTCATCTGACTAAATTCTTTGGCCTTCTCTGAACTTCAGGCCTGGGCTAATTTACAGTGTGATGAGAAGAATCAGAAGACATACCTGGGAATGGGTGACAGTGGGTCCAAACAGGACAGAAGGGACCAGAACTGGAAATCCCAATGCTGAGTCTATGTGGGAGTGCTTCAGACAGAGGGTAGGAGAAAAGGAAGGAAGGGATACAATTACTGGAGCAATCACTGTATGCCGGGTACTGTGTGAGGTGCTAAGAATTGCCTGATTCCTGCCTTCAAGAAGCTGAGAAGGGATGGATGAGAATGATGTGGCAAGGAGACCAAAGGCAAATCAGAAAGCATGCTTAGATGTCCAAGGGAGCACTTAGAAGAGCACCTAATCAGATCAGAAGGCTATATGGAGGGAGAAATGTGCTTCAAGGGTGTGCTGAGATCAAAAGCGGTGGGGAGAGATGCCGGGCAGATGGCACAGCTTGAAGGGAAGCATGGTGCCATGAAACAGCTAAATGCACTCAGGCAACAGTCATTAATTAGAATGGCTTAAGAACTTTCTTCATTCATCCTCAGCGTTCCCAAACCTACTAAGAATCCCCTAAAACAGGGCCAATGCTTGTATAGTTTTAAAAGTTGTGATAGATAACTGTCATGCAAACTCCTCGCTAAGAACATTTGCTTAAGTAAGCTGCAGTGTTGACTGGAGCAGGAAAGTGGTTGCAGATGTGGTCTGAGACGAGAGTCGAGAAATCTCGGCAATGACTTTGTGTGCTCCCCTAAATAATTTGAAGTTTATCCTAAAAGCAATGAAGAAGCATGAATGGATTTTAATTAAAACATCCTGGGATCAGATACACATTTCCCAAAGATTGCTCTGGCAGGCTGGGGAAGAATGGGTGTGATGGTGAGAATTGAAAAGGAACAAAGAAAAGGCATCACAGAGTTCTGGAAGGTTATTTCAGTGAGGCAGGCAGGAGGTTGTGAGGAGAGCCAGAAAGAAGTGGCATCAATGGGACTTAGCCCTTCCTTGGATGTAAATGGAGAAAGAGAATCTGGAATGACTTCGATAAGGTTGCAATGGAGAAGAAACAATTTAGGTAGAAATATGACTTCCCCTTGTTGCTCGTGACAAGTTGCCATATACTTACTGGCTACTACCATCAACAAAACAAATGTTATTTATGTTCTTGAGGTCAGGAGTACAAAATGGATCATTTCAGTGGCAAAGAGAAGAACAGACGTCTGCAAAGGGCATTGACAAGAAATAGCCAAACTTAGGAAGAAACCCAAAAACTGAGGGAAGGAAGAGGGGTAACTATCAGGAGGAAAGGAAAAGGGAATGACATCAGTATCAAACATCAGATAGGCCAAGTGAAACCGTAGCAGAAATGCACCCATGGGCTAACAGCAACTCAGAAGCCACAGGCGACCTGAAGAGAATTAGGAGAGGAAACCAGATTGCACGAGGGTAGCAGATAAAAGAGCCATGAGCAAGGAACCTAGAGACAGAAATAAACATAGCAGATTCCTCCATAAAATTTTCCATGAAATATTTTAAACATAAGAAAAGTATAGAAAAGAACTTAAGAAGTACCTACTTACCGGCTTTTTCAAAACTTAACATTTTGCTAGATTTGTTTCAGATGTTTTAAAGGCAACCAAACACTACAGATGCAGCTGAAACTTGCTACATGCCCTTGTTTTATCCCATTCTCCTTTCTCCTTACTCCTGTGCAGCCACCATCTTGAGAGTTTGATATTGACCGTTTTGTGCATGATTATGAGACTACATATGTGCATAATAATATATAATATTGTTTTGAATATTTTCAAATTTTATAAGTGGTGTCCTAATGTGTATATCATTGGTCAATTTGTTATTAATTCAGCATCACATTTTTGAAATGTAATTATTGAGATATATGTCACTAGTGCTCTCATTTTAATTGTTATGTAGTATTCTAGTATCGCTATAATACAGTCAGGAGTTCAAGACCAGTTTGGCCAACATAGGTAGACCCTGTCTCTACAGAAACTCTTTAGAAATTAGCCAGTCATGGTGGCATGTGCCTGTAGTCCCAGCTACTCTGGAAACTGAGGCAGGAGGCTTGCTTGAGCCTTGGAGTTCGAGGCCGCAGAGAGCAGTGTTCGTGCCATTGTACTCCAGACTAGGTGACAGAAGGAGACTCTGTTCAAAAAAAATGAAAATTTTTTTAATCCAAACAGTTTCTGTAGGTTGATCTTGTAACATAGAAACTTGCAGAACTCTCTCAACAGTTGAACTCTCTTAACAGTTGAATGGCATATAAAATCTATCAGATTTTATATGTAGAACATTGTATCATCTGGAACAAAATAAAATCTTTGTTCTATTCAAATCTTCACTACCAAATGCTATGCTTATTTCTTTGGTTTGTTTTGTTTCTTTCTTTGCATTGTCTAAGACCTTTGTCACATTATTAAGCTGAAGAAGTGACAATGCTTATGCCTGCCCTGCCCTTGACATTTATGGGTGTGCCTCTGAAGTTTCACCATAAGGGCCACTTATCCAGTTATTGTTTTGATAGATACAACTTATTCTGGAAGTACTGAGAATTTCTCTCAAATCAAGCAATATATGCTAAATACATTTTAATTTTCTTTGCATCTGAGATTATAATTGTCCCTTCAGTCTCCAAATTATGTGCATTACATTAATACTTTTTTTTTTCTTTGAGACGAAGTCTCGCTCTGTTGCCCAGGCTGGAGTGCAGTGGCGCGATCTTGGCTCACTGCAACCTCCGCTTCCCAGGTTCACGCCATTCTCCTGCCTCAGCCTCCCGAGTAGCTGGGACTACAGGCGCACACCACCACACCCAGATAATTTTTTGTATTTTTAGTAGAGATGGGGTTTCACTGTGTTAGCCAGGATTGTCTCGATTTCCTGACCTCGTGATCTGCCGGCCTCAGCCTCCCAAAGTGCTGAGATTACAGGCGTGAGCCACTGTGCCTGGCCTACATTTTTTAACATATACAAACATCCTTGCATTTCAGAGATAACTCTACTTGGTTGTGATGTATTTTTTAAAATGCTTTCAAATTTATTTTGTATCACTCTTTTTAAGATATTGTTACCCCCGCGTCCCCACAAAAAACCGGGATTCATTTGCCTGCCAAGTAACAAACAATGCTCCGTGAGAATGCAGGTTTTGATCAAGAGGCATTTTATGGCAGTATTCTCTAAAGCAAGTGTCCCCTCCAGGGAGAGTGACAGGAGGGTTTTATGGGATGATGGAGAGGGGAGAGTGTGTATCTTCACATGTAGAGGGGGAATCCCAGTGGTGCAGAAGCAGTGAGTCTTAATAGCAGCCCAAAGGTGGCATGTTATGGTAATGAGAATACAGCTCCTCCCAGGGTGGAGATTTCAGCATGGTAATTAGGAAAAGTTCACTGGGGTTCATCTGTAAGTTGCTGGCATCTGTCAGGAGCTGGTTCCATCACACTAGGTGGCTGCATTCCACACAGGGTTTAGGAAAAACCAGGTGCACAGCAGGAGGCTGTAAAACAGGCTGATTGCTTGAGTTGATTAAATTCCTATAGTCCCTGCAAACCCTCCCTGTCTGCTTACAATAGTTTATTCTAATGTTTTAATGAGTGTCCTATAATGGTCTTTTCCATTTTGGTGATAAGGTCATATTAGCCTCATAAAATGAACAGGGTTGTGTTGTGTCCTCCTTTTCTCCAATTGAGTAGTTGCCTCTTAAACTATGTATAATCTGCAGTTTAATTTCTTTTGTTGAGGTGTTCTTTAACAATTTCTTTTTCTATGTTTTTCACTTCCAGTATCTCATGCTCTTTTTATATCCACCTATTTTTGTTTCATTTTCACTTGTTTTAGTTTCATAATTTCTATTTTTGTTTTAATAGATGTTATGCTTTTGTATTGTGTGTGTGTGTGTGTGTGTGAGAGAGAGAGAGAGAGAGAGAGAGAGAGAGAAAGAAAGAGAGAGAGACAGGGTATTTCTCCAGTTGCCCAGGCTGGAGTGCAGTGGCACGATCGCAGTTCACTGCAGCCTCAACTTCCCAGGCTTAGGTGATTTGCCTCCCTTATAGCTGGGTCCACAGGCGCACGCCCCCATGCCCAGCTAATTTTTGTATTTTTTTGTAGAGATGGGGTTTCTCCATGTTGCCCAGGCTGGTCTCAAACTCTTAGGCTCCAACCATCTGCCCGTCTTGGCCTCCAAAGTGCTGGGATTATAGGCATGAGCCACCATGTCTGGCCTGTATCTTTTTATTTTAATTTCATCTGACGTGAATTCTGGATCAACTTGATTTTAGTTCTTTATTCTTTTATAGTTTTGGTCTGCAGAATCATTCTGAGTGAGAGGCGTGTTTATGATTCTTTCTTATGTTGCCTCTTTGTCTTTCTATGTTGCTACCACCTAGACCCCAGGTTCAGAGTCAGACTTAGACACTGTAATGACATTTCATGAGGTGTCTCCTACATTGCTTCAAGCAGCAACACTGACACTGCCCTGCATCAAGCCCCTTGCACCTCCACTATCCCTCTCAGAAGTCAAACTCCCTGCTGTTGCTACCTGCTTCTAGAACCCAGAACAGAGCAGAACTGTGGCTTCGGTTCAGCCCTGCTCTCACCGCTTAATGTTTCTGTTCTTTCTGATCCATGGATAATTTTATTCTGTTCTGAAACCTAGTAATAGTTTTAACTTTACATTTAATATTTTATTTATCATTATGTTTTGAGCTGAGAGACTACATCAAATTATGAACTTCCTGCATTGCTTTGAGTGGAAGTCAACAATCACTTTTCAAGAATCACAAAGGGAAGAGAATTGAGATGCCAGTAAATAGAAAGGGATGAGAGGGTGGGCTTTTGTATGTTTTTTTGTTTGTTTGTTTGCTTGTTTTTTGGTTTTTGGTTTTTTTAGTGGGGCAAACTTTGGTAGCACACATATTAAAATGGTAGAGAATTGAACACGCTGTAAACTGAGCAGCTTCTTAGACTTTAATGCGTATGAATCACCTGAAAGTTCTTGGTAAAATGTAGACTCTGATTTAGAAGGTCAGAGATAGGGCTTGAGATTAGATTTTTTTTTTTTTCTTTTTTCTTTCTTTTTGTTTTTTAAGAGTTGGAGTCTAGTTCTGTTGCCCAGACTGGAGCCCAGTGATGCAATCACAGCTCACTGGCCTCAAGCGACTCTCCCCGCTCAGCCTCCCAAGTCACTGGGATTGCAGGCATGAGCCAGCCATCACATCTGGCAGATTAGACACTTCCTTTATTATTTATTTATTTATTTATTTATTTATTTATCTATTTATTTATTTATTGAGACAGAGTCTCGCTTGTCGCCCAGGTTACTGTGCAGTGGCGCGATCTTGGCTCACTGCAACCTCCGCCTCCTGGGTTCAAGTGATTCTCCTCCCTCAGCCTCTCAAGCAGCTGGGACCACAGGGGCCCGCCACCATGTCAGGCTAATTTTCGTATTTTTAGGAGAGATGGGGTTTCACCGTGTTGGCCAGGCTGGTCTCAAGCTCCTGACCTCAAATGATCCACCCACCTTAGCCTCCCAAAGTGCCGGGATTACGGGTGTGAGCCACCGCACCAGGCCAGATTAAATATTTTCAGCAAGCTCTCAAGTGACACTGATGACACTGCTCCCTGCACCTCACTTTGGATAACAAAGGCTTAGAGCAAAGATCAAGTAGAGAGAGAAAGGCTGGAGATACAGGGAAGCTAGCGAAAGGTTCATAAAGCAGAATCACCGATGAGACAAACAGGTGCAGCTGAATATGAAGCATCTGCAGCCAGCCAGAGGATCAGAGTGTGCCGCTTTAGGAGGGCTGAACACAGCACCTGTGTGCCACTCTTGCTTGGTGCTGCCTCTTGGCTGTTGACTCCCAGGATCGCGATGTTACCTAAAGCCTGAAGGAGATTAAAGTGACTGAGGGAGATTTTTGCAGAGACAGTGGAGCTGTATCTCCACAAATGCATCCGAATCCTGGTGTTTCAAGCTGGCTGTTTGTTTCAAGAGGTCTTACTGATCTTGACCTGGTGAGAACTGTGGAAGGAGGAGCAGTGCTTGCTAAGGTCCTAAAACCTCCCCTTCCAAGTGATCAGTAGTTCAGCGGGAAAAAGGACAACATGAGTTACGCTATTTAGGGGAGTTCAGATGTGGCCTTTGAAAAAATGAAAGCGATTTTTATCATTTTTTTTTTTTTTAAAGCAGCTGGGAGAGGCCGGAATTTATAATAAGGGATCGGGATATTTTAGGCAATTTGTATTCATGATTGTAAATGTTTTGAGATTCAATAAATTACACTGTTTTCTTCCCATGACAAGATTGAAACCAACAGAGAAGTAGAAGTAAGACAGATAGAGATAAAACTTTCCCTTTTATCAATATTAAAAGCTAGGATGGAGAAATGAAATTTTATGCTCACGCAAAAACCTGCAAAGGAACAATCACAGCAGCTTCATTTGAAATAGTAAAAACTTGGAAATAACTCATATATCCCTCAATAGGTAAATGTTTAAACAAACTGTAGCCCATACACATCATAGCATACTACTCAGCAAGGAAAAGGAGCGAACTATTGACACACGCAGAAACTTGGATGGACCTTGAAGAAATTGTGCTAAGAAGAAAAAAAAAAGAGCTAATCTCAAAAGATTGCATGCTGTATGATTCCATTAAATAACATTCTTGAGATGACAATATTATAGAGGTAGAAAACAAATGAGTAGTTGCCAGGGGATGGTGGGTATTGCTAAAGGGGATAGAAAGAGGGCCTCTTGTGGTGATGAAGCAGTTCTGGATATGGATTTTGGTGACATTTACACATTCTATGTGATCAAATTGCATAGAATTATACATGCACACACAGGAGTGCATGGAATACAGTAAAATCCAAGCTCTGTGGACACTGTACCAATGTCAGTTTCTTGGTTTTGCTATGGAACAATAGTTGTTCAAGATGTTACCACTGGGGAGGCTGGTAAAGGGCACACAGGGCTTCTCTGTACATATATATATATATGGATATAAATATGTATATGTATTTAATATAAATATTTAATTTCATATAAGTCTACAATTTTTTCAAAATAAGTTAAGCTTAAACTTTACATTAAAAATTGCACATGCAATCAAAAGGAAAACGACAAAGTAGGAAAATATTTGTAATAAATACAGTAAAAAATCTTTTAATATAAAAAGAGTTCCTACAAATCATTTAGAATACCCCAATCCCTCTACCCACCTACCGTGGAAATATGAGTCAAATATGTAACTAGGGAATTCACAAAACAAAATAATAACAATAAATTACCTAGAGATCTTCAAAAATCTTTAATTTTACAAATAACTTAAAGAACCATCAAGGAAAAGATCAACATATCACTTGTAACCTACAAAATAAGATATCATTTTTTAATGTTTATTTAAAAACCACAAATTCTTTGTTTCCAATTTTATTAATATTTAGTTATAGTGTTAGCATCAAAATGTGGGTATGCTCATAATAGCGATGTAAACTGGTACAAACTTTCAAGAAAGCATCTCGCAAAATACTCAAAAGATGCTTCAAATTTTCTTTTTTTTTTAAAAAAAAAGAGGCTGAGTGTGGTGGCTCACACCTGTAATCCCAGCACTTTGGGAGGCCGAGGCGGGCAGATCACAAGGTCAGGAGTTGAGACCATCCTGGCTAACACTCTCCACTAAAAATACAAAATATTAGCCATCTGTGGTGGGCGCCTGTCGTCCCAGCTACTTGAGAGGCTGAGGCAGGAGAATGGCGCCAACCCAGGAAGCGGAGCTTGCAGTGAGCCAAGATCGCACCACTGCACTCCAGCCTGGGCGACAGGGTGAGACTCCGTCTCAATAAAATAAAATAAAATAAAATAAAGAATAAAGTAGCTAGGATGGATGGTATTGCTTAGAGCAATGGTTCTCAAAGTATGGGGTCCCTGGATCAACAACTCAGCATCATCTGAATACTTGTTAAAATCCAGACTCTTGGTCCATATTCCATAGCAACTGAATCGGGCTGTCTGGGATTGGGTTTCGTAATCTATCATTTAACAAATCCTCCAGGTGATTCCATGTATGCTCAAATTGGTGAGTCACTGGCATAAAGTAAGAAGTACAACAATAGGACTGAATGCTCTAGAGTAAGTCCTTCAGTGTAGATAAAGGAGGACGAGAGATAAGTGTTGTCTCCAACAGTGACCTCTGAGAAGTTTCTTAATGCAGAACAAATCCCCAGTTATGGATCTATCATTGCACCAGTGCACCAGTGCAACATAAATGTAGTGTTACGGGGAAAACCAGCTCATCCTTTCACTTTTTTTTTTTTTTTCTTTTAGACAGAGTCTCCCTCTGTCATCCAGGCTGGAGTGCAATGGCGTGTCTTAGCTCACTGCAGCCTCTGCCTCCCGGGTTCCAGCAATTCTCCTGCCTCAGACTCCTGGGTAGCTGGGATTCCAGGCATGCGCCACCTCGCCCAGCTAATTATTTTGTACTTTTAGTAGAGATGGGGTTTCATCATGTTGGCCAGGCTGGTCTCAAACTCCTGACCTCAGGTGATCTGCCAGCCTTGATCCCCCAAAGTGCTGGGATTATAGGCATGAGCCACTGCACCCGGCCCCAGCTCACTCTTTAATCCCATCTTGAACTTTTGGAGAAGCCTCTTCTAATTACCCCAGGGAACTGTTTATGTCCTTTCTCTTTAAGTTAAAATCTTTGTTTCCGTCTCTATTATCAATTGCCTCGTATTTGTTTATTTACATATCTGTTTCTTCATTAGACAATAAATGCCTACCTTTATTTTTGAATCCTATTTACAGCTGTGCTTGAAAAAAGAGCAGATAAATATTTGTTGAATTAATGAATACATGTGAAAAGTAGCAATTACTTCTGACTGCAAAAAATAAGGGAAGGCTTCCGAGAGCATTAGACTTTGAGATGATCTTAATAATTTTTGTTATTACAAAACTTACAAATCCCAGCATTTTGACCATCCAAGATAAGAGCATCACATTAGCCCAGGAGTTTGAGACCTACCTGGGCACATAATGAGACCCCATCTCTACAAAAAAAATGTTAAAAATAAAAATTATCTGGGCATGATAGTGCACAGATCTGTAGTACTAGCTGCTCAGGAGGCTAAGGTGGGATGATTGATCACTTAAGTCTAGGAGTTCAAGACCACAGGATCGTGATACTGCACTCCAGCCTGGGCAACAAGCGAGACCCTGTCTCAACAACAACAAAAAAATATACAGTCTTTTGGGGAAAATAATAATTGTAGATGTGAAACAATAAACATAAAAACTGATGTATGTGTTTAGGGGAGCTTAATTTGAAATGCATCAAAACTGTGATAGATGAGAGATATGTAGAGGAATGGATGAATATATGATAAAAACAAGTATGGTAAAATTAGTAACGTTAATGGTACAGTCTAGGTTGCAGGTCATGACATGCTTGTTTTATAAATAAAGTTTTATTAGAACACACCTATATGCCCACTCATTTACATACGGTCTATGGTGCATTTGCACTACACTGCTGCGTAGCTGCAACAGAGACCATATGTCGAGTAAAGCCTAAAAGATTTACTATTCAACCCTTTACAGAAAAAGTTTCCTCATATCTGTCCTAAGCAATGGGTATAAGCTGTATAATTCTTTTCACCTTTCTGTATGTCTGAAAATTTTAATAATAAAATGTTAGGGGGAACATTTTTAGAACAATTTAAGGCAGAACATTATTGAAAAGCAAATTGAACATAAGTAAATGCCAAAGGGCATTTGGACAAGATTAGTAGATACTGAAGTTAATATTAATCATCTTATGAAAGAGGTGACATGGGAAGGATTGAGTGTTAGTAGAATTAGAGAGAAGTGGGAGGTTTTCCAAGAGCAATGAATAATATAAGTATCACAGGATACACTGGGTGGATACTTGCTAGTGTTGACTCCACCCAACCCTGCCCCCCATTCATCCCACCCATGCTGTCATCTAGACAGCACCATGCAACACAAACACACCCCATCAGTGTGTCAGTAGATTTCCAGCCATCTACATAGGAGATGTGGTTTTTGTGAGAGGTGAGAAAAGTTCTAGAGAGGAAAGAAACTAAGAAGGGGAGAAAAGTAGTTTGGGCCATGGTATTGTCTGTACCTCTTATTTCCTTGGGCTGGTTTTGAGCCCCCCAGGAAGACAGAGTTTCAGAAGCATATGTTGCTTTACTGGGTCTGGTGACAGAGTGTTGTACAATTTAGGGAGGAAGCCTGCCTGTATCATCCATTCTGGGAAAATGAGCATTTGAAGCTTTTTGGAGCATCTTAATCCAGCACATAGAATCAATATTGAGGTTCTCAGGAAGAAAGTGGCTGTAGTGAAGATTTTCCAAGTGTGTGGTGGGCAGAAGTGATAGACAAATCAGTACTCATGAGAACCAAAACTATCTGTCATGGACAGCCTAGACACAGAAGAGAAACCATCTCTTACTGTATACAATAATGTGATTTTCTCTCTGTCTTCATTAGTGTGGCTTTATTTTTCCAGGGGTCTCCTGCCTGGGCAAATAGTTTGATTGTTCATTAAGAACTTCCTAAAGGGGTCCTGAAAGACCCTTCAACTCTTCAATGAAAAGTATCATCAGACCACTTCCATCCTAAGATTCTTTGAATCCTATGCCTCAAACTCTTCAGCCTGCTGTTCCCATCAGATCCTAGTTGGTTGTATCTTGATCTTTCTCCACTGCTAATTAAGAGCAATGTGAAAGACCCACCTGAAACCAAACTTCCAATTCCCAGGAAAATTCCAACCTTCCCTTTTGCCTTTTAAGATGCTACCAAAGCTTTATAAGGCGGAGTTCTCCCTTTCCATGGTAAGCAATCATCTCAGCTTTGTCTTAACAGCAGGTTATGTTAGTATATTTAGGAAACCAGCTTTCAACTCCAGAGAGAGAATATGAGCAATACAGAGTAGATACCATTGCTGTAGCTAATGAGTTTATGGGTATTCACAACTTGGTAATTCCCAGGAATGATGGGAGTCAATTTGGGGATGGGAGTAAGACCCCTACTCACAGTGTATGCAGCTATGAAGTTTAGAACTCTCAGTGTAATTTGTGGTCCTCTTACATGAGGATCTTCATTGCCATTAGTATAAATTTCCAACTCTTTAGCATGTTTTATTACTCCTACAAAATGTGGCCCTGCTCTCTTCTCAGCTATAATGCTTACATGGCCTTCTCCCAGTTTTAACACGTAAAGTCTCATGTCCCAGAAAATCCCTAGATCCAGGCAAACTAGGACAGTTGGTCACCTTATTTCTTGTAATCTTGCCGTGATTATACACCAAAAGGGAGCTCTAGATTCTGACAGTTCATGTTTGGGATCCTCCACCCGCCACAGGGTGACTTTGGGTATGTCACTGTACTCATCCTTCCAGTGCCTTAGTTTACTAATTTGTAAAGTGACACTAGGAAAAGCAACTGTTTCGTGTGGTTGTTGTGAGAATGAAATGAGATACTACAGGTGAAGAGCTTTGAATGCTTGGCACATAGCAAATACTTGATAAATATTAGTTCAAAGAATACTTGGCTAATAATACTTAGAACAATTGTGTCTTGTTCATAACTTTGTTTTCTGGCCTAGCACCAGGCCAGGCACAGAATAAACTTTAAATTATACCTTTAAATAAATGAATAGGCTGGGTGCGGTAGCTTACGCCTATAATCCCAGCACTTTTGGAGGCCAAGGCAGGCGGCTCATTTAAGGTCAGGAGTTTGAGACCAGCCTGGCCAGCATGGTGAAACTCCACCTCTACTTAAAATACAAAAACTAGCCAGGCGTGGTGGCGGGTGCCTGTAATCTCAGCTACTCGGGAGGCTAAGTCAGGAGAATCACTTGAACCCAGGAAGCGGAGGTTGCAGTGAGCCTATATCGCACCACTGCACTCCAGCCTGGGTGACAGAGCAAGACTCCATCTAACTAAATAAATAAATAAATGGCAAAATAAAATAAATGAATAATGATTATTATCTTTTTTATTTTAGTTCCTCAAACATGCACTCTGTCACCTGAGAGCCTGCGCATTCTGCAGTGTAGTCTCCTCGGTCTGGAGCACCCTCCCCCATTCAATGCCCGACCTTCTTTCCCTGCACTTGACTTTTGGCCTATCTGCCTGGCTAATGCTTGCCAAAGTTACAGGTTTCAAATTGAGCATCACTTCTTCTAGGAAGCTTTCCTTGAGAACCACCTATGCCCAGACTGAGGGAGGTGATGCTACGGCCACCTGCCCCCTTCATTTCTCATGGCAGCATAAACCACCGTTTATGGAGTGCTTAATATTAGGTCACCCCATAGATATCAAACTGCAAGAGGGCAGCAACCAAATGGGTCCTTTCACAATTTCTTTCCCAGTGCCTTGCACATTTTGGCACTCAAATACATATACTTCACAAAAAGGAAAGAAGGAAATGCATTCAGTGAATTATATTTAATTACATTCTCCCAGCTTTGTTGGACATTTTAACAAGTTACTACACTACTTGCCTCTCACTGCAAAACGTGGCTAGCTCTCATCTCAGGGAATTCATTTTCCAGTTCTCGGACAAAACATGGGAAGCAGGAGAGCAGAGACTTGCAACAATTTCTCTATTTTATTCAAAGTAAGTTTATTTTAAAAGGCATCTAATTTGTAGAATGATTTTTCACTTTTGGAATTTGGTTCTAAACCTTTCTAGTCTAGCATTATACATATCGATTTTTCCTGGCGACATCACACTGAAATCTGATTAGCACCAGATTACAGTATGGCCCAGCTTTTTTAAGAGCCTTGCAAACCCAATCCTAGGCAATGGTTCAACTGATCTAAGTGGGCCTCTTCAAGGAAGCCAGTGAGCAGGAACGCTGGAGTGGCAAGCAGAGGAGTTAACTTGTGATAATACTTGCCCAAGCCTTGAAAGTTGAGCATCTGCTTCTTGGCCTCAAAAGTGAAACAATCCAATAATTACAGTCCTTGGTGCTTTTTTTTTTTTTTTTTTTTCTACCTCAGGAAACATTTTGCAACTAACTAGCAATTTCCAAAAATATGGCTCAAGCAACACATCTCCTTATCTCCTCGTGTAGGAGAGGGTGTGAGCTGTGACGAGACAGGGGCTTGTTATCTTAGGGGGCTCTGGCAAGGTGCTCTGGAGGACAGCTTTTAATTGGGTAAGCATGTGATATCTAGGTCTGGGGCTTTGAAACTGTCTTGCAGGATAGATAGCCAAGGCCCCATTTCTAAGTCTTCTAGTTAGTACAAATTGCAATGGCAAGCCGGGTGGGCAGGGAGAGGGATGAGTGGGGAAGGAAGGCTAGTAAATAGCTTGGCATTTTCATACCCCTCTCTGGGGGCTGAGAGTTTGCTTTCAGTTTTTCAGAGATCCCAGGTTTTTGGAACCTGTTCAGGAAGGAAGACAAGAATTCCAGGTGATCAGCCCACTCGTCACTATAAGTAGCAGGTGGCCAGGTGTAGGGACTATAAATGCTGCCATCAGTCATGGCACCCAGTGATTGCATGATGGTGGGACACTACCAACAAGGCAGGCATCATCTCTACTTAAACCAAAGAGAAATAAACATTGCAATTGAATTGGATTAACTTCTGCCGTGGTGTCAGCCCCGGAATAACTTACAAGTACCCGCATTCAAAGCCACATGAAATATGGATCCTTCTATAGTGACAGCCGACCTGCCTTCTGTTTTGATTTCAAGACCTTGTATCCATAGCAGTAATTCTCACA
This sequence comes from Macaca thibetana thibetana, assembly GCF_024542745.1. Taxonomy (NCBI): domain Eukaryota; kingdom Metazoa; phylum Chordata; class Mammalia; order Primates; family Cercopithecidae; genus Macaca; species Macaca thibetana. Next base: position 25,005,772 of record NC_065595.1, on the reverse strand, counting down.
TTTCAGTGAGCATAAAAGTCACCCATGAGCTTATGAAAACCTAGATTTCCAGATTCAGCTTTGCAGTTGCCTCTTTCAGGCAGTCTTCCCTGATTTCTGAGGCCTCTCTTTTGGGCTCTCATAATACCCCAGGAAAATCAGAAACAAGGAAACTTGTCTATCTTCTCACTTTTATCTTTAGAGCACTGCCTCTGGCTAATATTAGCCAGCAGACACATTTGTCCCAAGATTTGTTAGACTTACTCCACAAATTTACTAAGGTACATAAAAACTTTCCAGGGGGGCATGCATGCAGGGATAGTTAAGGGAGGTGATTTCCAAATCCTTAACTTTCCTGGGTGCCCTAAGCTGGCTCTCATTTCCCAGGTCCATTTCTCCCAAGTCACAAAGGAAAATGGAATGAACCATTTGCCCATGCCAGATCTCACTGTGGTATGTAACCCCAGAGTGTAAAAACCTGCAGGGCATGAAACAAAGAGGGGACAAGTGGAGAACGCAGGCTCCCCAGAGGGAGTGTTTTATGAGGGCAAACAAGGGGAGTGTCGGAAATAAATATTGAAGGCTCATAGCAAGACTTTGTGCCTTGTCTTTCTTTTGAGAATTAAAATTCACGAGAAAGACAGTTGTTTGGGGAACACTTATGTGAACAGATAGATGAAGTCAAATTTTTTCTGAAAATGGATTTGATTTGGCTGATGAGATTTTGCAATAAATGTGGGCTTTATTAGCTTACATGGTGGATATTCTCTGTCAATTTTTTGAGCTATATCTGAAGCCTTGGTGAAAAGATACTTGAAGCACTTTAAAAATAAGAGCATTTTTTAATCAACAAGATTGTATTGGCTTAGGTGTATTGAAATTAACAGTATTTCCATTTTCTCAACTTGTTCTGAAAGATGCCTAAGTGGCAGAATATCAGGTGTAATTACTAAGAGTTGTTCGATCAGACTTGGTAAAGCCTTTTTGGTATATTTCCCAGAAACTAGAAAAATAAATGATTCTAATGACTGGGTAAGGAACGCTTTTACAAGTCAGGTGGTTTCCAATTCTATGCTTTCATCACCACTGAAGAAGATTTAATCGAATTGTCAGCTGAGAGATCATTAGATGTAATTTTTGATGATAGATCCCTACACAACTTCAAAGGAATTTAGAGAATTGAGGGATGCTACTGTAGCAAAACTCTTCCCATTCCCACCTACCTATTTATGTGAGCAAGTTTTCTCAGTGCATATGATATAAAAAGAAGAGTAGGAATTGGTTATGAATACTCAATTATTAAAGCAATAGGCAATATCCATCCATGGACATGAGAAAATTGGGAAAAAAGAGAAACTTCTGCATATTTTGTTAGACATGTTTTCCCCATGGATTTGGTTTTTACCATTTACATATTAAAATTATTAATATTTATACTGTATATATAATATTTTGTTCAGTTGTATACGAGTAACAATTCTAATAATAGCTCAATCCAGTATAATTTCATTAAGCTCTTAGGGCCTATTTGTGACATGAAATAAAAATAAACTTCAATTTTCTACACATTTTTGATATGCATGTGTTTGATGAGTAAAGACGTTTAAATATGAAAATATTTTAGGTTAGAGAAAAATATCTATCAGAATTTGAGTGGAAATATGAATTTAAGGAGAAAAGACATGACGTAGAACTACTTTTGGTTCAATAAGAGTTTGTTGACTATGTTTTAAAGGAATAGTGGTGGATATTAAAATGCTGTCATGTTTAAATTCCATTTGATATGTTTAAAAGAATGAATAAATTGCTTTACTTGAAAATACCTGTATTTCTAATAAGTCAGAAATGTCAATGTCTTGAACTATTTTAAATTTATAATGCGAAATTATAGATGTCACCTTAAAAATGTGCAAGAAAACCGTCTCAGTTATTATTTCCTGCATAACAAACCTTCCCAAATCTTTGTGGCTTAAAACAACAATCATTTTGTTTGTTCCTTACTCTGTGGATCAGGACTCTAGGCTGGGTTCAGCTGGCAGATTGTTCTGCTGGTCTTATTGGGGATCACACATGCAGTGCAATTATCTAGCTGTGATACAGTCTAAGATGGCCTCACATCATCAACCTCTGAAAGTTGATGATGGCTTTTGGCTACTCCAAGTGGCCCGTCATTGTCCAGTATTTCAGACTGTACATCTTTATCTGGCCTCTTTATCCAGGAGGCCACAGACCTCCTGAAATCTGGCTCAATCTTCCACATTTTTACTTCTTTTCATTCTAATTGTTAAATCAAGTCAAAAACGAGATGAGAGTCAATGGATGAGGAAATAAACTGTAGCTCATGAGAGGAGATACTGAAATCACATGGCAGAGGAGTGGGAGCACAGGGATGAGAGGAGTTACTTGGCCATCTTTGCAAAACGTCTACACTAGGGACATTATCTTCCAAACTTCTTTTAGGGGCTCTATAAACAAAAGTGTTTGAAGACCACAAGCCAGATTCATTAGTGATAAAAAAGTGAGAAGTCGTCTTTCCAAAAACCAATAGAGTTTTCAGGGACTGTGTCTATGACCTAATAACTGTGATCTTGGAATTTAGTTTCCTCATCTACCATGTGAGGCTAACATTAAGACCTATCTAATTGGGTTGATGTAGAAATCAAATTAATGAATAAAAGCAAATTGCTTAGAACCATGGTATATGCTAAAAGCTCAAGAAATCTTAGCAGCTAATATCATTAATATCACCATCATCATTGCCATCATCATCACTTATTTTGTTCAACCTATTTCTAGGCAAACTCAAAAATTCATATGCTAGGGAATGAATGCTTTCTTTGTGGTTTATATTTTAATTTCTGGCTTAATAGAAGGCTTGGGTAAATTATATTCCTGACCCCAGGATAGAATAGTAGAATATTTGAAATCAGGGTAGTTTCAAAAAAGCTGAACTTAACCCAATAAAGACATTTACTGCTCACCTGCTTAACAGTTTAATATCGGAGTTCAGTGAGAGCTTTTTTCCACGTGGGGATTTGAGGCCTCAAGCTCCTTCCATCTGTGGGTCTGCCATGCCAGCCAGCAGAAGGGGAAGGAGAGAGTGAGGAAACCTCAATGCTTTGGCTCAGGATTGATGCCAATTACATTTGCTCACATTATGTAGACAAAACTCATCAAACAGCCACAACTGGATGCAAGGGGCATTTGGAAAATGTAGTCCCTGAATGGGAGCTCATTTGAAACAGTAAGTGTACGTTATTAAAGGAGAAGCATGAATTTTTGTAACAAGCTAGGGATCTCTGCCCCAAATATACTGCTCCACACTCTTGGCCATTTTCAATAAATTACTGTCTTGAAATGTAAAGTGTCATCTCTATGAAAAGCAGTGGCAGGCATGGACCCATATTCACATGACCTTTGCTCCAAGTTGTCAGTTTCAGAGATGGGGGCATTCTTGGGTCATTCTGCCTCCTCACTCTTTCCTTGGATGAGTGTGTTCCGTCTACCATAACAAAGCACCGCAGACTAGGTGCATGGCTTAAACAACAGGTATTTACTTCCCGCCATTCTGGAGCCTGGAAGTCCAAGATCAGGGTGTTGGCAAAGTCAGTTTCTGGTAAGGACCCTCTTCTTGGTTTGCAGATGGCCACCTCCACTATGTGCTCACATAACCTTTTCTTTATACAAGCAGAGAGAGAGAGAGAGAGAGTTCTATGGTGTCTTTTTTTTTTTTTTTTTTTTTTTTTTGAGGCAGAGTCTCGCTCTGTCGCCCAGGCTGGAGCGCAGTGGCCGGATCTCAGCTCACTGCAAGCTCCGCCTCACGGGTTCACGCCGTTCTCCTGCCTCAGCCTCCTGAGCAGCTGGGACTACAGGTACCCTCCACCTCGCCCGGGTAGTTTTTTGTATTTTTTAGTAGAGAGGGGGTTTCAGCGTGTTAGCCAGGATGGTCTCAATCTCCTGACCTCGTGATCCGCCCGTCTCGGCCTCTCAAAGTGCTGGGATTACAGGCTTGAGCCACCACGCACAGTCCTGGTGTCTCTTTTTATAAAGACACTAACCTATTGGATCAGTCTCCTAACCTTATGACTTTATTTAACCTTAATTACTTCCTTAGAGGTCCCATCTTCAAATATAGCCACACTTGGGGGTTAGGTCTTTAACATACAAATGTTGGGAGGACTCAAATTTTCAGTCTGTAACACTCCTGATATCACTTGTGAAAGAGATCACCATTTGGGGGCAAGAGCTGACTGGAGCCACAAGACTTCAAGGGACCCATCTAACTAACAAGCCTTGTGACCTTGGGCAAAACATCAGCTTACTCTTTTATGAAATGCACCAGACCAGCAGTTGGCTAACTTTTTCTGTAGACAAGCAGATAGCAAATATTTATGGCTTTGGGAGCCATGCAGTCTCTGTCACAACTACTGTTGTAGTGCACTGTCACTGTAGCTTGAAAGCAGCTGTAAACAATACAGTCAGTCCTCCATATCTGCAGGTTTGTGGGTACTGAATTAGTCTGTTTTCATATTGCTATAAATATATACCTGAGATTGGTTAATTTATAACAGAAAGAAGTTTAATTGACTCACAGTTCCACATGGCTAGGGAGGCCTCAGGAAACTTACAATCACAACGGAAGTCAATGACGAAGTAAGAACGTCCTTCTCAAGGCAGCAGGAAAGAGAACTTATGAAGGAGGAACTGTCAAACTCTTATAAAACCATCAGATGTCATGAGAACTCACTCACTATCATGAGAACAGCATGGGGGAAACTGCCTCCACGAGCCAATCACATCCTTCCCCATAACACATGGCGATTATATGTCCCTCCCTTTATACATAAGGATTACAATTTGAGATGAGATTTGGGTGGGGACACAGAGCCAAACATATCAGTGATGAATGACTTTTGAAATGAAGACTAATTTTCCTAGCCTTGAAGCACTGTATGGCCATTTGAGTAAGTTTTTGCCAATTCTATATAAACCAAAGGGTTATGTGGATGCTTCTAGGATCCTTTAAGAGAGCCAGTGCCAGCCCTTGGCTTCTTGCTCCAGTCACTCCTCTTTTCTGCTGGCCAGAATGTGGACTTGCTGGGCTCAGCCCCAGAAGTCATGTGATGACCTGGAGGTAGACAGCAGGCACAATGGGACATCAAAGTAGAATACTTAGGCTCCCCTACATGGAGGCTCAATCCTACCAACCCAGTATTTTCCATTCTGGACTCCATGAATGTAAGAGAGAAATAAATTCTCATTTTTTCCAAGCTACTGTTATTTTGTGACTGATGCTGCTGTCTCAGAACTCCCTGCCCTCTTTGAAGAGAACAATTCTCTATTGATGAGTTCTTGGAGGCTGCTTAGTTAAGCATTACCCTTCATCTCTCCCCATCATCAGGTTGTGAATGTGGTTATTAGCTACTCGGAGACTTAGATTTCCTTCTGTTCATCCACCTGACTTCCTGCTTAGTCTGGCATCAGTACCTTCCCTGTTTCATTCCACCTGGTTGGAGTGCTGGTCAGCACAAAAAAGGCCTGTGGGTGCTGCATGACTTATAATAGCAGCTATCAACCCTGACTACAGATTAGAATCAACCCAGGGACTCCTTTTTTTTTTTTTTGAGACAGGGTCTCACTTTGTGGCCCAGGCTGGAGTGCAGTGGCGTGATCTTGGCTCACTGCAATCTCATCTTCCCAGGTTCAAGCGTTTATCATGCCTCAGCCTCCAGAGTAGCTGGGACTACAGGCGTGTGCCACCACACTTGGCTAAATTTTTTTGTAATTTTAGTAGAGACAGAGTTTTGCCATATTGGCAAGGCTAGTCTCGAACTTCTGGCCTCAAATGATCTGCCTGCCTCAACCTCCCAAAGTGCTGGGATTACAGGCGTGAGTCACCGCACCTGGCTCAACACAGGGACTCTTAACACATACTTCCCCCCAGCCCCATCCCAGACAAATGAAATCAGAAGGAAGTGGGGAAAAGGAGCAAGAGCACTATTTTTTTTTCTTTTTTTTTTTTTCTTTTTTTTTTTTTAGTCTTTCCAAGTGGTTATAATGTGAAGCCCAGGATAAGGCCATTGTCTTAAAGGGAAGACAAGGTCATCTACACTCCATACATTTCCAGAAGAGACTCACAATGGCACAGAATAGGTACCTATTTACTAATCACCTGCTTTTGAGAAAGGCCTCATGTGAAGAATATCTTGACATCATAACACACCCTCCTGTTAGACCTTGTATTACCATTCTGGGCTTCCATACCAATAACCACAAACTTGGTGGCTTCATACAGAGAAATATGTTCTTTCACTGTTCCAGTGGCCAGAATTCTGCAATCAAGGTGTTAGCAGGGCCACACACCCTCTGAAGGCTGTAGGGGAGAACACTTCTGAAAGAATTAGTTTTATGTGACAACTTGTCTAGGCTGCACTACCAAATTATTTAACCAAACATGCATTTAGGTGTGACTTTGAAGTTATCTTGGAGATATGGTTGATATCTTCCACTGGTTGTCTTTAAGTAAAAGAGATTACCCCTGTTAATACGGACAGGCCTCATTCGATCAGTTCCAACAGTCCTAAGAGCAAACACTGAGGTTCCCTGGAGGAGAGATTCTTACTTAAGCTTGCAGCATCAACTTCTTGCCTGAATTCATAGCCTGCTGCCTTGCCCTATAGATTTTCAATTTGCTAGGCCCCACAATCACATGAGCCAGTTTCTTAGATCTCTCTCTCTCTCTCTGTCTCTCTCTGTGTGGTGTGTGTGTGTGTGTGTGTGTGTGTGTGTGTGTGTGTGTATCTTATGGATTATGATTATCTGGAACATAACCCATAAGATCCAGAATGATATCATATCTAGATCCTTAATTACATCCCCAAAGACCCCTTTCCCAAACTGTTTTCATTTACAGGTTCTGAGGATTAGGACTTAGACATATTGTCTCAGGGGTAACCATTCAACACACTCCAACCCTTTTGTAAAACCTTTATTTAAAATCTGATTTTCCTTTTCTCTTGTCCCACTCCAGTTCCCCAGCTGTGGATGTTCTTCCAAGATTAGTTTCCAGGCTACTGAAGATGACTCATATAGAGTATATGGGGAAAATAATGATGTCAACTTTAGTAGACATTGGGAAGAAAAGAAGCAAGGCGGGTTTGTGGCTGTCCTGTTTTAGTGGCCCTGGCATGATCTTTGGGCAATAGATGGAAAGGGCAGCAGCTGGAAAGACGGAATTCAGCTGCAAGTCAGAGGACAGCTCTGATGGAGTCGTCTTCAAGAAGACCCAGTGTGGCCTTCACAAAAAGACACTCAAAGGATTCTCATGAATAAATGGAGACAGCTAGCTAACTAGATTAAAAGAAAACTCTAACTGCATATATTGTTAGTTATGTATCCAAAAATTAGCCCTGACACCCACTTTTTTATCCTACAAGTAGATAGTGAAAGCCTCTAAGAGAAGCCCAGCTTCATCTCCACTTTCTAGAAATAAATTTTGGCTGGCCTAGTAATTCTATTCCCTATGCCAGTGATTGGTTCAAAAATGTGCATATGAGAGCATTCCACCCAATGAGATGTAAGGGAAAGTCTTCTGTGGTAAGGCGGTTTTTTGCTTTGTTTTTGTTGTTTTTCAGTTTTAACAAATGTCAAAAAAAAAAAAGATGTCCTCTTGGCACATTTACTGTTCAAAAATAAATAATAATTCAAACACTCAGGCAACCATCAACCAAGTGAAAAAATGGCATTAAACAAGTACTCCAAGAGTCACCTGTGTCCTGTCCCAGTCTCTTTCCCTCCCTCCCAGAGAACACCACTCTATTATTCCATTTTCATGCTGCTGATAAAGACGTCCCTGAGACTGGGTAATTTATACAGGAAAAAGGGTTTAATGGACTTACAGTTCAACATGGCTGGGGAGGCTTCACAATCATGGCAGAAGGCAAGGAGGAACAAGTCACGTCTTACATGGATGGCAGCAGAGGGAGATAGCTTGTGCAGGGAAACTCCCCTTTTTAAAACCATCAGACCTCATGAGACTTACTCACTATCATGAGAACAGCACAGGAAAGACTTGCCCCCATGATTCAATTACCTCCCACCAGATCCCTCCCACAACAGGTGGGAATTCAGGATAAGATCTGGGTGGGGACCCCACCAAACCATATCAACCACTGTTCTGTTTCTTGTGATAATCTTCCCTACAGTTTCCATTCGTGTGCCATTTTCTGAATGCATCATATATGGATAGCTTCATACTTATGTGTTTGTTTACATGTGTTTTGCTTAATATTTTTGTGAGATTCATCCATTTTGCTGTATAGGATTCCATTATACCAGAATTGGGCAAAGTAACACTCATGGGTCTCCTGTTTTTCTTTAAATAAAGTTTTATTATAACATAGCCACACTCATGTGTTTACAGGTCATCTATGGCTGCCTCCAAGCTACAGTGGAAGAGAGCAGAAATGGTAGTTACAACAGAGACTGTGTGATCTCAAAGCCTAAACTATTTACTGTCTGGCCTTTGATAGAAAAAGTATGCCTATTCCTCCATTTCTGACCATTCCACGACTTATTTATGTATATTACTGTTGATGGACATTTAGAATATTTCAATGTTAGGCTCTTTGGTACTACAGCTGTGGTCAGTTTTGTATAAGTCTCCCAATGTACATTAGCAAGAGTTTCTGTGGCACATACTTAGGGATTGAATTACTGGTTAATACACTGACTTAGAAGAATACATTCAACTTTACTGGGTAACATCAAATTGTTTTCCAGAGTGTGGTATCAGTTTATACCATCTATCAACAATGTACTAGAATTTCTGTTACTCCTGTTCTAACCAATGTGTTCTATCATTGTACTTTTCAGTTATGTTCATCTGGTGAGTGTGCAGTGATTTCTCATTGTAATATCATCTTCACATAGCATTTTGGTCTGTGAGTTGCTTCCTTTCTTTTCCACTCATCCGTGCATTTAAGAAGGGTATTTTTTTTAAGCCACTTATCCAAGATTTTTAGTTGCTTAAGGAAGAATGTAAATTTAGATATCCAACCTAACATATCAACAGATATAGAATATTATTGTTCTTAACTTGTTTGGTATTTTGTAACCTGTGGCCAGAGGCATCTTAATTGATATACTCAGCCAGTCTATACGTCCCCCTGAGAACACAACAAAAGCCTGGTTCATGCCAAAAGTCTGAATTGGCGTCTATGGGTCAATCATCTAGAAAGGATTCAAACACTGACTGTCACAAATCCTCAAAGTTTTAGGCATTTCCGGGATCTGCTGGTGATGGTGGTTAGGCCTGTGGCAGAGACAGAGAGTTACAGAAAAGTGAACATTGAAAGTGAATGTATTAATCTGTTCTCACACTGCTAATAAAGATATACCTGAGACTGGGTACTATAAAGGAAAAGAGGTTTAATGGACTCACACAGTTCCACATGGCGGGGGAGGCCTCACAGTTATGGCAGAAGGCAAAAGAGGAGCAAAGGCATATCTTACATGGCAGCAGGCAAGAGAGAGAGGAGAATCAAGTGAAAGGGGTTTCCCCTTATAAAACCATCAGATGTTGTGAGACTTGTTCACTACTGTGAGAACAATATGGGGAAACTGCCCCCATGATTCAATTATCTCCCACCAGGTCCCTCCCACAACACATGGGAATTATGGGAGCTTGAATTTTCAAGATGAGATTTGGGTGGCGACACAGCCAAACCACATTAGTGAGTACAAAGCTTCCACCAGCAGAGCAGTCAGCATCTGTCCCCTTTGTGGCACCTCATGGTGGTGAAATTGTCCTTGCTGAAGCAAGCAATGACATGCACCCCATGCCCAAAGGTCACTCACTTGTCTTGACACTGCTGCTTTATTCTCAGCACTTGACAATGTTGAGGACTCTTTCCACAAAATGATCTCATCTCCTGGTTTTATGACGCCATTTTCTAGTTCTTTTTAGTCTTAGGGTGTTTCTTGTTATTTGCTATATTTTTATTTAAATGTTGAAAAGCAAGTGACCAGAAATGACTGACTTATACTTCCCACTTCAATGTCCACTATCAGCCACTTGTCTTCTATTTTATTATTTTTTCTTTTTTCTCCATTTCTCCTCTCCACCACTCCCCACCCAGCACCCAGACTAAAGTATTTACACTATTCCCATAAATATATGTGCATTTTTGAAAGCCATTTCACTTGTCATTTTTTATGCTATTCCATGTGCTTAAACTATTTTAAAAGAGATGCAAAGGATGAGAATAATAACAAATAATTAATAATGTACTATAAATAGCAGAGTGCAATAGACATCTCCAACTTTCTTCTGCCTCATTCTTCCTTCTGTTCCACATCATTTTACTTAGTTAATATGTTTTAAGAGCTTGTTAGGTCCTAGACAATGGGCTGAGCACTGGTCAACAAGATGAATGGGCCCTGTTCTCACAGAGCTAACAGTTTGATGAGGAAGATAATCATTTAATAACTGACTACACAAATAGCAAAAGAATTAGAGTTGTGATAAGTGCTGTATGAAGGTTTAAATATGAAACAGAAGACACCAACACAGGTGGGTAGGCAAGCATTGCCTATGGCAGGGGTAACGGTCTCTAAGCTGCAATTTGAAAAGGGAAAAAATGCTGTCTTACAGAAAGACAGAACTCCAGGGCAGAGCATCAGGGGTGACTGTTGAGGAATGAAATGCATATGTTGAAGTCCTAACCCCCAATGTAACTATATTTGGAGATGATGCCTTAAGAGAGATAATAAAGATTAAGTGAGGCCATATGATAGGACCTTAATCAGGCAGGTCTGATGTCCTTATAAGAGGAGGAAGAAGGCTGGGTGCGGTGGCTCATGCCTGTAAATCCCAGCACTTTGTGAGGCTGAGGCGGGCGGATCACAAGGTCAGGAGTTCAAGACCAGCCCGGCCAATATGGTGAAACCCCATCTCTACTGAAAATAAAAAAATTAGCTGGGCACCATGGCTCACGCCTGTAGTCCCAGCTACTCGGGAGGCTGAGGCAGAAGAATCGCTTGAACCTGGGAGGCAGAGGTTTCAGTGAGTTGAGATCATGCCACTGCACTCCAGCCTGGGCAGCAGAGTGAGACTCTGTCTCAAAAAAAAGAAGCAGCAGCAGCAGCAGCAGCACCGGAGGCAGTCTCTCTGTTCATGCACACAGAGGAGAGGCCGTGTGAGCACACAGAGAGACAGCAGTCATCTGCAAACCAGGAAGAGAGCCCTCACCAGAAACCAACCCTCATGCCACCTTGATCTTGGACTTTCAGCCTTCAGAACTGAGAGAAAATAAATTTCTGCTGTTTAAGCTACCAGTCTGTGGTATTTTGTTATGGCAACCTGAGAAGACTAATGCAAAAACATACTGAGAATCTTAAAGAAACTAGACCTTTTAAAGTGAAGCATTAGCTGCAGCCTGCCCTTGGTCTTTGCTTATTTTATGTACTTACCAAGTGCAGCTGACCTAGTACTACAGCAGCAGCAGTCCTCATATTTTTGGCAGAATTCCTTTACCCTGTTAAATGTATTGAGGACCCCGAAGAGCTTTCATTTATGTGGATTATAACCTTTAATATTTACCATATTAGAAATTAAAACAGGAAAAAATTTAAATCTTTATACACTAATTTAAAAACTAATAATAAACTCATTATATTTTTTTAATGAGCCAATTTTTAAATGAAAAATAACATTTTTCAAAACAATAACTTAGGAAGAATGGCATTGTTTTACAGCTTTAGAAATCTCTTTAATATCTTACTTAATGGAAGACAACTGGATTTTCATGTCTGCTTCTGATTTCAATCTGTTGCAGTATGTTGCTTTGGTTAAAAATTTGAAGGGAATCCAGTCTCACACAGATACATAGTTGAAAAGGGAGAAATATTTCATGGCATTTTCAGATCATTGCGGGTGTTCTATTTTGATACTACACCAAAACTTGACAAGTGGTAGTTTCTTAAAAGTTAGTTGCAATATAGATTCTGAAACTATATCAATGAACTTTATACTTTGTTATATTTAAATCCATTGGTCTATCTTGAATACCCAATAAATCTTTTAACCATGCATGAATATGTAGCATCATACATTAGTCCATTTGAGAAACTGCATTGGTGAGCTATGCTGAACTTCCAAATATTGACACATTTTATTTTACCACTCACAAAAATCACATTTGTTAATATCAACACTGAATTCTTCAGCAAAGCTTTTAAGTATTGGGAAGCCGTCAAGCTCACAGCAATAGCTACAAGTTTTCCAACATTTCAGATTGTTATTTCACAGTATTATTTTGGGTTTCCAGGAATTAGTACCAGGTCAGAGCCAGTGTCCAGTAATCCCAGAAAAGTGTGATTATTTCTCCTTCCTCAGTGCCTGGTCACCCTGGTAAATGGACACAAATCCTTTTGGGGATGTCTGAGAGGAAGATTAATAGTATAAATTAAATTTTGGCAGTGTGGCAAGGTCTTTCCTCTGGCCTTCTCTTCACTCAGAGAACGCTGGGTCATTATGCGGTACCAAATCTGGGAACTGAGTGGCTGTGACTGTTTTGATGATTCAAGTCAGACTTCAGTTCTCTGGACCTGGAACATTTCCATTTACACAGATTAGGTAAGAATCTAGCAGATTTCCCATTGATTTCTCCTCTAGGGACACCATCAGTCATGGCGTTCAGCCAACTAGACAACACCATGGGTCTCTGCAAATCAGACTGTTCTGATGACTGCTTTGACTCCCCTGTCCATTACGGTAACCTCGCCCTCCTTGCCTTTGGCAATTAAATGTTGCCTTCTGCCTCTTGTCACCTTTGGATTCTGTCCTCCCCATGTTGGTGATGCTGGGACTTCTCTCAGGAATTTATTTCTCAAAACTGTGGTGAAGGTTATCACATCCTCTGGACCCTCCGCAAGTGGGTGAACAGATTTTACATGACAAATCCACTCTAGCATTTCAATTTCCTTAAGCCTATGAATACTTTCCTCTGTAGGATACCAAGGAAGTTCTGGCATTTCCACTTCATTTAGTGCAGACCAACTTTGAGTCCATGTTTTGGTCAAACAACCAAGCAAATAATTAGAACCATTCCTAGCCACTGGAGCTACAAAACATTCTATTTGTATTGTCTGCTTAGTGAGTCCATATCCATTTATTTGGCCTGATCCAATTCCGTATTTCTTCCTCCTGGATTCCACGTCCTTAACATTGTTCCCATGCATATTCCCCAGATTTCCTTCAATATAATTTGGCAAAATCATCTAATTATTTTGGCGTACATTGCACCTCCTCACCCTTTGGAATCTGCTGGGGCTTGAGCTTGTTTGTAATAACTCTAAAAGCAAAAAAGGATGGTGGGGGGCAGGTTCTGAGATCAGCAGTGCCTTGCTTGCAAGGCAACTTTCTTAAGTAGGCCATTGTAAGTTCTTCAAGCAAGAGAACACTAACCTCCAGAGGCAGGAGTGGAAGCACTGCTTCTACTGCCAAGGAAGCTTGTTGGGGACATTTGAGGGGGTTCAGGAGCTCCATACATCTAGCTCCATCAGAATGTCCCCATCCCAATTTTCAAAATCCCATTTTTTTTCCCAATCATGCACGCCCTGACTTTTTAAAAAAAAGACCCCATGCCTAGAGGTTGGAAATTTGATTTGCTTTGCAATTCAGCTACCCGTAGGATTAGGCTTTCTTCTGGTTTTCAAATGAAATGCTGCAGGGGTAAAGGTTTCTTTCAGGGAGGCAGAGCAGCTTTCAGATCCCTTATACAGACATTGAACTGTGAATTTAAAGCCCTGAGTTCATCCTTTTCATTTCTCCAACTTCTCTAGCACAGTTAGAAACAGTCAACCAACCCCATTATATTTCTTATTTTGATTAAAATGTTTTATGCCATGAACTATGAATACTTAGTCCACCAGAATCTTGACTTTCATCAGCACTTAGTTACCAGGTATCTACATGGAATAATTTGTGTAATTGTTTCACCATTACATGCCATCAGATATGATCCACTGGAAACAGGATCATTAATGCCTTTGCATCTAATGAGGTCAGATAATTGATTCCAGAAAACTCAGAACCAATTGAGAAAATTCCTTATTAATATTCAGCTTCTCCAGAGCACTCTCAGGACAGCCGGTTAAGCCATTCTGCATAAGTCTTTGAACCTGAAGCCTCCAGTCCACAGCTCAGAGCAAGGACAGCTGGAATCCACAATCATAAGCTACAGAGCAGAATAGACTGAACCAGATCAGCTCTTGTCTCTGACCTTGATGGTGTGGGTGCCCTGCCATCAGCCTCCCCACTGAGCACAGCTCACCTGGGGGGAGAGGGAGCTTCTAAAATGCAAATCGCATTAGATCACTTCTTTGCTTAAACTCTTCAGCGGCTCCCAGTGCCCATAGGACGGTCCAGACTCCTTACTGGTATCAGGATCCCTCCTCCTCCCATTTCTCCTTCCATTGACACCAGGCTCCCTACTGTTATGAAGTATAAGTTGTGAAAAATAAGTTGCTTATTAATTCTAGCATTCATTTCATGCAGCAAAAATTTGGGTCCATTGACTGATTTTAGGATCAGGAGTCAGATGGCTTAGACTCCACTCTTATCCCTCCCTGCCATTTACCTAACAATTCCTCTAAGCCTCAACTTTTTCATAGGTGGTATGGGAATAAAAATAATATCTAGCCAATAAAATTATGTGGTTTAAATAAAACAATACACCAACTGAGTTTAGAAGAGGAAAAATGTTATCTTTTATTACTGTTCTTTTTAGAGATGGGGGGTCTCACTATGTTGACCAGGCTGGATTTGAACTCCTGGGCTTAAGCGATCCTGCCACCTCAGCAGGTGTCCCCACCTAGCTGGGACTACAAGCATGCACCACCATACCTGGCTTATTTTCATGATTTAGTTCATTGAGATGGACATTTTAAAATGCATGTTACAATAAAAAAATAAGCGTTCAGAGATTCCAGTGGTTCCTCTTTTCATTAAGCTGTTTGCGTGTTTTATAGCTGCAAGAGATTTAAGTTTCTTTTGGTAACAAGTTTGCTTTCTTCCCAGTACCCACTACAGTGGTTTTGATCCATCATCTAAGGTCCCCAGATGTTATTGCACTGGTTTCTTGTTTTGTTTCTCTGAGTTGATGGGACGATCATAGGCAGAATCCAGATGATGGAAAAGATGTGTTTGAATTAAAGAGAAAGAGGAAAACCCTGGTATGTGTGAAGGCTCTGGGAGAGACAGGCTATGGGGTGCTGGATAATCTGATTAGAAAGAAGCCTACAGAAGCTGCATTGCAGAGAAAGAACATCATCAGGGAGGGAGGTGGCAGGCCGGCAGTCCCACAAGTGGAGCCATATTCTGGATGAGAAAGGGCATTAGACATATTTTAATCCAAGCCAATGAATCCACCCTCTAAACTCCAGACAACTCCAGCAGATTTGGGATCATGAAATGTCTACTGGCTTTAACATCGACAGACCTGAATTTGCCTCTGGATTACTTTGCCCTGGTCACCTGCACTCACCACAGCCCTCAGAGACTTGCTTGCTCTCTTTCTAAGGCGTGGAGGAAAATACTGATTGCTTAGATTTGCAGCAAGGCTTGATGGAATAATGTTTGTGGAAGTGCCATCATTGTGGAAACAGAGCTTTCATGAGGTTGAGATTGCCTGAACATGTTCTCTTATAAGAGAGCTCCTTCTGTTTTCAGATTTTTCTAACACTAGGTAGGTGTGAGTTTCATTAAATGCAGGAGAAAACGGGAAATCATAGTAGAATCTGGGAAGATGCACAGCTCGATCCAGATGACTTCCCAGCTTTGAGGACAGAATTGGGAGTTGGGGTGGGGGCCAGGGAAGACGTTGCAAATAGAGGTCATTGCTGCAGTCCCATGATTAGGGCGTGCGTGTGTAAATATTCACACATCATACAGTCTCTATGTGGTGCACTGACACTTTCTCTGTGTCAACATGGATGGAGCACAAGACATGCCTTATAATATGTACTCTGAGATGTAGGTGCTATTATCCACATTTCACAGCTGAAGGTAATGGGTCTGTGGAGTAGCTTGTTCAAAAGCATATATTTTGTATGATATTAGATGGTCTCAAGGCCCTGTGTGAATCTAAGTTTATACCTGTGACATGAAAAATACAGGAAAGTGTCTAATGCTGTTAATAATTATCAGTGTGATTTTAAATGTCTTTTGGAACAAAGCTTGGTAAAACTTAAGTAAATGGCATTGCCTCCTCCCACCGGATGTTTTTGTCCAGACATCCTTTCCTTACTCAACTCTGTAGATCCACTCTTCACACCTGCCTAACTCAGAGGCCTATGCCTGTCTTATCTAAGTGCCCTCCACATTTCACCACCTCTTTCTTTTGTCTTTCTTTTTGAGATGGAGTCTCACTCTGTCACCCAGGCTGGAGTGCAGTGGCGTGATCTCGGCTCACCACAACCTCTGCCTCCTTGGTTCAAGTGATCCTCCTGCTTCAGTCTCCTGAGTAGCTGGGATTAGAGGCACAGCCACCATGCCCGACTAATTTTTGCATTTTTTGTAGAGATGCGGTTTCGCCATGTTAACCAGGCTGGTCTAAAACTCCTGACCTCAGGTGATCCACCTACCTTGCCCTCCCAAAGTGCTGGGATTACAGGCATGAGCCTCTGCGCCTGGCCTCCCACCACCTCTTATCCATAACCACCAGCTTCTCCCCTCCTTCATGGAAATTTCCATACTGAAACTTCTCCTTCGTCCTGGCTACCATGCTCTGTAGGATATCCCAGCAATCTTCCTAGTATCAATTACTCCCTGCCCAGTTCTTCACTGTTCCTCTATAGCCCCCATCACTTCCATTTGCAGTTTTAGTTGCTCACACCTACCCTTGGGTTGTAGACCTCTGGAGGGCTAAAGTATCATTTTATTGACATAATGGTATGTTGCAAAGGGTTCTTGGATAGGTGATCAGGCAACCAGAGTTCCTTTTAGGGCTTGGGCATGAGCTTGAGGGAACTGTGCAGATCCAGCTAAGTTCTCAAGGCCTCACTTGCCTTCCCTTTAAAATGTATGGTTTGGCCTAGATTTTCCTACACATCCTCAGAATAATCAATAATACGATGTGGATATTTCTTTTCTTTCCTTTTTTAAAATTTTTGAAACAGGGTCTCACTCTGCTGCCCAGGCTGGAGTGCAGTGGCGTGATCACGGCTCATTGCTGCCTCAACCTCCTGGGGCTCAAGCTATCTTCCTGTCTTAGCCTTCTGAGTAGCTGGGACCACAAGCACAGGCCAACACACCTGGCTTTTTTTTTTTTTTTTAATTTTTAATTTTATTTTTAGAGACAGGGGTCTCACTTTGTTGCCCAGGCTGTTCTTGAACTCCTGGGCCTCAAGTGATCTCCCACCTTGGCTTCCCAAAGTGCTGGGATTACAGGTGTGAGCGAGTGTGCTCAGCTAGGATGCAGATATTTCCATTCTGTACACGCAAGCCTTGAATAACTCTGTAAACCCCGAAGGTCAGCCAAGGGTTTCCAGTTATTGTTGCTTGGGTGGCAGGAAGGTGATGAAAATGAGAAAAAATGCATAGTCATCATTTAAGCTACCATAATTGTCTTCCTACAAGTCTACTTCTTTACAGTGCAGAAACACTTGCCATTGTTTTAGATCCATTATCTTTTCTGCCTGGCAAAATACTTCTCACAGCTGAAAGTCACTTTTACAAATATCCCATCTTTTCTGGAAGCAGCCGCAGTGTCTCTTTCCACCACTCCCCAGCAGTTTGTTCCTACCTTCAGGTAATTATTGTGTTGGTCATATAGATGCATCTATTGCCTTCCAACTGGACAGGTAGGGATTGTTGCCTTTTAACTCCCCCAGTGCTTTTGACTTGATCGGCACTCAATAATAAGTCAATTGATAAATGGATGATGTGATTATTTAAATTTTTCAGGTTATGGGTGCTGTTGGGTCTCCTCTTGCTCCTTTTCCATTCCCGTCTTCTCCTTACTGCTGCAATACCTTTTATGAAAGAGGGATGGATTTTTGAGAGATGGTAATAAATA
Source organism: Macaca thibetana thibetana (assembly GCF_024542745.1). Taxonomy (NCBI): domain Eukaryota; kingdom Metazoa; phylum Chordata; class Mammalia; order Primates; family Cercopithecidae; genus Macaca; species Macaca thibetana. Next base: position 24,987,713 of record NC_065595.1, on the reverse strand, counting down.
GGAGGATCTGTAAAAGGAAAGTCAATTGATTTTCTACTATAGTTCCTTTGGGTGGTGTGTGGATGTGATTTGATAAGACCCTGAGATCATGGGATACTGTGCAGACTTGAATTGTGCTGCCCATGGTAGCACTGAAAATCTAAGTGGGCCAGACTAATGGCAGTGTGGGCTCCTGGATTGGATTTCAGAACAGAAAAAAAAGGATATTAGTGGAGAAACTGGTGAAATTCGAATAAAGGACCATTGCTAATGTCTTAGTTTTGACAAATGTACCATGGTTACACGATGTTTTACCTTTAGGGGAAACTGGGTGAAGGGTACATGGAAATGTTATGTATTATTTTTGCAACTATTCTATAAATCTAAAATTATCGCAAAGGACAAAGTTTATTTTTTAAAAAGTGGGTGGGCCAGAGTGAAAATTTTGAGTTTGGCTAGCAGACTCTTGCTGCGTGAATATTCTCACATCTAGTTATATCCCAACAATTTGTAGAATAGGTTAAAAAAGAGAACTGCAGGGAAGTTTAAAAACTCTCCTGTAAAAGATTCATGAAAAGGCATCAGAAAAAAATAAAAGCAAAACAAACAAAAAGTGAGACTGTGGGCAGCTGGTTGGGGAGGCCTAATATTAAAGGTGGGAAGCCAAGTGGCTGTTCAAGAGGTAGGTCAATGCAGTGATCCTGGGCTCACCATCAGGATACTGGCTACTTATTTTAGCCCCAAGCACTTGAGTACATCGCTTTGCCTGCATTTGCCCATCTTTGAAATGATCTCACTGAGACTCACAAATAAAGATGTGTAAAACAAAATAATTCCTTACAAAAATCAAGTTTTCCTATTCTCCAAAATTTTGTCATTTTTTGCTCAAGAACAAAAGAGTTCCTCACTTGTGGGCTGGTTATGGTCAAAAACCTCAAAACAGCAAGTCTGATTCTGCATGAGCATTTTCACTTTGCACTTGGCAAGTTTCAGCTTCCTCTTAGAAGAATGTTCATGCCAATGCTAAAGCCATTTGACTTCTAAATATAGTGTAACAGATGTTAATAGGAACTGTATTATTTTCTGTTACACAAAGGGTCTTTCTTTAAAAGCCAGACACCAGTCCAGTTCTGGTTAGGCTCAACCATTTCAATCAAGGTAAATAGGATTTTTTCCCCCTTTCTCAAGTATTGAAGATTTTGGTATCTTACACCGGATTTTCTTAACTTGACCCATGAACAAGTATCCATGCCTAGATACTAGAGAGATTTGTCAAGGCCAGGCACAGTGGCTCATGCCTATAATCCTAGCACTTTGGGAGGCCAAGTTGGGAGGGTCCCTGGAGTTCAGTTCAAGACTAGCTCAGGCAAAATGGCAGGACTCTGTCTGCAGGAAAAATTTTAAAAAATTTGCTGAGCATGGTGGCACACGCTTGTTGTCCCAGCTACTCAGGAAGCTGAGGCAGGAGGATCATTGAGCCCAGGACACTGAAGCTGCATTGATATGATTGCAGCCACTGCACTTCAGCCTGGTTGGCAGATGGAGAACCTATCTATTAAAAAAAAAAAAAAAAAAAAAGTTGAATGTGACGTTTCATACATATATCCCTTCTTTCCCCTCTATCGAGTGGTTTCATTCACCTTCAAAGGGTCCAAAACTCAAAAATGGCAAGAAACACTTTTACATACACACCACTCCATCACAAAAAGCCTAAACTATACTTGTTATATTTAGGTTCAGATTCAGTAATCTTAACGTCTAACATTGCAAATACCCAGATACTGGCTGCCTGGTTGATTTCACTTTTTGACCCCACAGCACCCAGCAACTCTCTAGGGCTGCACCTCAATGCGCGTTGGCTTGTAACTATTGCTTTCTCATAGCTGTGGCATTGTCTTCCTTTCCTGAAAATGTGGATTTTCACTTGAGGCACCTTTGTTCATCCAACCTTACCAATTTAAATGATCTCTCAAGAATACCAAAGTGACTCTGGCTCTTCTTGCCCTTCTAGTCCTTTAAAGACTGGCTATGCTTCTTTACAACACAGGCTGTGACCAGTGAGAATGTGGACTTTTAACCCATTTGAATGAGAATGCCTTATGGAACAAGTGATCTTCTGGCTGGCAGAGCATGAAGCGTCCCAAATGCAATTTAAATGTGCGATCCTGGTGTGATTTCAATGTCTCCCTTAAAGAGGCTTAAGCATGAAATTTCTTGGGCTGTTCCTCAAGAGAAAGGTGCTCTACAAATGAAGCCGAGAATATAAATTTCACTTGGTTTCAGATGAATGGACCGAATTATGAGGCTAAAAATGATTCCCTATTTCAGCCCCTTTGGATACTCCTCCCTTCTTCATTTCTAAAATTACTGTGATCTTAACTTCTGGATAATACTTTAGGTTCTCCAGCAATTTAACTTCCCTTTGAAAATGCACCAAAATCTAAGATTAATGTACCCTTTAATGTGGTTCTCTAACAGAGAACAATGTTAATAGACACTACACAAGAGATATGTAGGGGCACCCAGGCACATTCCCCCCTCCCTTTTTCAGTAGTAGTTATATGATCAAATATAATACTAAAAGACTAAATGCTTGTGGCTCTTTTATATATATTTAAAACACACAGTAAGAACATAAGAACATCTCAAGTCATTTAGAAGGTAAAAGGGGGTTATCAACCAAAATCTTTGGAAATTTCATAAAATTTAAATATCTGCAAATAGTCCAACCAAA